>NC_141998.1:9627631-10227631 GCF_049901715.1 Pseudonaja textilis | reverse complement strand
CAGCCGCTCAGCTCTTTTTTTGCCAGAACAGAAGTACTGAGTGTGATTGGTGAACAATGAACTGTGGGCTGCCCAGGGTGAAAAGAGGGTTTTACCTATGTGGCTTTTCATGAGAAAGAGCTAACTTTGCTTCTGCTGTGCCTAACTGGATCTTTTAAATAAAGTTTTACTCTTGGTAGTTCTTACGTGCCAGGAGTTTTTTTTCTCCAATGCGCAGTGGTGAGGTGCTGTCGGTTCAGACCGGTTCAAGTAAACCGGTAGTTCCAAAGATCAGCTGGCCATCCCTGCCCTATCCTGTCCTTTATTTCCTGCTTTGTAGCTCATCTCAATCGTGTGGCACAGGTGATTTCCCCCCTCCATTGCTGTTCTATATACCGATGCTGACTTGGAAGGTAAGCAGCTGAGCTTCCAAATGCTCCATTTCCAGCGAAGTGCGCGCTCACTGAACCGGTTGTTAAACCAGCAGCATCCCACCACTGCCAATGTGCCAAATGGGATGGTTGACAGTTTCCTTGAAAACTATACTTAATTATTAATGATGATTCAGGACATAGTTAAGGTCTAGTTATGCTTATTATGCTCATCTTGGTATGTATTGCTTAAGTTCTGCTGGCATTTATTTTCACACAGTTGCTTGATTCTGTGTTAAATAAATCTAAGGGAATTTTAATAAAGGCTGTGAACATTTTGGATCATTAGAGTGTTCTGAGTTAATCTTGAAGTGCAACTACCTGTAGCCTAGTTCTCTGATTTAACACTGCTTAGAGAAAAAATGATTCTGTTTCATTGCATGGGTATTTCTCTATCACTCTTTCTGCAATCCCCATCCCCATAAGGAGTACAAGAGATAGGATAGCATTCTTCCTGTGCTTGAGGGGCTGTCACAGACGATTAACAGATTAACAGAGTTGGAAGGGACCTTGTAGGTCATCTAGTCCAGCCCCCCACCCAAGGAGGAGACCCCTACACCATTTCTGACAGATGGCAGTCCAGTCTCTTCTTGAAAACCCCCACAACTTCTGTTCCCTTGGTTGATTGTTCTTGCTGTCAGAAAATTCCTCCTTATTTCCAGGTTGATTCTCTCCTTGTTCGGTTTCCATCCATCATTCCTTGTCTGGCCTTCAGGTGCCTTGGAAAATAGCTTGATCCTTTCCCCTCTGTGGCAGCCCCTTAAATACTGGAACACTGCTATCATGTCTCCACTGGCCCTTCTCTTCATGGACTAGCCATGCCCAGCTCCTGGAACCATTCATCATATAGTCAACCCATTCTCCAAAGCACCTGATGGCAGGAGTAAGGAGTAAATAAGTAAGGGGTAGAAGCTTATTAAATAAAGATCCAACATTGAATTAAGGAGAAATTTTCTGACAGTGAGAACAATTAATCAGTGGAATGGCATGCCTCTGGAAATTGTGGGTGCTCCATCACTGGAGGCTTTCAAGAAGAGACTGGGTAGCTATTTGTACAGAATGGTATAGGGCAGAGGTGGCTAATCTTTTTGGGCTCCTGCACCAAAAATTGCACACATGCTTGTGTGCGCTCATGTGCCAGCACCCAGAAGGCAATGCAAGCCCCCCCACGCCCCCATGCATATGCGCACATGATTCCCCCCTTCCCCCCCACTGCCCTCTTACCTGCATTGCACCTCCCAGATGATTTTTGGCCCATTTGAGGCCTTTTTGGCTTCCCAGAGGCTTGAGGGAAGCCTCCGCAGCCTTTGTAGCCCGAAAAATGGGCCCATTTCGTCACTTCCAGTATTTCCGGAAATACAGGAAGTGATGAAGTGGACCTGGTTTTCGGCCTACAAAGGCTGCAGAGGCTTCCCTCAAGCCTCTGGGAGGCCAAAAAAGGCCTCAGATGGGCCGAAAATCAGCTGGGAGGTGCGCACATGCGCAGTGAGGTAAGTTTGCCTGGAGCTCACATGCCTGCACAAATGGCTCTGCGTACCAATGGTGGCATGAGTGCCATAAGTTCGCCATCATGGGTATAGGATCCCCTGCTTGAACAGAGGGTTGAACTAGAAAACCCCCAAGATCCCTTCCAACTCTATGGTGATCAATGAAGTTCAATGAAGGACAGAGGAAGATGAAAGATCAAGACAGACCTTTATCTCTAATAACCCAAAAATAAAAGTTGCCTTGAATTATATATTTTAAAAAGGTAGAATACAAATCTAACCCCCTCCTCCACTTTCAATGACCAATTTCAGATCCTTCCGTTAGCTTTAGTTTTTCACTTTATAACAATATGTCTTAAATAACGCCTGAGTGTTAGGGAGATCTTGCAGTCTGTGATTTTCATCCCCTTAAGTAATCTCTATCCTGGCACGAGATATGCTGAATTTGACACATTCTGCAGATGTTCTGGTACCCAAAATGCATTGGGGAAAAACAAGGAGATGTCACGCAGATGAGCCATTGCTGCGATTCTCAAAAGAAAATACCTCATCTCTGCCCTGACTTCCAGAGCCCAATGGGATGGCAATTCCGCAACCCCATTCTGGCAGAACTTCTGAGGATTGAGCCCTCCTGCAGGCTTGGGAAGGGAACAGCAGCCAAACAATTTTTATAGTGCCAATATTTGATTACACATCAGTCCAATAAGAGCATCTCTAGCCACTGCACTGATTAAACTGTTGGCAGATTTCACTAAGGGAAAGCCAAGGGGGAAAGAATCTAGGCATCCAGATTGTGTTCCCAAATGTCACGTAACTTCAGATAAGAGGAATGGATGAGCAGAATTAATTTGGATTCCCACAGATTACATCTGGCTGGGAATGAAGGAGGTCACTCCTTTATACTTTTTCCATCCTAGCATTACCATGACTAACTTCAGAAAATGACCTACCAGAAAAGGAAAATAATGCCCAATTTTGTTATTCCCATCGGCAGATACCGAAGCTGAAACAAACAGTAGCGGCATCAACCTTGGGGATTATCCTTGTGTTACACAAATCGGAATATATCATGTTTTACCTTTAGCCATCTAAAAAAGGAAGGGAGGAAGAAAAGAGGGATGTCCCTTCCTGAATGTAGAACATAGAACAAGTTGGAAGGGACCTTGGAGGTCTTCTAGTCCAACCCCTGCTCGAACAGGAAACCATTTCAGATAAATGGTTGTCTGGTCTCTTTTTGAAACGGCTCTCTTTGAAAGCATCCAGTAATGGAGCACCTACAGCTTCTGAAGGCAAGTTATTCTATTGGTTGATTGCTCTCACTGTTAGGAGTTTTTTTCCCCTTAGTTCTACGTTGCTTCTCTCCCTGATTAGTTTCCATTCACTGTTTCTCATCTTTTTTATTTTATTTTATTTATTTTGATTTGTCAATTGCTTACAAGATAATAGGTATAAGTATAAACATAGTTATGAATACATGAAATGGGTACACATAAGAAAAATAAAAGAAACAATAGGACAGGGACAGTAGGCACATTGGTGCGCTTATGCATGCCCCCTACAGACCTCTTAGGAAAGGGGTGAGGTCAATAGTAGACAGTCTAAGGTTGAAGTTTTTGGGGTTTGGGGAGGAAACCACAGAGTCAGGTAGAGTATTCCAGAAATTGACCATTCTGTGGCTGAAGTCGTATTTCCTGCAATCAAGTTTGGTGCGGTTAACCTTGAGTTTGTATCTATTGTGTGCTCTTGTATTGTTATGGTTGAAGCTGAAGTATTCATTGACAAGTAAGTCATTGCAATGTATGATTTTATATACCATACTTAGATCAGACCGAAGACGGCATAATTCAAGGTTTTCTAGGTCTAGAATTTCAACTCTGGTAGCATAAGGCATTCTGCGACAAGTAGAGGAGTGGAGAACTCTTCTTGTGAAATATTTCTGGACTTTCTCAACTGTGCTAATATCAGATACATAATGTGGGTTCCAGACTGATGAGCTGTATTCGAGTATTGGTCTAGCAAATGTTTTGTATGCTCTAGTTAGTAGTGTGATATTACCAGAGAAAAAGCTATGTAGGATTAGGTTAACAACTCTTAACACCTTTTTGGCTATGTAGTTACAGTGGGCTCTAGCATTAGAGATGAGTATTCCAAGGTCCTTTACAGAGCTTGGATCATCAACAAGGTCTTGACTATTCAGCCTGTATTTTATTTTCTGATTTTTTTTGCCAATATGTAAGACAGAGCATTTATTTGTTGAGATTTGAAGTTGTCATTTGTTGGACCATTCTGATACATAGTCAAGGTCTTTTTGAAGGGTAGCAGTATTGTCTGTGGTATTGAACAGTTTTACATCATCAGCGAAGAGAACGCAGTTGCTCTTAATGTGATCACAGAGGTCATTTATGTAGAGTATGAAGAGAGTTGGTCCTAGAACACTGCCTTGGGGGACACCACTATTGACAAGTACAGATCTTGCCTTTTAGTGCTTTGGAAAATAGTTTGACCTCTTCGTTTTTTAAGGAGCCCCTCAAATATTGGAACACTGCTATCATGTCTTCCCTAATCCTTCTTCTCATTAGGTTAGATAACCCAATTCTGGTAACCATTCTTTGCATGCTTTAGCCTCTAGCCCCTTAATCATTCCTGTTGTTCTCTGTATTCTTTCCTTTACTAAGGAAAGTTTTCCTTCAAAATTGGGGAATGAGCTGAACACTAAAGGGCTAAGAATTTTTTGATTAACTTAGTGCAAAGATCAAAGGGCACAGCAGTTATTTATTCTTTCTGTTCCTATGTTTCTTACTTCAAAATCATCCACATCCCTGTTTTCCTCTGCAAAGTGGAAGAAGGCTTGACAAATAGAACTTTCAGCACAATTGTGACTGGTAATCTTAAGTGTAGCTACCTGGAGACCCACCAAATGCCATCTGGCTCTAGAGCAATTAAAGCTTTGTGGATTTACAGTGTTCTAATCAATACTTTCACTTTCCATGGAAATTTTACATTTCTTGTGTTGCTGACAGCTTCTCCTGGTCATGCTTTTACCAAGGAGAACCTTTGATTTGCTATGAGCAGGGGATTTTTACCATTATCCATTCATCATTGCTCTCAGATGTCACCCATTTCTTAGGTGGGAGAAAATACCCCATGCTAAAGAAGGCAAGAGTTTGCGGAAGATGTAGTAGATGCCAAAGGGAGTTGCTCCAGATGACCCTCTTGGGTGACTGAAAGATAGGGCAAAAAGCTGCAGAAATATATTATTTTGATATCACTGTCTATGTAGTAATTGGGCTGTGCAAAGCTTCACATCAGTGCTTTGCACCATCATGCTTCACCCAAAGCACTCCTTAGATGCTGTTCCATAAAGGAACAACCCTCACCACTTGTGTCTTCCTGGCAACTATCCAATAAAGGCTTTGAAGCATCCTGATAAGGTGAATTGCATCATCATTGCAATTGAGATAAGCAAACTATGTTGCCTCCTTGATATAAACCATCTCAAAAGAAGGAGGAGCAAATGTGTCACACAGGCCTAGTTGCTAATATCCTTGGTTAGGTTATCCTTGCATTTGAAATCCTTTTTGCAGCCACATAGGAAGAAGGAGGCCTTTGACAGTTGGTTCCTATATATCATTCTTCTATTTCTTCTCCTGTATTTGAGAATCCAACTCTTCCCTCATCCATCACTCATCCCATACAAATGGAGCCAGGTGAAGAGTTCCAAACTGGTCAGGGTTACATTGATGTAACCGGTAATGTGATCTATTAATAATGGTGTTGGATCAGGAGTGGGGAGACCATATTCTAGCCCTCCCATCACATTAATTAGTGATTTTAGACCAGTCATTCTCTCCTCCTAACCAAATTCACTAGATAGTTTATTGGGGAAGAGAATAGGAAAAGATAGTATTAGAACATAGATTATAGGCAGGGGTGAGGATTCTACCGGTTCTCACGTATTCGCTAGAACCTGTTGTTAACTTTCTAAGCAGTTCAGAGAACCATTGTTGGAACAAATCTCCTTTTGTTTTTTTTCCCACTTTACAGGGCTAATCCTGCAAGGAAGGCAGGAAGGAAATATTCTGGTATTGTTTCTAGTGTAATCTTTATTGCCCTGCTTACAGAAACTGCCTTTCCTTAACCCTTATTACATTCTTGAGATTATGCCTAGACTTTCTGTCTCCAGAGTTTTTTTTCTTTTGTTGGTGCTTTCTTAAAGGGGAAGTTGTTTTAAGCTTTTTACACTGCTGTTGGGAGGAAATACTCTCCTGTTGGAGTTCTTCCAGCCAGGACCAGCAGTTTGAAGAAATAATTGAATAATGAAGCAGAGCTGCCAGACGCTTTTAATGACAAGGAACCAAGATGAGTGACATTCAACAAGGCTACTTGGCTAGCTAGAAAGATTCACATTCAACATGAGTTTACATACCCTTTCTGAGTTTTGGTCTAAAACTGATTTTTGGTGAAGTTTAATTTTGTGTTTATTGATGGGATAACGTTCCCTATTCAGCTTTGTTTGGAAGGAAAAAGGTTAATCTCTGTTCCTAAAAGAAACTGGGTTGAGAAATCTGGCTAGTTCTTGTGACCATTTGTTCTGGTAATTGGTTTAACAAGTAACAGCTACTGTTGTGATTTAATTATTTGTATTGTGTTTGAATTTTTTCCTGCCTTATGGTTTCTTTTTCTATCTGGGGAATGAATCTCCCTTCACTGCTTTAGTGGTTCCTGGCACTGTCCTTTTGGGGTACTTCCAAGAGGCAGGATGCAAGCTTGGCACTGATTTTTTTACTGCCTTTCTGGGGGGCATGTGATCTTTCCTTAAATCTGGATGATTTCCTTAGGATATCTTGTGAGATGAGTGAGACCAGCTGGTATCTTTAAGTGGTGCAAATGGATCTAAGGATTGCTTCTCCTGGGTGTGCTCTTTCTGGAGAGCTTAAATGACCTCTTTGCTAAAGATTTTCACTTTATGAGCAAGAGTTGGCTGCTGATAGTTATCATTGCATTTTAAATATTTTAATTCCTCAAGATGCTCTGGAACCCTGCCTAATTTGTAACTCTGGCTTGCAGGTATTTTTGATCTAATGATTGGTAGTTAGGGCAGCTTTTTGCAAGCAAAGAAGTTTTGTGTATTTTTGTACAGGTAATCCTTGACTTACAGTAGTTCATTTAGTGACTATTCAAAGTTACAATGGCACTGAAAAAGTGACTTATGATGGTTTTTCACACTTATGATCATTGCAGCATTCCCATGATCATGAGAGGCCAGGCGAGGAGAAGCACCCCTCGACGTGAGTGATGTAGAGTTGGCCATGCCCACCCAGTCACATGACCACTAAGCCACACCCACCAAGCTCGAACTGGTTGTTAAAATTTTTGAATCCCACCCCTGAATATAGGCCTGAAAGAATCTCAGAGGTCTTCTAGTCCAACCCCCTGCTCAAGGCAGGAGATCTTATGCCATCCCAGTCAAATGGCTGTCCAATCAATTTTTTAAAACTTCCAGGAACTCACAAGCACTAGGAGGCAATCTATTTCATTGATTAATTGTTCTCACTGACAGAAAATTTCTCCTTACTTCTAGGTTGGATTTCTATGTCCATTGCCTTAGTCTTCTAAAAATTTTTTCCCATATTTTATTTATTTTATTTTTATTTATTTATTTTTGTCAATTGCTTACAAGATAATAGGTATAAGTAAAAACATAGTTATGAATACATGGATACATATAAGAAAAATAAAAAAAATAAAAGAAACAATAGGACAGGGACGGTAGGCACGATTGGTACACTTATGCACGCCCCCTACAGACCTCTTAGGAAAGGGGTGAGGTCAATAGTAGACAGTCTAAGGTTAAAGTTTTGCGGGTATAATACATCTATTTGCATTCAAAAAAATCATACAGCGGAATCTCGGGTTGTGAAAACTTCTGACTGTGACCAAATTGGGTTCTGACCCCAAAAACCCACAACATTTTTGAATCGAGTCACAATTTAAAAATTGGGTGGAGAACAAAGATGGCCACAGCAGATTTCCTTTCCACGCTGATTTCCCCTTCCACACCATTTTTTGGGTAGGCGCATATGCAGACAGTCTTGCCTCCAGTCACAACCAAATTGGGTTATGACCGAAGTTACAGAATGAATTACAGTTGTGACCAGAGGTTCCACTGTATGTGAATAGCTGGTTGTGTTTGGGGTTCCAACTAGCCCCTTCCCATCTTTTCCTATGTGATCTGCTATGAAGTGTCTTCCTAGGTATGGAAGCTCTAGTTCCAAGGGTACATCTGAATTTTGAAAGCATGACAAAAAATGGCTGTCACTGTGGAGGGTCCTGCTCATCATATCTGAAGATGGGAGGGGGAGAGATGACATGTTTACTACGTCGTCATCATCATCATCATCATCATCACACAGTGCTATTACTTAGCTATGTCTTTCAGATGCTGTTTTTCAGTACAGCATTTTGTGTGTCAATTTCATTGCTCTCAAATCATAATTTTGGCATATTGTGGTTTGTCAACAGCTTTGCTCATTCTCATTGCCATGGCTAATCACAAAATAATCCTTTACTGAAGAAAAACTGGTCACTTAGCTCCCTGCCACTTTTTATCCACACCTCATCCCAGCTCTGTGACATCTTAACTTTTTTTTGTCTATTTTATAGGCAGATTTTGAAATCAATCGCTTAGACCTAGCCATCTGCCACCTTTATATTTTAAAAAAATATTCTCGGATAAGGTTTTGCAATCTGCCAGTTTCCTATTTAATATATTTTTAAAAACTAAAAAAAACACTGTTTAAATACTTTTTAAATAATATTTTACAGAAAAGTAAAAACCAATGCAAACTAATTATAAATAAGAGCCCCCCTGTATGAGAGAAGGGTAGTTAAAAACATGATAAATAAATAAATAAGAAAAAGAAAGAAATTAAAGAGAAAGCTAAAAGTTCAAGAAAGGGGAAGGAAAGTCAAAGAAAAATAGAAAAGAATGAACATACAAACAAGTAGCTTCCAATCTACTTTATAGCAGTTTTAGCTACCGTGATAAATTTAAAAGAAAATTAAATTTAAATAATCTGATTAAAAAAATAGGTGGGGCAAGAAGCTTGGTGAGTACCAAAAAAGAGATCTTTGAGCAAATTTCTACCAATATTCAAACTATTAGTTGAGTGGCATGGTGGCCTAGTGGTAAAGACACTTGCCTCCCACTTGGAAAGTTGAGAGTTCAATCCTAAGTAGCAGCAGATGTTTCTCTCCTAGGGCTCAAAGAAAAAAAAATCTACTGTGAACTCCATGTGGCATCAGGAAGGGCCCCCAGCCAGTAAATGCTCAGCACCATCCAGTTGCCCTGATGGTACCCTAAGTTAAGAGATTATAAGGTCTTAAAAAGGGAGTTCAAACTATTAGCAATTGCAAAACTTGGCCCTATATTATGGATCAGTTGGCATAATTATTGGTCAAGGAACCATATATTAAGGTTGCCATGTTACACAACAAGAAGAAAGCAGGACAAGAATTCTACATGAAAATAGAAAACAGGACAAGAATTCTACATGGAGCTCAGATGCCAGCTGGTAGGGACAGAACCCATGGAGAGCTTCTCTGTTTACATATGAACATTGCCCATTGACAAAACTGTCAATATATTATTTGTTCAAAAAGAGTTACCTTCCAGGAATTGAATTGAACTAATATGAAACTAGACAGGAAGGGGAATTAACCCACTTCCAGCTAATTGATTTCCTATTAACCTGCCACAGGTGCCTTTGTGTTTGCTTTAATGCCTAAATATAAAGTTGGCATGTTAATCGATGGTGAGGAGTGTAATTACATTTTTATTGCACCTTTAATTTTGAGTTAATTATAATCTCACTTGACTAGTGTCTCATAAATATTAACACTCAAAATGTGGCCTTTTAATCATTTGAACATTTGGTTTGATAACCTTAATAAACCCACTCTGAATGTTTAGCTGAACTTGCAAAGAAATCTGTGAAAGGGTCTAACAGTCAAGTAAATTGTATTTTGGCATTAGTTTTTTTCTACTTTATTGTGCAGGATCTAGTGGTTAAATTGAGGGCTATTCAGGTTAATGAAATAGAATTAATAGAAAAAAATGAGAGAGAAGAAGAGGAATTCTTCAAAATTCTCTTTGTTCAGTAATATACATAGTATGATAAAACCCAGATATGAGAAATTTAGACTCAAATTACTGTTTTGTTGGATGGCTTTCAGAAACTATTCATCTTTGCAAAGTCTATCTTGTCAGGGTACAGTAAGTTAATTGCACAGAAAACAGAATAAAGGCACAAAGAACTATTCACGGGTAAGAGAACTGGTCTAAAACTAAGATTAAATTGTGGGATCTTGGATGCTTTCTAAGCTTGGTTGTTTTCTTGCAGATGTTTCATTACCCAACTAGGTAACATCATCAGTGCACTAGATGTAACCCAGTCAGATAATAAAACATCTGCAAGAAAACAATCATACTCTGAAAGCATCAAATACCCCACAATTCAATCCAAATATTTTATTCTATTAGCAAGATGAACTTCAACAAAATTAATATAGAAACTTACCTCTGTTGCAAGGTACAAAAAGTAACATACTTGTGTAAGATCTAGGAATTTTGACCTGCAAACAAATGCAACAAATATAACAACAACAAACCAAAAAAAAGGTAGAATCGAATGGATCAACAAACTGAACATGAATCAATGTGACACAGCGGTTCAAACCTTCTATTATCCCTCTTTGTCCAGTTCTTGGTACCAGGTTTCAAAAAAGAGATTGAGATACTGGAGAGCATCCAGAGAAGAATGGTCAGGATCAGAGGTGGTCTTCAGCCAGTTCTGACAGGTTCTGGAGAACCGGTAGCGGAAATTTTGAGTAGTTCGGAGAACTGGCAAACCTCTGACTGGCTTCGCAACCATCTATTCTCTGCCTCCCGAGTCCCAGCTGATCAGCTGGATCTTCTTTGATTGCCCTGCACAGGAGAATGGAGCTGGAAACAGGTTAGTGGGGTGGCGCAGGAATGGGGATTTTGCAGTAACCTTCCCCTGCCATGCCCACCAAGCCACGCCCCCAAGCCATGCCCACAGAACCGGTAGTAAAAAATTTGAATCCCACCAGGATGATCAGGATGGTAAAGAATCTCAAAATACATATGAGAAATAAAGTTGAAATTACTTTGGAGGTGGGGTGGAGAAGTTTCCATCTTGTCTATCATTTCAAGCAAGCTCAAAAGAATGACCCCTTCTAGGTGACCAATTAATTGGTCCATAAGGCATCACCCAGAGCAGAAAGCAGTGATAAAGGCAGTGTTGTCTTGGAGGGACTAAAATGTGTTAATCAATATGTGATTACACACACGTGCGTGCTTTAAAAATGATAAATCAGCAACTTTGTCCATGATCCCAGTTGTGCTGCTGTTTTGAAAGGCCTTGTGTGTTCTAAATTCCTTGTAGATCTTCTTGCTGAATTCATGGGGATGCTTCCAAGCAACTAGAAGCAAAAGGACAAAGAAAATAATTTTCATTCGGAGCCACACTTGAGAAGATCTGAGACTGATCTCTCCCACATTTTCCTGCTCCTAACTTTGAAATCTGTTTCCAAACTTGTTCCTCCCATTATCTCTTTGTTAGCAACTGGAAAATCTTGAAGCAACAGAAAAACTAATTCCAAAAAATATGCCAGCTGTTACTGTGTTTTAATAGCTGAGAGACGTTTTTAAAAGCCTTTTATGGTTATTTGAACAATGAATTAATTTTTAATTAGACTTCTTGATCTAATTGCCAAGAAAAGATACCTCTGAGTCACAAAAAAATGTTGCTGGTGTTGTTGCAGTTTGATAAAACTTATAATGAATTTATCAACATGGTAATATGTTAGATTGTATAAATGCCTCTGTTCTGTCTCATTAGGTTTAAAACAATATATTTTTTTAATTAGAGCTGAACAAAGGATAACACTTGTTTCAGGAAGCAAGACTGAACCTGAAAACTGTAATTTGTTATTATTTTAGCTCTGACAGATTCAGTGTTAATTTGGTGTTTATTCAACTACTATTGTGCATATACAGTATTAAATATTTGCCCTGTCAACAAATTAATTCAGAGGTTTTTTTTTTCAACAGATGTATTGAATTTTTTTCTATGGATAATTCCCATGACTGTCCCCACATTTTTCCTATTTATGTATATCTGATTTCACATGACCAGACAACTTAACTATTACTTCCAGTTGAAGAGCCATAGTTAGTTTGATTCCCATAGCTACATAAACCAACAGTATTGTGGCTTATTTAACACAATATGTGAATGGTAAGTAATAAATTTCTTAAGAAACACCCCAAGATCCACTCTCTTAGCCTGAAGAGGTGTGCCTGTCTAATAGAGAAGCAACAGATGGATCAGCACAAAATTCTCCAGTCAAAGCAGAGAGAGCAAACCCAAGCAAATTGGTGAAGAAGTTGGCACATGACACATGGCAGAAATTAAGAAATGTTCTGTTTATGAGTAAGATTCTTTTCAAATGTAGAACACTTCAGAAGGCTAGCAGTTGGGTAGGAACTCAAGCTTCAAAGATTTCACTTCCAAATTTTAAATACATTGTCTGTTAATCTTGAAATAGGAAGTAGAACATAAAGCTGGTTCACATTTAAAATAGACCTTTAGAAATATTAACAGAATAATAATGAGAACAATTGAAGCAGGTATGGGATTTATTGCTTTCCAAGTTTCCTTATTTTCACTTTTTTGTTCTTATTCTGAAACTATTTTGCAGGAATTGGATACGTTTACTTTAATACAAGAAGGACTAGGGGGTGGCATGATAGCACTGTTCCAACATTTCAGGGGCTCTACAAGGAATAGGGAGTCAACCTATTCTCCAAAGCACTTGAAGGCAGAACAAGAAGCAATGGATGAAAACTGATCAAGGAGAAAAACAGCCTAGGACTAAGGAGAAATTTCCTGATAGAACAATTAATAACTGGAACAACTTGCCTCCAGAAGTTGAGGGTGCTCCATTATTGGAGGCTTTTAAGAAGAAATTGACAACAATTTGTTTAAAATGGTGTAGGATTTCCTGCTTGAGCAAGGGTTGGACTAGAAGACCTCCAAGGTCCCTTCCAACTCTGTTATTGTCTTGTGTAAGGCTGTAGATTTCCTGTTACTAATTTAAAAGAAGAGAGATATATTCCTTGAATTGCACCTGAAAAGATTCTACCACTGATTATGATTCTCCATTATGTATGTAGACAAGCAATACTTATAAGCTAAACATTCTTAAAATGCATTTCTGAGTCCTAAGTTCACAAACCTCCATAAAACACTTGCACTAGCATGTCAAACCTGGGGATTCTTCTTTAATTATAACTTTAGTTTCTTCTGGTTCCCTCTAGTGACCAACATTCA
This sequence comes from Pseudonaja textilis, assembly GCF_049901715.1. Classification (NCBI taxonomy): domain Eukaryota; kingdom Metazoa; phylum Chordata; class Lepidosauria; order Squamata; family Elapidae; genus Pseudonaja; species Pseudonaja textilis. The sequence continues at coordinate 10,214,317 of NC_141998.1, read as the reverse complement.
AGGTCACATCTTGTCACGTTTGGTTTCTCCCAAAATCAAAACAACCTGTTTCCCAAGGGAGGAATCATGATGCCTTCCTTGACACACACTGATGTGTCTATAATCGCCTTCCTTCCCTGAAAAAATACAACAATTCATACAAAAGACTGCAGATCCATTTAATTCTACCTTGTATAGCAACAGATGGACTCTTTCCATTCCTCCGCTCTGCATTACATGTAGTTTGATTTAAAATGTCCCAATTCAACCTGAGTTCTTCACTCTTGCCATTCCTATGTTGTTTTCAATCCTAAAAAGATCAATAACCCATTAGCCACATTACAAAAGGCTCCAGAACTTATAAAAAGTGATTGCTATGTTCCTTGCCATTTCCATTTGGAGAAACGTCGGTTAATAAGATACCCCAAGTTTATCTGTGAATACAACAAAATGGAGCTAGTAGTTATTTTTACTTTTTTTTCAATGGATCATTATGGGCTGTCCATCACCAACTCATTTTAAAATGGCAAGGTTATAGAAAGGGTGGGTAAGTATCATGGAGGGAGACAGAGAAATGTTGCCTCTGGAAATAGTGCTGGTTCTCTGTGGCTTTTGATTATGGGCTTCCTTCTGAGTGCTTTTATTTCCTAACTGATGTCTTTGCCTGGGTTTGTTCTGTAAACAGTTGCCAGAGTTTGGTTACCAGAAATATATGAAGCATGTTTTCCTTGGGGGAGAGGGTGGGGTGGGAGAAAAATCAAAGGATGCATTAAAAGATGACATTTCTGTTAACATCTGCAATAGCTCATGTTTAATTATTGGGAACACAGTGCTGCAGCCCTAAATAACAGAAAACCAGAGTTTGTGTCAGGCCTGTCCCAGCTTGGGCATTAGGGAAAGAAAGACAACTCCATTTGTAGCAAAAGGTATACTTTAACTAAAGCCAAGTGGTTATAGAGTAAGCAAAGCCAGATCTGAATATCCCTGTGTAAAACCAGTTTTTTTTCCTTTCTTTCGGGCCGTCTGCCCTTGGTCATTCCATTAATGTTCAATACTGTTCAAACTTTTAGATGTTTTGGTAACAATTCTAAAATTTGACACCTCTTCAGTGGCTGTTTGCAATCCATTCTCATGCCTGTATTCTTGGATATTTCAACTCTTGCCTCTTATCTCAGGTTGGCACCTCTGGTTCCTATTATTCCCACTCCCTACATTCCCCTACTTTCCCCTACCTCATGGCAGGATGCCATCATAGTGAAGCAGGGCTGAAGCAGTGTGATGGCAGATCTGACAGTTCTGACATTAAAGAAGCAAAGCATTGGTTGTTATGGAACAACTTTTAGGGACTAGGCGAAGAGGCTTGTGTGGGTAAATGAAATAGTGGGCTAAGTTGTTGGACATGTATATGTCCAGAAGGGTCTCCCAAGGTAAGCAGGTCATGATGGATACCCCAAACTAACACCAATGATATCTGCCAATACTCATTGGACCAGTGTGGCAGATTATCATCTATTCCTTTCATATGCTAATACCACCTCAAAAAAGCCCCTCATTCCCCAGATGCCCTAACTCATGGCAATGAGAAGACCTGCCCAAAGACAGAGGGTGCTAAGAACCACAAGGTTAGATTAGGCTGCCTTAGGACTTTGGAAGACATCAGCAAGTATTGCGGGCCCAATTGGCAAAAGAAAGCTTAGGACCGTATAGATTAGAAACATGTGGAAGATGCCTTCATCCAGCAGTGGATAGACAATGGTTAAAATGATGATGATGATGATGACATAGAATTAAACAATTGTAATGCTTTTACATTGATACAGTATGATTTAGGTTCAGGTTTTTTTGCTACAGATGGATAGATCTCAAGACTTCTAGAACAGGGTGCCTATCTTTTCTCAGTCTAAAACCCCAATTTTATGGCCTTAAGGATAAAACTAAATTACTGAACTTGATTGCTACTAACACCACCAACACACTCAAACACACACCGACACACAAAAGCTAAGTAGGGCTGGTGTGACAGGATTCCATTAGTGGCAAGAGATTCCCAGAAAAGTAATGTTGAAAATGTAAGTCGGAAGCTCCAACTTAATGATCATGTGGGAAATGTGGAAGACAGCAAATCCATTATAGAGGGAAGATTAGAGAAAAGAGGATCCTGTCTTTTAATTAAGAGACAACAGAAGCTTATAATTAGGCTTGCTCTGCTCAGTGACTATCCAATGATTGTAATGGCTACTGCTTCTGAGTTACAATCAAGATTTAGTTCCTAGCCTTCTCCAGTCTTTAGGAAGTTTCAGCCTGGTTTGGAGAACCTGAGCTACATTTTTTTAGTGCTTGAAAGGGAAACTATCAGAAAATTACAGAGCTGCAAGCTACGCTAGAAATCTTAAAATAAGAATTTCAAAAAGAATCAGACACGATTGTATTCTCTATTTTCAGGGAGAAGAAGGGAAGTAGCAGCAGCAGCACTCTTTAGCTTTACCTCTTCTGAAAAAGTCAGCTGAACTTCCCTGTTCTTGGGGGAATTTTCTTAAAAGAATTTCAAACCATCAGAAAATGATAAGGAAAAAAACATAAGCATTTTTTTTGAAAAGGAAACTATTGAGAAACTTTACACTATTCCAAGGTATGGTGACCTTTCATGGAGAAAAGAGCAGAAAACATAATTCTGGAAGAATGGAATAGTTTGAATTAATTATACCATTTGTGCATTTATCTTTCTGTAAGCAGCTCAGAGTCCCCTTAAGATGAGTGGCAAATAAATGTGATAATAATACTAATAATAATAATGACAGATGATGGATGACAGATTAAATGGATAGAAAACCAGAGCTTTGCATGGACAGCACTTGAAAAACATTGAAGGAAAATGCAATAACAACTTGACATGGACTTGGTTTAAGATGGGAACCATCAAGAAAGAAATGGAAGGTTTCTTTCCACTGACAATCCAAACTGCTAACTTTGCAATGACAAAGTTGAAACTGTTTCACACTTAATATGTGAGTGCAGGAAAATCCCGCAGACTACCAAGCTAGACATGATCAAGTTGCTAAATGAATCCATTATGGTCATTATGTAAAAAATACGCTCTACCTGTATTCGAAAGGTCATGGAAACATAGAGTGGAAAAGGTTGTCGAGAATGAGACAGTGAAAATCTTGTGGGACTTCTGAATACAGACGGATCGCCATTTGGAACACAACACGCCAGATATTATGGTTGTTGAGGGCTGAACTGTGCAATTTATTGATATCGCTGTACCAGGAGATGCCAGAGTTGAAGAAAAAGAACTGGAAATAAATCACGAAATATCACGACCTGGCCATTGAAACTATGTGATTATGGATGAAACATGTAACATTGATGCCCATTGTCATTAGGGAACTTGGTACCATGTCCAAGCATTTTGTAAAATACATCAAGAAATTGCAGCTTCCTGAAACAACACCAGCGGAACTGCAAAAAACTGTGCTCCTCAGAACAGCATATATTTTAAGAAGACACTTGGTTGATACCTAGGACGCTGACAGTAACCCGTCTCAGCCATTAGTGCCAGTCAATGGTATTTGTGATGCATTTTTGAATGTTCAGCAGGCTGAGTTTCATATTGAATGAATAAAGTATATAATAATAAAAATGCCAAATCCATTCTGAATATCTGGATGTCTGTGTGATGAACCACAATTCCATTTTATAATAATTTCTTTATATACAGATATAAAACTGCATATGTTTTAGTGTCTCTGGTGGCTCTTTGATTTATGGAATTTTGGTTAGAATGCCAAATTCTTGCCTGTTGGAAAACATTGTCTACAGAATTTATATCCTGAGAGAAGACACTAGATTCAAGGGTGGATATTGCTATACCCCCTTCCTTCCTTCCTTCCTTCCTTCCTTCCTTCCTTCCTTCCTTCCTTCCTTCCTTCCTTCCTTCCTTCCTTCCTTCCCTAGTAAAGTGCAGAGCCATCTTGTTAAAATAGTAGCCTGAGCCTTGATATGATCCTCCTGATATCATCCCTATATCAACTACAATGGCCTTCCGCATTGCCCTTATAGCTCATAACAGAGGAAACTGGAAAGCTATTTTTCAGCACTAGATGGCGCTAAGGGACCAGTTTACTCTCCCCCACCCCTTCACTTATTAAAGAAAGTGTAATCTATAGGCAGTGGTAGAAAACAATTTTTTGGGGAAGAAAATTTGGAGTGTCTTTAGTGTGGAAAGAATGGACTAAAACTCATCCAGTGAGATGCATATATATTTGTGGGGAATCTGAAAACAGAGAAGTAAAATAATTTTTTTCATGGAACTGGCAGTGTGTGGTTGAAGATATTCCTGAAAATAATCATGCTGAGATAAAAAGCAAACCAAATTCAATATAACACACACTGTGACTGCATGATTGTAGTTGGCAACTTGTTTTTTTTTTCCTCACACAACCGTGAAACCAAACCTCTACATCTCTGAAAGTGAAGAGTTAAGGTGCCATATTCAAAAGGTTTTGAATATTCAAAAGGTTTTTATCTCAAAAACCTAAACCCTCCAAAAACTCTCAAGAATGTTGGCAGACTCTGTGTCATGTGAGGCTCCATTCAAAATCCAAGAAAGAAAACCTTAGACTCCATTGTTATAGAGACAAGGGCTTTTACTGAAAATTGAAGTGGCAGCATCAGAAGAATACAAGATCTGAGGCATTAGGTGCAAAAATCACATATACTAAGTTATGGCAACGTTTCCATCCACAATAGTTCAAACTGGCCATCCAATCTGAAATGTGTATAATGTCATTTGGGGCATCTTCAGGTGATGTTTCAGACATCTGGCTCACCAGGGAGGTTGACCTTGACCTAGACAGATAAGAGGCTACATCTGCACAGTAAGCAAGTGAACAACCCAACTTTTAATTTCACCAACTTAAACCTCCAGCACTTTTCCCCCACCATGAAGCCCAATTATTCTTCCCTCCCCCCATTTCTATGGCAGATGGAAAGACAAGCAGGAAAAGGATTCTTAGAGGCTGCCATTCTGCATTTAACTCTGAGGAGCTAGCTTTCAAAGTTACTTAAAGTCACACACTTAGGAGGAATTCAGCCAAATGGCTCTTGTTTAATCTTGTCCATCTTCTCTTCAGTTCTGCTCATGTGTTTCTCTTCCAGACTGTGAGCTTAGCTTTGCCACCCAAGGAATCTTGTCTGACACCAGGCAATACTCTCTTGGCGTTCAAATAGTAGTAACAATAGTACTTGGATTTATATACCACCCCACAGTGCTTTATAGCAATCTCTGGACAGTTTACAATGTCAGCATATTGCCCTGAACATGCTGGGTCCACATTTTAGCGATCTTGGAAGGATGGAAGTCTGAGTCAACCTTGAGCCCCATCAGAACTGAACTCTAGGCTTTGGACAGAGTTTGCCTCCTGACCACTGCATTCTAACCACTGTAGCACCAGGGCTCCTAATGATCCTACTTTGCTTTGTGTAGCTCCCTTCACTTATAGTTGGGGTGTTTGGCTCTGAGATACAACCTGGTGCCTCTAGTAGAAAGCAGGGAAATGGACTTCTTTACCCAAGTTGACAGAAATATCTTCTTTTCTGTGTGGGTGTCCAGTAAAGGGCTGAACTGAAACTACACAGCAGCTCTGATGTTGAGCATTTGAGATGGTTCCTAAGAGAAGGTGTTTGTTTTTAAAAGCTAAATCAAGGGGGCTCTGGAGACCTCAGTACAACCAAGAAAGCTCTGTCCTCCCTTTGCATAACAATTCTCTTTAATTTCTTCAAAATTTTGGCTCAAGTATGACAAGCTTGCCACATTTGAGGGGACTTTTAGCAGGCCTGAGCAATGATCCCTGCTGATTTTAACATCTGGCTGTTCCTAATTGGTTCAACAAGTGTGAAACTCTTAGTGAGCTGGACTCAGATTTAGCATTCTTCATGGCCACGCATATCCAAATGATTACTCTCCTTGCTGTTTTGAAATGACTCTGTGACATAAATCTGAAAAATACACACTCATTTCAGATGCTTAAGGTTCCAAGTCAGGGAAAACATTTTGTGCTCTTTCATTCCAAACCAGCAGACCTGATTCTTTGTTTACTTCCTGCTCCTATAAATGATTCTTACTCTGTCATAAAATATGCCTTCTCCAATGCCCTTGAGCAAAATCATGAACGTTCCTTAATGAGCTGGCTGCACCCTGTGCAGAAATGATCTAGTGAATGACATGGCCTCTCTGGAAATAGGTATTGGGGCAGGGTACAATTAGAGAAAACCATAGCTTATTTTCCAAGAAGAACCAAATTGTAATTAATACCTTACAGTTTAAACTAATGCTGTGCAGAAAAATCCTGCATTTTCCCCCCCAGCGTGCTTCATTTTGTTTAATAGAAAAAAAACTTGTACCGAAACCTACTTCACAGTTTCTACTGTTATGACAGCTTGAAGATGTCTCTTCCTGCAATAACTGAACACCAGGATTTAGATAGCTGCTAAAGCTAAGGCACTGTATATTAGCCAGCTAAAGGGCATACATCTGTGACTTTGAGCCTCAGTAGAGGGTCTGAAGCCCATTGAGTAACATCTGGCTTCTCATGTCTGGAAAATCCCATTAAAGGCTTAAACCAGTCATTTGTGGTGCCTGGTGGTGGTCAAAGACTAAGCAAAGGACTTCCATTTTGTTCCTCTGTGTTTCAACATTTCTTTTAAATAATCTTGGAGGAATTTGGAAACTTGTTTATTTACTGTGTGGAGGGTGCAAACAGTACAAAAATGTGTTTTTATGAAAGGCAACTGGATTTTCTTGGGTTTTTTTCTTTGAAAACATTTTGCTTCTCATCTAAGAAGCTTCTTCAGTTCTAATTGACTGTTGGGGAATGGAAGGAGAGCTAAAATCGACCCTCAGTGTGCTTATGATCAGATAACTGCAAATGTAATTCCTTCTATTCCCTGTAAATCAATCAATTTTTGGATGAGAAGCAAAATATTTTCAAAGGAAAAAACCAAGAGAGTCCAGTCACCTTCTGGAAAAGCACCTTTGGGACAACCGTGATTTTTTTATTTTTTTATTCTAGAAAAAACATTTATTTGACATACATTTAAAACAGACAAATCAACATATATATGTCATTCCAAGAGAAAAATCTTCCATATGCCCCAAACTATACAGCCTCCCAAAAATACACAAAGAAGGCATACCTCTCAGACCCATAGTCAGCTCCAGAGGAGCACCACTACAAAACCTAGCTAAACACTTAGCAAAACAGCTACAGCCCCATGCTGAAACAGCAGCTTCACATGTACAAAACTCATACCACTTCTTGGAAATGATCAAAGATCTACACGTGGAACAAGAAGATCTGCTTGTAAGTTTTGACGTGGTTTCACTATTCACTCAAGTCCCCCAAAAAAGAAACTCTTGAAATCATCAAAAATAAATACCAACCAGCTAAACACCTCGTGGAACTAGCAGAACACTGCTTAACCAACACATATTTCATATACAAAGGACAAAGATACAAACAAATTGAAGGAGCCCCTATGGGATCACCACTGTCACCCGTCATTGCAAACCTGTTCATGGAAGAATTCGAATCCAGAGCCCTGGCCAATGCCATCCACAAACCTAAACTATGGTTAAGATACATTGATGACACATTCGTGATTTGGCCCCATGGAAAAGAAAACCTAAACAATTTCCTAACATACCTAAACAGCACACACCCCAAAATCAAGTTCACCATGGAAATGGAAACAAACAAACAACTGCCATTCCTAGATGTACTAATCCCACCACCACCCAGCACAGATAAACTCCGTGGCTAAAACACTAATTGCCAGAACCAAACGCCTGGCAGACAAGACACACATAAAGACTGAATTATGCACCCTGACTAAAGTACTGACAGCCAATGGCTTCCACAAAAGCAAAATCACTGGCTTGATCCACGAAAACACACTGAGACATAATGGAGACCCAGAAGATGAACAGACCTATGGAACAGCTGTCCTGCCCTACATAAGAGGTACTACAGACAAAATCAGTAAGATACCACACAGACATCACATCAAGACTGCCTTCAAAACAGACAGAAAAATAGCAGCCATCCTAAGAACCCCAAAGATAAAATTGACCTGGAAAACCAAGGCATATATAAAATCCCCTGTGTATCTTGCCCTGCTACATACATTGGACAGACCAATAGAAGAATAAGTACCCGCCTGGATGAACACAAAAATGCAGTAAAAAGGCTGGAACACACTTCCTCACTAGTCCAACATATGAAAGCCACAGGTCATAGCATCAACTTCAATGGCACCAAAACCCTAGCCACTATAGAAAACCCCAGCCACAGAATCATCAGAGAAGCCAGAGAGATTGAAAAAAGACCTGAAAGCATGAATAGAAGAGATGATTCCACCAGACTGTCAATCATTTGGAAGCCTGCACTCACAAACAAAAAAATCTCCACACCACTAGCCAGACAAGCACCTGGGCACAAACAGATCTCCCCTGATACCTCCAGCTCAAACACACCCCAACCAGGCACCCAGATGAAACCTAACTTCCTAACTAATGATAGCCATCCATTTACCCGGAGCCAAGCTGCACTAAAGGCCTCCAATAAAGTAACACAATGTTGCCAACCAATCAAGATACAAAAAGAGCCACAAAACAGACAGAAGATATTAGAAACACCAATCAAGCAGAACACAGCAAACTCCAAGACCAATAAACACAGACCAAGACTCCCAACCAATCAGGATGAAGAAAAAACCATTCTGGCACAACAATAGGCTGCCCCAAATTTCAATCTGAAACCTCTGTAAAAATCTGACTCACAGATGAACACTATACAGAAGCCTGATGATGGCAGATGAGATTCTGCCAAAACATTGCTACAACTTTAAAAGCACAACTACAATGACGTGGGAAAATACCCGAACAAAGCTGAATGCCATACATGTAAGTACCCACGAAAACTTGAGAAAACAAATATATGTATGTATGTATGTATGTATGTATGTATGTATGTATGTATATATGTATATATATGTATATGTATATGGTATTTGGCTTTGTTCGAAGACAGTTTCCAGTTTTGTGTGTAGGTTATTCTGGCCGCAGTTATGATGTGCAAGATTAAATATTGATATTTTTCTCCATATTTAAATCTATCATACTTAGCAGAAAGATTTTGGGTTCAAGTTTTTAATTTTGTTTTGTTATATTTAAAATCCAATTTCTAATATTTCTCCAAAATTTCTGAGCACATGGGCAAGTCCACCACATGGGAAAATATGTTCCTTGTGTGTAGTTACATTTCCAGCGTTGGGTGATAGGTTGGGGAACATCTTAGCCAGTCTCGCAGGAGGTAGGTGCCAGAGCGATGAACCATTTTATATAAGTTTTCTTTATACGAGACTGACACGGGGACAACCATTTTTTAGTTGACCAATATTGTTGCTTCTTGGCATGCATTTGTCCTTCTGAAGATTCCAAAATTTTGGTCTTGTGATTTGATAGAAGCAAGACTCTGACCACTTTTTCAAACTGCACCTTTAACATGTTTCTGAATATAATGAAATAGAATAAATTTCTCACTACCATTAAGAAGCCCTTTCCCTCTGAAACTGAAGGAATAGCTTGTTTTTTTATCTATTTGATTTTCACCCTGTTGATTTAATTATGCGTGGGAATTGAAAAGGGACAAGCCACCTTAAACATACAGTATCTGGGGAAGGATGTGCTTCTGTCATGATAGAATTTAGAAAAAATGCCCAAAAGATATTAGGGAAAAAATCTTATTACATCCATTAAAAAAACACCTCTAACTAGGCTATTCAATCCTCTTCTGAAATTGGTTTCAGAAAGATTTGAAAGATTATTCCATGATAATTGGCATGTTCCTCTGATTCAATCATCTTTCTGATGATTTTATGCCTATGCCCATGAAGTTTTCTCACCAACAAGGTTTTCTCACCCTTTTTAACAACTCTGTAATCCCTTAATTCGAGGTGGAGTTGGGAGCGACGGGATGGAGCTGAGAGTTTACTTGGATAGATGCCCTTCCTGACACCATGCAGAGTTCACAGCAGATATTTTTTTCTTTGTGCCCTAGGAGAGAAATATCAGCCACTACCCAGGATTGAACTCTCAACCTTTTAAGTGGGAAGTGAGCATCTTCACCACTAGACCTCCATGCCACTCTTTTCTCACCAATAATATGGACATGATTTGCCATTCCTAGATGTTAATTTTTCCAGTCTAGCCTCCAGTCATGATATTTAATACGTGTCACCAATTCAAATTCTGATCAGGCTTAACTTGGCTTGACTTCTAAGGTTAGATGAACTTATCTAGGGTTTACATTTAGATATACCTAAAATAAATTCCTGTGATCTTTTCCAAAGCCATCACTTATTCACAGCAAGAATCAATTATTGTTCACCAGCAATTACTGATTGTTCCTCCCTTGGTATTCTATTGGGGGAGGGAGATGTGTTTTCTTTGATCAGTAAGAATTGTTTAATTCTTTGAATGTCTTCAGGTCTAGAAATTCAGATGCATTATTGCAACAGCAAATTCTCTGCCACTTACACAACAACTTCCTGATCTGATTAATGTATAAGAATAGCAGAGTAAGGATTAAGTGGCTCCTGCTCAGTCACCTTCCCTCTGAAGCTCAGCTTGCTAAATGGTCCTTTCTCTAGCAGCAGAAAGCAAATCTGTTACTGATTTATAATATGCATCTTTTTTTCTTTTTGTAACCATTGGGGTGGCAATCACACCCTTTCTAGTGCAAACAATTAGGGAGAATCTTGTTAATCACCAATTAGCAGCTATTCCCTACCGAGATCCTGGAGAGGGAGAAACAAGCTTGCAGTTTTTTGTTTTTTTTTAAAACATACATTTTTCCCCATTAGAGAGACAGGAGCAGTATATTAAAAGGAGCAGCGGGAGTCAAATGCCATCCACCTATTTCTCATGCAAGTTTTAATTATAGCTCTAGATTTGCCCAAGATAAGTAATCAGTCTGTCCATTAAGATGCCTCCTTTGTGCAACAAAAAATTGGCCTCTGAGGAGGAAAGGCATGTAGTTGGTGAGCAGCCATAGCTCTGAGGCCTGGCATGTTTAATTCCAGTCAATTGAGAAGGAATTACCAAATTAAACCGGTACTCAAAAAAGTGAAGCAGGAAGGGAAAACCCTAACGAGCCAAGTGACCTTGCTCAAAATCAAAATCAAATAAGTATTTCCCAAGGTTCACTTGGGGTAGGATGGTAGCTCAGTTGAAATGGGGGTTGGAAGAAAACGCAAAAGCACTTCCCATGAGGACCATTCTCAGCTAGATGGACAATCAGTCAAAATCCTTTGGTATCAAGTGCGAAGATTTGATGTACTGGGTTAGTTTCCCTCTAAGAATTAGGAAACCCTCCAAAGGAGGTACCAACAGTTGCCAGTGCAGATTTATGTTTTCTCTCATCCAGTTCTCAGTAATGAATTATGAACCAATGTTCTTCGAGACCCAGGAGATGAACACTACAAATGAAGTCTTTTTTGACATTGCAGTTCAAATCAATCTCTCTCTCTCTCCCCCATTCTAGTTCCCCAAGTTCCTGATTCTATCTACTAATTTCTCTAAAAAGGCTAAGCTATCTACCTTTGCTCTAAGCTATAATAGATTTCACATAATGTGCTGGGTGGACCCAGCTTGAATGATGCTTTAAAAAGAAATGCCTGCTAAGCTGATATAACTGATAAACCATGGTGAAAACAAAGTCTAACTTATTCATGAATCCAACTGTGCCGCTAGTCTGTAATTAAGATTCTACCTTTTACTTTCTTTTCTTGATGTAACTGCTTTGTAGTTGCATCTGCCACCACTTTAGGTCCTTGAAAGCATCTCATTTCTCTTTTTGCTCAATCTGTACAGCCCTTCTGACAAATAAGAAATAAAAATTGGGGTGTAGGAGATAACCAGACTGAGCCTGAGGGAGGGGTCAAACACCCTATCAGTCATGAGTCCCTTTGTGCCCACAAGTGATCTAAGCCCAGCCCACCTTGAATTCCTTTCTATTCTTAATTTTCACTAATTTCCTTTGACCATTAATAGTTCAGATTCCTTATTCTTTATACACATTTGAACTTCCCTGGTTCTTGACAGGGGGAAAATGAAATGTTTTTCACTAAATCATCTACTGGCTCCTTAGCAGCATCAAGCTATGTGTTAAAAGATTAAACTCCTTCCTCTTCAAACCCTCCTTCTCTCTCCCCTTTTGGAAAGAAAGGGACATTCTCAAAAGAGATAAAGAAAATTAAACTTTTTAGAAAATAAAATAAAATCAGATTTAAAACTTCTCTTTAACTTAAACATTTATATTCAGCCATTCCCTGTTGGAGAGGAAAATGGCAGAGCTTCTTCAATAAAACAGATACTTCCAGATGAATTAAAAAGAGGAAAAATGCTCCTAAAACAAGATGAAGTTTAAAGTTTAAGATGTAGTTTGCAGTTTAGATGGTGATGGTTTAGTATGAATTATTTAGTTGCTATGCAGATCAGGATCTTAAAATACTCAAATTTTATCAAGAAAAACATTGACTTAAAGACTGTAAAGCTATATCTGTGAACACAGTCCAAAATAAACAATAACTGAAAATTCCCAAGTTTTACAAAGATGCAAACCCAAGAGATAAGAGTGCTTATTTAACATGGAATAAAATGAAATGAAATAAGATCCAATGTCCAACACAGATTCCTAGTTAAAATATTTACATATTTCTATAGAAACAACCTCAATCATGAAGCAAAGATTTTTGCTTCCTTTTCCTAAACCTATAGTAAATTGTTGGGATAATTCTAATATTGATAGTAATGGCTGGGGAGAACAGCATGGTGGCCTAGAGGTAAAGACATTCAGCTCCCACTCAGAAGGCTACGACAGATGTTTCTCTATCAGGGTGCAAAGAGAAAAAATATTTGCTGTGAACTCTACATAGATGTCAGGAAGGGCATCTGACCAGTAAATGCCAAGCTCCATTCAGTTGCCCTGATTCCACTCTGAAGCAAGGGATTACAGGTCATAAAAAGAAAAAAATGCCTAAGGAAATTATGTGCTCCCTTGTTACCCCACTTCAGCAATTTCAGCTTTATACTTCTTATCTGTGTAATTTCTCCTTTTGTCTCAATAGAAGGAACCCTTTTCTTATCTAGAAGGGAAAAGTTTGAAGGAATCTCCTGTTGCCATATCTTCATATTCAAGAGAGATTATGGATTCAAGCTCAGACATTGATTGACATTTAGGGAAACTGTAAATGCTGGCCAGCTATTCACAACAGCAATTCTCTTGTTAATCGCACACCTGCAGTTGCTAGTAGTTGAAATGAATTCACTGTACTCTGCCATAACTCTAGTTTCTAGAGCAATGAGGCCTTCACCGGCTAAGCAATGGGTCATCCACATTACTCTAGATGAAACATTTCATTTGCTTTTGGTTCTAACTTCACTTGCTCTAATATATTTCTTTCTGTCTGTTTTTTCTTCTGCGAAAAGGGAGAAATAATTCAGCTGAGGTCTTCACTGCGGTTACTTCAGGACAAAATCCCAGTGGGCAGGAAATAGAACTACTGATGGTACCCTTTTCTTTCTTGTTCCTGACAATCAGTGATAAAAATTCCTAACTTTGCCAAAGGAGCTTTCTGCAGTATTACTCATTTGACGTTTGAATCTGCAGGAACAAATAATTCAAAAGCCTTTTCTGCTATTCAACAAAAGTCTGAGTAAAAATGTGTAGAAATAATATATTAAATGAGATAGTCAGAGAATGAAATCATGAGAAGGTAAAATATGCAACAGTTTGTATAATATCAGCATTGCTAAAAAGTACTGGGAATTGTCATACAGGGATTATTTCCTTACCCCTATATTGGAAGATCCAAAGAGTAGTTGGAAATGTACAGGTGGACATCAGCTGAGTTGCCTTTGGATCTCCACTGATCTTATTTTGTGAAGGCAACAAGTACTCGTATATGGCTTTATGGCTATAATAAATGGATTTGATCTAATTTGTGTAAGCTACTCAACGTAAGACTCAAGTGTGTGTGTGTGTGTGAGAGAGAGAGAGAGAGAGAGAGAGACAGAGAGAAGAGTGGTGGGATTCAAAGTTTTGTTTACTACCAGTTCTGTGAATGTGGCTAGGTGGGCATAGCCAGGTGGGCATAGCCAGGTGGGTGTGGCCAGATGGTCATGTGACTGGGTGGGCATGGCTATGTGGTGGCTATGTGACTGGAGGGTGGGTCAAAAGCTTTTTTTCCGTTTTTTGTAGCAACCCCTACGTCCCGTTTTTGGCCTAGTGGGCCTCAGGGAAGCCTCCTGGGTGCTGAAAAAAGAAGCATTTTGAAGCCTTCCAAGTTAAGTACAATAGCAAGGTGGGGGGGGGAATCAGCTCTGCTGCGCAATTTAGATTAGCTAGAAAGCAAGAAATCTGATGATTTCCTGCTTTCCAGCTAATCTAAATGTGTGACTCATCTGATTGTCACCCAGCTGATCATCAGAAATACTGGTTTGGCAGAACCGGTAGCATTTTTAGTACCGGTTTAGATGAACTGGGATGAACCACCAGGATTTCACTTTTGGTGTGTGGCTGTGTGTAAATAAATAAGCAGCATGGCAGCCTAGTGGTGAAGATGCTTGCCTCCCTCTCAGTAAAGGTTGAAAGTTCAATCTGAGGTAGTGGCAGATATTTTTCTCTTAGGGTACAAGAGGAAATATCTGCTGTGAACTTTGCACAGGTGTCAGGAAGGGCATCCAGCCAATAAATTCCATCCAGTTGCCCCAACTCTACCCCGAATCAATCTATCTATCTATCTATCTATCTATCTATCTATCTATCTATCTATCTATCTATCTATCTATCATCTATCATCATGATCTAAAAAATCATTTTTGAGAGACATTTAAAAAGGAGCCTATTGGCCCAAAAAAACCTTCTGTTATCATCTATCTAGAAATATAAAAATGTCTGTACAAATTCCTCTACCAGAATTTTCAGTCCTCTGAGTTACAGTAGCGCCTTGAATGAACCAGCAGCTACCCTCCTGGAGAAAATCTTTCTATGTGGTCACTTGAAGTCAAAAATGACTTGCTGGCACATAATCAATCAACTAATACTGTAGCACCTATTAAGGAACCTCAATCTGACTAGTGGTACAGAGACCCTTGTTTCCTTTGGACATTTTTTATCCCAATCTACTGGGCTGAGTGGTTGCTGACATGCAAGATAAATCCCAACTAGGCATGGCAGGATAAGCGAATGCTTTCCCTGCAGGAGAAGAAACTATGTTATCATCTATGCAGAGACAATCCTTACCTTTTGTGGATTCTATAAATAGCAATAACATTTACATCTATGTACAGCTTCATAGTGCTTTAAAGACCCTTCTAAGCACTTTACAGAGTCAGAATGTTGTCAAAATCTGGATCCACATTTTACTGACTTCGGAAGTATGGAAGGCTGAGAATCGAACTCCTGGCAGTGATCAGTAAGTTAGCCTGCAATACTGCATTCTAGCCACTGTGCTACCATGGTTCTTTTGTGGCGTCTTTTGAAGATATGTATTTAAGAAGAAAGGTTCATTTGCTGTCTTTTGTAAACTGGATTTTGTACTCCTTCAGTTAATTCCATTCTTTGTTATGCATCTTATGGAGTGGGGAAAATATTCTATGGATTGAATCACCATGAATGCTATGAAGGGATTTGTACTTAAGTAAATGTTAACAGGTTTCTCTTTGTATGTGCAAAGCTCCAGTTTCTCTTAGACTTGACACCAAGCCAACTTGCCCCTCACATGTGTACTGAATCTGTTCAGAGTAATCTTCTGTCACAATGCATTTTGGCTTGTGAAGTGCATAAAAAAGGAAATGTTATTGCCTTAGACATGAACATTCCAGGATGTGAAGAATGGTGGTTTCATCCTTAAACACATATAGCAGAGAACATTACCTTTTCACAATCTGTGACTGGGAAAAAAATAAATGAATGTTTGAAGCAAAAGTTTCATATCTAAATTTAACAAAGTAGTGGTGGAAGGATAAAGTCAACTCATAATTTAGTCCTGATGGTAGAAAGCCTGAAAAGTTTCTATCATCTCCCAGCCTATGTCATGTAAAAGTCTCCCTTTCTGCCAGAGATATTTGAGCAGGGTTCCCCCACCCCCACAAAAATTGTCTGTGTTCAGTAGATTGGAAGAAAATAAAAGCCATGTTGACTGTCAAGGTGAAAGAACAATACAGGCACAAATACATCAGGGTTTTAAACAAGAAAATTGTTGTAAATAGAGGCCAGAATGGAGCAATATATCATGAAAACCATCATCCCAACATCATACAAAAAATAAGTAGTAGTTAAGTGAACAATGTTAGGTGAATGTGAGCTTGATTTGATCCCTTTAAAAATTGCAAATGAACCTCTGAGACAGAAAATGTATCATTGCTTCACCCTGTGACACTTATAAACCTTTGGAGCATTTCCTGGCTCAAAGAAATGGAGGACAGAAGAACAGAAATGTAAATATATCACATCAGATACCTGTACAGTTACCATGCCCCCCCCTCCAAGGCTGTGTGCTCCCTCCACTTCCCTTCTCCCTATATACCAATGACTACACCTCAAATGACCCATCTGTTAAAATACTGAAGTTTGCAGATGATACAACAGTGATTGGTCTCATTTGAGACAACGATGAATCCACATACAGATGAGAGATTGTACAACTTGCCTTGTGATATGACAGGAACAAGCTGGAACTGAACACACTCAAAACCATAGAAATGTTGGTAGGCTTTAGGAGAAACCCTCCCATACTTCCACCTCTTACAATACTAGACAACACAGTATCAACAGTAGAGACCTTCAAATTTCTATGTTCTATCATATCTCAAACTTAAAATGGACATCAAAAACATCATCAAAAAAGTACAAAAAAGAATGTTCTTTGTGAGCCAACTCAGAAAGCTCAAACTGCCCAAGGAGCTGCTGATACAGTTCTACAGAGGAATTATTGAGTCTATCGTCTGCACCTCTATAACTGTCTGGTTTGGTTCTGCAACCCAACAAGACAGACAGAGGATAATTAGAATTGCAGAAAAAAGTATTACTACCAACCTACCTTCCATTGAGAATCTGTATACTGCACAAGTAAAAAAGAGGGGTGTGAAAATATTTACAGACCCCTCACATCCTGGACATAAATGGCTTCAACTTCTACCCTCAAAATGATGCTATAGAGCACTGTACACCAGAATAACTAGACACAAGGACATTTTTTCTCCAAAAGCCATCACTCTGCTAAACAAATAATTCCCTCAACATTGTCAACTATTTACCAAGTCTGCATTACTATTACTATTAGTCTTTTCATCATTCCTATCACCCATCTCCTCCCACTTATGACTGTATGACTGTGATGACCCAGAGTGTGTCACAAAGGCAACACAGTCAAATAAGCAAGAAGAGTCCCTTTATTATCTCCAACTTTGCCCCCAATGTCCAGGTTACCTTCAGCTGGAGAAAAACTCTCCCAGGAACAGTGTGATGCCCCTGTTGGAGTCTAACTCCGAGGGAGAGATGGAACAGTTGACAGGGAGTGGGAGTGTGGCTCCGGTGGTTGTGGAGGAAACTAGGGAAGGGCACAGGCTGGATGGGCATTCAGAGGAAGACCCAGGCCCATCTCCTCTTCATCCTAGGGCACACAAGGAGGAATGGATAAGGGAGAAACATGAGTGGCATGGTCTATGGGGGAGGAAGGGGTCCTGATCCCCTTCATGAGCTGCAGATGGAAGGACTGTTTAAAAGGACAAATTGTGCATAGAAAAGTTGCTGTACGCAAAGCATACATTCTTGTCGGAGCTTATCTGTGTTTTGGCTTCCTCCCAACTGTGGTTTCTGCATTATCTGGTAAAAGTCTGCAATTAATCACCCTTGCCTGCCATAATAATTTATTCAGTGTGGTTTTTTGGGTTTTTTTATTTTGAATTAACTTTACTTTGGGTGTGGGCTGCATTTACTCTCTCCGTAAACTGTTTTCTTTAAGAGTTTGATATCCAGCTGAGGATAATTGGACATTGGGGCCAACTTGGAGGCATTAAAGGGACTTTCTTCTATTTTTGTGATTTGGTTATTTTTGTGTCATGCCTCTGGTCATCACAAACAGTCTTTAAGCGGAGGAAATTCGGTCCAAAAACAAAATACATACAAACTGTAAATAAAAATCCAAACAAACCACACTGTAGTAATTAACTTGACAGGACAGGAGAAAGAATTGCAGACTTGAAAGCACAGCAAAACACACACAGTTGGGAAGACATCAGGAACACAGATAAGTCTCAGTGATACCAGATAATTCACAATTTGCTCCCAACAACTTGCTGTGCGCAGCTTCCCTTTTTAAACACTGTATTTCCAGCTGCAGCTAATGAAGGGAATCAGGGCCCTTTCTTCCCATGTAAGTCACGCAACTCATGTTGCTCCCTTCTCTGTTCCTTCCTGTGTGCCCTAGGATGAAGAGGGGGTGGGCCTGGATCTTCCTCAGAATCCCTTTGATGTTCCTCATGATCCCTTTGCTGTACCTCTCCCCTGCTCTGCCCAGCCAAACTGTTTCTTCCACAGCTAATGGAGCCACACTCTTGACAGCTGCTCGGTTCCCCCCCCCTCCAAATCAGATCCCAACATGGGCATGGCTGTAACTTTGTTGCTTGTATCCTTATAATTTATATTGACTGTTTCTGAGTATGATTTGATTGCTTATTTGCACCCTATGACTATCATTAAGTGCTGTACCTTATGATTCTTGATGAATGTATCTTTTCTTTTTATGTACACTGAGAGCATATGCACCAAGACAAATTCCTTGTGTGTCCATTCATGCTTGGCTAATAAAGAATTGACTGATTGATTGATTGATTGATTGATTCATTCATTCATTCACATAGAAGTGAAGCAGACTCTGTGGTTCCTTCCTTCTTACACATCAAGCCCGTAGTGAAATGAAGTGTCATGTAGACATGTGCTGGAATTTCTTGGAATTATATTAATTTCTTGGAATTATTTCAGTGGAGGCTAAATAGTTATGGATGTTCTTCTTTCTGCTTGCCCTGGTGGTCTTGTATGAAGGAAGTTAAATATGAGATGATTCCTAAATTCTTTTATTTAAAGCACACTACAATTTCTGCCTGCTGCTTTAATTTCCAAAACATGTGCCAAAAGAAGAAAAGTGAGGACAGAGGAAGCAAACAAAGAAACAAAAAGCAAGTTAGGCTTTGATTAGGGTAATTATTCTGTGAAACACTAGATCAAGGAAACATGATATGGAGAAATGTCTGCCTATGCAGGCATCCTCAGCAGCTGTCTGGCTGAACTTATTTGAACTCAAAGAGTTAAGCATGGTTGACCCAGATTAGTAATTAGATTGGACACTACCAGGGAATACCAGGTCTCTAAAACAGATGGAAATTCAATCTACATCCTAGGAGAAAACTTCAAGAGATTTCCCAAATAAAAATCAAGCTTAGCTTGAAAGCCTTTTAATTAATTATTGTATTGTATTAATATTTATATTTTAATTGTAACCTGGGCACAACTCTTTCCCATAGATGAGGAATAATTTCCAATGTTAAACTGGAATAATTTAAAATGTTAAAATGATGTGGTTATTTTATGATTCCAGCTTGTGATCCCTTTTAATATTCAAAAACCGAATAGTAGCTATTGCATTTACTCAGATCAGAGTGATGCTGTCCAAAGGAAGAAGAACCTAACTTTTTAACCCATTTAAGTCTCCTAAACCAGTTGTTGCCAAAGTTGCTTTTGTTTGTAGAGGAGGCAATGTAGCCTTTTTGGCTAATGTTTTCCCATGAGAAAAGAAATACAAGTATGTATATTTTGGAGAAGCTACATAATTCATTTTGGAAGCCCAGCTGATAATTGAGCTAGCCAGCAATAGTTATTCTTCAAGATACAAATTAATACTTCCTGGGATCATGAAAACCAAAATAGATTTTTAATTAACAGCAACCTTCACAGTGCAAGCTTAGGAAGAAGAGGGACCAGTAACACTTCAGCATCCTAATGAAGGTGATTGACAATCGTAAATGTTGATACTAATTAAATGTTAATCAGTTTTAAAGAGCTTACTCTAAATAGGCTTTGGAAAAGTTTGTGTTGAAAAGTCCAGGGGAAAAAAGGGGGGATTTTGTGACAGTTGACTTGAGTTCACTGATTTCAGAAGAATCTTAATGTGAACCCATTGAATTGACTGACACTGTGGAATGGCTCCCACAACGGGCTCTGCTAACCTGTTCAGAGACTATTAGAGGAAGAAAACAGATATTGTGTTCAGTGGTAACACTGTATTATTGCCAGATTCCTCTTAACAAGATGCCACAGAATTGCAGAGTGGAAAAAGCATTGTTCTACAGCCAATGGAGCAGCTATGAAGCCAAACCGTTGCAAGGCCTTGACATTGTCCTTTATTATAATGATGGGATGCTAGTTCATATTGTGTAATAATAAATTTTTCTCCCAGATAATAAAATCAGAGTAAAGGTTTTATCTAATTGCATGGCAAAAATAGGAAGATAAAATGAGACTTTAATGAGGACTTAGGTAGTTTCAAGTCCTATTTAAACAATCCTTATTTTCAATTATGAATTAGGGAAATGTTAAAATGACTTCAGTGGTGTTTGCAGAAAACTGCAGTGATGCCCAAATGCTAACATACTAGTGACATGAACACAGATATGTTTCCAGATGCAATTCGAGATGCTGGTGGTCACCTTTATGATTTGGGACCGGGTTACCTGAGCAACAACTTTGTCCAAGAGGCCTCCAATTAGATCTAGCAGATTGGGCATGCTGCAGAACCTGTCAGCCAAAGAATGTTGGTAGGTGGAGACTAGGAGACAGTCCTTTTCTGCAATAGCCCTCGTTCAGTGAAATCTTCTCCCTTTGGAGATTAAAATGTCTCCAACCCTGTTAGCTTTTCATAAGGTCTATGGAGATTCTTTCACAAGGTCATTGGAGATTCATCCAGGTCATAGTTGTCCCAAAGGTGCTTATTGTATTCACAGAACTGACGGAAGTCCCCACTCCGGTCCGCCGTTCTGGCGGGAGCGCCGATCACTCCCATTGGCTGATGCCGTTTGACAGCCGGCTATAAAAGGAGCTGTCAAATGGCATCAGCTGTTGCCACCAGCTGATCTGCCTGTTAGCCTCGGCAGCTGTGGCAACCCTTTATTCACAGAATAAAGCCTTTTATCGTTCACTCTGTGTCAACCTCGTATCTTCCGCCGCTCCGCAACACTGATGACGAGGGCAGGATACAATAAGAGGTGACCAGATGTACGACAGCTGAGCTCAGTCACTACAAAAAGAGCCGGAGCCACTGAGAGCTGAATTGTCGCAGCCGCTGACGCTCTCCACGAGCGCGAAGTTTAAAAGCCTCCACAGCTGAGGAGACAGACACTACCTGACAGGCGCAGCCGCAATCGCTCTTTTGAAAGCCCGAAGTTTAAACCCTTCCCCAGCTAAGGAGATAGACGCTGCTGCCTCACAATGACTTCTAATCCAGCATTCCCACCCTTCAAGCCGACAGCCGAGACGTGGGAATTGTATAAAAATAATTTTTTCTGCTTCCTAGATGCGATAGACCTCGCAGAAGCCACAGACCATAGGAAGAAATCCTATTTCCTTAGCTTCTGTGAAGCCGCGGTTTTTGACACCGCCACGGCGCCAGTCACTCCACGTTCTGTCAGGACTATCCCCTGGGAGGAGCTCCAAGAGATCCTCTCCAACCACTATTCCCCTAAGCCTTCCCAGATTGCTAGGAGACATGCCTTCAGGAATAGAAAGCAGGCTGAGGGGGAGTCAATTAGTGAGTATGTGGCAGCCTTACGATCAGCTGCCCTACAATGTGGTTTCAGGGATTACCTAGAAGATATGCTCCTAGATCAAATTGTCTGTGGGGTCAAGGACCTGAGACTTCAGAGACATTTACTAGCAAAAAAGGACCTGACCCTAGCTATAGCCATAGAGGAATCCCAAGCTGCTGAGCTATCTGCTCTGTCAGCAGCTGAAATACAAGGGAACCCCATTAGGCAAGGCAGCTCAACTATTCATTCTGAGGAAGTCTCCCTAGATGAGGATCCTGAAGACCCAATCGAGGTAAACCGCCTCAGACAACAGAAGTCCCCTCTAGAAGGACCAAGACAAAAAACCAACCTTGCCTGCAGGCAGCAACCCATCTGCCTAAGCTGTGGAGCAACCCATCTCAGGGCATCCTGCAGGTTCAGGAGTGCAATTTGCCTGAACTGTCCAAAAAAAAAAAAAAAAAAAGGCCACCTAGTTAGAGTCTGCCAAGCAGGGAGAACTTTTTCCACAAAGACCTCAGCCTACTCCTATTTAACAAGTTGAGGATTGTTATACCTGCTACTACTCAGATCATACTACAACAGGCTCTAACAAAATAAGTATCTTTGTTTTTCTAGAAGGTAAGCCTTGCAGGATGGAGGTGGACACGGGATCTGCACTTTCTATCATCTCCTGGGAAACTCTAAAGAAGATGCAACCTAGAATGTCCAAGAAGAAGGTCCTGAGCTGCCACCTGACTCTGCGTGATTACCAAGGCAAGAACATCCCTGTCCTCAGGAAAGGCAAGTTTTTAGTCCAATTCCAAAACTACAAAGGCCACTTGCCCTTAGTGGTGGTAGATGGTGCCCTCCCTAGTTTATTAGGATTAGACTGGTTCCCTGCTCTTGGCCTCAGCATAACTGGTATCCACGCTGTTTCAACCTCTGAAGTAGACACCCTATTCAGAGACTATTCTGATGTATTTAGTGAGGATTTAGGGTGTTACTCTGGTACCCCTATTTCATTCAATGTAGACCCACAGGCAACTCCCATCCGCCTTAAACCACGTAGGATACCTTTTGCTATCCGCCCCAAATTAGATTTAGAGCTAGATAAATTACTAAAGCAAGGGGTATTAGAACCAGTAGATTTTGCTAGATGGGAGACCCCCATAGTCACCCCACTTAAGAAAGATGGCAGCGTGAGAATCTGCGCAAACTACAAGACTTCCCTCCATAGATTCCTACAAATCAGTGCCGTCCCTGTCATCCAACATCTCTTACATACCTTTGAGCCTGGGACTATTTTTGCAAAATTAGATATGTCCCAGGCCTACCAACAGTTCCCTGTAGATGACCAAACTGTAGAATTACAAACCATAGTCACCCATAGGGGTGTATTTAAGTGCAAGCGTCTCCAGTTTGGCGTTAGTGTAGCCCCTGGGATTTTTCAATCCCTAATGAGAGGCTTCTCCAAGGACTCCCAGGCGTAGTCCCCTATTTTTGACAACATTTTGGTTTCAGCTAGAGATAAAACACAAGTAATTGATAGAGTCAGATCAGTCCTAGACCGTTTTAGGCAGCATGGCCTTAAACTTAAAAGGGACAAGTGCACCATCGCCACTAAGCAAGTGGACTTTGTAGGCTACAGAATTGACGCCTCTGGTATTCACCCAATTGAGTCCAAAGTCAGGGCTATCCATGAGGCACCCACACCTTCCAACAAGACTGAACTCCAAGCCTTCTTGGGGCTTCTAAATTTCTATGCTGCATTCCTTTCACATAAAGCATCTATAGCAGAACCTCTGCACAGACTTTTAGATAAACAATCCTCCTGGCATTGGGGACCAAGGGAAGCCCATGCCTTCAAATCCGTCAAGTCCTTGCTCACATCTAATGCAGTTTTAATTCAATTCAATCAGCAGCTGCCCTTAGTCCTGGCAGCAGACGCATCCCCCTTTGGTATAGGGGCAGTTCCTGAGCCACAGGCTCCCCAATGGCTCTGAGGCACCAATTGCCTTCTTCTCAAGACCTTTCTCTGCAGCAGAACAAAACTACAGTCAAATTGATAAAGAGGCTTTGGCTGCAGTTGCTGCTGTAAAGAAGTTCCACAAATTCTTTTATGGTCACTACTTTGAACTTATAACAGATCATAAGCCACTTTTAGACCTCTTGTCAGGGGATAAGCAAACCCCACAGGTCCTATCCCCGAGGATGACCAGGTGGACTCTATTCCTGGCCGCCTATTCATACAAGCTGGTGCATCGCCCTGGGAAGAACCTGTGCCATGCAGATGCCCTCAGTTGTTGCCCTCTACCAGTGCCACTCAAAGACATCCATGCCATTTTTGAGGTCAACGAACTCAACTTGCCTATCACAGCTGAGGACATTGCCACTTACTCCAGAAGAGACAAGGTAATCACCGAAGTACTGGACTGGGTGGGAAGCGGGTGGCCTGCAATTCAGTACACCCCTGAGCTCTTGCCATTCAAGATTCGCAGGCAAGAGTTGTCATCCCTAAAGGGTTGTTTGCTGTGGGGGACAAGGGTGGTCATTCCTACTAAGCTACAAGAGCCAATCTTAAAGGTCCTGCACAAAGGCCACCCAGGCATTGTGAGGATGAAGGCTCTGGCCTGCAGGTACATGTGGTGGCCAGGCATGGATGCCCAGATCTCCAGCTGGGTAAGCACGTGCCAGCCATGCCAAGCAACCAGACCAGCACCTCCTGCAGCCACCTAGGTTGTGTTGATTTTCCAGGTGAGATCTTCACTGAGGTAGACTCCTGGAATTTAAATGAGGAAACTCTCTCCACACAGCCCCCTTGATGTAAAGTGTGGCGGGTTCTTCTCTCTTTTTCCAGAAGTCTAATACCATCTCCTTTGTCTTGCTGATGTTTAGGTGCAGGTTGTTTTCTAGACACCATGTGGATAATTTTTGAACCTCCCCCCTGTATGCTGTTTTGTCTCCACCTGTAATGAGACCCAAGAGATTAGTATCATCTGTAAAGGGCCACTTTTCCTGGCTTTATTATTAAGTGGCCAAGCATATTGGCTGCTGTGTATATTTATTGTGGATGGCTTTATTGTTTTTATTGTTTTAGAATGTTTGTATTGTTTTAATTGTAGAATATTGTAGAATATTTTTGAACTGTAAGCCAGCATGCTTTAGTTACCTGATAGATTGACTATTGTAATTTGCTCTAAATAGGGATCCCCTTGAAGACCACTCAGAAGTTGGTCCAAATGCATAGCACAGGCAGTAATAGGCAGGTGAATTAAGATGAAAAGCAGAAACTTCTTTTACTGGGAAAGAAATCCTTTGGGAGAAGGGAGGATAGATTGAGGCACTGTATTAGTCCTTACAAGAAGCCACGTGTCTTTGATAGTCATAATCTTCAACTTCTGGAAAATGGGAGCATATGGTCATTGAGGATGGCAATTTATAGATAATAAGGATGGAATGCACATTTATTGAATAAAAAATGGATTGGTCTTTCACTGAAGAGAGAACAAAAGGAAAGGTTCTTTGTTACTGATGAGCTTGATAGTTTAATGCAATCTTCCACAGGTGTTCTTTTTCTTTCTCTCTCTCTTTCTCTCATTCCACTTTGCTTATATTGGAGTTCTCAGCAGAATCTCTTGGGCTGTTTCTTCCATGAATGCATCTATCGTTCACTTTCTGAAGATATATTTTCCAGCTAAATGCTCTCCTGGCTGTTCCCAGAGAACACCATGCTGACAGGAGAGACGTTTGCTTTCAAAATCCACTTTCAGATTGTGCAAGATAAGAAATTGCTTGGTGTTTTCTCTCTCTCTCTTTCTCTCCCCCCCCCATCTACCTGTCTGTCTGCCTATCATCTTATATATGTATCATCTATCTGTCTGTCTGTCTGTCTGTCTGTCTGTTTTTCTGTCTGTTGATCTCTATCTATCTATCTATCTATCTATCTATCTATCTATCTATCTATCTATCTATCTATCATCTATCTATCTTTCTACCTAGCCAGCTAGCTAGCTATCATCTATCTATTATTAGCAAAGTCTACCAAGTGTCTAGTACCCTAAGACAGGAAAAAAAAAATCATTTTGAAATTTTATATTATAGCCCATTTAGATTTGATGTAATGACTGAGGTCCCTCAACAGGAAGCTACTGATAGTGGATGAGGAAAGTGCTAGCAACAGAAAACACAACTGCTACATTAGTTGATGCTAAGATGATGTTTAATGGAAATATCAATGCAGGAGACAGAGGTATTTGGGAAAAATGTTGAAACTGAAAAGATCAGTTTAATGTGTAAATAAATAGAATAAATGATGCTGGATTGGATTCCACTAAAGAAGTAATGGGGTACCAATAGTTTTTCAGAAATTACTGAAATACATTCCAGCATGCCTCTGGAGAACCAGTAGCGGAAATTTTGAGTAGTTCGGAGATCCGGCAAATACCACCTCTGACTGGAGATTTTACAGTATCCTTCCCCTGCCATGCCCACCAAGCTACTCCCACAGAACTGGTAGTAAAAAAAATTGAATCCCAGCCACTATTGTCCCAGTCCCCAAGAAAACAACAGCAATTAATTGTCTAAATGACTACAGACCTATTGTGTTAATGTCAGTAGTGATGAAATGCTTTGAAACATCTTAGGATATGCCTCCCATCAGACTTTGACAAACATCAGTTTACCTAAAGGGTAACAGGTCGACAGACGATGCCATAGCTACTGCCTTACATTATGTAGTGAGCCATCTGGAGAAATCTGGAAACTATGTCAGGATGCTTCCATTGACTACCGCTTGACCTTCAATACTATCCTGCTGAGCATCCTTAACAAAAAGCTGACTGGTTTGGATTTTCCCTCTTCCATCTGCGACTGGATCAAAGGCTTTCTGAGGGGGCTGACCACAAACAGTGAGGGCTGGGTCTGTCACATCCACCTCCCTGAAGCTTAGCACTGGCTCCACAAAGGGCTGTGTGCACAGTCCCTACCTGTACTCACTGTACACACATGATTGTGTATTGTCTGACCCATCCACTGTGATCATGAAGTTCGCAGATGATACTAATCTCTTGGGTCTCATTACAGGTGGAGACGAAACAGCATACAGGGGGGAGGTTCAAAAATTATCCACATGGTGTCTAGAAAACAACCTGCACCTAAACATCAGCAAGACAAAGGAGATGGTATTAGACTTCTGGAAAAAGAGAGAAGAACCCGCCACACTTTACATCAAGGGGGGCTGTGTGGAGAGAGTTTCCTCATTTAAATTCCAGGGAGTCTACCTCAGTGAAGATCTCACCTGGAAAATCAACACAACCTAGGTGGCCAGAAAGGCCCAAGAGAGACTCCATTTCCTTAGGGTCTTGTGAAAGAATAAAGTGGAACAACAACTGATGACCTCCTTTTACCGGTCCACAATAGAAATCATGCTCACATATTGCATTGTGGTGTGGTATGCTGGCTTGACAATCGCAGATAGAAAGACACTACAGAAAATGGTGAGCACAGCACAGAACATCATGGGCTATTCCCTGAGACCAATGGATGACAATGCACTCTGCCTTAGAAGAGTGAGGAAAATCCTCAGGGACGACTCACTACCTGGTCAGCACTTTTTCACTCTCCTACCATCAGGTAGGAGATATAGAAGCATAGCCAGCCACACCAACAGGCTGAAGAAGAGTTTCTATCCATGGGCTGTCAGACTTTTGAAAGGAAAATAACTTGATGTCAACATAGTATGACAGACTTGTGGGGCCTGCACATTGTGCAACAAGGTCACAAAGGGAAATAAGATTGGGTCTGGGTTAGGGACTTCTGTCATCAATGTGAGTTGTGTGTGTGTGTGGGTGTGTGTGTGCATGAAGGGAGGGTCAGCCAACCTCATTGTACACATGTTGTATTCTGACAATAAAGGTAATAATGTTCAGGGAATGGGAATAATCAAACTTCTTTACAGTTTTCATCAATTCTGAGGAAAGAAAAGTATTAAAGTCAATTTTATCTCCTGTTGACTTCATGCACATAACCATGTTGTTCTTTTGTCAACGGTATGGAAGTGGTTTGCCATTACCTACTATGTATCTCTAATTGCAGTTGGAGACTAGCTGATTTAGGTTCTACATAATTACCAGCTATTACACACATTCACAAGTACAGTTTGTGGTCACGCTCTTAGTCTGTTGGGGCATACAGACCTTGTAAAGCCCCTTTGCTTTCTACCTGGATTTTTTAGGTGTAGCTAGAGAAGACAACACACAGCCATGGTCAATGGGAAATTATTAGGAACTCATACAAATTGTTTTGAGACAAGCATTCAGGAAGAATCTCTTCTTTGGAATATATAAAGACCCAGTGAAGTTAAGGTAACAGCAAAATCTTACTGATAACAATGTACATCTACTCTTTATCATACTCACCCCATCCAAGTAGAGACTTATCAATGTCCTTTTCATCTAGGCTGCCAGGTACTAGCTAGAAGGACAGAAGCCATGAAGAATGGATCCAAACAACACTGAAAGAGTGTTCAGGACCTCTTTTATCCCCCTAAATCCTTGCTTTTTGGAACCACAAGACTGGCTGCTACTCTTGTCTAATTAATTTAGAAGTCTGATAGCTGTTGATGGGACTTAAGCCCAACTTCATTTGTCTAGATCAGGTGACATTTTTTCCCTTAATAACTTGATTCCGGCTTCCGGTTTGAGCTTCTTTGGCGATAGACAGAAATCCGTGATCGTGCGTGGTTTCAGTCTGGGCTTGCCGCTGGAGCACACTGAGCTGGCTGGTTTTGGGGCTAAGCCACCCCGTAGAGGTGGTGAAGTGGGGGGAGACTGCCAGCAGGGTTGAGGAGAGCCGCATCTCTTCTCCTCAGCTGGCCATTACTCCCTTTCCTGAAGGCGGTTGCAGCGGTGGTCAGAAATGGCCACCTCAGAGAAGAACTCAACTGGAAAAGAATGTGCAGGAGGAAAATAAGAAGTGAAAGTTTTGACTGACTGGGTTAAATTGCAAAAGCAACAACTAAGGTACCCTGGAATTTAAACTAAAAAAACATAATAACATCATTCCCAAAGAAGATTCTGAAGGAGTGAAGGAAAGTGAAAAGGGAAAGGGTTGGGGTTTTTTTCTTCTCTCCCTTTCCCTATACTGACAACTAAGAGACTTAAATAAGAAATCAGAAAAAATATCCACTTTGACATCAACAGGCAATTAAGCTGAAAATAAAACAAAATGTCAAAGGGATAATAAAGATTTCTGGACACTAAAATTTTTTTATAAGCAGGAAAGGAGAGAAAAAGAATAAAAGGGCAGAATCTGGAAAGAGGGAGGAGACTGCCTGGAATTAAAAAGAATCCACAGTAAAACTTCAACAAGACTTCTAAAAGATACATTTTTTTTGAAACAAATTTTATTAATTTTAAAGACAAACAAAACATCATTAAATATTAAAAACATAAAACCTCTTTCCATTGTAAATCTTTACAAGGCAGATAAAACATTGTTTTATACCGCATAATTCTAATTTACCCCATTTCCATATGGACACATAAATATCTTTTAACAAATTTCTCATTATTTCTCTTTACTCTTATTCAATTACATTTCTTTTCTATATTTATCTGTTATATAGTCATCATATTTATATTTCCCTCTGACTTGTTTACAATTATTCTCATCTGACATTCCTCCAAGGTTTTATTAATTCTCAATCAAACATAAACACACAAAACACAAAAACATAAATCTTCTTTTTAGAAAGTGGCTTGGCCCCAGATTACCTCTCTTTGTACAGACTTCAATTAAATTCATGCTCAGCTTATATACCATTACCTATCTTATTTACCATTCTATATCTTCTATATAACTCCTCCCCGCTTTTCAATCTTCTTAATTCTATTTTATTTATTTCATCTTACTTTAAATCATTATACTTGTATCTTTTGTCCATTCTTTTCCAATTAACCATTTGTCTCATTCTCTATAATAAAAAAAAGAAAATTTCTCCTGAAATCACTAATTGGAATATGATGCCTTTCTATCGTTCCCCTAGATTAACATTTAAAATAACACCTAGATCCCAGTCTGATTCTGCTTAGTACATTCTACCTACTAAGTTTTAAGAAAAAAAAGAATAAATCTATAAAACAGTTAAGTACATAATTAAATATTAAAATCTATCATTAAATCTTAAACATTCTTGTAACATTCCAATTGTATATTTCAAAAACAGATGCTGCAATAATAAATCTATAACATCAAAACAATAGCCCATTAAACTCTATAATTAAACTAAATATTTTAAACATTTCCTTTAATATTTTATTAAATCTTAGAATCTATCATTATAAAGCATTTTAATATTTTAATCTTTTATTAGATCTTATAAAATTCTAATTTTCTATTTCTAATAGAAATACTACAATACTATCATATGTACTTTGCAGAATCTTTTTTTTAAAAAAATTATGCATTACACTTTATCCCTAAATTTTTTTTGCTTTTTCCCATCTTGTTTCATACCTTTGTGGCTCCCCTCCCCCACTTTTCCCTTTCTTTATTATCCCACCTAGCCTTTTTACCCCCTCCTCTCCTAACCTCCGCCTTTTTAGCTTCCCCTCTCTGTTGTATTCCTCTTTTCTTTTGCTTTCTAACATTGTATTGATTTTGCATCTTATTTTTCTCTTTCTTGGGTGTTTTTTTAGGTCTTAAGTCCTTCATTTTCCTTCCTCTCTTTCTCTTTTCTTTCTTAATCAAACTTTTTGATTCATTAATGATGGCTTCTTCTTCTTCTTCTTCTTCTTCTTCTTCTTCTTCTTCTTCTTCTTCTTCTTCTTCTTCTTCTTCTTCTTCTTCTTCTTCCTCCTCCTCCTCCTCCTCCTCCTCCTCCTCCTCCTCCATCTGTTGTTGAGTTTGCTGGTAAATAGCAAGCGCCATTTCTAAAAAGCGAAAGGCTTCTCCCACAGCGTTCTTGCCTTCTTTCCTTGTTTTTCCATATTCCTTTCTTAGTTCATCAAGAGGTAAAGCCATTATAAACCTTTTCTTCTTCTTCTTTTTCTTTTTCCTCTTCTTCTTGTTAAACCAACCAAGATATTTCAAAACTTAAAACAGTTCCCAAAGTCCCAGAGTCATCAAGCAGTCCAAACAGAGCACAAAGTTCTTCCCTTTGCAATTGCTCTTCTTGGGGTAATATCAATTAGAAAAAAACCCCAATCTGTATTTTAAAGCCTTATTGCAGTTAACTTCTAGTCTCTAAATCTTCAAGGCATCTCCTCCAACAAAATCTTAATATAAGTTTTTTTTTTCAGTCCTCTCCCTTCCCACTTGTAACAAAGAGCTTTAAATTTTTACCTTCTATAAAAAAACAGGTTTTTCAGTGTCCATTTGTTAACTCTGTAAGGGAGGGAGAGTAAACTTTCCCTTTCAGCACTTCCATTTGCCGCTTTAAAAATCTCCACTGGATGTATCATCCAAAAGATCATGGTTTTCAGGATATTAAGTGTATCTTAAAAGTCCTGGTTCAGCCAAAAAACTTTCACTTTACAACTCCCTCCTTCCTCCTGCACAGTCTTGTCCAGCTGCCAGCTTCTTTGTGGCGGCCATTACAGACCGCCGCTCCACCACCTTGAGAAAAGGGGATTTTGTCAGCTGGGGAGGGGGTCTGCGATACCTCTAAACCCCTATCCGGATCCCCCCTGTCTTCGGCTGCCTCTATGGGGCAGCCTTATCCTCCAGACCCATCAGGATCGGAGGCACCAAGACGGCTAGCATGGCAGGGATCGCGCAGGATCGCAAATCCCTGCTGTCACCGAAGCCTGGCAAACCGGAAGTGGCCTAAAAGATACATTTTAACTGAAACTTCGTAACTAACCAGTAGAACCCCAGGAAGAGAAAGTGAAAAAAAAGAGCAAAAAGAAACAGCTTGTGTATATTTGGATTACTTGGTGACCTTTGGATTCTTGGTTATTGCTTTGGAATGACTAAAATTAATTGTGTGGTTGTTTAAAAAATTATACAATGGCACTACTTCTGGATGAATTGAAAATGGAACTTAAAAAGTACAAAGAAGATGCACAAGAAGGGAGGGGGTCTTTTGGCCTCATTTTTCAATTCTTAGAAATGGAGATTTGGAACTATGAGAAACAACAAGAAATGTCTGCAAAACAAGAAGACTGGGACAAAGAAGAAGCCATCTTTAATGAACAAGTAATTCTATGTGGGGAAGAAAAAGGAAAGGTGGGAAAGAGAATGGAGAATTTAAGACTTAAAAAAACAACCAAAGAAAAGAAAAATAATTCGAAAAATAAGTATAATATTGGAAAGCAACAGAAGAGGGGAATATAGAAGAGAGAAATAGAGGTAGAGAGACAAGGGGGTAAAAAGGAGAGAGAGAAGAAGAGAGGGAAGAAGGAAAGGAAAAGAAGTTACAAAGGACAGAAACAAGATATAGAGAAACAGGGCCTATTTAGAGATAATGGGTGAAAATTTAACTGAAAAAGGGATTCTGTAATGGTACATAAGATTATATTGTTATATTAGTAATAGAAATAATTTTAGAAAATTGGAAACAATGTATGACTAAAATGAGGGATAAAATAGTTACTGTAATCTAGTGAAATGTTTGTTAACAAAATAAATGAAATAAAATAAATGAGAAAATTGAATTAGGAAGGGATGGGAACATTTTAATTAGTCAATGTTTTATAAAATATAAGTGAAGGGGGCGGAATTAATTATGGAAAGCTTATAACTGTTCCCATAGAAGTATGATATTTAATTGAAAAGTAATATTAAAGAAGTTAAGATATTAATGAATATTAACATTAATGATAGAATTGAATTGGAATGGAATGTGTTGTTTTAATTACATATATTTATAATCTTTTTTTAAAAAAAGAATATAGTGAGTATTTTAAGAATGTACCAAGCAGAATCCGAATGGAAGTTACGTATTATATTGAATGTTATAACTTTAAGGTATATATTGAAGCTTAAATAAGAGTTAAATGGATACAATTAAAAGATGTCATACTCCAATCAGCAACTACAGGAGAAACTTTGTTTAATGAGAAAAGATAATATGAAATTGAAACAGGACCGACAAAAAGTATAAATATAATGATTTGAATTGAGACGAGATAATTAAAATAAAATTAAGAAAATTAAAAAAGGGGAGAAGCTATGTAGAAAATGTAAAACAATAATAAGATATGGAATAGAACATAAAAATGAGCATGAAATTGAATTTGTGTCTGTACGAAGAAATGTAACCCGGGATTACGCTACTTTCAAAAAAGATGCTTTATTTGTAATTTTTTGTGAAAACTCAAATAAAATTTACAAAAACAAACAACAGCAACAACTTGATTCCTTCTTCACCACTTACCCAAAGGAATATTTTTCATAAGATTCTTACCGTTTGATCCTCTCTACTTACATGCATTATGCATTTTTAGTTATAGTAGCTACATCTTAGTCTCATGCAGCTACATAGATTTTTGGAAAGCTCTAAGGGTATAAATGTATTTTAATAGCAATAGTACTTAGATTTATATGCCAATCCATAGTGCTTTAAAGCACTCTCTTGATGGCTTATAATGATAGCATATTGCCACTAACAATCTGGGTCCTCATTTCACTGATCTTGGTTGGATGGAAGGCTGAGTCAACCTCTAATGGCCATGATCAAACTCCTCACTGTGGGCAGAGTCAGCCTGCAATACTGCATTTTAACTATTGCACCACCACCTAACAAATAATTTAAAAACAAATAATTGACCATTAATTGACTATAAAGAAGCATTTATGAATAACCTCACTCTAGACTGGAGCTTAGTTTGAATCCCCTTTAATAGCAATTGTATCTAAAGTTAAAAAGCCTAAAACCTTTGATGTGTATACCGTGTTAGTACTTTAAATATGCATAAAGTTTCTTGTTAAAAAGTTGCACTAAACAGGAATACTTTACTAAACAGGAATACTCTTGATTGGCAATTTTTAAAGCTGTTTCACATTTCAAAATATGTTGTCCAATATTGGACAATTTTTTGTTTTAGCCAGTGAAATAAATGGACACAACTGATTTATGGATCCAGAATTTCAGTCTAGATTGTTCTTTGGGGACAGGTTAATAGGGAAAAAAGGGGACTAGGTTTACTAAAATTTTCTAATTATCCTATCCTCCAAAAGTATTACAATGTTTTAAAGCAGATTTTCAAAATGGTCTCAGCAGTCAAGACTGCAGTTATCCGTCCATAATCAAGAGAACGAAACATGAAAAGTATGAACAATACCTTTGGGAAAAATTAATATGCAGATAAGCTTAACAGAAGAGATTTATAGAAAGCATAATGAACCAAGATAGATGTTTTTGCCAGTTAACTGATAAATCAGTCTCTCTGGGTACTAATAATATTACACATGCCTGCTTGAAGTTTATAATCCCATCAGCAGCTGGAGACTGATTTACAGTTGAGCCCAGTCGATCCATTATTACTTAGCATTAATAGAAAAGAGTTAGAGGGAGATTTGAAATGGCATAAATGAAAGTTAGAGATCCAGTTAGGGCTGACAATCAACTGTCCTTCAGTGTCTCCCCAAATTCAAGGGGAAATGTTTCAAAGGGGTGAACGGAATGTTAACTAGCTTTTATTCATTTACCAAGCCTGGAGATGTGGAATCTGTTGCTACTGGACTAATTGCATTAGTTTTATTAAATCTGTATCTCCCTTTCCACCTGATCAGGATGTACAAAGCATTTAACCACAGCCTCAAAATTTTGTGTCTACATAAATGGTTGGACATCTCCAAGTTCCCTTCCAACTATGATGATGATGATGTGATGATGATAATGTAGTTGGGACTGGAAGCTACCTGGAAACTTCACAGGGTGTAGAATTTAGGGGCTCACTTGTTGGTGAGTGGTTTGGCACCTGTGCTGGTTTATTGATATGCTTTTGAGTACAATTCCAAGTCATATATGTCTCAAGTCCATATAAGATATGGGGCCATCTTATTTCATCTAGCTTGTGTTATTAACCCAGGAAAAGATGCAGTCAGACCTTGGAGTAATTATTATTCTGCTGATACCTGTGGGAAATTATTTACAAAACCTATGAGGAATGGCACAGCAGGACTAAGATAGATGATATATATATACATTCAATAGTGCTCATTTTTTAAATTAAATTATTGTTTTTAATTTTTTTACATGATTGAATCCTTATTCTTTTTTTAGTTGATTACAAAAATGATTAAAAATCCTTTTGGGTGATTGAAAAAATAGACATCAGGATCTGTTTTGATGGGGAGCTGAAATCAAATATCTCTGATTTTCAAAACTTTACACAGAACAAGTCTCACATCTCTCCAAACCTCAAATATTAGCCATTTCACTGCTTGAAACCAAGAGCAAAGATCTTTGAACTACAGATCCTTTAGTGAGTAATATAGTCTTACCTCTACTCCATGTAAAATAGCTATAAGATAGTGGGAAGAAGGTGTTGGTGGGAAAAAAAACAATTTACCTCTAGCTTTATGGGCCAATTCTTCTAGGACTGAAAAGAAAGAAGAAACTAATTATTCTGCTCATTTTCTTTGCTCTATTGAGGGGAGAGCTGCAGACCCATCATGTTAGCATGCTCATTGCAGGAAATGAAACATAGGACCCAGGAAGATGGTTAAGGCAAAAATTTCCTTCAGTGAGGAAATAGACTCACAATCTCTTAAGGAAAAAAAACCCCAACATGTTTTAAAATGGTTTCCATTACATGCAGCTGTGCCACAAATAAAATCCATTCCTATTGTTTTTGTGAGAACAGAGATTTAGAACTGCTTTCTTTCTCCTTGTAATCAAGTGCCTCAAATGTTTGGGTATTATTCTTTTCCCTTGTTTTTCATGAAAGAACTCATTTCCACTGTACAATGTGTTTTGCCCATGAAATCATAGGCCCAGCTGGCAACTTAAGAGGACCATTAGCTCTTAATGTTGCCCAATTGGCAATTTAAAAGCAATAAGGCAAGTGAAGAGTGGCTGTGTCTTTATCCTGAAATAGCAATTACTTCTTATTAGAAAGCAACTATCTTTTGCTTCAAGGAAAGTCCAGAATTATAACAATAAAAATAATTCATATTCATCCTCAAGTTGAGTTCCAAGAACATATGCTTAATCCGGGCCACTATAGGATAAGGGTTGTTTCCAGCTCTAGGGGGCGGTGCCCATCTCCGTTGCAAAGCCGAAGAGCCAGCGTTGTTCAAAGACGTCTCGGTGGTCATGTGGCCAGCATGACTAAACGCCGAAGGTGCACCGAACGCTGTTACTTTCCCACCAAACTGATCCTTATTTTTCTACTTGCATTTTTTACGTGTTTTCGAACTGCTAGGTTGGCAGAAGCTGGGACAAGTAACAGGAGCTCCCTCTGTTACGTGGCGCTAGGGATTCAAACCACTAAACTGCCAACCTTCTGATCAACAAGCTCAGTGTCTAAACCACTGAGCCACTGCATCCCATTGGGCCACTATAAAGAATGGTAAATTATTTGCTTCACATTTGCTTCCTCAAACCACAGGCAATTAGGTATGTGATGATCACGTGCATTATCTTTCTTTCACTCTATTGTGGACAGACAAATGAATGCATTTCTATACTGCATTAATCCCACCCAGCCAAAATGATAAAATGAACTACGCATTGGATGGAAACACATCTCCTTTGCATTTTTGATAGTGTTCTGGCTTCAAGGTCTAATCTTAGAAAAGAAAGAAAGAAATATGGAACAATCAATTTTAAACATCTCTGTCAGTCCAGATAGCTATTTCAGTGGTTGTCTGGTTCAGTATAATTAACATAAATAATGCAAAATGATTTTTGCATCATTATTGTATGAAGAGGGCCTCAGGGCAGCTCTATTTGCCCCATGGCATAACCAGAAAGCAAATAATTCCAAGAGGGCATATATAGGGCTCATTTGGTTAAAATATAACACTTATATTGAATTCAAAATGTTCAAGATCTTACTAAAATGACTTTAATAGTACTTTTCATTTTTCTTTTAAGGGGTGTACATAATTGTGTTAGCTTATCTGCCTCTTTACTTTCATTCCTCAGTCACAGAGATTAATGTTGCTGAAAGAAACAAAGAAAAAAAAGGAATGGCATATTTTGATGAGTTTTGTTCACTGCAACTGAGGAAGAGGAGAGTAAGGAAGGGACATTTTATCATGAAAGATAAAGATTTATTTATTTATAAAATTTATTTGCCACCATCTTACCACAAGATCTGTTATTACGAACAAAATCAAAAACATGTTTTAGGCCTTGAGAAGTTAAAACATGTACACGGAATGTCCTTTCTTGGATTGAATTTCTTGACTTTAGGATGGCAGATCCAGGGTTGAGATGAATAGCGGGCAACTCTTGGCTTCATTTCTGATAGATGAATCAGAAATATTGGGAAGTATTATAGTCATTTTGGGAAGAAGTATTATAGTAATAGTATGCAATACTAGCAGTAAGTATTATGTTGATATATTTGTCAAAATTCTCCCTATCTAAGGTAGGTGGGTGGTATTAGAAAAACTCAGATAGTACAATATATTTAGAAATAGAAACTAAGTACAAAAGATCTGATGCCTAAGTGTTTCCAATATATCCTATTTGCCAGATACAAGAAGCAAAAGACAATTTATCGGTTCATAATTGAAACAATATTGCTTTTTGCTTTCCTGATTTATTGGATGCAGTGCATAATTTGGACTTCACCATCTTTTGGAATTAATTCCAAATTTTCTGTGTTTGTATACCTCTGGTGAGTCATTTTTAAGCATCTTGTTGCTTTCTTCTTATAGAATTTTAAATCCTCTATCATTCTGAACTGTGTAATCATAATATTTAAAGCCAGAGGCAGGCCACAGTTTTGTCCTATTTATAATGGCATAGATTGCCCCCAAATACTTTACTTTACCTATGCAATGTTTTGCAGAACTGGGCAATTTCTCTCCTTAATGTTATCATTAAATGGTCTTTAATCATTTAAGTTCACCAGTTATTTGAGGAAATAACAAGTCCCAGGGCAGTGGTTTGCCCATTTGTGAACTCAGTGGATTTTTAATCATGTCCTGTAGTACTTTTCTCAGTAGAAATCCTTCTCTGAAGCTTAAGTATATAGCTATATTGGCTGGTACCAACTCTTTGTCTTATCTTTCATCGAATCACTTTACATGGTTTTGAAGTGACCTGTAATGTATATTGTCAGATTGTCTCAGCTTGAGCTTCTAAATAAGAACAATCCTTAATACCATCGGGGTGAGAAAGGTATAGTTTACTAGAAGTCAAGTGAAATACAATATTGCAAAGTCAGAACTGGAGTTTGCATGCCAAAACCCCAAGTGACTTTTCCTCGTTTAGGTACTTCCCATTGCTGGTTCCAGGGGTGGGATTCAGCCAGTTAGTACCATCGGTTAGTAATATCGGGAGAACTGGATGTTTTACTTTCTGAGCAGTTTGGTGGACTGGTTGTTGGAAGAAATCATTAGGGCAGAGAACCGGTTGTTAAGTTATTTGAATCCCACCACTGGCTGGTCCTCCACTCTCCAATCAATTTCAAAGAAAATGTTTTGGAAAAGGCTACTTTGAATGTAGGCTGGCTTGCAGCTATAATTCTTCTCATCACAGAGCAGCCTTGAAACACTCTCTTGGGCGGGTATCTTCACTTCCTTAACTTTCATTCCCTCACCCCCCTCCAAGTGCTCCTCTCCCCTGCTCCCAGGGTTCGTGGCAGACTGGTACCAAAACAATTGCAGAGTGCAGGTGTGAGGAGCAGTGGTGGGATTCAAGTTTTTTTACTACCGCTTCTATGGGTATGGCCTGGTGGGCATGGCCATATGACTGGGTGGGCATGCCTTTTCTTTTTGGAGCCACCCCCACCCATTTTGGGGGGCCTTCTGGGCCTCAGAGGAGCCTCGGGGGGGACGACACCTTTTTGCTCCCAGAAGGCTCCCCTAAGGCTCAGGAAGAAAAAAAAACAGAGCATGGGAGGGGCGCGCAGCACCCTTCCATGCTCCATTTTGGGAGCTTCCTGGCCTCAGAAGAGCCTCGGGGGGGGGGCACCTTTTTGTTCCCAGAAGGGTCACCTAAGGCTCAGGAAGGCAAAAAATGGAGGGGGGGGTGAGCCATTTTTTGCCTTCCTGGGCCTCAGCAAGGGGAATCCCAACACAGCTGATCATATGTACAGCTGATTGTTGGGAGGGGAAAAAAAGAAATACCTTAGGCAAACATCAGGCAGGTGGGGTGAGCGAGCATCGGGCTGGAGGGTGCCTGGGTCGGGGTCGTGGCCAGCCAGAATTTACTACCGGTTCAGCAACCCACGCCAAATCCTTTCTACTGGTTTGCTCGATCCGGTGCGAACCGGCTGAATACTACCACTGGTGAGGAGGCAGTTCTGACACATAGTTTCAATAACATGTCTGTGATCTTCTAAACATGTCATCAACTGTTACTTTTAGTATAAAGAACATCTCCTTCAGCAATAATCTCTCAGCCCAAAAAAGCAGTCTGTGGGCCATATACGATGTTCAGATGAAAGTTCCACAGAGCAGTAGTCAATTAATAGATAATATAACTATGGAAGAAAATGAATCCTTGGTGTTATACAACACATGGCTAAAACAATATTTTCTGGGGTGTGCGATTCACTTAAAATCCTATTGTATATGTTCATTACATTCTCGCTAATTAATTCAAACAGTCAAATCAATTTGACAAAATAAAATGGATTCAGTGTGAATAGTTGATTCAATTTGGAAAGAGGTATGCTTGGGCATGCAGGAATATGCACAAATTATCATAGAGAGATGCAGAGGCACAATTTGATTTGCTGTGTTAGATCAATTTGATGATCTGAAGGGTGATTCAATTAAATTTCTTCTAACTAAATTTTTGAATTGAATTTTCACAGACTCCCATATATTGATCTACCTATCTAGATTTTTTCACCTGGGAAAAAGGATTCATGGAGTTTTTTGCACACTACTGTTGAAAAAGAATTGTTTTTGAGTTGTATTTTGGGTCATCAATTCTAAGCTTCTCATACTTGTCTCTCCTTTTTAGGAAGGATATGCCAATGTCTGCTTCTCTTTCTGCTTCTTCTATTCTCCTCCTTTTTCAACACAATATCCTTCCCAGAATGAGTAAGTCATCTTTATGACACATTCGTTTGCAGCTGGATTGTTATCTACTTTGGGTCATACCCAAATTTGTCTTACCCTTAAAATATTTATGCTTTAATTTATTACTTCCTACTTCTGTGATTAGCATTAATTCTTCAGATTGCTTGATGGCAACATTTTT
The DNA here is from genome assembly GCF_049901715.1 of Pseudonaja textilis. NCBI lineage: Eukaryota > Metazoa > Chordata > Lepidosauria > Squamata > Elapidae > Pseudonaja > Pseudonaja textilis. The sequence continues at coordinate 10,174,097 of NC_141998.1, read as the reverse complement.
TAAAAAATAACACCAGATACCTGTTATTTTGGTAACAGCCTTCTCTTGTTATAATACACTGTGCTTTCTTTTTAATGAAGTATCAACAAAATTAGTTACATACAGTAGCTTGATTTGGTGCTGTTCTAAAAATTCTTTTGATTTTTTTTTTAGCATTATCAATATGCAAAAGATGTTACTTTTTATGTTTTTTTTGGCTTAGTTAGGGAATGGCTGAGGCACATATGAGTAGAAACTCTCTTGAATTGTACATTCAACTGTATCAATTTAGAATCTTGGGATTTAACACCTAAGTAGCTTAAGGCAGATTCTGCAAGAATGCCCCAAATATATTGGCTTGTATTTCAGCATAATCATGATGTTTGCAGATGACTACCAATTGGATTGTGTCAGACAGATTGACAGTTTATGGAGAAAGTTGTTGGATTGCAGACCAAATGTGCTAAAAGCTAATAATACTAAAATGGAATGGCACAATTCTACATGTTACAAAGAATGGTTTGGGTCTCACATCTCACTGTCAGAGCAATCAAAGCAAAGCTACTTTTTTTCACATGAAAAATGGCCAGCAAGGAAACGTAAAACCCTGGAATTACAGTCTATCTCCTCTAAATGTAATGATGTTGGAAAACATTATTAATTTTGAACCCAAACAGGCACTATGCTCAATAAAGGCCATTTCCTTCCATGATGATTAATCAGGCTGAAGATTTTGCAACTTTTACTTTGTAAATGTTTTCAAAGGATATGCAAAAATAATCAGTTCTTTTTAAATCAGAACTATTAAGCAGCAAAAAACCTTATAAATAGAATCCTATTGTTACAATATTTTTACATTGTTGGTGTTCCCAGGAAAACATAACACTAAACATGTCCTTAAAAAATCTATAAGGGTTTAATTTTTTCCCTGAAGTCTTGGAAATTAACCAATTAAAGTTAAATAAAATTATAATGCTTTGTTGTAATAATGCTCCTCAGATCTGCTCTATGTATCTGATAAAAGAGGTTTTCTCTATTAGAATGTAGTCTGGATTCCCAGGAGGGCAAATGCAGAGCTTGGAAAGTTTAGTGGGCAGAAAGAGGGTTAAAAAAGCTCTTCCCCAACAATTCCCATAGTACAGCCATTGTGATGGAGATAGTTGCATTTGTTTGACAAGATTCTGTCTATAGGTGAAGAACAATAAAGAAGTAACTTTATTTGTTGTTCTTGCTTCTCAGGGCCCCTGCTTTCTCACACAGTTCTTCATCTCTTGCTTTTCTCTTTTAATTAGAAATGTTACTTTCATCATTGATCACAAAGTCATTTCCTCATGATGAAATATTTTGGGGTTCATATCTGAGAGAGCTCATATACACTTAGGTTGGAGATTTACTTCACCCAAGAGACGTTCTCTTCACATAAAATGAAAGAGACATTTTGTTTGTTAGTCTTTCTCTTTTCTTTTCTAGAATAGCAGTATGCTTTTTCCCTTTTTTGATCTTCAGGTTTACATATTCCATTTTCCTTTGGTTAATTAGAGTGCAGTTAAGTAAGGCTTTATTTGTTTCTGTTTGCTATAGATTATTTCTTACTTATTGTTCTATGTCATAAATATTACTTTTTGACTTGCAATGGCAATTTTCTTTTCTATTTTGCTTTGTACCTTAATAGAGCTATTATATAGTACATTGGATAGTTATATTGGAAATCAGGTAACCCAAGCTGACTGCCTCAGTATTATCCATACCTATGTTGTACTACTGTATTTGTGAAAACACCAAATATAGCCTGCCATCTCTCTCCCTTGGGTTGTGTTTAAAGGAATTGAACAGCTTTTCTTCTGAAATTCATCCTCCCCACAGTAAGTCTAAGTGCTATTGTTATTGTTATTTCAAGAAAGGGATTCAGAGCATATCCCTTTCTCAGATTTGGTGGAACAAGCAGAATCAATAGGAAGGATGTGTGTGTAATGTGTGTGTGTGTGCGTGTGTGTATGTGATAGAGAGAGAGAGAGGGAAAGAGGGAGAGAGAAATAAATCCCAGATACATTTTCTATATGTTGGTTGTGGTTAGCTTCATAATTTGCAATGGCCATTAACTAAGAAAAACATTCCAGTTAATGATACCCAATAGAAGCAACTGTATGTTTTCCTTCTACAGATTATTTGAAAAATTCCAGTCTAAGATTCCAGTCTTGTTCCTGGTTCAGTACACTCCTCATATACACTCATGATATTTTAATGGAATTAAATGTCATCCATACACTAGTTGTTCAATATTGGACCAGAAAATTAAATATATAGCCAGGATTACATTTAGAGAAGTCAATATCTAGACTGAAAACAAGGAATAAGCTTTCTTCCCACTTTGATTTTTGAAAGCTAGAGAAAGTTATGTTTCAGATTCTGTGCACCTTTAATCTAGAATAAATAATTGTTAATCCAATTAAAAAAATGTCTTTAAATTGGAATGTGATTTAAAATCTGAGATGGCTCCTTTTCAAGAAAGATCATCATCATCTTTTAACGACCCCATAGTCCCTTGCAGGGTGGAATCTGGGCAACTGAATGGAGCTAGAGGAGTGTTTAATGGCCAGATGCCCTTCGTGTTGCCAATGTGGAGTTTTTGTTCAGCAGATATATTCCCATTGTGCCCAGAGAGAGAAATAATTGCTTCTACCTAGGATCGAACTCACAGCCTCCTGATTGTGAGGCAAGAGTTCCACTTCTAGGCCACTGCACCACTCCTCCTTTTCAAGAAAGATGAACCTGAAGAAAACCCCTCACTCATCCCCCTCCATTACATACTCTGAACACTCATCTATATCCCACTCTTATTTTAAAGATAAATTATTTAGAAGCAGATAGGTGAAATACTTTTCAGTCACAGCAGTGGCTGCAGTGGATTAAAAATGTTAGTTGTAGTAGTACAATTGTAGATAAAGCATCAGCTTATATATTACTTTTTTGGACATAATTGCCCCTTCGAGGTTCTATGTACAATTTATAAGATTTATACGACTGTTTATACAACCCTGGGCAACTTAACAACAATAAACCAAACAATCATAAAAATGATAAAAACAATATTTATAAAATGAATTTTAAAAAACAAGATTGATAAAATGCAATGATAATAGTGAATGGATAAATAACAAAACAGCTGTTAATTGCATTTCACTGGGTTGAAGGAGAAGGGGAAGAACTACATTTTATTCATAATTAACATTCATGTAAGCTTGGAGCTTTATTTTAGAACAAGGTTGTGACTTAGCTGTCCTTTGGGAAATGACCTTGGATGGGAGAATCTGCTCTTTTTAGAGTAAAATAGAATAAATAGAATGGAATGGTATGGAATGGAATAGAATAAAATTCTTTATTGGGCAAGTGTGATTGGACACACACAAGGAATTTGTCTTGGTGCAAATGCTCTCAGTGTACATAAAAAAAAGATACATTCGCCAAGAGTCAAGAATCATAAGGTACAACACTTAATAATAGCCATAGGGTACAATAAGCAATCAAATCATACTAGGAAACAGTCAACATAAATTGTAAGGATACAAGTGACAAAGTTACAGTCATACAGTCACAAGTGGGAAGGAATGGGTGATAAGGAGTGATGAAAAGATTAATAGTAATAGTAGTGCAGACCAATGATGGGATTCAATTTTTTTACTACTGATTCTATGGGCATGGTTTGGTGGGTGTGGCAGGGGAAGGTTACTGCAAAATCCCATTCCCTCCCCACCCCACTAACCTGCTTTCCAACTCCGTTCTCCTATGAAGGGTAGCAAAAGGAGACCCAGCCAATCAGCTGGGATTCAGGAGGCAGAGAATAGATGAGGGCGGGGCCAGTCAGAGGTGGTATTTGATGGTTCTCCGAACTACTCAAATTTTCTGCTACTGGTTCTTCAGAACCGATCTGAACCTGCTGAATACCACCTCTGGTGCAGACTTGATAAATAGTTGGACAGTGTTGAGGGAATTATTTGTTTAGCAGAGTGATGGTGTTTGGGGAAAAAACCTGTCCTTGTGTCTAGTTGTTCTGGTGTGCAGTGCTCTAGTCTATAGTGTCATTTTGAGGATAGGAGTTGAAATAGTTTATGTCCGGGATGTGAGGGGTCTATAAATATTTTCACCACCCTCTTTTTGACTTGTGCAGTATACAGGTCCTTGATGGAAGGTAGGTTGGTAATAATTGTTTTTTCTGCAGTCCTTTTCCACAGTTTCTGAAATATGTTGTCTTATGGTTGGAAAATGCTTTATTGGGATCATTACAAAAGATAGAGAAGATAAACTTTAAACCGGTTATCCATGTGGGTTATTGGAGGGTAGGGGGGAGAAGGAAGGAGGAAAGGGAGGGAGGGAGGGAGGAAGAGAGGAAAGAATAGGAAATGGAGATAGTGGAATTTAGGAGAGACAGGATTAGGGAAAAAAGGAAAGGAAAGGAAAAAAGGAGAGGAGAGGAAATAAAAGAAAGGAAAAGAAAAAGGAGAAGAGAGGAGAAAAGAGGAGAGGAGAGGAAAGGAAAGGAAAAGACTTGGGGAAAGGATGGATGGAGGGAGAGTGGTTTGGAAATAGGGATGATGGAAAACAGGGCTAGGGGAAAGAAGGAAGGAAGGAAGAAAAGAAGGGAAGAAGGAAGACAACTCATGAAATTTTGTACTACTTTCAAGTGCATTCTTTACAATCTTTGTACGAAAAGTGCCTTAAAAAAACAGGAATGAGAGCAAAGAATGCTGATAACCTTCTTTGCTTATTTCCATTTAAGTTTCATATCATGCATTTGTGTCCATAGATGGTATAAACAAGGCAAATTACATCATGTCCATTCTTTATGTGGGCATGTACACATAAAACAGCAGCAATGAAGAACTTCTCCAGATTAAACACATAACAGAAAGAGAGAAATTCATCTGTCTCTTAATAAATAAACAATAAACCACTAAGTCTTTTCATTTTTGTAAATGATTTTGTAAAACCACAAATTAGTTACAGCCAGAAAATCCCATTACTCTTTCCTTTCCTTTGCTGCGAAGAAGTGCCCTTTAAGTGAGCAAAATGTTTCAGCAAGGGGGAATAAAAGCCAAGATAAAATGTCAGTTCATGAAGCCTTTTATCTCCGTTGAAGAAACTAGGTCCTTTAAAAAAAAAGAAATTTGAGGAAATAACATTTTCCTGACTGTGTTCATATTAGGCATGCCATGTACAATCTGATATATGACAGCTAATTTGTCTCCTGAGAATCTGGAGCATTAGGTAAAAACACCATAAAATGAGAATTTTGATTGTTGAGAAAGAAAAGGAGGGGGGAGCCTTAAACTTTCTGTTTGTGTGAATTGAATGGGTTTATGATTTGAACTACTTTCTGATGTTCAAATAACTGTATGCACACATGATAATATTATGCAAATTCTGCCCTTATGTCTGGCACAAGTATATTTAAGCTGTGGTATTTGCATGATACGTTGTCATGTATGTGCTCTTGCTTATGACTCTCTCCCTCCATGCAAGATAATTATGGGTCCTGGGCAGGTGATATTCACCTGAAAATCTTCTCCACGGGTAATGATAGCAATATAGTGAAGATTGGAAGATAGCTGCCGTTTTAATTTTCAGTGTAAGGAACTGAAGTGGACTCAGTGGAGTCAGCTTAAGGTTGCTTCTTACAGGGATGATCTAAGAGAGGGCTGTGAAACTCACAGCCCATGGGGCAGATGCGTCACACGCTGGCCATGCCCACGCCCGGTTTACTGAAGTGGAAAAAAGTCACGATATTTCATGTGGTGACATTGTGAGATTGAAACCCCTGATCTAAGATATCCAATAATGAGACACCAGAAACAGGGAACCACAATTCTATCAAATTTGGAAGAATTTTATGGTTAACCCCAATAACAATAGACCACAACATGGTAATACTTCACAAATACACTGTGTGTATCTGTGTGCATATTTGTCTGAATGTGTATGTATATATATATATATATATATATATATATATATATATATATATATATATATATATATATATATATATATACATACATATGTGGATCTTTGGTTGTTGGGTTTTCTCCCGCGTAAGATTCGAAGTATCTAGGCAACGTTTCGATGAAGTCTCATTCATCATCTTCAGGCTTCTGTCTCCGGCTCTGTGCTTTTCAGAGTAATGTGAGATTGCAGCTGCTTCCTCCTTTTAACTGCCAGTGGGGTGGGACTTGATTGGGTGGGGGCTTGGCTGTGTTCTGATTGGGTGGGGTGTGTTCTCATTGGTAGGGGTTTGGTTGTGTTCTGATTGGTTGGGGGTTAGCCGTGTTCTGATTGGTTGGAGGCGTGTTCTGTTCAGGTGGGGCTTGGCTGTGCTCGGTTAGTCTTAGTTGCTGGGGATTTGAGCTGGTGAGTTGTGATCTTGCTGTTTGGCTTCTAGTTCGTGGTCCTGTTGCATCTTCATAGTGGGTGTCGGTTTGCTTCATGTATGGCTCGGAGGGTTTGAAGTGGGTAGTGATGCAGCTGTAGTGCAGCTTCTGGTCCATGGTCGTGTCTCATCTTCTGAGTGGGTGAGAGTCTGTTTTCTACATGGAAGTGTGGTGGTGGCATCTTGTGTGGCTCTCATGGGTGTGGGTCTGGTGTCCTTCTTCATGTTAGGTACTCGTCTGTTCATGAGGCGGGTTTCCAAATGGCTGGAAGGCGGGAAGTGTCATCTCGTTTGTTCATGCTGTGTGGGCGTTTTTCTATCTCTATGGCTTCTCTGATTATTCTGCTGTTGAAGTGTTCGGTTTTGGCGATAGTTCTGGTGTTTTTAAAATCAATTTCATGTCCTGTGGCTTTGAGGTGTTGGACCAGGGAAGAGGTCGTTTCTTCTTTTTGATTGAGTTCTTATGTTCTTCAATGCGTGCATTTATTCTTCTGTTAGTTTGTCCAATGTATGTGGTAGGGCAGGCAGTGCAGGGGATTTCGTATACTCCTTGGTTTTCTAATTCGATTTTGTCTTTGGGGTTTCTTAGGATGGTGGATATTTTTCTGTTTGTGCAGAATGCTGTTTTGATGTTGTGTTTTTGGAGGATCTTGCTAATTTTGTCTGTAGTGCCTTTTATATATGGGAGGAGGGCTTTGCCGTTTTCTTGTTCTCTGTCTTGGATTTTGGTTGGGGTTTCTTTTTGGATTAGGTGGGTAATCTTCTTTCTTTGGAATCCATTGGCTGTAAGTACGTTGGTGAGAGTGTGTAGTTCGGTTTTTTGGTGTTGTTCATCGGCTAAGCATTTTGTTCTGGAGATGAGTGTCTTGGCTACGGAATTGATCTGTGCTGGGTGGTGGTGTGAGAGTGCATGTAGATAGCGGTTAGTGTGTGTTTTCTTCTGGTAGATGGTGTGTCCTAGGGAGCCATTGGATCTTTTGTATATCAAGACATCTAGGAAGGGAAGTTGGTTGTTGGCTTCTGTTTCCATGGTGAATTGTATTTTGGGGTGTAGGCTGTTGAGGTGTGTGAGGAAGTTGTTCAGTTTTTCTTTCCCATGTGGCCAGATTATGAAGGTGTCATCTACGTATCTGAGACTCTCACACCACCACCCAGCACAGATCAATTCCGTAGCCAAGACACTCATCTCCAGAACAAAATGCTTAGCCGATGAACAACACCAAAAAACCGAACTACACACTCTCACCAACGTACTTACAGCCAATGGATTCCAAAGAAAGAAGATTACCCACCTAATCCAAAAAGAAACCCCAACCAAAATCCAAGACAGAGAACAAGAAAACGGCAAAGCCCTCCTCCCATATATAAAAGGCACTACAGACAAAATCAGCAAGATCCTCCAAAAACACAACATCAAAACAGCATTCTGCACAAACAGAAAAATATCCACCATCCTAAGAAACCCCAAAGACAAAATCGAATTAGAAAACCAAGGAGTATACGAAATCCCCTGCACTGCCTGCCCTACCACATACATTGGACAAACTAACAGAAGAATAAATGCACGCATTGAAGAACATAAGAACTCAATCAAAAAGAAGAAACGACCTCTTCCTGGTCCAACACCTCAAAGCCACAGGACATGAAATTGATTTTAAAAACACCAGAACTATCGCCAAAACCGAACACTTCAACAGCAGAATAATCAGAGAAGCCATAGAGATAGAAAACGCCCACACAGCATGAACAAACGAGATGACACTTCCCGCCTTCCAGCCATTTGGAAACCCACCCTCATGAACAGACGAGTGCCTAACATGAAGAAGGACACCAGACCCACACCCATGAGAGCCACACAAGATGCCACCACCACACTTCCATGTAGAAAACAGACTCTCACCCACTCAGAAGATGAGACACGACCATGGACCAGAAGCTGCACTACAGCTGCATCACTACCCACTTCAAACCCCTCCGAGCCATACATGAAGCAAACCGACACCCACTATGAAGATGCAACAGGACCACGAACTAGAAGCCAAACAGCAAGATCACAACTCACCAGCTCAAATCCCCAGCAACTAAGACTAACCGGAGCACAGCCAAGCCCCCACCTGAACAGAACACGCCTCCAACCAATCAGAACACGGCTAACCCCCAACCAATCAGAACACAACCAAACCCCTACCAATGAGAACACACCCCCACCCAATCAGAACACAGCCAAGCCCCCACCCAATCAAGTCCCACCCCACTGGCAGTTAAAAGGAGGAAGCAGCTGCAATCTCACATTACTCTGAAAAGCACAGAGCCGGAGACAGAAGCCTGAAGATGATGAATGAGACTTCATCGAACGCGTTGCCTAGATACTTGAATCTTACGCGGGAGAAAACCCGAACAACCAAAGATCCACATATAAATACCATGCGAGAACCTCAGAAAAAACAATATATATATATATATATATATATATATATATATATATATATATATATATATATATATGCATATATATATATATACAGACGAACACAGTACAGAAGCCTGATGATGGCAGATGAGATTCTGCTGAAACGTTGCTACAACTTTAAAAGCACAACTATAATGACGTGGGAAAATACCCGAACAAAGCTGATTACCATTCATATATATCTGTGTTTGTATTTATAAAGTGTCAGTTTGTACATCTACAGTACATGGCTTTTTATTTAATTTTAGTAGGGTTTTTGCATCTTCTGCATCTTTTTTTAATGCATCCTGGATTTATCTTAATTTGTTTAATGACCAGTATGACTTATAACCATAATTCCAGGGTCAGTTTCTATCCTAAGTCAAGGACTACCTGAAATCTATTTAAAAAAACAAACAAAACAAAACCTAGCAAAACACTTCGTTTTTCTTTCTTGGCTCTTCAGGTGATCAGCAGAAAAGAAAGTGAAGCAGATATTTCTGATATTGAAAGCTCTCTCTTCTCCCCTTTCTTCTACAGGAGGGAGGGGAGTGATGAAGGGAAGGAGCGAGGAGTCTTCCAACTTTTCTTTCTTCTAGCCTCCCAATTTCTGGAATTTAGTAGAAAATGAAAAACACAAGCCTACCTCTTTCATAAAAAGCAAACAATGCTGAGGCTGGAATTGGATGGAAGATTTCTGCCCATTAGTCCTATTATGATGGCACCACTGGTTTTATATGTTTTCTTTGCCGTCTAATTCTCTCCCATTTTAGAATCTTCTTCCTTTCTAAACTGCCCCTGGTTGATTTTGATAGGTTTTTTTTTTTTTTTTTTGCTTTTTAGCACTTGCTTCAGCCTATTATTTTTCTCTGTTGAACATATTTGGGTGAGGAAAGGATATGAGCATATGAACAACCAATATTATTATCATGTTTCATTGTTTTGCTAGGACGGATATTTAAAAAAAAACATTTCTACTGGTGTTCCAAAAGGTGAATGTACATAAAATATTGCTGTTCATCAGCAGATGGCAGTGTCGCAGTGTAATTACTATTGTTCCAATAGTGTTGTAGAACATATCTGAATTATATTAAAATAAATAACTTGAATCCTGTCTGAGTTATATTTTATGAGATACCAAAGTGGAAGGAACTAAATGCACAGTAGATATGATGCAGCTGAAATGCAAGTGATTTAACTAAATTGTGGGCTTTGTAAATTGTAAATTAAATTTTTATGACATCCAGTGTAGCTTTTCATGGTGTGTGAAAGTCATTTTGTTGAATGACACAGAGAGAGAAAGAGAGAGAGAGAGAGAGAGAGAGAGAGAGAGAGAGAGGGACCCACAGAGAGAGATGAATCTATTTGTTCTCTGCAGTTATTTGCTTGGCTTTCAGAGACCAGGTTGCAAGAGAAAAACATGTGTCAAGTACAGTAAATCCTCAAGATGCTCAAATATTATATACCTAAGCCTTGACATGGATTGAAACACATTTTCTTCAAGACTGGATCTGTATCTTATATGTTAATTATAACCATATATATAATGGCTATTGTTTAGGAGAGAGCCAGAAGAATAAAGAAAAACATTTTTTGAAGCATCATTAAATAGATATGCTAAAAAGGGGAATTAGCTGAATGTATTTTAAATGTTGGTGAGCAATTTTTTCCAATGTTACCCTTTCCACATTTCATTATCTAATTATTTCATAGTTGTAATCTTGACCCTGCTTTTTCTGCCTCTTTTAAACTGTGGTCCAATCTGTTGTGTTAAGGAGCACAGTGGCTTGTGTGGTTAGGACACCAGGTTGGAGGTTAGTAAGCTCATGTTTCAGATCGGATGTCATGGCCCCATTGGAGCTCGGGTCTGAGGAGGAGGAAGAGGAGGAGGAGGAGGAGGAGATAGAGCCAGGGCTGACAGAGGGGGATGGTGCAGTCCCTATGACCCAGGAGAAACGACCTGGGGAGGAGAACGAGACAGTCCTGGGTCCCTTGGGTCTTGGAAGCGTAGGTAGGGATGAAGAAAGGGTGCAGAATGACTGAGCAAGTGGGGAGGAGAGGGAAAGGATAGGCAGCAAAGCAGAGGAGTGACAGAGCTCTGGAGATGAGAAAAAGGACTTTTGCCTTTTGGCCTGGCTGGGTAATCTATGAACTGTTGTTTGGGGGACAGAGGATGGAGCCTTACTGGTTGGCAGAGAGTCATTTGTTTAACCATTCCCAAGAGAAATAAAGATCTCTCTCTGGAGGCTTGCTTAACTGTGACACCCTGTCAAGGACATGAAAGGAGCACCCAATTGGGCATCCCTTGGGCAACAGTGATGTCACCAGCTAATCCTTTCAACCTGGATGTGCTTTTGACATGAGTATGATGCGATCTGCTGTGTTTACCTGGCATGATAGAGCAGCTAATTTTACTTGGCCAGCCGCATTTTCATTCTTATTGGGATTAAGTATTCTGCTGTCATATTGAGACTTAATTTTTTATGGGGAGATAATTGAGTTTAGTAATTTTGGCCAATTAAACTTCCTCATCCAAGTTTAATGCAGGAGAAGCGTTAGAAAGACCTATTCTTGAAACTCTATGTGTTGTAGACATGGTTGAGTTTTACCTATCATAATGAACTATAATGAAGCTTTCTTGGTTTTGGCTTAGCACGTTGTATGAACCGTAGCTTGATGTACTATGGATTGTTTAATCAGGGTTATGTAAACCGATTTGAGATTCAGTTCTCTAACTCATTTTGATCACAGTGCTTTGAAGTGGTTCTCTTGTTTTATGAATGGTTCTTACTTCTAAAAAAATTCAAGCTTTCCTTTTTAGGGATAGGGAAAGTAGAGAGCTTTGATGTTAACATTTAAGGAGGCTATGTTTTGTTTTTGGAAAATATTTGCTTTTCTTTCTTTCCTTTGTTAATACAATTTATTTCTGATTCCATGTTAATTTGTTCTGAGCCCTGAAAAATAGCTCCTTCTATTAAGTTAATATGTTATAGTTATGAAAACAGACAGCTCCAGGAATTACATTAATATTTTGTTAATGTAACCTTATAATAAAATAGAATTCGTTCATCTGGATATGTGTCCTGTCTGGACCCTCTTGCAAGCAAGGCTGGCATCAATCTTGCCAGCATGAAAATACATTTCTGTCCCATTGCTTTTATGTCCCAAGAAGCTAGCAATGCCCACATTCCTGCTACAGGCTAAGCTGCCTCTTATCTGATTGTTCTCCTGGCTGTGACTCTTTGTCCCCCAAGGTCATTTCCACACATCATTACAATCTCATGCAATCCATGAGGTAGGAATGCAAGCCTTTGGAAACCTGTTGCATTCAGTCCCATTTCCCTCAATGCTACTTATTTCTGAATAAACACCTATAAGATAATGCTGTGTGATTTCTTAAATTGGGTTGACTCTCTAGTTCAAAGCTGTCTGAAACATGTGGGCTTTTATTTGACTGCCACAAAAATTTGTGTCCTTGCTTTTCCATCCCCTAGGATTAATCCAAAGTAGTTTTCAGTTTAAAAAAGAATAATACAAGTCCAGTTGAAAGACAAATAGTGAAATAGCCAGCCAAGCACCAGCACTAACATTGGATTCTACCATAGCCAATTACAAACAATTGCTGTGGGAAGCCATGTGTGTATTCAAAAATATGCAAATGAAGAAATTTAATCGGATTCTTTAGGTGACTGGCTATGATAAGTAATAGAGACTCTGGCAACCAAATTGAATGGTTCAGCAATCTCACCTCTGAGGCTTGTTCCCTGGCAAGCCATATTTCTCAATCTGACAAGACTGTATTAATAGCAGCTTCCCAAAGTGAAGGTAAATACAGTATAAATTGTCACTTCAGCATGTTACCTCTCTTTGGTGGCATTGAATAATGAATTTTAACATCCTGTTATGGTATATCTGGTCCATGCCAAGGGTTTAGAATTGCTCATGCCTGTTCTGTAGTCCAAGGAATTGCCATCTTTTGAAGCATAGCTATTTGCTATTGAGACATCTTAGGTGACCTTCTATGAGCAGGGTTGTTGTCCTCTTAAGATGTTGAAGGACAGGTTGGATGAGATGGCTGTGGAAATAAGACCTGGGATGATCTTATAAATAACAAACAGAAGGGCTTCCATCAAATAAATTTGGGGTGGGGGGTTGAAACTAGACTTGATAATAAAAGGACTCTATCTATGAGATCACAACTTTCAATTCTTTATGTGATTAAAATGAACCTGCTGGAAATTTTGCTTTGGTTCTTTCCCAACTGTGCATAATGTAGATTTTTATATGCATTATGATCCTTAAGAGATCATTCAAAATTAAACTATCCATATTCAATATTCTTTTTAAATACAATTTTCATTTGCACTGGGGGGGAATAACTCTTTCCTAACTATACAATTTTGTGTAAAGTTTTGGGCTGAGAATGGTAGCGTTTATTCTACACCAATTCATGGTTGCCAATCTCCATCCATTTTGGTGAAGCTGTATGTGTGGATGCTAATAAAAGCCATCAGTTTAAAGGGATTGACACCCAATCGGATAATACCTGAGAAATTCCCAGCTTTCTATGCTCACATTGAAGCTCTTTGATTATTACATGTACATATTTGGTGGAGAGTGAAGGATGAAGCAAGCTGATAACCTGTAGCCAGAAAATTCATCTCCTTTGGAATGGAGTTAATTTGTGGAGCAAATAAAGGAAGCATTTCTACCATCTGCTCATTACAGGTTTCAGAGCTGAAGACTTAATTCTTGTTCCAATATATCTGGCAGCACTGAAACCCGAGGCTATCTTCCAGAATAGAATGGAAAAAGCATAGGAGCAATTAAAAGACTATTAAAACTACTCTGAATCACTGGAGGGCATTAGCACTTAGTAACTACATGTCTATAAATCAATAAAGCTCATCTATAGGAAACTACCCCTGAAATTCAACCCTAAAGAGTTAAAAACTAGGCTATGGGTTGCTTAATTATCTCCACCCTGCACATTTCTAAATGACATGGCTTGAGCAGAGGCCAAGGGAAGACTTGGCTTGGTCCAGTGCTAGTTATGCCATTGAGGAAGGCTATTCAAATACTAGGTTTTGGTGTAATAGTGTTCTTCTCCATCTGGCTGCATTTGTATACCACTACAATCCAAATTCTTCTTTTGCAAAATGCTTTGGATGAATTCTGCCCATCAATATCCTATCACTGTGTAACTACATGTCTATAAATCAATAAAGCTCATCTGTAGGAAAATATAGCAAGAAAATATCTCTAATCTCTTTTTCTTCCTTTAAAATTTGATTTAGAGAGGAACAAGAGGCAATCATGGAGATATCAATATATCATATCAAAACCACCCCATTTTTAAATCTCTGGGTTCTAGATGGAGATGAGCCTAGTTTTCACCACAGAGGGCTTCAATTTAATTATTAGTTTTTTCAATAGCTGAGGCCTGCAGGGACCAAGACAACGGTGTCACATAAACACCAGAAGATGCAGACTGGTTTCTTTCTTTCTTTTCTTTCTTTCTTTCTTTCTTTCTTTCTTTCTTTCTTTCTTTCTTTCTTTCTTTCTTTCTTTCTTTCTTTCTTTCTTTCTTTCTTTTTCTTTCTTTTTGGGTGACAAGAGGGTCTTTGGCAAAATTGGCTATCAAACTATGTTTGATTGGAATGTTCCAGCCAAAAATATCAGAAGTTATATCATGCCATGCTATGTTGGATTCTGAGTCAATTCTGACTTCTGATGATAACATGAACAGTCCATAAATTTTTGAAAGTATTCTACTAATATCTTTTATAAAAGTAACCTGAGAGCATAATTCAAGGTCCAAGGTCACCTGGTTAGTTTTCATGACTAACAGAAGACAGGAATACAGGTTTCCCTATTACTAGTCCAGCTCCTTTAACTAAAACATCAAGTTGGCTCTCCAGAGAGAAGTATTATTTGCAGTATTTGTGATATTTGTAAATATTTGGGATGAATGTGGTTAATCTCAGTCTTCCCCTCCAGGTTTTCAGAGTGGTGTAGTGGTTAAGGCACCAGGTTAGAAAGCAGGAGAACTTGAGTTCAAGTCCCATCTTAGAAAGTCAACTGGGCCAATCACTCTCTGTCTCAGTCCTTCACAGGGTTCTTGTTGTGGGGAAAATAGGAGGAGGGAGATGTGTTGGACATGTTCACCACCTTGAATTATTTGTAAAAAATAACAAAGACAGGGCTACAAATTAAACAAACAAACCAAAACACCCTTTCTGTATAGTGCAATTTACTCATTTTTGCCTTACTTCTATAAGGCTTTCATTTTATTTACTTTCAAATAAAAATAGTTCACCTTGACCTTTTAGTCAAAAAGCCACATTAAAATATTTGGAAGAATAGTGGAAAATATCTTAATTGAAGACTTTTCTTTAGAATTCAGGAAAGAGAACCAATTTAATTGGGCTTCTTAGTTAAAGTAAAATGCTCACCTGAGCAAACAAAGAAATTGCATCAGATATTTCATTTGATGTTAAAAGAAGTCAGGGCTGAAAGAGTTCTATTGAAAATGCAAAACAGGGATCTGAAAGCATAGCTGCCTCAGCTGGCTACCCCTCAATTAAAGAGAAATCCAACATTTCAGTCCAACATGTGAGATCAAACGTTGAACTTACAAAAAAAGAACAAAGCTGAGGGCCCTGCATAACGCAAGCATTAACTTGAATGTACAACTTCTGTCTAATTAGTACCATTTTCCCCCATTACTAAATTCTTTTCCTTGAATAAGACTCACTTCCCCCACTCCCCCAAAGGGCAATTCTAATGGGAAATTACCTTATTATATATATTTGAGAATGAAGATAACAGGTGAGATAGATATGAAAGAACATTGAGAGGGCATGAATGCCCAACAAGCCTCCAGGTAGGAAGTGTGATTTTTAATGAAAGATTTTGTAATATCCATACTCTTTTCTCCCCTCTCTATAGATCATTTTGACTATCCTATTAAGCACTTCTCTCCATGCTGTAAATCCCCCTGATCCAATGTAAGTATTAATTCAGATTCTGTAGAACCCTCCTATTATGAATGTAACCATGACCATGTTTTAGGTATCATCTTCTTTGACATAGCTTCATTCATGACTTCTAACAATGGAATGCTCAATGATTCTTGTAGTGTTTTATAGAATTCTGCCGGAAGCCCATCTGGACCTGGTGCTTTCCCATTATTTTGTTTCTTAAGTGCTTCAGTTAATTCCATCATTGTTATATTGCTTTCTAGCATTTCTTCAGTCTCTTTAGATATCTTAGGTAGATTAGCATTCTGTAAATACTGTTTGACTTTTTCCTCATCAATATTCTCTTGCTTATATAGTTGCCCATAGAAGTCTCGAATAATTTCCCTTTTCTCCTTATTACCATGGCAAACTTGGCCTTGGTCATCTATTAACTGCGATATTTTCCTTGATTCTTTCTCCTTTCTCAATTTATATGCTAGCCATCTACCTGGCTTATTTGCATCTTCAAAATAGTTCTGTTTAGAACTTCTAATTTTCTGTGCCAGTTCTTCTTTCTCTGTTAGACCCATTTTATGTTTAATTATGTCCAATTTCAATTTAATATCTTTTTTCTGTGGCATTTTCTGTAATTCTTTTTCAAGTCTTTTATACTCATCTTCCAAGACTTTAGTGGCTTGCCTTTTCCTGATATTCTTTTTTCTTATGTAGTCTGTTATCAAGCCTCTGGCGTATGCCTTCATTGTATCCCAAACATTCTGAATTGAAGTATCTTCTTTTTTATTTTTTCTAAAGAAAAAAGGCAGTTCTTTCTCGATCCATTGTATAAAATCTTTTTCCTTTAAGACAGTATTATTTAGCGTCCATCTCGATCTTTTTTTTGTCCTTTCCATTTACTTGTCATTGGATTATGGTCTTCCCAAGTACTTGTTTCAATATTTATTTCTTGAATATTAGATATTAATTCTGTTGAGATCCAAATCATATCTAATCTGGACCTTGATAAATGTCTATTTGAATAGAAAGCGCATTGTTTAGTTTTAGCATTTCTTTCTCTCCATATATCTTTTAAAGTTAATACATCTGTCATTTTAAAAAAGGATTTAGGGAGGATCTTTCTGTTTTGCTTTGTTGTTGTTGCTCTATAGTCCAGTTTATTGTCCACAATTCCATTAAAGTCTCCCATCATAATTATATTGGCATAGTCCAGTCCAGTTATTTTCATGTGTAATTTACCATTGTTAACCTGCATTTCAAATACTTTGGGTGGAGGGTGCTCTGTTTAAAATATATTTTAATGTCGAGCCCCATTAGAAAGAACATATCTTTTTCTTAGGAAAAAGAAAGGGATAGCAGTATATGTGAAGGACGACATGAAAGCAGAGCTAATTTGGACAGACCCCAATGGAAGAATTCTGGTGTTACAAATTTGGATTAAATCAATTCCAATTCTATTAGTGGTAATTTATGCTCCTAATGATAATCAAAATGAATTTTTTAAACAATTACATGGGAAAATAGTGGAATTAGAGAAAAGGGGTATCTTGGGGGATTTCAATGCTATTGTGGACCATCAGAAAGATCACAGTAGCAGGGAGAAAAAGAAGAAAAAAAGAGAACTACCGAAAACATGTGAGGAAATGATGATTAAATTTGATAGACATATGAAGGAAATTAAACCCTGAGAAAAAGCAATTTACATTTTACTCTAATCCTCATTAGTCATGGACATGAATTGATATGGCGTGGATGAATGGTGAGCTAGTAAATGAATTAAAAGAGATTGAAATTTTATCAAACGAATGGGCAGATCACAATCCAATTCAGATAGTGTGGAAGGGTAGGAAGAAACCAAGGAAAAGGTGGACTTTAAATACACAGCTAATTAAAGATAAAGAATTTATAAATAGACTTAAGGAGGAATTAGACTATTTCTTAAAAGAAAATAATAATGAGGCAACTACAAAACAGAATATTTGGGATACAATGAAGGCAATAATAAGAGGTACAACGATATCATACACCGCTAAAAGAAATAAAAAAATATGCCCAACAAAATAAATTAGAACAAAGAATCAAAGAATTAGAGACTCAGCTACAAAACACCCCAAAAGATTGTAAATTGAAAAATCAGATGATAATAAATAAACATAAATTAAATTTAATCGAACAAGAGGGAATGGTTTCAAAGTTGAATACCGCTAGACAGATATTCTTTGAACTGGCCAATAAACCAGGAAGGTGGTTGGCCTATAAACTTAAAAAAGAAAAACAAAAAAGATTGATCTACCAACTAATAGATGAAAATGGTGATGTCCAACAAGGAATAGAACAGAAAAAAAGAAATTGCATGTAATTTTTTTGAAGATCTTTATAAAAAGAAGGAGGTAAACGAGAACATGATAAGAAATTATTTGGGTATTACTAAAGATAAAATAATCAAGGAGGAGATGAAGGAAATGTTAACTAGAGACATTATGTGGCCTGAGTTAAAAACAGCAATAGAAAACCGAAAGAACAATAAAACCCCAGGACCTGATGGGATACCAGGGCAACTCTATAAGAAAATAGGAGAACAAATAGGACCTCTCATGATGGAAGTATATAATGAGGTCCTACTTGCAGCAAGAATGCTGGATTCATGGAAGGAGACACTGATATCGTTGATTCCGAAAGAAGATTCAGACTTATGACTTATACAAAATTATAGACCAATTTCCCTGTTAAATACTGATCATAAAATATTTACCACAATTATAGCAAATAGATTTAAAAAATATTGAATGAATATATACATAAAGATCAAAACAGTTTCCTTCCCAATAGATAAATTAGGAATAATTTAAGAATAGTGCTAAATGTTTTGGAATACTACAAAGCCCACCCAGAAAAACAAATAGCCCTTGTATTCTTGGATGCACAGAAGGCCTTTGACAACCTAAATTGGCAATTCCTAATCCAACAAATTTACAATATGAATTTAGGCACTAAATTTGAAAACATTGTGACTACAATTTACGATTCACAAAAGGCAAATATTATAACTAATGGAGAATGCATGCGTTCAATAAAAATAGAGAAAGGAGTTGGGCAGGGATGTCCACTATCTCCTCTGCTCTTCATATTATCTTTGGAAACATTGCTTACATGAATTAGACAGAACCCAGGAATAAAAGGACTAAAAATTAAGAAAGAAGAATATAAACTCCAGTCATTTGCGGATGATATGGTTTTTTTCATAGAGGAACCAATTGAAACAGGTCAAGAACTATTGAAAGAGTTAGATCAATCTGGGAAAGTTGCAGGACTTAAAATCAATAAGGAAAAATGAAATTAATAATTAAAAATTTAAGAGAAAAACAGAAATTAAAATTGGAAACGATAATGGGATTACAAATAGTAAAAAATGTTAAATACTTAGGAATTTGGTTGATGGCGCAATGCAAAACCCTAATGGAAAATGATTATAATAAATTACTACAGCAAGTCAAAGAAGATTTAGAGATATGGGTCAAATTGCAAATCTCCTTACTAGGGAGGATTGCCACTATAAAAATGAACATTCTGCCCAAATTTATTTACTTATTCCAAACAATACCAATAAAAATACATAAAAATTACTTTGTGGAACTTAACAAGATAATCACCAAATTTATTTGGCAAGGGAAAAACCTGAGGATAAACCTAAAGGCAATACAAGATATGAAGAGCAGGGGCAGTATTCCCAAATTGGGAAATATACTACAGTGCACCCTCCTTACTCTGGTTTGAAAGTGTGGGTAAACCTATTGAATAAAAGAATCTTATTTCTAGAAGGCCATGACTTACAGAGGGGGTGGCACACATTTTTATGGGACACTGGAAAAATCAAATGGAACTATTTCCACAGACATATAATTAGAGATTCCTTATTGGCTAATTGGAATAATTTTTTTTTAAAAAAATCCCAATCTGGATCTCAATGATGGAGGCGATGATACATCCAAATAATCTAGATCTCAACAAAATGATAAAATACAAAGACCTTCTTGATGCGCAAGGAACTTTAAAATCATGGCAAGATCTCCAAAAACAAGGGCTACAAGTAGACCGGTGGGCATACCTGCAAATTCAAAATAGATATAGTCAGGATAAGAAAAAAATTGGAATTTATGCTAAGCCACAACAATTAGATAAAATCCTATTAGGCCCAGATTAAAAAATATAACTAAATTTTATATTTATTTATTAGAGATAGAATTAGAAGAGGAAGTAGTCAAAGGCAACATGATAGCTTGGAGTAGAAACATAGGATGTAGCATTACATTATCAGAATGGGAAAAGGCCTGGACAAGGAACAATAAAATCACAAAAGCAGCAACATATAAAGAAAATGCCTATAAAATGTTTTATAGATGGCATCTCTCACCCTTGAGAATAGCGAAGATGTCTCCTAACATGAATCTGAATTGCTGGAAATGTAAAAAGAAACATGGAACATTCTTTCATATGTGGTGGTCCTGCACTGAAGCCCAAAGTTACTGGCACAGAATAAAAAAATGGTTAGAGGAAATAACAGTGGAGCAAATTGAATTAAAACCAGAATTCTTCTTACTGGAGATATTTAATAGACAAATTTCTAAAAAAAGTCAAATATATAATGCTGTACATTCTTACGGCAGCCAGAATAACCTTTGCACAGTGTTGGAAACAAGCAGATATTCTAACAGAGGAAATGGTCATTCAGAAAATAACAGCCCGTGCAGAGATGGATAAGTTAACCTTAGCACTTAAGGAAAAAGAAACATCAGAATATTATAAAAGCTGGGAATGCTGATATGACTGGATAGAACAAAAATAGAAAATATATTAGTAAACACTGTAAAATGTAAAAGAGGTAGTAATTATATACTTGCAATAAGATATATTTGTAAATATGTCACCAATATTGATAACAAAAAAGGAACCATAGACTGTCAATAATAGACTTGCTAGGTTTTTTTAATCATTTTTTTCTTTTTGTTTCTGTGTGTTGTGTATGTGTTTGTTTGACATTTTAGTTGTATACCTAATAAAGTTTGTTTAAAAAAAACAAAAGAACATATCTTGAGCTTCTTTGCATGTGTTGGACTGCAGTGTCTGTTGATTTGATTTGAATTTGGTCTGACCAGTTAGATCCGAACAAATATTTAATAAGATATGTAGATTTCTCATTGCATATGATAGATCCCAATCTGTGTTCCATTGAACAGTCATCCATGTCAGTAGTGATAGTGCAAAACAGGGGTAGGAAAGCTCTTACTCTTAGGAGATTATTGACCTGTCATCTGAGTCTCCTTTCTAATATTACATGATGGTTTGTGAGAATAAATTGGGAGATTGGAGGAAGAGCAGAAGACTAGGCAATGATCAGACAAGTGGCGGCTGAATTGGCAAAAGGAATAGGGGCATGGCAAATGCCTCTGAATGGACTCTCCCTGATTTCTTGGACTGTAAAGGCAAGGGTTGAATGATGTACCTTCTAAATTGCAAGATTCTATTAATGTAACCTTACAATAAACATAGAGCTACTGGTTCTGGGTGTTCTTGTTTGAACGACCTCTCAGAACTGACATATTATTAGTCTATTGCTTCCTGGTTCATTGTCTGCTCTCAATGTTGGAAGAAAATAGTTCTATCTTTTCCTACTATTTTGATGTTCATAGTTCCTTTTCCCCTCTCATTTTTTTCTTTTTTAAGTTAAATAGGCCAACTACTTTAACTGTTCCTAACAAATAATGTTTTTCAGACGCTTTATTGAGTGTTCTCTTTTGTGGCAAACAGATTTAACCATGAAAATTGTTTAGATAGAACATCAGCTGGGAATCATATTTAACTGGCTTTCAGCTCTGCCTTTAAGTGAAATAAGTAAAGTAATCAGGATTCCCTCAACGTAAGTGACCATTGAATTAGTTCTGAAGAAATCTAGTGCCAGTTTGGGACCAATTCTTGTATTACAAACATGTGCGCACATATCTTTTTCTCCTCCAAGGAGAAATAGAAAATGGGGAAATATTACCTTGAATCACAAAATCTAACCCTTTTTCTCTTCCCAGAAAGATTCTACGAAAGGATATTTCCTGCCTCCTCCTCCTCCTGCTGAAATAGTTTGTGAGATATCCATGTGGATTTTGCATCCAGTTTATCCCCATTTTTCCTCTATGGAATAATTAAAATTTTTCCTCAGCCAGCTGACAGGTGCTACGATTCTGCAGAAGCAAAGCTTTTAAATGGTTAGGGATGGTTTTAAAATACAAATGCATTCATAGGGGTGTTTGCCAGCTGCCTGCTCTGAAGCATTATGCATGCAGAGAAATGGATTTTGCATTAGACCCTGGGATTGCCTCCTGAGTTACTTCATCATGCTTTTATTCCATCCCTTGCTAGGGATGTAAACAAGAGGTTATTTTTTTTTTTTTTGGAAATGCTATTCCACCTTAAGCTTCCTGTTTAGTATAATAAAACTGAAGTTTTGAAAATGGTAAGTCCCACTAAGAAAGTGTGAGAGCCCTGTCAACTTAATGTTGTACTGGAAGCCAAGGCAAGAATTTTGGATAATAATACATTCCCAGTGAGGAACTACTTTGACTTGTTTGTAGAGCTTCCATGCTCCTAGGAGTATGAAAAACTATGCCAGAGATTCAGTCACATTGTCAGAAGAGCCAGACAGAGTGTCTCTGTAATAAGCAATATGGTGAATTTACAAAAACTGTACTGGATAGGCCATTGACCAGATCAACAAGGACTAAGTGTGGGAGATGACACTAGGTCCAAGAAAGGAAATAAAAGTAGAAGAGAAAAAGAGTAAAGAGAAAAGACACAAAAGGGGGCTTCTGATCTTCTTTACAGCAGTTATAAGTACAATTATAAATTTCTCTCTTATTGTATGGTTATGACATAACTCTCTTCATTCTAATCTACCCTGTCTAATCATCAGAACCATAAATTAACCCCCTTCAAGGACTTATTTTCAGATGCAAATTGCAAATTCACATTGAATTGTGGCTGGCTCACACATTTCTCACATTATAGAGGCCTGTTTTGCAGATTCTCTTATTTAGTTTATTAAACTTTCAGCAGTGTCTTTAATTATCTTAAGATGATGATGTATATTATTTCACTTGAATAAGTGACAAGCCAGTCATGATAAGTTTAGTGATTTTCTTGCTTGTGTTGATGAGTAGAGTCTTAGATTCTGTTTTGAAGTCCTACCCTGACAATGTTATCCGTTTATCCTTTCAATTAGACCTACCATTTAAAGGACAAGCAATAACAACAACAATCGCGCTTAGATACAGATTTAAAAATATGAAGGCAATTTAAATACATCCGCCTGACATCAGTTTCATATGTTTGATTGAATACGCTTTACAAAATTGTAGCATTAAATGTTTGTTTTGAAAAGGGAAGACAGCAAGGAAAAAAATAATAGTAGAAGTGCTGGGCTAATCCAAGAAGTGATGTTTAGATCCATCTGACTCCCCTCCTTCCGCATGATATGTCACGTATCATTTAACCAAAGTCAATGTTTTGGAAAGCAATTTCTGCCCAACATGCATGCGTGCGCGCGCACGCACACACACACACACAAACTTTGCAAGTGTGAGAAATGTGCTATTGCTTTTAGACCTTGCCATCTTTGTATAGAATTTCCAAGCAATTGCAAGGTTAGAAGGACTGCAGATTCGTGTGACTTTCCTGCAATGAATAATTGACGAGCGATACAGAATGAGACCTAGCAGAGTTTTTCTGCAAGATTGAGTGCTAGTCTGGAATTACATCAGCTTCCCTCCATTGGTTTGGATATCCTTTAACAGACCATAAACAATTTGTTTACATCAATGGCTTTTTCATCTCCAGGAGTGAATCATAAGCATGGGTTCCCCCAATCTCTTGTCCATTGGATGTATTTCATTTTATATGATAGCACTGGTTGATTTAGCTCATCAGTGCTTTGCTCACTCCGTGGTCAATGGAAACTATTTTCTTATTTTTTTTTTTTTTTATTAATTCTTATTCTAGAAAAAACATATATTTGACATACATTTAAAACAGACAAATCAATATATATATTGGCAGACAACACACACATAAAGACTGAACTATGTACCCTGACTAAAGTACTGACAGCCAACAGCTTCCACAAAAGCAAAACCACCGGCTTGATCCACAAAAACACATAATGGAGACCTAGGAAATGAACAGACCTATGGAACAGCTGTCCTGCCCTACATAAGAGGTACTACAGACAAAATCAGTAAGATACTACACAGGCATCATATCAAGACTGCCTTCAAAACGGACAGAAAAATAGCAGCCATCCTTAGAAACCCCAAAGATAAAATTGACCTGGAAAACCAAGGCATATACGAAGTCCCCTGTGCATCATGCCCAGCCACATACATTGGACAGACCAATAGAAGAATAAGTACCCGCCTGGATGAACACAAAAATGCAGTCAAAAAGCTGGAACACACTTCCTCACTAGTCCAACACATGAAAGCCACAGGTCATAGCATCAACTTCAATGGCACCAAAACCCTAGCCACTATAGAAAACCCCATCCACAGAATTATCAGAGAAGCCATAGAGATTGAAAAAAGACCTGAAAGCATGAATAGAAGAGATGATTCCACCAGACTGTCAATTATTTGGAAGCCTGCACTCACAAACAAAAAAATCTCCACACCACTAGCCAGGAAAACACCTAGGCACAAACAGATCCCCCCTGATACTTCCAGCTCAAACACACCCCAACCAGGCACCCAGATGAAACCTAGCTTCCTAACAAATGATAGC
This sequence comes from Pseudonaja textilis, assembly GCF_049901715.1. NCBI lineage: Eukaryota > Metazoa > Chordata > Lepidosauria > Squamata > Elapidae > Pseudonaja > Pseudonaja textilis. Next base: position 10,149,451 of record NC_141998.1, on the reverse strand, counting down.
CATCCATTTACTCAGAGCCAAGCTACACTAAAAGCCTCCAATACAGGCTCCAATACAGAACACAATGTTGCCAGCCAATCAAGACAAAAAAAAAAAAAAAGCCACAAGACAGACAGAAGATATTAGAAACACCAATCAAGCAGAACACAGCAAACTCCAAGACCAATAAACACAGACTAAGACTCCCAACCAATCAGGATGAAGAAAAAACCATTCTGGCACAGCAGTAAGCTAACCCCAAAATTAAAACTGAAACAACTGTAAAAGTCTGACTCACAGAGGAACACAATACAGAAGCCTGATGATGGCAGATGAGATTCTGCCAAAACATTGCTACAACTTTAAAAGCACAACTATAATGATGTGGGAAAATACCCGAACAAAGTTGAATACCATACATGTAAGTACCCGCGAAAACTTATATATATATACATATACATATACATATACATATACATATACATATACATATACATATACATATATATATATATATATATATATATATATATATATATATGTTATTATATATATGTTGTGACTGGAAGGATCGATCCTGCTGGGAGTTTTGACTCTGATGACTCTGAAGATGGAAGGTTGGAGCCTGCTGTGAATGTGGAGTCTGAATTATCAGAGGACACAGACGTGAGCCAGGAGGATGAGAGATTGTCACAGAGACAATCCTCCCCAGAACCTTCGACTTCATTCATGCCAGCAAATGATCAACAAAATGAGACAGAAGTTTCCAGCGAGGAAACTGACAGATCTTGGATTGACGCCACAACTAGGAGAACCAGGAAACGTCAATCTGAAGGGAGGCATCAGGCCAGACATTGATTGGAGAGACTGACACGCCTATCCAGGTGATTTAAGGAGGCGTGCTGACTCTCAAACTTTGCTTGGAAGCAAAGTGTTTGATGAGTCGAAAGAATACATTTGGATTGGCCTTGTGATTTATGGACAATTCTGAATAGCCTGACAGGTTCCGGGAAGTCTGCCAAGGACTGGAAAACAGTGCTATTAACCCTTTTTGAATCTGGTTTTGTTCTTGTTTGAATATTTTGAATTCTGAAACCTTGTCTTCTCATCTATGAATATAGGTGAGTCATACATTTTTGCTTCCAAGCCCAAACAAACCATCTTCAAACCAAGATGGATTCAACTCAACTGCAGCATTTGGTGGAGCAGCAACAGCAACAAATAAACCAACTGCTACAAAGTAACCAGACCCTCCAAAACCAGGTAACCCAGTTGGTGAATCATATTTCAAGTTTGCAAATTCCTGCTGCTCCTTCAGCCCCTCCCTTGAAGAAAAGCCTGGTATCCATGCCGGAGAAATTTTCAGGACAAATGGACATGTTTCCGGCATTTCTGGGACAGTGTCAATTATTTATGTCCTTGAGGCCTGAAGACTTTCCAAATGACCGGGCTAAGGTAGGATTTATTATTAGCCTTTTGTCTGGGCAGGCTGCCAAATGGGTTACTCCCTTGTTAACTCAAGATAGCCCTTTATTGGATAATTTTCAGGGTTTTCTGCAACAAATGAGGGTTATGTTTGAAAACCAAATTAAAAGTCAAACTGTGGCTAGACGGTTATGGGACATTTATCAGGGAAACGTCCCCTGCAGGAATACATTGCAGAATTTCGTTTACTCTGTATGGACTCTAACTGGAATGAACTGGCCCACATGGATGCATTTCAGGAGGGCTTGGTTGATACCATCAAGGATGAGTTAGTATATGCAGAGCGGGCTTCAACTCTGGATGCACTAGTGATACAGTGCTTACATATTGAAGCCCGTTTACAATAGCGCAGAAGCAGATGGACCGTTGTGGAACCACCTTCTCTTTTTTGTTCACAAACCACGGTTAAGACGGAGGAGCCGATGGAGTTGGGAGCACTCCGCCCTCACTTAACGGCATGAGAACATTCTAGAAGGTTTCAGGAAGGCTTGTGCCTTTATTGCGGGGGTTCGGGACATTTTGCTAATTCCTGCAAATGGAGAGGGACCCGCAGACCCGTACCTGAAACCACTCCTGGCTCGTCGGGAAAACAGGGTAGACCTGACCTCAAGGAAATCCTAGGTCGGGCACATTTTACACCCCCACCCCAAATTGCTGAAGCAAATCCTGGCCCTCCTCAGCATTTACTTTTGGACACTTGAAACTTTTTACAGTCCCAGAAGGAGGGAATTCCCGCTGTTGCGTTGGTGGACTCAGGGGCTACAACCAGCTTTATGGACCGAGCTTTTGCCAAGCATTTTAAGATCCCATTGGTTGCTGTGGATCCACCCATTAAGGTGGAAAACGTGGATGGGCGTGAGCTCAAGTCTGGGCCCATTCGTTTTGCCACTCAGCCAGTGCATATGATTATTGGGGATCACGAGGAGGCAATAAGTTTCTTTATCACCCCAAACCTTCATCTTCCTTTGCTTCTCGGCGTGTCCTGGCTGCATTTGCACGATCCATTGGTGGCTTGGGCACAGAACGCCATTTCTTTTCCAAGTCTCCAATGTGTAGACCATCTGAGACATATCTGCGCTGGTCAAGATATCGCCACTTCTGCTGTTTCTCTACCTTTGGAGTTATCGGACTTCTCAGACGTTTTCAGCGAGAAGGAGGCGGATCAATTACCACTGCATCATGCTTATGATTGTCCCGTGGACCTGATACCGGATGCTCCACTGCCCAAGGGTTGGTTATACTCCATGTTGGAGCCTGAGTTGGCTGCGCTTCGAGAGTTTCTAGATAAAAACTTGGCTCGGGGGTTTATTCGACCATCATCGTCTCCTCTTTCGGCTCCCATTCTTTTTGTTAAAAAGAAGTTGGGAGAGCTTCGCTTGTGCTGTGATTACTGTTGGTTGAACGCCATCACAGTGAGGAATAGTTATCCTTTGCCGCTCATTCCGGAATTGATGGAGCGGTTGCAGGAGGCGACTATCTTCACTAAGCTCTATTTACGTGGGGCCTACAACCTGGTTCGGATGCACAAGGGGGATGAGTGGAAGACGGCGTTTGGTACTCGTTATGGTCATTTCGAGTACACCGTCATGCCATTTGGTCTGACCAATGCTCCCGTGGTATTCCAGCATTTGATGAACAACATTTTTCGGGATATGCTGGATAGGTTTGTTGTGGTGTATCTGGATGACATTTTGATCTACTTCCGGTCCAGGGATCACCACTTTCATCAGATCCGTCAAGTGCTTCAGCGTCTTCGGGAGCATAAGCTCTTTGCGAAACTGGAGAAGTGTTTCTTTTTTCAGTCTTCAATAGAGTTTTTAGGGCATATCATCTCTCCCGAGGGCATCACTTTGGACCCTAAAAAAGTTGAGGCCTTGTGTAGTTGGGAAGCCCCTCAACGAGTAAAGGACATGCAATGTCTTCTGGGGTTCGCCAATTACTATAGGACCTTCATTCCAGGTTTTGCTAAGTTAATGGATCCCATCACTCAGCTCCTTCGTAAGAAGGTCCCATTCCGGTGTGGGCCTCCACAACAACAGGCTTTTGAAACTTTAAAGAAAGCATTTGTGGCCGAGCCGATATTGAGGCATCCTGATCCGAATCCTCCATTTGTGGTCAAGACAGATGCCTCTAATGTAGCTATCGGGGCAGTATTGTTGCAAGCTCCGAAGGATGGTGCACCTCTTTTCCCCTGCGCATACTATTCTAGGAAGCTCACAGCTTCTGAGCGCAATTATACTATTTGGGAAAAGGAGTTGTTGGCTATTAAGGCTGCATTTGAGACCTGGCGACATCACCTAGAGGGGGCTTGGCATAAGGTGGAGGTTCGGATGGATCACAGAAACTTGGAACATTTGTCTACCGCCAGGAAGTTGAACCAATGCCAGATCCGGTGGTCGTTGTTTTTTGCAAGGTTCAATTTTTCCGTCACTTATGTTCCAAGTGGACAGAATCGGAGAGCAGACGCGTTGTCTAGAAAACCCGAATATCTCGGTCCTGAGGATCCTCTTCCTCCATGAACGGTGTTGCCACCAGAATCCTTGGCTGTGCTTCAAGATCCAGTAGATTTGCGGGCTCGAATTTGGGAGGTGCAGCGATTAGACGCATGGACGCAGCAGAAAAGGGGGGAAGTTGGACCTGATTCCCCATGGACTTTGGAGGAGGACTTGTTAAGACATCGGAGTTTATTGTATGTACCCACTAGGATGCTTAGAGCCCTCATCATGACGCAATGTCATGACAATCCCGCTGCTGGTCATTTTGGTTTTTACAAAACTCTGCACTTGGTCACCCGGATTTTTTGGTGGCCTCGAGTTCAACATGATGTGTTTTCCTACATTGCTTCTTGTGTACAATGTTGACAAGCGAAAGCAGCGTCGGGTGCGCCTCCTGGACTTCTTCAACCACTGCCGACTCTGGGCAGACCATGGGGAGCAATCTCCATGGACTTTTTCACACACTTGCCCTCGTTGTTGGGTTATACGACGGTACTCGTGGTGGTTGATATGCTCACTAAAGTGACCCATTTCATCCCGTGTAGAAGATTACCCTCGGCTCGTGTTAGTGCCCAGCTTTTTATACAACACGTGTTCCATTTACATGGCTTACCGGACAGAGTTGTTTCAGATCGCGGTGTCCAGTTCACCGCTCAATTCTGGAAAAGTCTAATGAACGCTCTACGAGTACAGGTATGTTTAGCGTCGGTGCACCATCCGGAAACCGATGGCGGGACTGAGAAAGTAATTGGCATCCTCGCCCAATACCTCAGATGTTTTGTAAATCAACGACAAAACGACTGGGTGAGCTATCTTCCATTGGCAGAGTTTGCCTTTAATAATTCTCGACACACCTCCACCCACATGACACCTTTTTACGCAAATGTGGGTTATCATCCGAGGTTTTTCCCCCTGTCAATCACAGATTTCTCTAGTTCCAGAGGCACGAGACTTTTTTTCGGAGTTATATGCCGTACATCAGTTAATTTCCAGACAATTGGAATGAGCGAAAGCAGATTATAAACGTTTTGCAGATCGTTCGCGTTGAGCGACGCCTCCATTGGCTGTGGGTGACAAGGTGTGGTTGTCAACGAAACATCTTCGAGTCGATCATCCGATTAGGAAGTTAGATCATCGCTTTATTGGTTTATCGGCTCACCCTACCGCGCTCCATGTGCATTCACCCTGTTTTTCATCGCTCCCTGTTAGTACCTGACACCCCATCGTGTACTCTCCGTTCTCCAGAAGATACAGGTTCTCCATCTAGGCCCAGCACTGAACCGGTTATGGATACTACAGTGATTGGAATTTATGATTCACGATGGCTGAAGGGACGATTCCAGTACTTTGTGGGTAGATTAGAAAATGAAACGGAGATTCGTTCTTGGCAGGATGTGTCCAAGGTACATGCCCCAGATCTTATTCAAATATATCATGCACAATTCCCTTCAAAACCACATCCTGATCATCAGACTCAGGGGAAGGGCCCTGCGGTGAGGGATAGTGTTGTGACTGGAAGGATTGATCCTGCTGGGAGTTTTGACTCTGATGACTCTGAAGATGGAAGGTTGGAGCCTGCTGTGAATGTGGAGTCTGAATTATCAGAGGACACAGACGTGAGCCAGGAGGATGAGAGGTTGACACAGAGACAATCCTCCCCAGAACCTTCGACTTCATTCATGCCAGCAAATGATCAACAAAATGAGACAGAAGTTTCCAGTGAGGAAACTGACAGATCTTGGATTGATGCCACAACTAGGAGAACCAGGAAACATCAATCTGAAGGGAGGCATCAGTCCAGACATTGATTGGAGAGACTGACACGCCTATCCAGGTGATTTAAGGAGGTGTGCTGACTCTCAAACTTTGCTTGGAAGCAAAGTGTTTGATGAGTCGAAAGAATACATTTGGAGTGGCCTTGTGATTTATGGACAATTCTGAATAGTCTGACAGGTTCCGGGAAGTCTGCCAAGGACTGGAAAACAGTGCTATTAACCCTTTTTGAATCCGGTTTTGTTCTTGTTTGAATATTTTGAATTCTGAAACCTTGTCTTCTCATCTATAAATATAGGTGAGACATAACATATATATGTGTGTGTGTGTGTGTGTGTGTGTATGCACGCGCATGTGTGTGTGTGTAAAAACTTAAGAAAACAAATATCAGACCTCTACGGGGAGGAAATAAACAGCCAGACCAAAACCTATGAGAAGCTGGAAGTTAAAAGAGCAGGAATACTATGTGACCTCAAATTCCTACCCAGCTGCAGAGACAACAATGCAACACCAACCTGCTTCAAATTAACATTTCACCACAGCACAGCAGCTACTAAACGTATCCTGAAAAGAACTGAAATTGTTTAGGTTTTCTTTTCCATGGGGCTAAATCACAAATGTGTCATCGATGTATCTTAACCATAGTTTGGGTTTGCGGGTGGCATTGGCTGGGTGACATACATACATACATACATACATACATACATTTTACAGCATATATTGAGCAATGGTTAATTTTTTTTCTTTTTCTTTATCATTGATGTGATCTGCCTTGTTACAATAACTCCTTCGTTCTTTTAATGTTTTAATTTCTCTATATAGTTTGTGATTAAATGCACGTCTTTTCCATAACTTATCCACATATCAAGATTACCTTTTCTTTAACCACTCATGCCAAATGTTCCATATTTCATAATAGTCACTATCTGGTTTATTTTTTAACAGTTTGGTTAGGCTATCCATCTCAGCGCATTCATGTATTTTTTTAATTATCATATCCTCTGAAGGAATGGAAGACAGTTAATGGAAACTATTTTCATTGGGGATTGTGGTCAGATACAGCTCTGCTGATTTTTCTCACCTGTCCATCTCCTAGTTCTAACCAGGGAGGGGCTAAACCAAATGTTCAGGTGTTCACTAAAATGCCCCAAATTCTATTTCAACACTAGTTGCAAGCTTTCCCTTTTGGGGAACAGATTTCCCCAGAAATGACAGCAGAAATGCAATGATTTGGAAGGCAATAGATTGTTTAACTTCAAGGCCCATTACAGCCCGGATGGCATCAGAATGAGAGAGGAGGAATTCTTAATGGGCTGATGCCTGGGATTGAAGCTGTAATAAAGGAGCATTTTAATAGCCAGATACTGTTATAGATGTGCATATTTATGTTTTAACCATATTATGACCATTGTATGGCTTGTACTGCAGCTTTTGATTGACAGTGGGTAGTCCTTGACTTATGACCACAAGAGCCCAAAACCTCAGTTGTTAAGTGATACATTTGTTAACTAAGTTTTGCCCCATTTTATGACCTCTCTTGCCACAGGTGTTAGGTGAATCACTGCAGTTGTTAAGTTAGTAACACGATTGTTAAATGAATCTGGTTTCTCCATTGATTTTCTTTGTCAAAGTAAATCACCTGTCCCCAGGACACTGCAATTGCCATAAATATGAGTCAGTTTCCAAGCATCTGAATTTTGATCATGTGGGCAAATGCTTCAATGGACATAAGTGTAAAAAATGGTCATGTAACTTTCTTCAGCGCTGTTGTAACTCTGAATGGTCACTAAATGAATTACTGTAATTCAAGGAATGCCTATATATCATGATGGCAGAAATTTTTTTGAGGGAAACCTTTCCTCCCCCACCTCAAATTAATTGTGAGGCTATAATTGATATAATAGCAATAGCACTTAGACTTATATACCGCTTTATAGTGCTGTACATCCCTCTCTAAGCAGTTTACAGAGTCAGCCTCTCGCCCCCAACAGTCTGTGTCCTCATTTTACCCACCTCAGAAGGATGGAAGGCTGAGTCAACCTTGAGCCTCGTGGGATTTGAACTGCCGAATTGTAGGCAGAAGTAGCTTGCAATACTGCACTCTAACCACTGTGCCACAGAGGCTCCTGTTACTTTTGGGCATATAAACCAGGAAAATGTTTTGTTAATTGTTAGGAATGAACCATGGTGTGGGTGAGATGAATTTTTTTTAAAAAATACTCTTTTCAATACACACAAACAGAATATCTTGAATACAAATCAATTCATTATGAATTTGCCTAGCCAACATGCTTATATTTTTTTAAAAAAAATACTGATCCAAATTTATCTTGTTGCGTTGTGTTTAGTGAGTATCCTTTAATAAAATCCACTTGTTGAGAATAGCTAATTTGTCTATCATAGAGGCATCATAATATGGGTTTCACATCTTGTTACCATTTTCTTCTGGTGGAAAATGTGGAAAAAAAGGAATTTATAAATAATTTGTTATCAGAGGGTGGGGGGAGGGAGGGAGAGAGAGAGAACATGGAATAATTGGGGGAAGGATAGCTGTTAGAAAAACAGGCTATTTATTGAGCTTCAAGAAAAAAAAATCCACTCAAATATATCCAAGAAAGATTTCAGTCAGGAATTGAGCCATTATTGCCGCAGTTATTGATTTTATGTAAACAGATGGGGATGCACAAGGTTAGCATATTTTATGCCTTCAAATATTTCATAATATGATCTTGTCACCTACATTTTGTGGGGGAAAGAATTGATGTCAATTACTGCCAAAGAGGACTGGAATCTATTGATTTACACACTGTTGCCCTATAGACAGGACTTTTTGAAAAGCCAGATAGCCCTGGAGAGAAAATGTTTATTTTTCCCCTTATCTATTCAATTCAATGTCAGTGTAAGCTTTCTTTCCACGGATTCTTGTCTACTAAGCACTGATGGCCCAGTAAACAAGAGTATGGCAGGAGTCCAACATTTCGGAAAGAATGATCAGAATTATATTCCATGAATGAAAAGCATCAGTCCATCTGATTGGTCTAAATAATAAATGTTCAGTGCGATTGCCTCAATGTCAGGTATATGGATGAAGGAATCTAGCAACAGAGATGGCATATTGGTCAATTTTGCTTCCTTCCATGTTCTCTTTAGGTGTCAGTAAAATATTCTATTCAAGATGAGCAGCAAGGCACCAGCTTGTTTTAATGTTGAGTGGAAAAAACTGCCTTGCAGCTTCTCCATTATTTTCTTTTCCTATCATGGAGAGTCTTGTTTTGTTTTCCCTTATTCTCAGAGTGCTTGAGAACATCTTCCAATTTTTCTATGTAGTGTGGTGACTTCACAATGTAAATGGTGGGAGGTGTAATTGCTGTTGTGGTTTCCTGCACACACACCTCAAAAAAACCCTAACCCTAATCCTCCTCCAACAGAATGGAAAGGTGGGAAAGCCAGGGAGTTTTCAATCCCCGGGTGATGATGTCATAACAAAAGAGGAGACAGCTTCCTATTGGCTTGACTGGGAAGAATTTTTCATCCTGTGGAAGATGAACAGACAATGTACAGGTAGTCCTCCACTTACAATAATTCATTTGGTGACCGTTAAAAGTTACAACATCACTGAAAAAGTGCCCCATGACCATTTTTCACACTTCTGACTATTGTAGCATTCCCCATGTTCACCTTCACCTTCAACAAAATTCAGACACTTGGCAACTGACTCACATTTATGATGGTTGCAACGCTTCGGGTGTCAACTCATAAAATATTTCTATGGTCTTTTTAGAGTTGCTAATGTAAGGGAGGGGGAACAGTGCAGCGCAAACCAAAACTGCATTCCACAAATGTTTTCAAAGATTTCATAAATGTTTTCCATAAATGCTTTCAAAGACTAGGTGACTGACGTTTCTTCAGTGCAAAATTCTAACTGGAGAGCATGATTGATGACTCTTGGCTATGGATGTGTCCCATTGGAGAATATGAATTATGATACACCCAGGGAGTGGGTGAAAACCAGGGTCAAGGGTGACAATGAATGATGTGTCTCAGAGTCGGTTACACCCAGGCAGTGCCGGACAGTTTAACTCCCAATAAATCCTTTTTAATTTTTGGAAGTTTTGCTTGAGACTCATGTTTTAAATGGGGGTAACTGCTGGAATCATGACAGCAGGGTCATGTGATCACTTTTTGCAACGTTCTGACAAAGAAAGTCAATGGGGAAGCCATTGTTAGTAACAACTGCAGTGATTCACTTAACAATTGTTGCAAGAAAGCTCGTAAAATGGGGCAAAATTCACTTAACAAAGGTCTCACTTAGCAACAGAGGTTTTGGGCTCTATTGTGGTCATAAGTCAAGGACTACCTGTATTCAGTCAGTGACTGGTACAAAAAGGTAATAATATATACTTAAAAAGAAAATATGAATTGAAGATTAAAACAATACCTAATCAGGAAAAAGCTACAAATAGATTTAATTCATCCTCAACTCTCTGTTTTAGGATGATAATCTGATATGCAGAGCCAGTAGCCTTCTATTACTTTGTAATTCAGAATGTCACAGATCTGAATAGTACACCCATACCTTAGTTTCATACCTTAGTTTCAATAGTAACTTCTGAATACTATCAAAATCAGCTTATAACACAATATGTTGCCCATCTGTTTTTTACATTCAGTAAGCAAGATATCATGTATTCAGAGTTTAGCTGAACCCCATCATAAGTGGAGCGCGTGGGTTGCCTCTAAGAATAGACTGCATCGCATAGAACAGCTAGAAATTTCTATGGCAACAGTGCATTGTGAATTACAGCACAATTGTGTGGGTTGTCATCTGGAACATCCCCAGCATGTAAATTGCTATCATGAGGCAGGGTAAAATATTTTGCTTCTTTCATTTCTTGGGACTTTTAAACTTAATTTTAAAAGTAAGCTGCTAGATTGGCACTCCAGCAGATCTCTGTGGATTCAAACAATGTCACAGAAGCAAAGTTATAGGCTGCAATGGAAATGTACTGCGATACTTCTGAAGTTTGGATATGTTCTGTTAGGCTGTGCTTGGAAAGTTAAAAGAAAAACGCTGGCAGAAATGCAAAATAATTCTTCTTCCCCCTTTTCCAGTCCATCCCTTGTTTATGGGGTTGAGTTTTCACCTGCTCATCAATGAGTAACCCTCCAAGGGAATAATAATCAGAAATTTTTAAAAAACCTACATTAAATAAAATATAATGTAGGCAGAATTATAAGCTGGTGAAAATATATTTGTCATATTCAATCATTCAAATTCTTGAAGTGAAGTCCCAGAGGAAAGACTTCCAGTGAATGATTTACTCTATGAGTAAAGGCAGAAATAATATTTCCCTTGAACTACAGTTGGGTGGAGAGGAATATTATTTTGAAAAGAATGCTGAATGGAAATTATGATCCCCAACCTCTCCAGCTCTGCGGACTAGCAGCAGGGGCAGTGGCCACAGTGGTAGGAAGGGAGAGGGGATGTGTGTGTGCCTGCTGTTTGTTCAAATGAAGCTTTGCACACTTGTGCACTTTCTCACCGCTTATGTGGCCCAGTTCCCAATGGGCAGCAGTCCAGTATCAGACTGTAGCCCAGGGGTTGGGGACCCTTGCTGTATAGGCAACCCTGTCTTATTGCTGTAAGAGTGACCCTTACTATTAACCTTGTAGTTGGTGGTAACAAACACACTTAAGTTTATGACCTTTCTCACAGCATGCTGAAGGTCATGTTTGGTACATTAGATGGAGCTATTCTTACTTAGATTTCCCAAAATCACAAAGCAGACTCCTCATCCCAACAAAACCCCTTTTATTTAGGCTAAAGTGAATTCTTCTCCAGCAAAGTTCTGGCAAACAGTCTTTCAAGAGATTTCTCAACTGCAGACCTTGGAGAGTTGCCAGGCTGATATTTTCCAAACGTCACTCTGTAGCAGACAATACCTGGCAAGGAGTCAGGAACAGATCTTCATCCTAATGAAATGAACTAATTGTCTCCTGCAAACACCACTTCCCTTTCACTCCTCTTTATTCCCTATGGGAAGGGCTATTCACCGTTCACCTGTGCCTTTACTCCCAAGTTGACCCTTGTCCTTAACTGTTTCCTTTTCCTGGCAGCTCTGCATATGCACACACTGGGAACAGGCTCCAGCTGTTCTTCTGCCCCACTGATCTCCAACTCCGAAGGCAGCTGATAACTATCAGACAGCCCTGGACCCATCTCTGCCTCTGACGCAGAGCCTTCCCGAGACTCCAGGACTGGCCCATGTTCCACCCCAACCTCCTCACTGTCTGAGTCTGCCATCAGTTTTGCAGGCCACTGCTGGGCCACAACAGAAACATCTGATCAGATGTCTATGGAGATTCCCAATTATTCAGGTCAGGGTTGTCTCAAAGGTGCTTTTGCAAAAGGCAACTGGATTTTCTTGGAAAAGCACTTTTGGTACATCTCTGACCAGAATTTTTGTCTTTCACTCCTGGCTTGAGAGCTCCTTATTTATACCTTAAGCAATGGAGACAAATGCAATTAAAGTTATAGGTGGTTGTTTTAAACATAGGAAAACAATCCAACCGATTGCTTTAATGGACAGCATGGACTTTTAAATGGGGCATATTAGATCTAATCTCACTGAGTCACTGGACCTCATAGTGTAATCAGACGGACTAAATTTAGTCTCTGCAAAGCAACCTGGCTGGCTGGGTTTGGCAATCACTTTTGTTACATTTTGGGAAGAAAACAATTTTGGGGGGAACTCTTTTTACAAGCGCAAATTATTTTTCTTCTAGCTGTGTGACCCTTTGGAGAAAGGCTTCTGGCTGCTGAGAGTAAATGGTGTATAACGAGCATATTCCCCTTCCACAAAGATCCATTTTAGCTACAGCTGGCCAATTCCCCGTTCATTGGGTTTTTCTGTCTGACCTCTCAGCACACTTTGAAAACTTTAATTAAAAAAAGGAAATGAAACTCGTTCTAAAAATTGATCTTCGAGTCTGTAAAAAGGGGGAAATGAAAACTCAGCCTTTTGCACCTGCCTCAGAGACCCAGGTATCCCCTTCCATCTCCTTCACTTTTTACTGACTTTATTCCAGATTGAATCCTGCATTCAAAGCCAATTAAGAATGACTCTGTAACAGTAACAGGATCTTGTCATCTTTTAGTGAGCTTAAGAAAATGCTAAGGATATTTCTGGTTGAAATATACACCTGTGCTTCAAAGCTAGAACTAATTTACGTGTGTGTGTGTGTGTGTATCTTTTTATTGGGAGAAAGGAAGTGTTTGGAAGCCAAGCACTCAGCAGTAGTATAATATGGACAACCTGTGGAGTACCTAGAACTTCATGCATTGCTGCCTGCTGGACCATTTGAAATTTCTGGATGGTCTTCAAGGTTATTGTAGCAGTACATTGCAAGTGTCCAAATAGGATGTGACTAAGGCATCTTGGGTTAGGAATGGTTATAATTGGACACAAGATCAATGTGTGCAAAGCACCCCCTAGCCATAGCTGTCACTTGCTCCTTAAGCAGGATCTGGAACTCCAGAAGGTCCCCCAAACTGCACAGTAACTTTGCTTGAAGAAATGCAGTTCATTATAAGCTTGCTTTGCTCATAAGAATGAATTATTAGTATTCCCATTTATAGATTTGAGCACTAGAGTTGACACAGAGCTGTTCTGAGCAAGCCAAACTTGACTGAGAATATTCTTGACTTCTGTTTACTTACAGCATTGAACAATGGGACTTGTCTCTCCTGATCTATTGCAAAATACAATTGTAAAGTTTGGACTTTGCCCATGAAATTACCAAGAATAATTTCATTCACTTGAGGGAAGATCTACCTTTACCAAGACATGTGACAGTGAAAGAATTAAGGGAAGTGGTGAGATTCAGCCAGTTCACACCACTTTGGGAGAACCGGTTGTTAACTTTCTGAGCAGTTTGGTGAACTGGTTGTTGGAAGAAATAATTAGGGTTGTTAAATTATTTGAATCCCACCACTGATTAAGGGCATGATAGCTAGTGGGGAAACCCTCTGTGGTGCCCCCTTCTTTTTGTGCCATAAATGTGCTGATTTTCCTTATAATGGTTAAACCAGGGCTGCTTGAACTGAGAATTTTTACAATCAATATTCCACATCCGAAGTACGGTACCAACAGGTATTCAATCCAAATGTCAGTTTGGTATAAAATATTTTATTTTGCATAGCTTGCGATGCATAGCAATTCATCTGTGCATTATCTTTCTGGAAATCTAGTAAAACATAGTGATGAAGCTCCAGGTTGTAGTATGGAACTCTGCCAGTTCAATTGGTTATGAAGTTCTTGTAATATTGCAAACCCTCAAAGTGGATGTCATACACAGTTGAGCCAAAAAAAGTCCTTCCTGAATATTATTTCATTTGAATGGCAGATAGTCAATAGAAAAAAAATTGCAAGTGTAATCAGGGTGGACGCTTTAGAAATAGCTTTAGAAAAATTATAGAGAAATAACTAGAAGAAATCCTATGTCTTAAGAATGATAGGCTGGTGGAGTGTAAATCACAATATGATCTCTGTTTTTATTTTGCAGATAGAAAACAATTTCTTTTGCCTTGCTTACTTGGTTGCTTAGGTTGCTGGGAACAGGCCAGTGACTTAAGCAGCATTTCAGTCTTTTATTAAATTATCCCTTCTTTGTATGAGATCACATAGAGTGAAAATGTTTTATTGACAGAAGGCTTGGAAGAATCAATTGTTGCTATGCTTGCAACCAAGACTTAAATGTTACTTTATTGGTACAATTGTTATTGAAGCAAGATTACAGCATCAAATTGAATAAAACAAATGTGTTCTTCAATGCACATAATTAAAAGCAAGGCTAAATATTTCTCCTATTTTCCTATGATATCTGATTTTATAACTATGCCCTACATTATAAGCATGGTATGGCTTTCTGTTTCCATATCAGGAATCCAGGTGGTGAAATCTGAGAGAATTTTGTATGTCAATTTCCACATTATAGTAGCATGTTTCATGACAGGGCAGTGAAATTTTCTTGCAGACTTCCTTGACCAGTTCTCGTTCCATATGTTGAAAGATAAATCCTTTTCAGAAATGAAGGAAATATTGGTAAACCTTTTCATGTATATGTTGTTCATGCAGGTCAAAATATGTGTGTTTTAATGACTTCCTTCTCTGTCTCTTTTTGTGCCTTCCAGTTAATGTTGACAACTAGCAACTACTTGGAATAGTCCCTGAGGTTTCCTTGGTAAGATCTTTACAAGATACTTACTATTACCTTCTTACTATGCCAAACACAGAGGGATCACCTATTGGCTTTTCACCTAAGGAACTTCTTTCCTATTGCATAGACACATTTCCAATAACTCTTAAATTTCATTGGCTTTCTTGAGTACAACTGACCAGGGCATAATGGGAATGTCTTCTCTGATGTGTCCATAAACCTTCTGGCTTCTCACACTTCCATCTGAACCCAACAGAGAACATCATGAATGAGGTTCTCCTTCCCATCCCTTCACAGCTTCAGATGTTGAAATTCAGAATTAAATAGGGCTAATGGAGGCATGAACTAATAAATGCTTTCTCCTACACATTGGCAATAAAAACCAGAATACCAAATACAAGTTGGGTGGAAATGACCTCATAGATGACCCTCACTCTGTCAAAGACCTAGGAGTACTCACCTCAAATGATCTAAGCCCCAGAGCTCATAATAACAGCATTGCCAAAAAGGCATTAAGAGTTGTTAATCTTATTTTGTGAAGCTTCTTCTCCAGTAACATTGAATTGCTAACTAGGGCATACAAAACCTTTGCCAGACCAATTCTCAAATGCAGCTCATCTGCCTGGAACCCACACTGTATATGGGACATAAACACGATTGAGCTGGTTCAAAGGTATTTCTAGAGAAGAGTACTCCATTCCTCCACTAACAATAGAATTCCCTATGCCGCCAGGCTTGAAATTTTGGGCTTGGACAATCTGGAACTGATCCGCTTGTGGTCCGATCTAAGCATAGTTCACAAAATTGTTTGCTATAACATCTTGCCCATCAATGACTTCTTCAGCTTCAACCACAATAATACACGGGCAACAACCAATACAAACTCAAGGTAAACCGCTCCAAATTCAATTGCAGAAAATAAGACTTCAGCAACAGAGTGATCAATGCCTGGAATGCTCTACCCGACTCTGTTGTTACAGCCTCAACCCCTCACAGCTTCAACCTCAAACTGTCTACCGTGGGCCTCGCCCCATTCCTAAGAGGTCCTTAAAGGAGGCATGCATAAGCGTACCAGAGTGCCTACCGTCCCTGTCTTACTGTCCCCATTTATCTGTATTTACTTCCTTTGTTTGTTTATATTCATACCTATACTTGTTATCTTGTACATGTTTGACAAATAAATAAATAAAATAAATAAAATGTGAAAATATGTTCTTCTGTTGTCTCTCTTCAGTGGTCTGCCCTCTCACCTGGCTGCTTCTCTTTTGAGGGAGATCGTCTAAAACAAGGCTCTTCAAACTTGGCAAGTTTAAGACTTGTGGACTTCAACTCCCAGAATTCCTGAGCTAACATGACTGGAGGAGGAATTCTGGGAGTTGAAGTCCACAAGTCTTAAAGCTGTCAAGTTTGAAGACTCCTGCTCTAAAGATTTTGCAGATGAGAGAGACTGCAGAGAGATGTGTCATGGGATTATGGGATTTCTGTTATGTTTAATTTTTATTGCTTTACTATGTTTTAAAACTGAGTTTAACTGTCAGCTGCCTAGATTCATGCATAATAGCGGATAGAATAGCGGATATATAAATTTAAAATATTAAAAACCTTATGTAATAAAATCAACCTTAGCCTCCTCTCCTATGTTGCAACAATAATGTACATTGAAAAACATTACCAAAATAAACTTAAAATAGAAATTACACAGAATTTAGGGTAGAAGAACAGAAGATTGTTTTTCTCATTGGAGATGAAATTTATCAGGGTATTAAAAGAGAGATTTCAGACAGGATTCCATATGGATTACAATGATTACACCCTTCCTTAGCATACCAGCACAAAATAACAGTGATTATTTCAATAGGGGATTAGTCCGGCCTCAACTCAAGCAAAGTTATCCTGCTTCTTTTATTTCTTCCACCACTTTAAATATTATTCCAAACAAAATAATTGATAATCCTTAAGAACTCTGCTTGTAGCCCACATGTTAATAAAAATGCCACCCTGCTGAATCTCTCCCCCTCCAAAAAAGTTTCTTAGTGGGGGAGATAAAGCTGAAGATTAGCATAATTACACAATAACTGTAATTCTTCAGCTACCTATATTGGTGCAAACACGTATACCGTACCTGCATGCCATTTAGCTGGGAAGATTATAAATCTGCCTCCCCTTGAACTATGCGAAGGGAAGGGGAAATTTAGCAAAGCAACCAAGCTGACTTTCCTGAGCCCCTGACATGCCTGACCTTTGAACTGAGCTCATTGTGAAGCTGGATGTCAGGGCTCCAACCAGGGCCCTAATAAAAGCAGGAGCCTCAAGCCATTTAGCAAGAAAAATCCAGTTGTTTATTAGGAGCACCATGTCGGCACGAACTAAGTGAAGCCAGCTCTGACTTCACCCAGTTCACTCCATGCCTCTGACCCTGTTGCCCCATCCACGAAAGGTGTGTCACCAGTCACATTCCCCAATAAAACAATTTTGTGGCTTGTAGAAGTCACTCCTTCTGGCCATTGTGGGTCTCTGTGCAGAGGGCTTTGACTTTAGGTGGCTAGGATGTGTTTTGTTTTGACTGAGGTGTGAATTCCTCGGTGCAGCTGCAAGGCGCGATTCCCATCCCTCTGCCTATGGCAACTCAGGAACAGGTCAGGAAAGCTTCATGAGTTGACACAGGCACAAAGGAGTTTTCTTGAACTGCATATTTATTAGCTGTGTTCTTCTTAAAAGATCTTAAAAATCTTTCTTAGAAAAAAGTTTGGGAAATATGAAGGATCTTTTGAATTCCTAGATATCTTAAGAGTATGGGTATGCTTGACTATTTGGATTTGGAAGTAATTTTATTTATGTTCAGTTTTATTTATGTCAGAAGAATGATCTGGTGCCAAAAGGACAAGATTTTGGGAATGTAGCAGAATGATGTTACAAAACCCTTTGGGTCAACTAGTGACTTTATTGATAAGATGTTAATAATCAGAGACTAATTTCTAATCTAGTTTTACAATAAAATAGCATTGGCTTATCTCTTCATGTTTTCTGTCTGGTCAACCTAGTAAGACTGACACCAATCTTGCAATCTTGCAAATTTTCTCCCCATCTCCTTTACATCTGGAGAAACTAAGGAAGGTCTCTTCTGAGCTTTTGGCCCTGTCCACTATCTAGTTATTGCTGCACTCTCAGCTAGATATCTTGGCTGATTAGGTTGTTTGCCTAAAACATATAGAAATGAGGTAGGAAAATTAAATTTATAAAACAATCACATGTATGCATATGGAAAATTATGTTGTATTGTGTTCAAGGCAGCTACTAACCAGAAAAGTGCGCTTAGGACTAAAGTGTGAAATTTCATTTCAAGCAAATGGGAAAACATAACAAAGCCAGATGACAAGATTGCTAATACAACTGGTATACAATCAGCAACACTGTAATAACTGTAAATGATTAAGTGGAATCCACTGCTACATATATATAAATTCCAAAGTAGCTACAAGGAGAAGAACTTCCAGATTTATTGGCTAGTTTGCCAGTAGTGATTAAAGATCTTTAGCATAGGAAAAAAGAATCATGACTTAGCAAAAGTCATTTCTAGAAAGAAAGTAAACAACATTAATCACATTTACAAAGCAATAACTGTAGCTGTCTCAAAGAAACATATTTTCCATATTTTATATTACAGTACTTACAAGATACAAAAATGGAAGCAGCCACACTGGGCATTGTGTGTGTGAGGATTCCTAATATACAGTAGTTGCATATAATACTTTAAGAACAAAATAGCTTTCCAAATATATACTAGTTTATATGTTACATATATATGATCATCATTATTCATCTTAATCCATCCTTGAATATTTATTTCTTCTTAGTCATGAACAATTCAAGATGCAGAATAAAGTTAAGGGAAAAGGGGAGATATGTGATAGAATATTAGTAGATTCCTGAGTTTATCTGTGCTTCACTTTTCAAAACAGGTCATTGCATTCCTGACTCCCACATACTGATTTTCATAATCTATATAGCAGCTAGAGCTAAGGCAGAGATGTTTTTCTTCTTCTTATCATTGGTGGCTAAAACAATGATTCACATATTTCTTGGTGACTGACTACTCAGTCAGTAATACTTGAGTGTGGGAAGTGCCCTGATTGAATATAGTTATATAAAATTATTTATGGAGATTGATTTGCAACCATTAAGTGGACTTTGCATGATAATTAGTTTGGTTCCCATAATGTACCAGGTTGGGTTAAAACAGGGTTGAGTACTTTATATAATCATGGGACAGTTAAGTCCTATCTTGGCATGTTGGCAGAATCAAGTCACTTTGACCCATAAATATGGTTTTATTTGTGCAGTGCATTCTATATGACTGTAGACATTATTTTGGTATCCTGGAATTAGAATTAAATATTTTAGTGACTTCAGCCATGGTGTCACTTGTCACTGGTTCAGAGTGGGTAGCATACAGCAAGATCCATCATTTATGTTCATAAATATATCTATTTAGCATAATAAAATGCAAATAACACACCTCAAGTGGATTCTCCAAATATGTTCTCCAAGGTCTCACCTACTCCACCACGCTAATCTGTGGTGTATTTCTTGACTGCTTGTTCCTTTGCTGTTGATAATAGATCCCATAAGGGAGATGGTATCCATCATTTCAATATCTTCATTCTCAATTCTAGAATTGATTGTTGTACCTATTGTAATTACCTGGGTCTTCTTTATGTTTAATCTTAATCCTAGTATTTCACAATGCCATTTGACTTCATTCTTGGAGCTTGAGAATCATTTCCATTTTCAGCAACTGGAGGAATGTCAACAACCTAGTTTTTGATGTTTCTTCCTCCAGTTTTAAAACAACACCCATCTTCTTCCAAGTCTACTTTACTCAATATACAGTATATTCATCATATAGGCTGAATAAAATAAGGTGATGGCATGCAGCCTTGTCTTATTCTTTTACTGAGCAGGACCCAGTCTGTTTGGCCATATATAAAGAGAATAGACTTAGTATGGAATAAGGGTGAAATATTGGTTCTGAAGGTACTAAGATTAGTGTAGATGGAAGTAAAGAATGTGAGAGATTAAATAGAATGCCCAGGAAATGATTGATTGCAGAATAGGAGGAAAAGAAGTATGTGGGAATATCTCCTTGGCTGTTTATTCTATTTATTGATAAAAGAATAAGGAATGCATGTTGTGATGTCAGAGATAAGTTGGTTGTGGACATGAGTTGTCTCTACACTTTTGTACACAGATGATGCAGTATTGTTGGCTGATAACTCAAATCAGGAACATGGATGTGAAAATTAATGTTTTAATCAAAGTAACAAGGAAACTAACTTTTACAGGGAAAAAGGAGAAAGATTAAAGGTAGATGACCTTGCCTAGTTCACTTTAGTAAAGATGATGGAATGGCTGAAGAAAAGAGTTCGTAGTATGTGGTCTTTTGCGAGGATTGTATGTTTGCCAAAGAAAGTAAAAAATGCTGTTTATAAAAACATGCTGCTATCCTCTTTGTTATGTATATCAGAGTAAGAATTGGATGTGTCAAGACTAGTAGTATTTAGAATATTTAGAAGGTTTTATCTTTTAAATTTAAATTGGTTTGCTTTTGAATAGTTTTTATATATTTGGAGTGGATTATTATGTACACTGCCCAGAATCACTATGTAAGATAGGCTGTTATTCAAATAAGATAGATGGATAGATAGATTCAGTAGATAGACAGACAGACAGATAGAAAGACTGTCATGTCCCTGGTGGAGACTGACTCTGAGGAAGAGGAGCAACAGCCAACAGGGAGTGGGAGTGTGGCTCCAGAGGTGGTGGAGGAGGCTGGGGAAGGGCAGAGGCTGGCTGAGCAATCAGAAGAGGATCCAGGCCCATCCCCTATCCATCCTAGGGCATGCAGAGAGGAGAGGATCAGGGAAAAGCAAGGTCGACTTCGGAGGAGATTACCATGATCCTCCTTGTGGCTTGCAGCTGGGAGCTATGTATATAAGTTTGTAACTGCATAGTCAGAATTGCTAGAGTCAAAGTTTAGCGTTTCCTTTGAAAGAGGTTTATCTTTGTTGGCGTTCTTCCCATGGACTGTCCCCGTTATCTTTCTGGAATGTATGATTAATTATCCTGGCTTGCTTTGGAACTCTTGTCAATGAGGTTTGTTTTGGTTTCCTTTTGCCTCATTATTTACTTTTCTGACTTTAAACTGTGCCTAATAAAACAGTGAAGTTAAGTTGAAAGCATTACCAGACTTTAATGTATGTTTTGGGTTATTTTGAGAGACTACGGGTCATCACAGAGACAGATACAAATGGCTAGATAGATAGATATATAGAGACAGACATATTGGGCTGAGAGAGACGCATTGTTCAGTGAGTTTAGAATAACAGAATAACCGAGTTGGAAGGGACCTTGGAGTTCTTCAGTCCAATTCCATGTTGAAGCAGGAGCCCCTATACCATTTCAGACAAATGCTTATCCAGGCTCCTTTCTAAAAGCCTCCAGTGATGGAGCACTCACAACTTTGGAAAGCAAGCTGTTTCACTGATTTATTGTTCTATCAGAAAATTTCGCCTTAATTCTAGGTTGCTTCTCCCATTGATTAGTTTCCATCCATTGACTTCTGTTTCATGACTGGGATAGATTAGAAATATCAAACGAAGTTGAGGGCAGCGGGAATAGTTTAGCAAAGAAGCATGGGTCGTAAAACAAGAAAGAGTGGATGGTACTGAATGAATATGTGTTGAAGACAAAAGTGAGTGACTGGTATAAAATAAATATGTTGATTTGGCCATATTGACAGAATGAAAGTGGATCAAATCACAAAGCAAATTTATGAAGGAAGAATGAGAGTCAAGGAAAGACTGAGGACGTCACAGTTGGATGAAATTAATGAGATTCTCAAAAAGAGATTTTTAAAGTACAAACAGTAATGTATGAAACTGTGTTTAAACATGGAGGAAACACAAATAGTTTGCAAAGATAAAAAAGTATAAAGAAGTAGAGTGAATACTGTGGATATAAAAATATGTTTTCTTTCCTCATGTGATTCATTTATTTGGTGCATTATTCATTAATCTTTTTCTCTGGATTATAATGACTTTCAACTTCAATTTTATTTAATTAGCAGAAAGATGTGGAAGTTGAATGGAATAGGTTCCTGACTGAATAGAAACAAATAATTTGGATATTCCTAATTTGTACCCAATCAATTTAGTTGCCTAATGAGATTGGATTTTCCTTCACAAAATGTAGACTGGATTTGTCTCATTCTCTGTCACAAATACTGAGTAAACTAGACATTGTGTAGTAGTGAAATGAACAGGATGTCTGTTATTTTTGCTTTTAACTTAACTATTAATTTCTAACTTCACCTATAATTTAAAATATCTATTTCATATCTGTATTCATTACTTTTATCTGACCATTTATTTTATATTTCTCCCTTCTATAAAGATTGATATACACTGCTCAAAAAAATAAAGGGAATACTTAAAAAACACAATGTAACTTCAAGTCAATCACACTTCTGTGAAATCAAACTGTCCACTTAGGTAGCAACAGTGATTGACAATCAATTTCACATGCTGTTGTGCAAATGGAATAGACAACAGGTGGAAAGCAGAGGCAGTTAGCAAGACATCCCCAATAAAGGAGTGG
Source organism: Pseudonaja textilis (assembly GCF_049901715.1). Classification (NCBI taxonomy): domain Eukaryota; kingdom Metazoa; phylum Chordata; class Lepidosauria; order Squamata; family Elapidae; genus Pseudonaja; species Pseudonaja textilis. The sequence continues at coordinate 10,126,844 of NC_141998.1, read as the reverse complement.
TTCTGCAGGTGGTGACCATAGACCACTTCTCAGTTCCTATGCTTTCTGGCTGATGATTTGGTCACTTTTGAATGCTGGTGGTGCTTTCACTCTAGTGGTAGCATGAGACGGAGTCTACAACCCACACAAGTGGCTCAGGTAGTACAGCTCATCCAGGATGGCACATCAATGCGAGCTGTGGCAAGAAGGTTTCTGTGTCTGTCAGCATAGTGTCCAGAGCATGGAGGCGCTACCAGGAGACAGGCCAGTATATCAGGAGATGTGGAGGAGGCTGTAGGAAGGCAACAGCACAGCATCAGGACCACTACCTCCACCTTTGTGCAAGGAGGGACAGGAGGAGCACTGCCAGAGCCCTGCAAAATGACCGCCAGCAGACCAAAAATGTGCATGTGGCTGCTCAAACGGTCAGAAACAGACTCCATGAGGGTGGTATGAGGGCCCAACGTCCACAGTTGGGGGTTGTGCTTACAGCCCAACACCGTGCAGGATATTTGGCATTTGCCAGAGAACAGCAAGATTGGCAAATTTGCCACTGGCGCCCTGTGCTCTTCACAGATGAAAGCAGGTTCACACTGAGCACATGTGACAGACATGACAGGGTCTGGAGAAGCCGTGGAGAATGTTCTGCTGCCTGCAACATCCTCCAGCATGACCTGTTTGGCAGTGGGTCAGTAATGGTGTGGGGTGGCATTTCTCTAGGGGGCCGCACAGCTCTCCATGTGCTCGCCAGAGGTAGCCTGACTGCCATTAGGTACCGAGATGAGATCCTCAGACCCCTTGTGAGACCATATGCTGGTGCGGTTGGCCCTGGGCTCCTCCTAAAGCACGACAATGCTAGACCTCATGTGGCTGGAGTGTGTCAGCAGTTCCCGCAAGATGAAGACATTGATGCTATGGACTGGCCCACCCATTCCCCAGACCTGAATCCAATTGAGCACATCTGGGACATCATGTCTCGCTCCATCCACCAATGCCACATTGCACCACAGCCTGTCCAGGAATTGGGGGATGCTTTAGTCCAGGTGTGGGAGGAGATCCCTCAGGAGACCATCTCCCACCTTATCAGGAGCATGCCCAGGCATTGTAGGGAGATCATACAGGCACGTGGAGGCCACACACACTACTGAGCCTCATTTTGACTTGTTTTAAGGACATTACATCAAAGTTGGATCAGCCTGTAGTGTTTTTTTTTCCACTTTAATTTTGAGTGTAACTCCAAATCCAGACCTCCATGGGTTGCTAAATTTGATTTCCATTGATATTTTTTGCGTGATTTTATTGTCAGCACATTCAACTATGTAATGAACAAAGTATTTAATAAGAATATTTCATTCATTCAGATGTAGGATGTCTTATTTTTGTGTTCCCCTTATTTTTTTGAGCAGTGTATAAAACAAAGCAAAGTATAATAAAGAACAAGGACTTCTAAGACTTGCAATGTTCAGCATACTTTATTTGGCAATAAACTATTTCAAGTGTTACTGGCTCTATTTTTAAGTAATCATGCAACAAGGGACTATTTTCCTGTTGGCTATTATAGAAACAGCCTTTTCAATCATATTTTCCAAACACAGCTCAACTCTTGTGGATGTCATTTTATTTATTATTAGATTTAATATAGCCACCCACTCTAGTTCGTCACTATCATAAATCAGATCAGAAATTCATGAATGGAAATATGTTCACATTGGTATGGCTTATTTGCAGAACTCTTTTTGACATCCTTAAGGTACTGATAAATATGTCCTTGTATCAAACTTGTCTCTAAATGACTCTTCCATGGAGGTTTCTTTAAAACAGCATGGAGGCAGTTATACAATGCTTTCTTCTAAGATGGTTTTTAATTTCCAATCTACTCTAGTCTCCATCCTGGCACTTTTAGGTGTCTGCCACCAAAATACTAACCTGGTCCTTCCTTTCTTTGACCGTTCACATTAGGCATAATTAAGTCAATATTTTTTAAATTAGGTCTAACAGCATTTTTCCGATTTTCTCCAATTTCCACCAATTTTGATAAAAAAACCCAAACATGCATTATTTTAACTGGGCACAATCATTTGTCAAAATCTATTTGTTTAATTAAAGGATTCCAGGTTCACTTGGGGATAATATCAGGAAAAAGTCTTGAGAACAAGCAAAAATCATTTTGCGTATCACAAACTCCTCCTATGGGGCCTTTCATATATTAAGAAGCAGGGACAGCCAAGGTGACTATAGAATATAGACCAAGGTGTAAATTGAAAATCTGAGCAGCTTCCACCAGTGCACAATAGATTTTCTAAAGAAAGTCAAGCCATCTTGAAGGTCAGGTAGAAAAACGGAACTTATAAGAGAAGAAAATGAGGAAAAAGGTGTTTTAGGAAACCACAGAACAAATTTTGGCACAGTTATATGTTCTATAGAAATGTCTGAATATTATCACTAACTTTGCTCCATTTCAGCTATCATGACATTGTTTAAAAATAGCCATTATATCTAGGACTATGGGCCTCAATTGTGGGTGGACAAAGTTAAGAAATAATACTTGGTTCATGAATGGAGATATACTATTTCTATGCTATCCAGAAAAGCTCTCAACATTACTAACATTGCACTGCACTCAACCTTCAGCAAAAATCAAAGGAGTGATGCCTCTCCCTTGGTTTATCTTGTAAAAATCAATCAGATTGCTTCTTAAAAAGTGAAATGTGGTTACAGACTTTTCCAGCATTGATCACAGCAGAAGTCTAAATCTGCCATTTAGTTTTATCAATGATCCAATTTCTTTTCTTCAATCAGTCATCATGTAATTTAATTCAGACCTGTAGAGACCATTCCTCAATTCGATGGCTCCACACAGTGGCATTAATGCTCCTTTGGGGTCACAGCTAGTGAAAAATTTTTACAGTCCAAAGAAGTAGTGTGTGTATAGAGTCTACTTCAATCCTCTGTGCCAAAGATGGGATCTTTAAAAATACCTGCAGCTTCCATTCTCTTGACCAGTGTTTCTTCATCCTAGGCTTCAGAGTTTGAGGTAGATACAACATACATTGACAGGAGAGAGGTTTTCTTGGCATTTTTTCTTGAAGGCAGAACAATGTCACTCAGAAACCACCAAAAATCACTTGGCAATGAGGTGGGTAATATATAAATATAATAAGTAAAACAAGAACTAAAAACACCTACAATATTCCTATGAAGAATAGGAAAAAGAGCAGGAGTTATTTTTAGGTCTTCTGAATCCAAAGCACCCCCATTCCTGTGAGTTCAGGTCCATAAGATCAGGAAAGGACTTTTTTGAGCAAGTGTTTTACACACACACACACACACACACACACACACACACACACACACACAAGAGAGAGAGAGAGAGAGAGAGAGAGAGAGAGAGAGGGAGGGAGGGAGGGAGGGGCAGAGGGAGAGGGAGAGGGAAAGGGAGAGGGGGAGGGAGGGAGGTTGGGAAGGAGGGAAAGGCCTCTTCGTTAATTTCTAATGCTTTCTTCCTGTCGTGGATTTAAATCATGTCAAGTCCTTGGTGCTCTCTGAGCTTGCTTGTTTACTTGCAGACATTTTATTATCCAAGTTAGATAACATCATCAGTGCCCGTACTACGTAGCATCATCAGCATGAGCACTGATGACGTTACCAGTTTGGGCAAATGAAATCACTGCAAGAAACCAAGCTCAGAGAGACCAAGAAGCTCTCATTTCAACCCTGAGCTACAAATATTCTCCTTTATTGATTCTTCTGAATCCAAATCACCCCCATTCCCATGGGTTCAGGTTCAAAAGATCACGGCAGATTTTTTCTTTTATTTGTGCAAACATAAATGTTTACATAAATAATTCCCATTCCAACTTTTACACCTCCATTAAATTTTTCACTTCCATTATACCAAACAGTGTTAAATTGTCCCACTCTATGCAGAGTTTGGGCTTAGTGCTAAAGTGGGGGCAAAGTCCCAGTAAACAGTCAAAAGAATGTGCAGTCGCCAAGCACAGATGAAACAAAATTGGGTTTCAGGATTACAAACTGGAGCATGCAATATTTAGAGATAGTAATGTGTTTTCTTTTTGAACATTAGGGGGCACAGTAACTCTATAAACTGTTCAATGCAAAGAAGTCTTTGAAGAAATATTCCTCTGCAAAACATATATTGATAATAATAATGAATGGTCATCAAATCAGTGGACATTAGTTGGACAAATATCTTCTATTGTAAATTAAGTTCATGGCTGGTAAATACTAGCTTTTATTGTCCTAGAAATATCTACTGTGAGTTAAGAAATGTACTATTAATTTAAGAGGGGAAAAAAAGCTTCCCCTTTGTGTTACAATCACTTATGTGTTTTTTGGCAAGAAAAAGTTTTGGTGTAGTTAGTGAGTCTATGTCTTAATTGGGTCTGACATTTTCCCAGCAATGCTATATGGTACATTAACCAACCTCTACTGAAATGTTGGTTTTGATATTCTACTGGAATACTAATTTGATGTATCACTATGCAGGTCTTGCTTTCTTTTCTTTGATTCAATTGATTTAGATTTGAACCTAAGTCAGAGGAGAGTTACATCACAATAAAGTGGTTGCAATGATATTCTCATACAAAAAGAAAACATTTGATGTAGCGGTAACTTAATCTGATATGACAGACCCAGATTCTCACTTTCCCAATCTTTTCAGCCATATCCAGTCTACCCCAATGCACATCCAGCATTAAACAGTTTCTGAGATTAATGGGAGAAGCTCTCAGGAAGAGATGGGATCAATCTCAGATCCAAGGAGAGTAGGGGGTCACCTGGAATCTAGAGTTCCATAAATAAGATGCAGCTGACCCTTCCAACTTAAACAGATGCTTCTCATTAACCCGATGTCCAAGAAGATCTTGGAGCCATTCTCCATAAGATCTGAAAAAGAACACAAAGATTACAGCACTAAACACTGTACTTTTAAGAACTTGATATGAGACTGATTGAAAGATTGTGAACAAGTGCGTTATTTGAGGGAATGTCTCAATAGATAATTGTTTGTATCTGTCCAATCTGATCAGGCAGGATGGACATGCTTCAGGACCTGTTGGCTAAGGAATGCTGGTTGGTTGAGCCTAGAAGACTTAGCTTTTCTGCTATAGTGTCTGCCCTATGGAGCACTGTCCCTCCAAAAATCAGGATGGCCAAAATCTTGCTGATCTTTCATAAGAACCTAAAAACCTGGTTCTCTAGCCAGGGCTGGGCTCCTGGATGTATGCAGTTACCCATTTTTAATTGTATTAATGACAATGGGACATGAGATGTTCACAACTGCTATGTATTTTGTATTGCATTTTTTAAAATTTATTTTAATTTTGTTCGTTGTCCAGAAATACTTCTTGAGATGGGCAATCTCAACAAATTGAATGAGTGGATGGATGGATGGATAGATGGATGGATGAATGAATTGTTCAAATCACTGCAGGGGTAAATGGGTCATAAGATGTTCTTATTGTTCCTAGATTTTGCATGTATACTGAAGCTTACATATCTTTGAAGGGACACTTTGTTTCCCAGAAACTTCAACTGAAGTGCTACTTTGAAGTGAAGCCCTGGAGCGAAATGGCCCTTTGCTCCTCTTCACTTGAAATAGTGTGTTCAGCTTGATTGGTAATCGAGGTTTCTGCACATGCAGCAAAACTCTTGTTAGTGAAGTATCATAATGTCAGTGGCCCTGTCTTAACTCTCAATCAAAGCAAGTGCTGTTCTATAAGGTGAAGCAAAGCTACAGCCTACACATTCTGCTGCTTCTGTGTTGCTGACCATGGTCCTGAGCCATCAATCCAATCAGCCATTCTCTTAGTTAACCTGCTCACCTCCATTCACCAAAGGGATTGTTTTTGGTGAGCTAGTCACCCAGGCAAAAATTATGTTTAAGTCCTTCCAGCAGCTATAAAGAAGGTTGAGAGACTATCATTTTCCAGTTTGGGATTTTTTTTCGCCCCTGGAAACAGAATTAAACAAGTAAATATGGTGGTCAATTGAGGAGTATATGCTCTTGTGGATATCATAAAAGAGACACACAGCATTACCTGTTTCTGCCTATTTTACATCTGCCATAGCCATGAAGGTTATGAAAACTAAAATGGGGTCTTTAATTGAGTTCCATTTTCAGTAGTACAGGTATTGATTCTAATAATGTAGTGAATGAGTTTGAAGTTACCACAGCATTGAAATAAGTGACTTATGGCTGTTCTTCACACATGACCATTACAGCATCCATATGGTCACAGGGTTAAAATTCAGTTGCTTGGCAATTGGCATGTATTTATGATGGTTGCAGCATCCTTGGGTCATGCGATCATTCTGACATTCTTCTTCAATGAGGAAGCCAGATTCACTTACAACCATGTTAGTAAACTAACTACAGTGATTCACATAACAACTGTGGCAAAACTCACATAACAATTGTCTTGCTTAGAATGGAAATTTTGGGCTCAATTGATCTTGTAAGTCAAGAACTACCTGTACCAGTTTCATTGTATTTTGGAAGAGGAAAAGGTAGTTAACCTCTTTCTGATATAGCTGTATATATAGTATGATGCACTTGATTTATATAAGAGAATTAAATAGAAGGCTGCCCTGTTACATATGACTGGAGGTGTAAACTTCTCATTACCTATCCATTAAGCATATTTTGTGTGTATTTAATATTCATTACCAATGCTTGCTTCATACAATTAGTAGAAAGTGTAACTCCTAATAGTTCAACTTTGATTTCAAAACTTTATAATGTCAGTTGGCACAACTTTCCATTCCAGGATGTAATTTTGATTCATTATGGAAGGCCAGCTGGAGAAACATTGGATGAAGAAAAAATGTAAATGCATTTTATAGATGAATTGGAAAAAATTGTAAGGAAGATTGTCACTCACTGACTTGGATTGCACAGTTGAGGCTGGGAGAATTGTTTTGGGTGGTCATAGAATTTGAATGTCCTAAACAAAAGAGAGGAAATATTATGACAGTTACTATCTATTTTTATGCCCACTAAGGCTTTTGTTTCACTTTTATTTTGTTTTTGTTTTTTTTAAAAAGACACCATGGAGAACTGTTTCTCCCTCCTCTGACTGCATGCAAATACACACCTATCAGCTTTCTAGGCCATTTCATATCTCCAGCAAAATAGATTTGACAGCATGAACCAGAAGTTAGTCCCACAGCGATCAATGGTAATTATCCTGGTAAATGTTTATAGGCTTGAAGTCAGGCAAAAAAGAAATAGTCTTCAAGGCCTTCTCCTATGCTTGTCCATGTATTATTTAAGATCCTTTTAATGATTCTTTTTTTAAAGCTGAACTTCTTAATCTGCTAGTTGTGATGTTATTAACCTTGTGGGGGACTGTTGCTATGTGTTTTCAAGGGGTCCATTCATGTTTTATTGTATTTCATTTCTTTTTATGGATTGCTTCTATTGATTGTTGATACTTTAAGGATATCTGCCTTGAAAGGTGGGATTTAAATCTTACCATGCAATTAAAATTAAAATAAAGAGAAGAAGAACTCATCTGGGTCAAAACCCAGGTATGCATAGTTCAGCATTTTGCTTCCCAAGTGCCCATAAATAGAATGTGAAGGCAATTGTAATTTCCCATTGTCAATGGATCTGCAAGGTGGAGAGAATATGAAAGAAACTAAGATGGAAGAGGCCCTTTTCCACATAGCGTCTCTCAGATACCACGAGAGTGAGAGGCAATAATAAATTCTTTGGTAAATAGTTTTCATGACATAGAAGGAGCTAGTTGAACATGAGATTAAATCCAAACAGATGTGGGTCTTTTTATGGCAAAATCTACCCTCCAGTGTCTAGAAAAAACTGGTGAGAAAACTTATCCCACCCTAAATCTAATCCCTGGTTTCAGATGAGAATGTCATTCTAACAGTGCCAAAGAATTATTGGTCCAAGATCACCATGAAAGTATCATGCTCTAATGGGGAATTGAATTTGGGTTTGCCTACTCTTAATCAACAGCCAAATCCTGATTTATCTATCTATCTTTTCATTCAGCCATACCACATAATTTAATCTTAAAATCCATTCAGTACATATTCTCTCTTGTAGACCTTCAGTCCAGATTAGGCCCTGGTTATCAGGTTTCCCCCACAAAGGTAAGGGTCCTGTCTCCAGAACTTAAGGAGTCTTATTGATCTTGTGCTTATCAAAGGTAATCAGTATGCTGTTTTGCTGAGATAAATGCTATGTTCCTCTTCATATCAGAGGAAATAATTGTCCTTTAAACTCCAATTTAAATTGCCCCAATAACTGTACATCATCTCTCTATTCCTATGATTGCATTAATGCCCAGTTAGCAGTGCCCATTATCTTCAATGAATCATTAAATTTCACAACCATCAGCTCAGAATTCTTGTTCGCTTTTATTTCTTTTGCAATTAGTGCATCTTAGATGGCTAACAGTTACATAGATCAAAGGAAAATAAAAAATAAATTGACTTATAGAAACAGTATCTTTACCTGTTTCCCTTTGGGGAATAAATGGATGGTAATGAAACCAAAGGGATTCTAGTTAGGAAGCATTGTTCGATGACACAAGCATATACGTAGCCATGCCCTGTTCAGTACATCTATTATTGCGTTGCCCTAGGAGAACAATATTCTTTTATTGACTGTACAAAATAAACAGCTGAATTGCTATTAAATGCTTCCTTACATCTCTTAGCAGGATTCATGACTCTATAAACCCCAGATATATCAGACAAAATGAGCACATCTGTAAGCAGCAAAGTATACAAAAATGTTGGGTGAAGAACTCACCCATCTCACCTTCCTTTTGGCGGGCTTCAGATTTGTTCTTAATAAGAAGCCTGGAAGATTTCAGACCAGTCCTTTATCTTGCTTGGCTGTACTCTTTAGTTCCATGTACGTTTTTAATTTGTATTGTGTTGTATGTTATTATATTATTATATTTATATTACTGTATAATATACTATATAATATATTACTATATTATATCTATTATTGTTTGGGAAATCAGATATTTAGGCTGGATTTGGCACTCCCCCCCACTTATTAAATCTTTCCCAAAAACCTGCAGCAGGAGGTTTAAAGGTATTGTTTCAGGTTTATTAGGTCTTTTTAAAAAAACATAAAGTTGATTAGCCTTTTTTCTGGTTATGAAATGGGGTTATTTTCCCCATTGCAGCTCTCATACTAAATTATCCCCAAATGTGTTCTAAACAGTGGTGGGATTCAAAAATTTTAACTATCAGTTCTGTGGGTATGGCTTGTTCTGTTGGTGGGCGTGGTGGGGGAAGGATATTGTAAAATCTCCAGTCAGAGGTGGTATTTGCCGGTTCTCTGAATTACTCAAATTTTCCGCTACTGGTTCTCCAGAACTGGTCAGAACCTGCTGAATACCACCTGTTTCTGTTTCTAAACAATAGGAGTAAAAGATTTTCTTTATGATAATAGTAGGCCATTTATTTTCTGTTCTCATTAGATTGACCCATCCTGGAGGATAAAGATGAATTCTTGGCTTGAATGACCTATAATTTCCTACTCATACCAGCAGTTTATAAATGAAGATGAGGTAGATAAAGTAGCAAATCTCTTAATCACGGGACTGTATTTTTGAACTGCCAGTGTTGTAACATTGAATTAAACAGACTCTGATAGTAGAAAACCAACCAGGAATGGTAGAAAACAACCATAAACAATAAATAATGAATGTGTGAATAATGTGTGGACTCATTTGCATATGAATCCTGCCCATTTCCAATTTATGTGGGATGAAGGAATGGGGAAGCTTTCACTTTTTTTGTGCAGCCAATTAAATTTATTTCTTTATTTATTTTACTTGTGGAAGCCATAAAACTAAATTTGGCAGTCGCCTCCTGGCATCTGCCAATTAATTTTCCCAGAAAGCTTAGTCATTGAAACTTTCAGAAAATTTCTGGAGTCAGTTAGCAGGGTAGCAGAAAGAGATAAATGTGAATGAAAAATACTGGAGAGAAAATGAATTAGAGTAACTAGAATAACATGTGGATTTTTTTTATGAATGGAGATTAAAATGAATGAAATTTTAATACTGAAAATGAATGGAATATTGTCCCTCCAATCTTGCTTAGCAGAGTCGTCCCATATTTTAGACCTAAAATAATATTTCAAACATTTTGAATGTAGACAATTGGCCAAGAGGATCTTAGAGAACAATATTCGTGTAGCAAACAAGGGGTGTAATAGAAGCAAACACAGTCTACCTACATCATGTTTTAACACTTCAAAAATTATTATTCCTTTGGACAAACGTTGGAAGATGGGCAACACTCAACACAGACAGTCATTCCTCCTATATTTATGGGGTTAAGGTGAAAAGTGAGAATCAAAGTATTGCACTTAGTTTCTATTCTCCTTGTTGGAGAACAACCTACCAAAAATATTTCAGAATGACATTCAGAATAACAGAGTTGGGAGGGACCTTGGAGATCTTCTGTTCAACTCTGCTCAATAGGAAACCCTATACCATTTCAGACAAATGGTTGCCCAATCTCTTTTTAAAAACCTCCAGTGATGGAACACACACAACATTTGGGCACAAGACATTCTACTGATCAATTGTTCTGTCAAGAACTTTCTCCTTATTTCTAGATTGGTTCTCTCCTTGATTAGTTTCCATCCATTGCTTCTTGTTATGTCTTCAGGTGCTTTGGAGAATAGGTTTGTTCCACATGGAGTATATTGTCCTAAGTGAATTATAGCCTGTAACTGGTCATACTGCCTTTGAAATATCTTAGCTAGGAAGATATCATTTCTTCTCTCCTGCTGGTTTTTAAATAAACTTCAGGTGCTAAATAATTCACACCAGAAAGCATGCAACACAGAGATAAGTCCCTAAACTGAAAAGATGTGGCAATTTCCCTCATGGGTTTCTTGGAAACCTATGTTCTACTTTCAGCTGTTACATACAATATTAATGTTGTTTTGTTGTTGCTGTATTTCTAAAGCTCCTGTAGTCAGAACTGCTTTACATGCTATGACTATTTTTATTATTATAGTTTGTTGCACAGTCAGCCAGATGATTAGACTGGATTTGGCATTTTTATCCACCTGTGGAGATCTTTCCAAAGACCTGGGATAGGCAGATATTGCTTTTGTTGGTGTCAAACAAAAACAGGTATTGTTGCAGAGAAATGGTTTACCATTGTTTCCTTCCTAGGGCTAAGAAAGAATGACTAATCCAATTACCCAGTTGGCTGTGTGCTTAAGACAGGGCTAGGATTCATGGTCTTCCAGTTTCTAGCCTGAGCCTTAATTACTACAAACTTAACTACAAACTGGCTCTTGGCTAAAGGCTTCTGAGTGAAGATAATAGGCAATTCCTAATCACTCAAGACTCCAAGCTTTGCCTGTACAAGTACTATGTAACCTTGTATATATCAACTTATTCTCCAGGTTATTTTGTTTTATTTTAGTCCAGTGGCAGTGATGTTTGGCTGCTGAGTTGTAGTGCTATAGTGTTCTATCAATTTGTTTCTCATAATGTTTAAATATGTGTTCAAACATCTAAACTCTCACTTTGTATCATTACTCTACACTACCTTGAACCCAATATTTTTTGACAATGATAGAAGCCAAAGTCAATACATAAATCAATACAATTTCAAAATGCTGAATGCTTGCCTCAGCTTTTTTTCTCAGAGGGAGGAGTTAGTTGGATTTCAGAAGCTCAGGCAATATGAAACTGCTGGCTTGAATGTTAATGTTTAGTATATTCCCAGGGTTTGTTACAGTGACACATTCTGGATTCACATAACACCTTGAAGCTAAGGATCAAGGCGGAATTTTCCTTGCATGCTAAGCAAAAATATAACTAGCTAGCTTACAATTCAATATAATGAGCAGATAGGCAGTGATCCATAGACATTTCTATGGGAAAAATGGAACTGCTTGTTCCATGTCTCCAAAACATTTATTGGAATTTTGCTGGAATTTTTCCCTGACAATTTGTGTCCAGGAAATGAAGCTGAGAATGAGAAAGGTGGTTTCGACTTATAAAGACGGTGAAATTTTTATCCCCATCATTTTTTCACTGTTTAAATTTTGTCCCCTCTCTAAGCTGACTTCAAGTACAATCACTGGTTTCATCAATCACATTAAGCCACAGCTTTCCTAATGGTGTTTTATTAAGTACAGTTGGCTGGATTTACACAATAGGATAAGTCATAAAATAGGGTTTTCAGACTGTCAAGACTGGGTTCACACAACATGCTAAGCCAAAATAACAACAACAAATCCTGCTTGGTGAAATGTTCCCTGGAATTTATATTTATCAAAGAGCATCTTACTGTCTACTTGTACCATCAGTGAAAAAATCTTGAGTAAAACATGATTGGGATGAAATTTCAGCCTGAGATCCAGAACACCAGGATCCTTATGCAAGATATTTTAGGGCATTTTTGTATGTTGATAGTGCTCTGCTCTTCTTCCTCTCTGGCTTTTTTTGTTTTGTTTAGTCATCTACATGTTCAAACCATAAGAATCCATTATCAGAAGCAATAAAGTGTGAAATTATATTTGGAGTATGAAGAGGCCACCCGCATGCAAACTTTACAAAAAGAAAATTTCCACTGGACTCCATAGGAATTTTGCCTGCATTGAATTTTGAGCCTTTCATTCCAACCTGAAAATCCTTCAGGCTCATTTTTGAGCTTTTGAGGTTGTTTTCCCCTTGCTGGCATGTCTTTCACCCTTGGTACAAATCAGATTACCAACCCCTGTTACCCTCCCTTTTCATAGTAAAACTCTTCTTGAATTGGAATGTTGAATAGAGACAAGTGTTGCCAAGATCGCCCACAAAGCCATTTTCATTTTAACTATTTGCCACTGTTAGAAAGGGCTGACTCTTCTTCGTGACATGCACGAAGACATGTAACCCATGCACATTTAACATGATTTGCTAGTAGCAACCAATAGACATCTTTCTTCACATAATCAAGAGAATTCATTCAATTGTGTTTAATTCTGTAATCCTGGGGTGTTTTGTCTCATGGGACTCCCCAGCACCTACATTTCTGCCATGTTAATTAGTGCACCTCTACTGCTTGATAGCTTCACATCAGAGAATGAATCTCCTTGGTTTCTACATTCTCTCCATTGCACAAGAGTGGGCCTTGGAATAAGTTATAGAGACCATTAAGTGCAAAGTAGGGTTGAAGTAAAGATTTTGCTAACTTTCTTTGGGTAGGCTGGCATTAATACTATCTGCAACTGAAATTATATGGTGACTTAACTATCTCCTCATCCAAACAAGGACTATACTCCAAAATAGCCCAGTATCATTTAGGCAAGACCAATCATGGATGGATTTAAACAAAGCCAGAGAAGTAAAGTTCTCAAGGTCAATCAAGATAGTTTAGCTACCAAAGCAGTACCCCACTAAACAATTTCTATAAAATGCTGTAAACTCCCGCTATGCCTGAAGAGAAAGACTTTTGATCAGTGTGTGCTACCTGCTCTAACATATGCCGGTGAAACATGGACACTATCCTCATAATTGATACAAAAGCTACAAGTGGCACAGGGCCATGGAAAGATACATGCTCGGCATCACAAGACAAGATAGAAATGCCTGCACATGGATTAGAGAACAAATGAAAGTATACAATATCATCAAGAGAGCAAAATAATGGAAATGGAAATGGGCTGGCCACATGGCAAGGATAGCTAATGGCAGGTGAACCAAGGCAGTCATAGAATGGATCCCATTTGATAAAAAGCATCCATGAAAGAGACCTAAAACAAAATGGATGGGCAACATCAGCAAGTATGGTAAAAGAAAACTCAGGACTATATCGGTTGGAAACATGTGGAAGAGGCCTTCAACCTGCAGTGGATAGACAATGGCTAGAATAATGAAAATGCTTTAACAACAACATAAAATAAATAACATACATATCAACCATTCCTTGTCCTTTAGCTATACAGTATTCTTAATTAATCAATTGAATTTGCTAACTTGTTCTTCTTAAAGGGAAGGCTAAGCCATGAATCTTCTTACTACCTGGGTGCCATTCCTGATAATTCCATCAGGAAAAATGCCTCTCTGGTTTATAGTTCAGCTTATTGCTTCTTTTGCAGTTCATCAGTGATTAAAGACACTGGTTTATTGCTGGCCAGCTGTAACAGAATTAAAAGCATGCATTGGTTTTATTCGGGATCAATAAAAAGGAGAGGTTCTGATGCTTTTATTATCTATGGCCATTACTCATCATTGAGAAAGAGCCAAACTTGACTGCACCCTGTGTGATCACTTGCAATTTCTGTAGCCCTTGGGCTGGTTACCAAGCCACCTCTCCTTATCCCTGATGAAAATCATAATTTAGGACACATCATTTTGTAGCAGTGAGCCAGATATATAATATAGGCAAAAGAAAATATGGAAAAAAAGAAATAAAATAAAATAAAATTAATTATTACTTGCCAGAATTTGATTAGTTTTAGTTAACAAACTGATGCTTTAATTTAAGCTTCAACAGATTTTAGAAAATCAAACATACAAAGCACAAAATACAAAATAATAGCTTTAGAGTATGTATGTGTATGTATATAGAGAAAGAGCCAAACTTGACTGCACCCTGTGTGATCACTTGCAATTTCTTGTATCTATATGTATGTGTGTATGCATATGCACACACACAATTTTAGTGATGCTTCCCCCTTCCCCTTCCATTGTTTTTTCTAAATTGCTGAATAAATATTTACATTGAATCTTGAATATTGAAGGGTTTGGGCATGAGCTGTTTGAGTCATTTCATCTATCTTTTTTTTTTACTTGATCCCATAAATCTAGAAACTCTTTTTCCAAAATTTGCCTTGTTATGTGATGTGTAATATATAAAGGGAGCCTTTCCTGCTTAGATTTGGTTGCCACATACTCTAATTTTGGACACCTATTTTTTTTTATCATTGGGAGAATTTCTCTTTTCCAATGTTGCATCAAATTGTCCTTGCACCTATCACTATGTATTTCAGTAAATCATGATATTTTTCTTTGTATTTTCTTGAATTATACCTAAACATTTGTGATTTCAAATATTATTTTTAGAACTTCTGAATATTTTGATGATTCCATTATGTTTGAGGTTTCTTCCATGACCACCACAGGTAATAAAATGTTTCTTATTGTTGTGGCATTTCCAACACAGCACATTCCTTGCTATAGTAATAGTATGGTATTGAAGTCAAGAACATCAGGAGAGCATTTGGGTTGCTCTCTGCCTTCTAGATGGACAGTGGTTTAATTTGTTATACATCAGATTCTTTCTCTTGATTATAGTGCTAAAGGTCAAGAGCCAGGAAAGCTAAGTGTGAAATGAAAAGTGTGAAATCAGCAGATCTGATTCAAAGGCTCAAATAATGAAGGCAGAGAAAAAGTTATCAAATCTGACAGCCTAATTCACTAACCTGAATGTGCTGTTTTCCCTTTGGCACTGAATTGTGGTGTTTGAATCTCTTACTGAAAGGTTTCAACCATAAAGGATAAAAGAACCATTGTAAATATGTCAGCTGGATCAATGTCGGGCAAAGAAAAATTCCTCAAGGAAACAAGTATCTCAGTCTCTTCCATAAATATGTCATGTAGGTTGTTGAGTTTATCTATATATACCTGTTTCCAAAGTGCAAATATCTTTGATTAGGACTCCTGCCATGTTGATTATTCAATATGTTTTTGAACAGACTCACTTTGGAAGTTATTTTGCAGTCATCATTAGTTTACTGGAATCTTGATGAGTGTATCTTTTCTTTTTATGTACACTGAGAGCATATGCACCAAGACAAATTCCTTGTGTGTCAAATCACACTTGGCCAATAAAGAATTCATTCATTCATTCATTCATTCATTCATTCATTCATTCATTCATTCATTCAGTCAGTCAGTCAGTCAGTCAGTCAGTCAGTCAGTCAAAACAACCA
This sequence comes from Pseudonaja textilis, assembly GCF_049901715.1. Lineage (NCBI taxonomy): Eukaryota > Metazoa > Chordata > Lepidosauria > Squamata > Elapidae > Pseudonaja > Pseudonaja textilis. The sequence goes on along the minus strand of NC_141998.1, from coordinate 10,110,907 downwards.
GCACCTTTGTTTCTTTAGATTTATGTCTCAAATATAATTCTGTATATTTCTGGTTGCACCAGAATTCAATGGAATAGGGACAACTTCCCTCATCCCTTTCTGCTATTTGAAATGATGTGTCCAACCCTCCTTTCAATCTAACTGTAATTCAAATAAGAAATGCATCTCTTTACATTGTATATCAGCCAATCTGTTTTTGGAATTAATATCAAACATAAGCTTCAGTCACACCTGACATCCTATGGTACTACATATGGTACCATCCTATGGTACATATGGTACCATCCTATGGTACTACATCCTATGGTATCCTATGACATCCTATGGTACTACATATATTAGGGCTGCTCTGAATTTAAGGCTCAAATATTAATTTGGAACTTTTCAACTGATTTGATTCAACTTTTTTTTTAAAACCAATTTTATTAATTTTACAAAACAATATACAGACAAACAAAGCGTAGGATATAATAATATAAGAGATCTTTTTCTGAAAAAACCAATAAGACATCTTATTTAAAGACAGAATACGGTAATTCCAAAGTATCACATTTCCATATGAACACAATTTAATATATATATTTACCTTATCTGTTCAACTTCATATCTTATCCCAACTTCTCTTTATTACTCCCTTTCCTTCTATTTATTCAAATTATATTTCTTTTACTTTAGATTGTATACATTTTTTATATCCATCTGTCTTATTTACAATTTCATTATTCTCTTCCAACATTCTTCTTACATTCTTCTAAAATTTTATTAATTCAAATGTAGACGTACAAAACACAAAACATATATACCTAAAACTTCTTTTGGAAAGCGGCTTACCCCAGGTTACCTCTTTTTATGCAGACATAAATCAAATTCATACTCACTAATATACTGTTTCATATTTTAATTAACATTCTGTATTTTCTATATATTTTCTCTCCTCTATTCACTCTCATAATTCTATTATATTTATTTCATCTCATTTTAAATAATTATACTTGTATCTTTTGCCTGTTCTCTTCAATTATCTATTTATCTTTTCTTTCTCATACAATATTTCTCCTGTAATCACTGGTTGAAGTATGACAACTTTTTATCTTTCCCCTAAATTTGACACTTGAAATAATACATACTTTCCATACTGATTCTGCTTAGCACAAAGTACTACATTTTGAAATAGTGAAACAACAATAAAAAAGGGATTGAATTTATAGTATAATCAAAACAATATTCCATAGAGAAATAAACTCTTACTTTTAAACATTTTGTATATTCTCTGTAATACATTATTAACTCATAATATTTCAATTTTCTAACTCAATTTCAAGTACTAATATCTACAATACAATCTTATATACTTTTGCAGAATCATATATTAAATTATAATTTACCCTTTGTCTCTGAAAAAAACCTTTTTTTAATATCTTGTTTTAAACCTTTATGGCTTCTCTTCCCTTTTTCCCTTCCTTTCCTATCAATTCTAGTCTTTTAAACCCCCCCATCTCTCAAATTCCACTTTTTTGATTTTCCCTCTCTGTAGTGTTTCTCTTTTCTGTTGCTTTCTGGCATTGTATCGATTTTTCATCTTATTTTCCCCTTTCTTGGTTGCTTTTTTAGGTTCTGAATTCTGCATTTTCTTTCCCCCCTTATTCTTTTCAGCTATGATTTTTTGTCCATTAAATACTTCCTCTTGAATGTATTGTCCATTGAAGATGGCTTCTCCTTCTTCATCCCAATCCTCTTGTTCTTGTATTTCTTGGTAAGTAGAAATCGCCATTTCCAAAAAACGAAAGATAGATCCAAGAGAGTCCTTGCCTTCTTGTTTATCTTGTTGTAGCTTTTGAAATCCCATTTGTAATTCTTGCACAGATAATGCCATTTATTATTATTATTATTATTATTATTATTATTATTATTATTATTATTATTATTATTATTATTATTATTTTTAAAGAGCAACCCAAATGTTTCTAGTCTTTCAAGAAATAGTTCCCCAAAAGTCACAAAGTCACAAAGCAATCCAAAACAAAGCAGGCTGTTTCATTAACACCACCACCCTCCTCCTCCTCCTCCTCCTCCTCCTCCTCCTCCTCCTCCTCCTCCTCCTCCTCCTCCTCCTCCTCCTCCTCCTTCTTCTTCTTCTTCTTCTTCTTCTTCTTCTTCTTCTTCTCCCCCCCTTCCTCCTGGGGTGAAATTCAATTAGACCGTTTCAAATAATTTTTTAGAACCCTTATTGTCATTAATTTCTAATCTTATAAACTTCAAGCAGTCTTCTTCAATAAAATCTTAGGATACATTTTTTTACCTCTTCCTTCCCACTTATAGAAATAGACTTTTAATTTTTAATTCCAATGTTCCAAAATCTTTTATCCCCTTGGCTTTAATTTTTAGGTTTATTTACCTTCTTAGCCCAAGCAGGTTTTCCAGATTTCCATCAGCTACTTCCATAGGGAAGGAGAGTGAAAAGAAATAACTTTCCCTTTCACTTTCTTTTGCCGCTTATACAGTCTTTCTGGGAACAATGTAGCAATAGAAAGGCAAATTCCAGGTTTTAAGGGCTCCACTTTGTCCCAGCTCAGCCAAAGTAAAAACTTTCACTTTCTTCCTCCTACACTTTCTTATCCAGCTGCAGACTTCTTTGTGGTGGCCATTGCTGAGCACTGCTCCACCGCCTTGGGAAAAGGGGGTTTTGCCGGCTGGGGAGGGGGTGTGCAACACCCCCAAAACCCTGTCCAGATCCCCCCTGTCTTCAGCTGCCTCTACGGGGCAGCTATATCCCCCAAATCCACCCGGATCAGGGGCACCTCAGCAGCGAGCGCAGCAGGGATCGTGCGGAATTGCAAATCCCTGCTGCTGCCGAAGCCTTGCAAACCGGAAGCCCCTGATTTGATTCAACTTTTTGAACAGATGAACATTGATAATTGTGCATGTTTAAAACTATGATTTTTTTTTTTGAGAGGGGGCAAGAGAGGACAAATAGTGATACACACATTGCACAAATGCCACAATATAACATACTTGTATGAGATGTACTGACACAAATGTATAATGTCAATATTTGTGTGATTATGCCATTGCAGAGATATTTTCATTTGGATATTACTGTAATCTACTGCAGACTTTACAAGCCATTTTTTTCTTAATCACCTTGGAAAATAAAATAGAGCCAGAGCAGCAAACTGATTGGACTCTAATTTTTGAATTAACAGTGTTAGAATTGGATTGAACTGACAATCTGAAGTAACTTGGCAAACCAAATTGAGTTGATTGGGGCCAAACTGCCCATTTTATTTTACTAAGCAATAGGTAATAAGTGAGAATGAGACTGAGAAGAAGAGGAGGAGGAGGAGGAGGAGGAGGAGGAGGAGGAGGAGGAGGAGGAGGAGGAGGAGGAGGAGGAGGAGGAGGAGGAGGAGGAGGAGGAGGAGGAAGGACCAGAAGTAGGACTTGTTTCCATATGCAAGTTGTGTTTCTGTTTGATTCTCAAGTTTATCTCAGGGGCCTATCATTTAAAGTCGCATTCATACATAATATATAATCAAGCAAAGACTATTTCATAGCAAAAGAATCAGCCAAGTTATTCAAGTGTTTGAAAATTCTTACAATTTTAATTAATCAGAAACTTAATGTTTAATGACTGCCTTGTTAATTTAATAAACCTGTTTAGCTACTAATTGACATGTAATGGAACAGTGGCAGCAGTTTTATGAGAAGATGTAAAAAGTACCAACTGGTGCTACAAAAGCTTGCTTGCTTTTTATCCCCCTTCAACAATTCTGAGGAACAATTCACAGCAATCTGTCTCATCTTGTGAAGGATTTGTAAAAGGGGCTGTCATGGAGAGGCTGTCCTTTTATATACAAGTCACAATTGTTGCTCCCCCTTTAACAGTAGGGATGGTGATGTTATGAAAAACAACACATTATTAGACCTATAACTCAAATAATAAAAGTTGCTGTTGGATGTAGGTATTGTGTTGGTTTGTTGTTGAACAATGTTCTCCTCCAGGTGATAATTGTGGAAAAGGAACAGATGAAGGGTTGTTATGGGGATAACTCCAAAGTGTCGAAATACTGTTTTAGCAGGAGAGGCATCTCTGTTCTCTGAAATGATATTTATGAAAAGACCTTGAGTCTGAAAAGGCAACTAATAAAGATAAAATTCAGGAAGTTAGTCCAATGCCAAGCCCTTTTCTCCAACAAAGATGGTATGGAGAGATATTGTAAACTTTTGCTCTGTAATCAAAAATTCTATTGTGTGATTGTGTAAACATTAGTTTTGTGTAAAAGAGAGCATTGGCTCAGCAGTTATCAAATGCACAGAGATTTGGAAGCACGCTGTCAAATTTCTGTTGGAATACATATCATTCCAAGGTCACTGTTATTAGGTACACAGTATTTTATTTTGAAATTCTCTGAGGCAAAAATATGTTTGTTTTTTTTACTAAATGTATCTTTACTGCAGATTAAGACCAGCAAAACAATATCAATCAGCCAATTTATTAATTTATTTTAATTTCCATGTCTCTCAACTGAATAAAAAACTTTGGTGGTTTATAATTAAAAAGAAAAATAACAAACATCAAAAGAAAACCATAGGCTACTGAAAGACAACATATTACCCATGGAAAAGCAAAGCACAGGGCACAACAACCATCCTATTTTGAAGACCTGACAGAATAAAGCGATAGAACTGGATGGTGTAGTACACAGGGGTGGGATTCAAATTTGTTAACAACTGGTTCTGTAGGCATGGCTTAGTTGGTGGGCATGGCTTGGTGGACATGTTATTGCCTGGGTGTGGCCAACTCAATATCACTCACATCGAGGCAAGCATCTCCTCTCCTGGCCTCTCATGACTGTGGGGATGCTGCAACAGTCGTAAGTGTGAAAAATGGTTATAAGTCACTTTTTTCAGTGCCATTGTAACTTTGAATGGTCACTCCACACAAGCAAAGTACCAGCAAAGGAGGAAAAAAAACTCCAGAGAAGTTCCTGAGACAGGAAGTCTAGTCCTGCCAAGAATGTAATAAGGGTTAATGGAGAGGCAGTTTCTGTAAGCAATACCAGAATGTTTCCTTCCTGCCTTCCTTACAGGATTGGGCCAGTAATTTATTCTAACAACCACTTTTCCAAACTGCTTAGAATGTTAACAACTGGTTCTAGCGAATAGGTGCGAACTGGTAGAATCCCACCCTTGGTAGTACACACACAATGAAATCAAAGCTCCTCATGATATTGCTTACCAACTTTATCTGCTGAGCAATTAGAATTAGAGCAATAACAAACTCTCCTTGGAAAGTTTGGCATATGTGGGTGGACTTTAGAAAATAATCCCTTGGGGGTCTCCAGAGCTGTAAATACAATACATTGCTCAGCTTGTTCCATGTTAACAGCCATGATGGTGCAGTGGTTAGAATGCAGTATTGCAGGCTAACTCTGCATTCCTAATACCTGGAGTTTGATCCTGACTGGTTCAGCCTTCCATCCTTCTGAGGTTGGTAAAATGAGGACCTAGATTGTTGGGGGCAATAGGCTGACTCTGTAAACTGCTTAGAGAGAGTTATAAAACACTGTGAAACAGTATATAAATCTAAGAGCTATTGCTATTTTATATGTTAAGGTTAAATGTTTTGGTCTAACTACATACAAGATTAGAGTCTGCAAATATTCAAGGAGTGATGGAAAGATGATTTGACTAAATTTCTAAAGTGTGTTCAAATTAGGAAGCCAATGCAAATTTTCAAATGGAACCAAATGCTTCTAAATGTCTTTGGAGATGTGCAACCCAGGGAAAAAAGACTGTCATGCCCCTGTTGGAATCTGATTCTGAGGGGGAGGTCGAACAGCTGACAGGGAGTGGGAGTGTGGCTCCAGTGGCTGTGGAGGAAACTGCGGAAGGGTACAGTCTGGCTGGGCATTCAGAGGAAGACCCAGGCCCACCTCCTCTTCATCCTAGGGCACGCAGGGAGGAATGGAGAAGGGAGCAACATGAATTACATGGGTTACGGGGGAGAAAAGGGCCCTGATTCCCTTCATTACCTGCAGCTGGGGAAAACAGGATTTAAAAAGGGCATTTGTGCACAGCACCTTGCTAGAAGCAAAGTGTGCATTATCTTTGTCAAGTCTTATCTGGGTTCTGGTGGCCGCCCAACTGTGTGTTTTGTTATCTTTTGAAGTCTGCAATTCCTTATCCTGCCTTGTCTCGTTAATTGCTGCAGCGTGGTTTGTGTTGGTTTTTATTTATAGTTTATATGTACTTTGGGTTCAGACTGAATCTTCCCTTTAAAGACAGTTCTTGGGAGAGTTTTTTCTCCAGCAGATGATAACTGGTCATTGGGGGCCAAGTTGGAGGAATTAAAGGGACTTGACCTACTTTTGTGACTTTGTTGCTTTTGTGCCATGCCCTGGGTCATCACAAAGACTCAGCAGCAACAGTCTTAGCAACTTTGCAGCTGTAGGATATACTGGTAGTCCTTGACTTACAAGAGTTCATTTAGTGACTGTTCGAAGTTACAACAGCACTGAAAAAGTGACTTATGACCATTTTTCACACTTATGACATTGCAGCATCCCCCTGTCATGAGATCAAAATTCAGATGTTTGGCAACTGACTCATATTTATGATGGTTGTATTATCTCGGCATCATGTGATCCCTTTTGTGACCTTCTGACAAGCAAAGTCAACGGGGAAGGCAGATTCACTTAGCAACCATGTTACTAACTAAACGGCAGTGATTCACTTAACAACTGTGGTAAGAGAGATTGTAAAATGGGGCAAAATTTACTTAACCACTGTCTCACTTACCAACAGAAATTCTGAGCTCAATTGTGGTCATAAGTCAAGGACTACCTACACCACAAAACTCCTAAAGAAATTCAAAAACTATGAGAATGGAATAAGAAAAAATGGGGAGACACATTTGGCACTGGTTGTAAATTAACAGGAAACCTTTCATTGCAGTTTGAACTATGACTAATTATTATTATTATCACAAGTGCATACACACACACACACACACACATATATATATATACACACACGCACATACACATACACACACACACACATATATATATGCATGTGTGTGTGTAATATGTGTGTGTGTGTGAGTGTGTGTAAGCTTATGTCAGTTAATATCTGATAAATAGAAGTAAAAATGAAAGAAGTGAAACTCTTTCTAACAGATTTGTTAGAGAAGAATAGGTCGCCCTTTTGGTAATCTCTACTCTGTTTACAGATGTTGCCAGGCGCAGATGCTCTTATCTTGCCAATTTACATACTCCATCTGTTTCAGCCTGGAACTAATGGAAGCATTTTCATAATGAAAGCAAGAATGAAATAAATACATTTTCCCATCGCTCCACTGTGTCATTTCTAACTCTGTCCTGTACAAACATAATGGTGTGATTTGCAGAATTGCTGAAATAATAAGCTACACGCTGTTACCAGCATTGGAAGGCATATCTGCACCCCTTTAATTTGTCATTAATAGTCAGATAAGACATTATTGTATTCATAGACCTCCCACACCCCCTCCTAAGTTATCATGATTCCTTGCATCACTTTGCATCAGAGAAAGTCCTTTCCTGTTAGTTTTCCTGGTTAAACATGATCTGCTTTCGTTGGTTTTTGATAACTTTGGTTTGAGATTCTCTTTTGCCTCTTACCCTTTGCATATGTTTTATCACTGGGGTGCCTTAAAGTTTTTGACTTTGTTTCTGCATTTCTACTGACAAAAGCAGAGTTTGTAAAAACTTTCCCCAATCTAAACTGAGAATTTAGGCTGATCAAGAGGAAGGAAATCTACTTTTCTTCAAAGAAGAACTATTGGATGTAATAAAAGATGAAATTATGTAGTTGTTGCAAAGATACTAGGTAATGTATTGTGTGTTGGCATTTATAAGAAGGACAGGAATTGTACCAAAGTACATGATATTTACCCTACCTATTGATTTGAACAGTATCTATTATTTGACTTTCAGAATTGTAAACTGTTATTACTTTTCTCTCCACCCCGTTCCTTTCTTCTTTAATGTCCTTGGGCCATTTTCCAAAGTACTTGACTTTTCCCCTGAGTATATATAAATTATTTTAGAAATGGAAAGTGTTTTTAGCTGAAAAGAGGGAATAGAAAATGGTCCCAATACAGTTGCACTGTCACACACACACTCCTTTTCGCTGTGTTTATTTAGTCACTGAGACAGCTAACAACAGTTGTTTAAAATAGCATAAGTGCTATTACACAGGTCATTTCTGCCTATGGAAATTATTCAGAAATAACACTTCGGACTTCAAGCATTTATAGCACCTCAAGCAAATGCAACACCTTTCTATTCATTAATTGACTCCCCCCCCCCCACTTCTTCACTCTCTGGAAAACAAAAGGAGGCATTGCTTTAAGTGTCAACATGTCTTTTTGCAAACTTGTGCAGAAGCATGAAAACAAACCAAAGAACTTTTAATAAGTAACACAGAGGCGTGATGCTCATATATAACTTTGTTTCTTCTAAATCGGCCTTTTTCAAACTTAGCAACTGTAAGATTTGGGAGACTTCCAGGGTTCTGGAACCTTCAACTCCTAGGACTCCCCAACCAGCAGGGTGGTGGTGGTGTTAGCCTTGTGCGGTAATCCAGAACAGGAGCATGCCCAGAAGTACTAGTTCTGTTTTTATTGTAAGGTTAGTTTAATGGAATCTTAAAAGTAATATCTCTCAAAATTCACCATTACAGTCCAAGAAACCATTCCAAGATGTTTGCTGTGCACCCTTTTCTTCTAAGGGCTCACTTTTCTCTTATCTGACCCTTGCCTATCTGTGACTCTTCCTCCTGTCTCCCAAGGATATTTCCACACAGAGTACCATAGCATACAGGGGGAGAGCTGTATGGTCCCATTGTATGGGAGCATGGCAAAGTCAAAAACAGTGCAGAAATGGGGATAAGATGCCATGGCGCCTTGACTATTTGATGGGAGAGATTTCTCAGGTGATGGAATGAGGCAGGAATTCCAGTTGATAGAAAGCTACCAGTCCTGAAACCGCAGTGTGCATGCTGCAAGAATTCTTCCCAACAGCAAACTTATTTTGGAGTTTGCTGTTTATGTTGCAAACTCCAATCATTTAGTATAGGGGTATGACACATGACATATGCACAAAAGAGACAGGGCTTTATTAAATACTATACTGCTGGTCTCATCACTCTGTTGTCACTCCCTTCTACTGTATATCTCTGCAGATGGCATGCAAAGTTAATTCTCTTAGCTATACATATCTATGCAGGAGTATCAAATTGGTTCTAGTCAGGGGTGGGATTCTACCAGTTCACACCTATTCACTAGAACCGGTTGTTAACATTCTAAACAGTTTGGAGAACCGGTTGTTAGCAGAAATTACTGGCCTAATCCTGTAAGGAAGGTAGGAAGGAAACATTCTGGTGTTGCTTACAGAAACTGCCTCTCTAACAGAAACTGTTAACCCTTATTACATTCTTGGCAGGACTAGACTTCCTGTCTCAGGAACTTTCTCTGGAGTTTTTTCCCCCTCCTTTGCTAGTACTTTGCTTGTGTAGAGTGACCATTCAAAGTTACAATGGCACTGAAAAAAGTGACTTATGACCATTTTTCACACTTACAACTGTTGCAGCATCCCCACAGTCATGAGAGGCCAGGCGAGGAGATGAATGCCTTGATGTGAGTGATATTGGTCACATCCAGACAATAACATGACCACTGAGCTATGTCCACCCAGTCACATGTCCACCAAGCCATGCCCACCAACTAAGCCATGCCCACAGAACCGGTTGCCCTGGTTCCAGTGGCAGATAAATGCTACCCACAGAGCCCCCATGCAAGTTAAAATAAACGAATATGACAGCAGCATGGGCCAGCAGAAAGCAAAATCAGAGGACAAGAAATAATAGCAAGCTTTATACAAGCCACTGCAAAAGAAAGACAGTAAATAATGCTAAGGCACTTGGCAGAAGCAGTGAGGCAGACATCCAGATGATAAACAGAGTAGATCAAGATAAAAACCACCTGGATAAAGCTGGACATTCTCAAATCAGTCAAGCCAGATGTCTGACTCTATTATTTATTCATCTATTTATTAGACTTATGCCCTGCATTTCAATCAGAACCTATAAAAGAACTCATAACATTCATCACACATAACAGATCTCACTTGTCAAGAATATTTAGTGCTTCTGAACCCAGAAGGCAATAGGAATAATTGTGAGCTGATCCAGAAATATAATATATGTAAACTCATTTTATATCTGCCTCTCTCTTTCATTTCTCCATTCTTGAATATTTGGCTTTCAATTGCTCATGTGTTGATGGAAGTTAAGCTTAAGAGGCTGTCTTATAATGATTAGTCTGTCCATCTATTTAGTGTAATACTTTAGATATTGATTCATAGTAGCTCTCCAGACATTTAAGTTGGACAAAGCTTTCCAACTTAAATGTCAGGGTTAAAGAGTAGGGGAGAGAGGAGAAGAGAGGGGGAGGGAGGAGACATAACTTTCCCCACTGGAATATTTCCAACTGAAGGTCACTAAGATCTTTCAGCAATCAATGGGGTATAAGATTCTGGAAGAAGTACATGTAGTCAGCAACTTCCTGTTTGGGCTTCTTCAGCAATGGACCGAAATCATGATCGTCCATGGTTTTGATCTGTGCTTGCCTCTGGAGTGCCCTGAGCTGCCTGGATTTGGGACTGAAGCCACCCCATAGAGGTGGTGAAGAAGGGGGAGCCATCAGTGGGGTTGAGGAGAGTCGCATCTCTCCTCCTCGGCTGGCCATTACTCTGTTTCCCAAAGGCAGTTCCAGCAGTGGTCAGAAATGGCCACCTCAAAGAAGAACCCGACCAGACAAGATTGTGCAGGAGGAAGTTTAAAAGAGAAAGTTTGACTGACTGGGTTGAATGGAGAACATCTATTTAAAGTACCTGGAAACTGAATTTTAAACACTAATACTATTCCTTAAAAAGATTTTAAGCTGCGAAAGAGAAAGGGAAAGGAAATGGAATTGGCTTTTTTCCCCTCTAACATCGACAGTTTTAACTGACTTGGAACATTAAGAAGAAGAGATTTGAATAAGAAATTGATACTAATCCACTTTGACATTAATAGGCTATTTCTAGCTGAAAATAAAGTGTCAAAGGGTTAAAGATTCTTGGATAATTTAAAAACTTTCTTTAAAAAAAGAAAGAAAGTAGAGGAGGGAAAAAGGAAACAAGAGGGTGGAATCTGGAAAATGGAGGAGACCACCTGGAAATTAAAAAAAAATGGTAGTGGAATTTTAACAAGGCTTGCAAATGATACATTGTAGCTGAAACTTTGTTACAAGAGAACAAAGCCCCTGGAAGGAGAAAGTGAGAAAAGAAACAAGAAACAGTTTTGGATTATTGGATGATTTCTGGAATTTTGGATGGAGGATCCTAATGAAATAAAACAAAATCAACTGGGGGTTGTTTAAATTTTTTTAAAATGGCATAACACCAAATAAAAAAGATATTTTATTTGTATTTGTATGTTTTGTGAAAACTTAAATAAAACTTTTATAAAAAATATATAAAGAAGTACAGTCCTTCACTTTCAACTACATTTGGGACCGGAATTTCCATTGCTAAGCAAGGTGGTTGTTAAGTGAACCACACCCAATTTTATGAGTTTTTTGCCATGGTTGTTAAGTAAATCAATACAGCTTTAAATGAATCATGTGATCATTAAGAGAATCTACATTGAATTTGCTTGTCAGAAGCCAGTTGAGAAGGTTGTAAATGGATGATTCTCATGACTCTGGGACCCTGCAACCATCATAAATGGTGGGGATGTTGCAATGGTTATGAATGCAAGGACCAGGCTTAATAGCAGTAATTATGAGAGGGATCTTGGACTCTTAGTGGACAACCAGCTAAATAGGAGCCAGCATTGTGCAGTGGCAGAAAAGCCAATGCAATCCTAAATTGCATTAACAAAGGGATACAATCAAGATCAAGTGAGGTACTAATGCCACTCTATAAAGCCTTAGTAAGACCACACCTAGAGTACTGCATCCAGTTTTTGTCATCATACTATAAAAAAGATGTTGAGGCTCTAGAAAAAGTTCAGAAAAGAGTAACCAGGATGATTAGGGGACTGGAGACTAAAACATATGAAGAACCGTTACAGGAACTGGGCCTGGCTAGTCTAGTGAAGAGAAGGACCAGGGGAGATATGATAGCAGTCTTCCAATATTTGAGGGGCTGTACAGAGAAGAAGGGGTCAAGCTATTTTCTAAAGCACCTATAGGCCAGACAAAGAATAATGGATGGAAACTGAACAAGGAGACATTTAACCTGGAAATAAGGAGAAAGTTTCTGACAGTGATAACAATCAACCAATGGAACAGCTTGCCTTCAGAAGTTATGGTAGAGTCATCACTTGAGACTTTCAAGAAGAGATCGAACTGCCATTTGTCAGAAATGTTGTAGGGTCTCCTGCTTGGGCAGGGAGTTGGACTAGATGACCTACAAGGTCCCTTCCAACTCTGTTAATCTGTAGATCTGACCAGTCATAACTCATTTTTTTATATATATATATAAATTTTATTGAATTTACAATTAAAAAAATAACATAACAACATTACATAAGAAACAGAGAGAGAAAAAGAAGAAAGAAAGAAGAGAAAGAGAGAGGAAAAAAAAACAAACGCTCAGTCTTGCGACCGAAAAAGGAGAAAAAGAAGTATAAAAGAGAGAAAAAAAAAACAAAGAGACGGAAGAAAAAAGAAAATACGTTAAAACCAGACAGATATTCTTTTTGACAGTCTACAAGATCCAATTCTCCTACCTTACTTTAAATATACACATCTTATCACTATTTATGGTTATTTATGCTTATTTATGCTCATTGAACAGATTATCTCTGATATAACCAATTATACCACGCATTCCAATTATTATCAAATGCTGAAGACTCTTTATTTTTAAGAGCTATGGTTAAATTGTCCATTTCTGGGCAGTCACATATTTTCTGAATGACCAATTGATCTGTAGGTAAACGGGATGATTTCCAGCACTGGGCAAATGCTAATCTGGCCGCAGTTAGAATATGAATTATTATATATTTCGTCTTTTTAGGAAAATGTTTATCAGAGATCCCTAGTAGGAAGAACTCTGGTTTGTATTCAATTTGTTCTTTGGTTATCTCCTCCAGCCATTTTCTAATTTTTTGCCAGTATTTCTGGGCTTCTTTACAGGTCCACCACATATGAAAGTAGGTTCCCTCTATGTTTTTACATTTCCAACATTTTGGACTAGAGTTTGGGTTCATTTTCGCTAACCTCGAAGGGGGTAAGTGCCATCTATATAACATTTTATACATATTTTCTTTGTACGCCACAGATTTCGTAATCTTAATGATTCTATTCCAGATCTTTTCCCATTCTGTTAATGTAATGCTTCTTCCAATATTCCTACTCCACATTATCATGTTCCCTTTCACTATCTCTTGCTCTAATTCTACCTCCAATAAATATTTATAAAATTTAGAGATATTCTTTTTATTTGATCCTAATAAGATTTTATCTAAGTGTTGTAATTTGCTATAGATTCCAAACTCTTTGATATCTTGTTTGTATCTACTATGGATTTGTATATATAACCACTGATCAATTTTAAATCCCTGTTCCTGTAAGTCCTGTCAAGTTCTTAATTTTCCTAAAGGGTCTAATAAATCTTTATATTTAGTCGTTTTTGTTATATCCAAATTGTTGGGATGAACCATTGCCTCCATTGTTGAAAGCCAAATCGAATTTTTAAATAATGTTTTTTACATATTTTTTCCAATTAGTTAATAGTGAATCTCTAATAAGATGTCTATGAAAGTACGCCTGTTTAGTTTTCCCACATCCCATAGAAATGCGTGCCATCCTCTCTGAAGGTCGTGCCCTTCCAAGGCTAGAGTTCTTTTATTCCGTAAATTGACCCAGTCTTTTAACCATAATAAGTTGGCTGCCCAATAATATAATTCCCAGTTTGGAAGCGCTAGCCCACCTCTACTTTTTGCATCTTGTAAGGCCTTAATACTGATTCTAGCTTTTTTCCCTTGCCAAATAAATTTAAGAGTTACCTTATTTATATCATCAAAAATTTTTTTGGTAATTTTATTGGGATTGTCTGGAATAAGTAAAGGAGTTTTGGTAAAATGTTCATTTTGATTGTGGCAATCCTGCCCAGTAAAGAAAGCTGCAACTTATTCCAAGATTCTAGATCTTTCTTAATTTGCTGTAACAGTTTATCATAATTATTCTCTTTGAGTGATTTACTATGTGGTGTTAACCATATGCCTAAATATTTGACCTTTTTGTTGCCTGTATCCCCATGGTTTTTTCTAATTCTTTCCTCTGGTTCTCTGTTAGATTTTTAGTCAGTAATTTCGTCTTATTTCTGTTAATCTTTAATCCTGCTACTGAACCATATTGTTCTAGTTCTTTTATTAGATTATGTCCTTTTTCCATGGGATCCTCTAGGAAGAAAACCATATCGTCTGCAAACGCCTGTAATTTATATTCCTCTGCTTTGACCCTAACCCCTTGGATTTCAGAATTTTGTCTTATCCGCGTTAACAATGATTCTAAAGCAAATATAAATAAGAGGGGTGAGAGAGGGCAACCCTGTCTAACGCCCTTTTCAATGCTTAGTGGGCCTGTTTGTTCACCATTAATTAGTATATTGGCTTGTTGGGTATTGTAAATTGTTGTGATAATATTCTCGAATTTAGTGCCCAGATTCATGTTATAGATTTTTTGTATTAAAAAGTGCCAATGTAAGTTATCGAATGCTTTCTCCGCATCTAGAAACATGAGTGTAAATTGTTTCTCTGGATGAGCTTCATAATATTCTAAGACGTCAATAACGGTTCTTAAATTGTTTTTAATTTGGCGGAATGGAAGGAAACCATTTTGGTCTTCATGAATGTATAAATTTAAAACTTGTTTTACTCTATTCGCAATAATTGAGGTAAATAATTTATAATCGGCGTTTAAAAGTGAGATTGGTCTATAATTGTTGATATATCTGGCATCCACATCCTCCTTCGGAATTAACGCAATCAACGCCTCCCTCCATGAGTCTGGCATTTTGGCAGCCAAAAGTACTTCGTTAAACACTTCCAGCATCAGAGGCCCTACTAAATCTATTGTGGCTTTATACAATTCTACTGGAATCCCATCTGGACCAGGGGATTTATTATTACATTGATTTTCCATTGCAGATTTTAACTCAGACCATGTAATATCCTTATTTAGTAATTCTTTGTCTCCTTCCCCTATTGTTTTATCATTCGTATTCTCCAGATAAGTTCTTATTTTATCCTCATTGATTTCTTCTTTTTTATATAATCTTTGGAAATAGTTTAATATAATATCCTTTTTCTTCTCAATCTCATGTTGTGGGATGCCTTTCTCGTCTATTAATTGGTGTATCAATCTCTTTTCTTTTTCTTTTTTAAGTTTATAAGATAGCCATCTTCCTGGTTTATTGGCGTGTTCAAAACTGAACAAGGAGACATTTAACCTGGAAATAAGGAGAAAGTTTCTGACAGTGATAACAATCAACCAATGGAACAGCTTGCCTTCAGAAGTTATGGTAGAGTCATCACTTGAGACTTTCAAGAAGAGATCGAACTGCCATTTGTCAGAAATGTTGTAGGGTCTCCTGCTTGGGCAGGGAGTTGGACTAGATGACCTACAAGGTCCCTTCCAACTCTGTTAATCTGTAGATCTGACCAGTCATAACTCATTTTTTAAAGTGCTATTGTAACTTTGAACAGATAAACAAATAGCTGTAAATTAAGGATTACCCCTATATAGCTACAAGGTCCCTGAGAAAAACAACAAGCTAGGGAATAATAGTCTACTTGGAAGGCAATTTCTCTCAAGCAGCCTTGGAAGACAATTCCTCTATATTATAATATTACTTTTGTAAGACCAGTGATGTTTGGGTGGAGGCCATGAACGTTTGTAATGTTTGTGCTTAAGTTCATTTAAATATTAACACAACATTTGTGATCTCTTGAAGTAGGCTGCTCTAGGCATTGGAATTTGGAATCAGTATTATTATTTTAATTATCCGGTTAAACCGATTTTCTCCAGAATGTGGATCAGGCTTCCAGGATAGACCTATGAATCTTCTTACAAGTAGTGAAACTTCTTGCCTTGAATCTTGGATCAGAGCTTGATCCCGATCTTATGTACTAAATTCTGTATTAGGTTGGAGTTTGACTCTACTTCCTATAACATCAATTGGGTGAGACTTAGGAAAAGACACCCATTGTCTAAGGAGAAATTTCCTGACAGAACAATTAATCAGTGGAATAACTTGCCTTCAGGATTCTCCAACACTGGAAGTTTTAAATAAGAGATTGGACAACCATTTGTCTGAAGTGGCATAGGGTTTCCTGAGTAGTGGGACAGCAGGTGTTCTGAACAAGGGGTTTCCTGAGAAGGGAGTTGGACTAGAAGACCTCCAAGGTCCTTTCTAACTTTGTTATTCTGTTAACATGAACTAGGCAACAGAATAAAAAAAAAGTGACAATCGTTTTTGGCAAGAAGTTTGGTTGATGGCAGAGAGGTGTGTCATATAGAGCATAGTCCTGGATCAGTCCTGGATGCTGAGATCACTAATACAGGAAATAGAACACTGATAGTCATATATATTCCATTCTAGGAAATACCTTTCTTTACATTTCTGGTCATAATTTATAAATTAAGAATTTGTTTGGGAAATTGAACATGTCTGCTGCAGTTGTGACTTTGTTATTGCATATTGCCCTTAAGGAAATCAAAGTCAGTTTTCAAAAATAAAAAGCTAATAATATTTCTTCCTGAAAACTATTGGGGATCAAACAGGTGCATTGTATTCATGCATGTAAATATCTTTCTCTTAAGGCCAATTAGCGTGAATCTGAATTTAAAGACACTAAGTGGCACAGGACTAATGCAGTGTATGTCCAGATTCTAATTCATTATAACCCACATCTCTTTAAGGGAACTGACATATCACACAGAATCTCAATGTAGCAATAATGCAGGGGTGGTCCAGTGAATAAGTTGTTATTATCCTGTCCAGTTTAGCCATCATACATAGATTATAATTGTCTACTTCCTGTGGTGCCTCTCCTTTCTGTCATATTGGGCTAAGTATTTTAAATATGTATAGCTTGACCAGGTTTACTTCTTTCTTGTGTTTCAATGATGTGTGTGGGGGATGCATGATAGCTCAGTGGTTATTGCAAGCTTGTTAGCTGGAAAGCTGAGAGCCCATTTTCGATACCTGAGCACCGCACAATGGAGGTAAGCTCCCATCCTCACCCTAGATCCTGCCTACCTAGCAGTTTGAAAGCATGCAAATGTGAGTAGATAAATAAGTACCACTTTGATGGTAAGGTAACAGTGTAAGAAATAATACATTTTCCCCCAGTTTAGTCATTCCTTTCTACTATAAAACACTGACCTCTTTGTTGAATCAGTCAGAAGCAAAATCACCAATTTTTTCCTAGTAACTGTTTTTATTTCTCAACATTGTGCCAGAGAAATTCATCTATTCTCTTTTTAACAGTATTAGTTCCTATGTTGAATTTAGGAATTCTTTACCTTAATGCAGAAGCTCCAGGGATCTTGATTATTTCTTTAGCAAACTGGGGCATTTTCTACACATTCTAACTTCTATTAATAAGATGTTGGAGCAATTTAATGCGGAAATAATTCTCAAGCCACTGAGAATCTACAATGCATGAGACTCTGTTCGCCCACTTCTCTTCAGCAGAACTAAAATGTCATTCTAAACAGTGATTTTTCTCATGCTTCTAATAATGCAATTTAATTTTGTTATTTCATCTAGTCATTTCTCTGGTAATATTGCCATTAGTAAAAATGAAGATTTTTTTAAAGGAAAGAACCCTAATTAACTGAAGGATTAAAATAAAAGCTTCTGTTCTTTTGACTCTTCAGTAAGACCCTTCTGTGGGTCTCCATTAGAAGTTTTTTAAGAGTTAACCCATAGTAGGTGTCATTAGCCTTTATATGAGCAGATTTCCAGTAAAAAAGGGGGGAGGCAATATTTTTGTATGATAATAGGCAACTCAGAATAAATTCCTAGTTGAAAGTCCATCGATAATTTTACCAAATTAGTTCAGAACAAAAGTTGAAAATGGAGAATCTAGTAAAGTGTTAAATTACTTAGTAAGAAAGGGAAAGTTCACTGTCCCAAAATATTTTGCAATGAGTTAATGAACAGACCCAAATAAATTTTATTTAAAGTAGCCATTTAGAATATAGAATATTGGGTTGGAAAAATCTTGGAGGTCTTCTGGTCCAATTCCAAGCAGGGGAGACTACACCATTCTGAACAAATGGCTGCCCAATTTTTTCTTGAAAACTCCAGTCATGGAACACCCACAACTTCCAGAGCAAAGCCATTCCACTGATTAATTGTTCTCACTGTCAGGAAATGTCTCCTTAGTTCTAGATTGGCTCTCTCTTTTAACTAGCTTCCACCCATTGCTTCTTGAGCTGCCTTCAGGGCTTTGGAGAATAAGTTGACTCACTCTTCCCTATGACAGCCCCTTAAGTATTGGAAGACAACTATCATGCCCTTCTCTTTGTTAGACTAGATATATCTAGTCCCCTCAATTGTTCGTCATCTGGTTTTGATGCGTTGCGGGTCCCACTACCGGGATGAATTAGTCAGCTGATGACCTGCACCCGGGCAGACTGTCCGGGCGGGCTCCTCTTAGTGGCAAAGATGACAGCGACACAAAGGTTTCTTTTGTTGAGAGGAAGCCCAGATAGTACTACACACCTCTCTTTTATGGTGCAGCAAGCGGGGGGGGGGGTTATGTTACACATGAGGAAGTTAGACAGGAATAGGGAATATTGCCATATATGGCTATACCTTATGCTATAGCCAATTCTCGTTTTACACGTTGCTGTTCCATAGTGTCGCCCTATATGTGTATTGTATGTGTATTGGGTTTTCTGTGTACGTGACTTCCTACTGATGTGTCATGATATTGCAACATCCCCTCTGTTTTTATTATTTTGAGACCTCTCTATTCTTATACTGCAAGATCTAGTCCTCCTCCGAGTCCAAGTCCTGCCGGCATATTAGAATGCGAGGGCCGTCTCCTTTTTCTGGGTATTCATCTTCGTTCTCCTCCGAGTCCGAAGTGAATGCCAGTAGAGACCTTTTTTCTGCTGGAGTGTTGATCTCGGACCTTATTCTTACAAGCATGTTTATGTTGGTAATCTCAGTATCAATAATGGCCAGTCGTTTTTTAAGAAATTGCATTATTTTCCCGAATACACAAGGGCCCATGGTGCACAGCAATAGGAGCAATATTAATGGTCCGGCAATTGAGTAAAGAAGTGTTGTGAGCCATGGGGAGAAATTAAACATATTATGATACCAAGTGTTACCTGCTTCCCTTTCCTTTTTGCGTATTTCCAGCCGCTCTTTTAGTTTATATAATGAATCTTGTACTAAGCCGGTATGATCAGCATAGAAACAACATTCTTCTTTTAATGCTACACATAGCCCTCTTTCTTTTAAAAACAACAGATCAAGGCCCCTTCTATTCTGCAAAACAACTTCTGATAAGGATGTAAGAGATGTTTTAAGGTGAGAAATAGACTGTTCGAGAAGTTTGAGATCTTTGTCTATATCAGCACGCAAAGTTTGGTATTGATTATTACTAACTGCTAGACTGGCAATTCCCGTAGCAGCACCTGTAGCTCCTAGTCCTAGTAATACAGCAAGGGTAAGGGTGGTGACTACCTCTCTCTTAGGATGAGCAAAATTGGTGTTATCCTGCAGAAAGTTTTGGCCGGAGTGGTAAGTTATTTTTGGGACTATTGAAACGAGAACACAGTAACCATTCCTTTGAGTGATGGTGGGGCCGTGAGCACAAGCGGTGAGGCCAGTGTCACAGGCCCACCATGAATTGTTGTCTGGAACAAAATACAAGTTCTGAAAAACAGTAGTGAAATTCCCACCGGTATTCCAAAGTGCCCTTGAAGTACCATTGAGCCATAAGTAAGTCTGATTACAATGATGACTTGTGGTGTTAGGTACATTTCCCAGGCAGTATCCTGTCCCTATAATGTTACCAATGGTTTGAGTACCTTGTGACCAACGACAAGATGAAGGTGAGTTTTGGGCAGTGAAATTGGTGGTGCTACCGACGGCCTCATAGTAAGGGGGGCCTGCGTTAAGACACAGCCAACAATCATTGGTAATTGCAGGGTTGCTGGCATTGAGGAGGAGGTAACTAGAGTTTATCAACCGTAGCAAAGGTTGGGGAACTGTATGGCCTGGACGATATTCTACCAGGGATATGTTTCTATTGGGACCTACTTGGATAGCGGGCCACTCAATGATGAGTTTTATGGTAAAGGTATTGCCATAGTCGTACCCATCAGCATAGATCCGGATTCCCCAGGTAAGACCCGCCTCCCACCGTGTAGTCAGCCTTTTCCCTCCTGCTGAAAACAAAATATACATGGGATTACATGGAGTCCATGTGCCCCCTGAGGGGCAAATGGCTTGATGCCAAGAACCATTTTGGAAGGCAAAGATATAATCGTCTTTGATCGGTGGCGACCAGGAGATAGAACCGGTGGAGAGACATGACCAAGCGGCACAGAAGGCGTCTGCGGGGCCTCCGCAAACGCGATATTCTCGCAAGTCTGCTTATGTCTGGGGCAAATATAAAATCGATAGCGATGGACGAATCCCGGAGAAGGTGTGGGTATCTCGGTCGTGCTGGTGTAGGCGGTGAGGCCTACCAATATCTGTCCGACGTCAGCTTTGAGGGTAGGCCACCAGGTGTATGGGTGAGTGGTGTTGCTAATGGAGAATAAGACACGATCGTAGGCATCATATATTGTCCAAGTTTGTTTCACTGGCTGGTGTAGATTGAGGGGGTTTGCAGGCAACGTTTGTAGGAAAAAGGAAGAAAATAATGCAGTGAAGAAGAGGAGGCAGTTATTCATCATGGAGCTTCAGCCAGTGGAGATCCAGAGGGTCTGCGTTGGGTTGTGGCTGATCAGGTGGGGAGGTGTGGCAAGGGCGCACACAGCGACCAGGAATCCAGAGAACTTTTTCAGGTAACTAAATTGCAGCGTAGCCTCGCCCCCAGGTGATAAGTTCAGCAGGACCCTTCCAAGCTGGATCTGGGAGTTGCCTGTAATAGACAAGTGGTCTTGCAGTGGGGAGAGAGGGTTTAGTGAAATGATGAGACACAGCAGACGAGGGAGGGTTTCCAGTGAGGTTAAGGAAATTAAGAGTATACAAACAGACGTTTAACAGATTTTGCAGTGTCGGGAGGTTGGGGGGGCTAATCCCTTTTGACCCCGTGTACCAATCAAGGGCTTGTTTAAGCATTTGGTTTGCCCTTTCTACAATAGCTTGACCTTGGCTATTGAAAGGGATTCCAAGTTTGTGGTTAATGGACCAATGATGGCAAAACTCCGAAAAGGCGGAGCTTGCGTAGGCAGGTCCATTATCCGTTTTTAGTATTTTTGGACATCCCAACACTGAAAAGGTTCGAATACAGTGGTTGATTACCTGTTTTGCATTTTCGCCCCTTTGGGGCGTGGCCAATATGAATCCTGAATAAGTATCAATGGTAACATGAAGATATTTCCATGGGGCAAAAGGAGGGTATTGAGTAACATCCATTTGCCATGTATCACATGCCTGAAGTCCCCTGGGGTTAACCCCTTGAGGGATAGCTTTCGCTTGGAGACTGCATGTGGGGCATTGTTGGATGATAGCAATTGCTTCAGCCATGGTAATGCCAAATTGTTTGACCAGAGCCTTTTTATTTTGGTGAAAATAAGCATGGCTTTCTTCTGCCGTTAAGGGGGCAGGTTGTTTTTGAGCAGCAAAAACCTGTTGGCAAGCAGTATCGGCTCTGACATTTCCCTCGGAGAGGTAACCCGGAAGGTGCTGGTGGCTCCGAATGTGAGCAATAAAAAAAGGATGTTGACGAGCAGTAATGAGTTGCTGTAAGCAAGAGAACAGTTTTAAAAGGGAAGTCTCCATGGAGGGGGAAAGATAAGAGCCATATATATGAAATACTACTTGAGTGACATACAAGCTGTCAGAGATAAGATTGATTGGGATGTGAGGAAATTTTTCCAAGGCTAAGATGACGGCCGCTAATTCTGCTTTTTGGGCTGAGGTCTGAAGAGTTGTACGACAGGAATGCCACTGGCCATCTTCCAGCCAAGTACAGGCACCAATGGTCTTGGAACCATCAGTAAAGATGGTCAAAGCTTCAGAGAGAGGTTGTGTGGAGAGGGGTGAAGGAAAAGTGATGGGTATGGTCTTTATAATTTGAATGCGAGGATCAGCTGGCAAATGACATGATACTGATCCAACCCAATCAGCTAATGCGTATTGGAGATCCTCTGAATTTTGAAAGAGCTGTTCCCAAGTATGTAGTTTGAGAGGAACATATACAGTGCTGGGTTCTATACCCATGAGGGCTTTGAGACGTGTTCGGCCTTTTTGAATTAATAGGGCCATTTGCATGGGTTTTGTGGTAATTGTTGCACGAGGGGTTCGGAGAAGAGTCAAAGGGTGGAGTGGAGTAGGGTGGAGGTGCTGAGGCAGCAACAGGAGAGAGTTCAGCGGAAGGTGGGTCTGAGGAAGACTGGATAGAATCATCGGGAAAGAGAATATTAAGGGCGGCCATAACGGCACGCCAAGAACAAATAATCTGAGGCGGAGCCCTGGGTGGTTCATGCATCCATTTCCCCATCCGTTCCCAAGAGGAACGTTTAAGAGTGCCTTCCGCGGGATACGCGGGGCAGTGTTGTTGGACATAACTCAAAAAATCATCCAAATACTTTTTTGACAGAGGATATACATTTGTGCCGTTAGCCTTCTGCAAATAATTTGCCTTCTTCACTAAAGGGAGAAGTTCATTCCTATGCTTGAGTTGACCTTGAGAAAGTGAGGAGCCCATACTTACGATGTGCGAGCCTATTCCAGGTGCGTAGTACAGGAGTGAAGGAAGCGCATTCCTAGACAAGAATCGCGCTTTGTCGGGGACGTATCGTTGAGACAATCACGTCGGGGTCACCAGTTGATGCGTTGCGGGTCCCACTACCGGGATGAATTAGTCAGCTGACGACCTGCACCCGGGCAGATTGTCCGGGCGGGCTCCTCTTAGTGGCAAAGATGACAGCGACACAAAGGTTTCTTTTGGTGAGAGGAAGCCCAGATAGTAGTACGCACCTCTCTTTTATTGTGCAGCAAGCGGGGGGGGGGTTATGTAACACATGAGGAAGTTAGACAGGAATAGGGAACATTGCCATATATGGCTACACCTTATGCTATAGCCAATTCTCATTTTACACGTTGCTGTTCCATAGTGTCGCCCTATATGTGTATTGTATGTGTATTGGGTTTTCTGTGTACGTGACTTCCTACTGATGTGTCATGATATTGCAATATGGTTTAGTCTCTGGACCTCCTTTTTTGTTATTTGTTATTACTCTTTTCATTTTTGCTCTACTGCTTGAGCAAATATTCTCAGAATCATAAACAAAAACTTATTTACTTTTTTATTTTCATAAATAGAATTATTTTAAATCATTAATATCAGGTAAATGTTCAGGGGATATCCTGGGTATAGAGACTGGTCACCTTGTTACAAATCTTGCTTGATTTCCCAGTGCTTGAATGATAGTGAAAAATATTTTGTTTTTTTAAGGTGTTTTCCTTAGGAAGTAAAGCTGGATTATATAAAACTCTTCCTTTATTTTACCTTCATTGTAACAATCAGCTGGATGGATAGGACTCAAAGAATTCAAATGTCATCCAGTACATTTCAGTTGCTGTCTGTAGACTTGAGCCTAGGTCTCTTAGACCTAGATCAGTACCTAAGCATTTAATTTAATTTAATTTTTTTAAAAAATGTATGCTGTCCATCTCACTGTCAGGAGGCTATTAACATGCCTCATTCAACCCCGTTTTCCTCTGATAGTCAAACCATTATATTGCTTACCTCCAATATTGTACAGTATCTGAGTGGTACGACAGATCTCATTCAATATTATAGGCTCAGAGACATGATATATAAGAAAAAGAGATTTGGAGGGAGGAAATAATAGAAATTGTTATCATCATCATCTAAAAAAACAAGCTTGGGCATCAGTTCTTAAAATTGTAGTATTTATTGCTATTGGTGGGGATGAAAATAATTTAGAGAACCCAATGTAATGATGGCCAGCTTGGTGTCAATTTGTAGGGGGAGAAAAGCAATAAGCTATCAGCAGATGGTATGAAATAGCACAGCCCCATGTCTTTTTTTCCCAGCCTTTAGGAACTAATTATAGTCAGAGGTAGCTTTGTAGTTCACAGGTAGCTTTCTAGAAACATTAGTTAAGGAGCTCTTGACTCCTTCCCTGTAATTCAAGCACTGGACAAGAAAAGATGCAGGCAAAGAGCCTGAAAAGGTTTTGCTGTGTAAAATAGAAGGCTTCAGCATCCTCTCTGCAACCAAGCACACTCCACAGAGAATATCATAGTGAGGTGGATACTAATGAATAGAAGTAAAAGGGGCACTTTATGACCATTAAGGTTGGGTGGAACATACATTGAATTTTCCCTGGCTCAAAGTGAATTGGCCTGCTTTGATGTTTTGAACTGGTGTGTCCAAACAAAGCTACTCCTTTGAACCAAAGTGCTACTTTGAACGGAATTGTTTTGAAGACTCAGAGTTCAAACTGGATTGCAGTTGATTGCTATGGTCACAGTGACCATCCTTGGAAGTTTTCTAAAACATGAGCTTTGTGGTATTCACACAGTAATGATGGATCTTATCCTACTGAAGCTTGAACATCCTACTGATTCATCCAACATCTAGATAGAAGAGTGAAATTCTTTACCCTTTCCAGAAGAAACCTCATACATTTCCAAATACAGATGTGTGCATATCACAACAGGCAAATGGAGCAGGGTTGGGATTCAAATGTCTTAACAACCGGTTCTTGGGCGTGGCCTAATTTGTGGGTGTGGCTTGGTGGTCATGTGACTGGGTGGGCATGGCTTGTTGACTGGGTGTGGCTTGGTAGTCACGTGACTGGCTGGGCGTGGATTGTATGTAAATATTATAAATATTTACGTAAATATTGATTTTTTTTTTATAAAAAAGAGCCACTTTTACCCAAAATCAGGCAAAGCAGGCAGGCAGATTGAGTTGCTCACAGAATCACAGATTCACTCAGAGATCTACCTTTCTGCAATCTACTACCTGAGTCTGCACTGAAAAATAGAAGCTTCAGTTCTAAGGAAGGTTCAGCTCTGCTTTTAGATTAGCTAGAAAGCAAGAAATCCAATGATTTCCTGCTTTCTAGCTAATCTAAATCTCCCGGCACAGCAGAACAGCTGATGGCCAGGAAAAAAGAGAGGAAAAATAGCAACTTAGCAGGCAAGTTTGCCAGGTAAGGAGTGAGTGGGCGGGGAGGGGTCAGCCAGCGGCACGGTTTGCCGATTTTCCGAACTGTGCAGAATCAAAACAACCAATTCTATAGAACCGGTCCAACCAGGTAGAATCCCACCCCTGAAATGGAGTGTGCTTTAAACACTCTGATGTGTTTATCTGTTTGCCTCAAGTATCTGCAGAAAATTTGGCACCCCTTCCTGTTCTGATTCCTTTTTAGGAAAATTGGAATACAGCCTCTTCAAGCAAATGTTACAGGGAAAGGTCACTTGATGGCAAAATGTGTGGGGAACCAGCTTAATCTCCAGCATTGTATAATTGCACTGTGACAAATGGAAGCATTAGAATTGATAAGGATGTAATAAAAATGCAAATCTAGCAAGCCTGCGCTAGAAATATAAAGGCACAAGAGGTCCCAAATGAAGCTTAAATAAAACAATGCATTTTTTTCTGCCTGCATTTTCCCAAGGTGAATTTAATTTGTGCCTGAATGTATCATTTGGACTGTCATTTAATTGTAGCGGTATATGAGCAATTGATAATTGTATTAGGTTTTTTTTAAGAGCCTAGTAAAATCGAGGGTGCCATCTTTTTTGCAACATGGGATAAAGCTTGGCTGATATTTACATTATTTTTTTTCTATCGCTGTAATGACTTTTAAAAAGTTATCTCCTTCTACCTTTTCACCTCTAAGCAGCGTTTTTTCCCTGTGAAAAAAAAACTTTCCAGCAGCCATTATCTTGAAAAGATTCTATTATTTCCTTATTCCATTCTGAACAAATGGCTGTCCAATATTCACTCACAACTTCTGAAGGCAAACTGATTAATTGTTCTCATTGTACAAAATTTCTCCTTAATAGTTGTAGTCCTCTGGCAGCCATGGTCATCCCCAATCCCTTTTGGAGTGGTTTACTTTGAGTTTATATCTACTGTTTGCCCATGTGTTATTGTGGTTGAAGCTGAAGTAGTCATTGACAGGTAGGATGTTGTTGGTTGTTGTAGGTTGGATCTCTTTTTAATCCCCTTCCAACTTCTTGTCCTGCCCTAAAGTGCTTTGGAGAATAGGTCGACCCCCTCTTTTTGAGGACACTCTTTCAAATATTGGAAGACTGCTATCATATCAAACACTAATCCTTCTCTTTGTTAGACTAGATATATTTACCAGTAGTTGAACTGCTCATTATATGCTTTGTTGTCCAAACCCCTTGTGTTCTATGTTAATCTTCTCTGTAGAGACAAGATATTTGTTACACATTCTGGTGACATTGACCAGTTGTCCCTTCTTAGCCATGCCTGCCATTCACAAGCTAACAAAGAAGTCAAGCAAAATTATATTGTTACATCCAAGATTTTTCACCTGCTCTCCCATTAATGCAAACTCAATTGTGTGTTGATTTCGTTGGGGTTAACTAAACTGTCAGTTCAGGGAAACAACTGCATGTTTTCTTGGAGAGTTTAGCCATTCTAGCTCGAAGGAGTCAATGGGGAGCAATCAAGCTCCCATTATTAATAAGCTCAGTATCCTGAAGAAGTTTGGCTTATCAGCAGGAAAGCTATCCCAATTCAATTCCAATTCCATTTATTTGTACAAGAACTAAACTCTGCTTCGAACTCTGCCATGCAGGCCTTAAGAATGGAATCATTTTTTTCTGGATTCAATGTATGTACTGTCGTCCTAACTGTGCTTCTTTTTTGTGGCTTAGTTGATGATTACCTTACACTGACTTGTTAAATAGAACTGCTAAAAGACAAATGCTATTTGAGATATATTATCACATTAACAGAGTCAGAAGGGATTTTGGAGGTCTTCTAGTCCAACACCCTGCTCAATAGTTGCCCAATTGTTCTTAAAAACTTCTTGCATTGGTGCACCCACAAGTTCTGGAGGCAAGTAGTTCCACTGATTAAATTGTTCTCTTGTCAGGAAATTTCTCCTTAGTTCTAGGTTGGTTTTCTCCTTGATAAGTTTCCATCCGTTGCTTTTTTTATCTTGCCTTCATGTGCTTCGGAAAATAAGTTTTTTTAAAATTAAAGTTTTATTTGGGTTTTCACACATACAAAATACAAGTAAAACATCTTTTTTGAAAATAGCATGGTCCCGGGTTGAACTTCTTTATACAGACACAAAACTCAGTTTCATGCTCCTTTTTGTGTTCTATTCCATATCTTATTACTATTTTGCATTTTCTATATAATTTTTCCCCTCTTTTAATTTTCTCCATTTTATTTTGATTATCTCATCTCAATTCAAATCATTATACCTGTTTCAATTTCATATTATCTTTTCTCATTAAACAAATTTTCTCCTGTAGTTACTAATTGGAGTATGACACCTTTATATCTTTTAATTTTATCCATTCAACTCTTATTTAAACTTCAATATATACCTTAAGGTTGTAACATTCAATATAATACATAATACATAACTTCCAATCGAATTCTGCTTGGTACATTCTTATAATACACACTATATTCTTTAAAAAAGGATTATAAATATGTGTAATTAAAACCCTCATTCCATTCCAATTCAGTTCTATCATTAATATTCATTAAAGTCTTAACATCTTTAACATTTCTTTTCAATTAAATTTTCCCCTTATTTCTCTTCACATATGTTTTATAAATCATTAAATATTCACTTTATTACATTTATTTATTGACAAACATTCCACTAAATTACGATAACTATTTTATCAAAGATTTTAATCATACATTGTTTCATATTTTCTGAAATTATTTCTATTTCTAATATAATAATACTATCTTATGTACCTGTGCAGAATCCCTTTTTCAATTAGATTTTCACCCATTATCTCTAAATAGGCCCTGTTTCTCTATATCTTGTTTCTGTCCTTAATAACTTTCTTTCTTTCTTCCCTCTCTTCTTCTCCCTCCCCTTTTTATCCCCTTGTCTCTCTAGTTCTAATTCTCTCTTCTGCATTTCCCTCTTCTGTTGCTTTCTGTTTTTATACTTATTTTTCAATCTATTCTTTTTTGGGGTTGTTTTTCCCAGTCTTAAACTTTCCATTCTCTTTCCCCCCTTTCCTTTTTTCCCCCCACCTAAGATTACTTGTTCATTAAAGATGGCTTCTTCTTTGTCCCAATCTTCTTGTTCTGCAGGTATTTCTTGTTGTTTCTCATCGTTCCAAATCTCCATTTCTAAGAACTGAAATATGAAGCCAAAAGAACCTCTCCCTTCTTGTGCATCTTCTTTGTACTTTTTAAGTTCAGTTTAATTAATTAATTCAGTTTAAGTTCAGTTTAATTAATTCAGTTTAATTTTCAGTTCTTCTAAGAGTGGAGCCATTTTAAACACTTTTAAACAACCACCCGATTGATTTTAGTCATTCAACTGCAATAACCAAGAATCCAGAGATCACCAAGTAATCCAAATATTCCCGAGCTATTTCTTCTTTTTCTTCTTTTCACTTTCTCTTCCTCGGGTTTTACTATTTTGTTGGCATGTTTCAGTTAAAATGTATCTTTTAGAAGACTTGTTGAGCTTTTACTGTGAGTTCTTTTTAATTCCAGGCAGTCTCCACCTTTCCAGATCCTGCTCTTTTATTCTTCCTCTCTCCTTTCCTGTTTTCAAAAGCTTTTAAGTATCCAGAAATCTTTATTATCCCTTTGACTTTTTATTTTCAGCATTAAATACCTATTAATATCAAAGTGGATTTTTTTTCCAATTTCTTGCTTAAGTCTCTTAGCTGTCAGTATAGGAAAAGGAAAAAAAATCAAATCCTTTCCCTTTTCTCTCTCCTTTGCTGCTTAAAGATCTTCTTTGGGAACAGTATTATTTTTTTTATAGTTTAAATTCCAGGGTACCTTATTTGTTGCTTTTGCTGTTTGACCCGGTCAACCAAAACTTTCTCTTCTTATCTTCCTCCTGCACATTCTTTTCTGGTCGAGTTCTTTGTGGTGGCCATTTCTGACCACCGCTACAACCGCCTTCAGGAAAGGGAGTAATGGCCAGCTGAGGAGGAGAGATGCGGCTCTCCTCAACCCTGCAGGCAGTCTCCCCCTTCTTCACCACCTCTACAGGGTGGCTTAGCCCCAAAACCAGCCGGCTCGGGGCGCTCCAGCGACGAGCACAGATCAAAACTGCACAGAGTCGTGGTTTTGGTCTGTCACCGAAGAATCTCAAACTGGAAGTTGTGCTTCAGAAAATAAGTTAACCCCTCTCTTTGTGGCTGCCCAAACCCCCCTCTTTGTGGCTGCTGGACAAATCACAACCTAGTATGCTATGTGAATCCAGCCAGTAGGTTAATGTTGGGGAAAGAAATCACACATTTTTTCCCAGTTTAGTCATTTCTTTTTACCATGAAATACTGACTCTTAGATATTGGAACACTGTTAGCATATCACTCCTCATCCTTCTTTCGATTAAACTAGACATATTCAATTCCTGCCACTGTTCTTCACATGTTTTATCCTCCAATTCCCTAAGAATCTTTTAGGCATTGTTTCTAGAGTCTCAACAACCAATTAAGAGGAATGTGGTGCAAAGCAACCTTGAAATTTAATTTACTCCACCTTGTTCAGATGCCACTTGGAATAGGATGATCTAAAAATGTAATTCAGTGGTATCAACCCAGCCTATTCAGTTTGGCAGAAATGACATGCTGTGTACCCCATTGGTCGATGAGTTTTGGCTGGAGGGGTCTAGAAAGAGAGGAACTGGTATAGCTCCTGCAGTATGGAATATCTGCCCTCATCCTTTTGGCTTTCCAGAAGGGCATTAAGCCTAGCTTTGCCAGTTAGCCTAGATTATTGATGGGGGCACTCAATATTGGAGGTGGATTAACTGATTTTGCCATTTTGCTTCTTGTCCTTGTATTTAATGTTTTTAATATCCTTTTTATTTATGATTTTAACTGTAAGCTTATAGAGTCACTTTTCAGCATGAGATGAATGGCATAATAAACAAACAAACAAACAAACAAGAACTTTCCTGTTGGTAAGATCTGCCAACCAGTTGGAATGGATTGCCTCACGAAGAGTCAAGAGTCCCTTTCACTGGAGATCTCCAAATAGGCTGAATAGTCATCTGTCTGAAATGCTTTAGCAAATCCTGTGGTGACTAAGGGATTAAACGACATGTAGGAATGTGACTTACTATTAAGATACATTCACACATGCAAGGGACCCACATGAAAGGAGCATGAATCTCTCAAGGGATTTGACCATTTCATCTTGCCTGAATGTTTACAAAATGTTGGCCAGGTTTTAATTTGAAGTTTTAATTTAAAAATGAAAGTTTATAATTGCTTGTAAATCTATTACGTTAAAAAAAGGGAGGGGATATTCCAAATATTTTAGATATATTTTTCAGCATTCAACCAGGATGGACATTTTATGTTTAATGTTAATTATATGTTTGTCATATGTTATTTTTTGAGAACATTTTTTAAAATACTATTGTTGGTTGTTCTGTTTGTAGTTGATGTTTTTGTTTTTTTCTTCTTTCTTTTTCTTTATTTTGAGTTTTAACTTTGGAGATAGATTAAAAAAAAAGTTACAAAATGCAAAAATCACAAATGGCAGACACAGAAATCCTAGATGATCCTGTGGAAAGACTTGCTATTCCCTCGGGACACATACTTTTTATGATATCACCAAGAGTATGCCTTTTGTTCCATGTTCTAGCCCAGGGATGTCAAACTCCTGTTGTCATGGCATCATCAAGTGATGTATCAGGACTTTCCCTCCTTGGTAAACCAGGTGGGGGTGGGGCCAGCATGTGATGCATCTGGCCTGTGGGCCATGAATTTGACACCCGTGTTCTAGACAACGCTGCTTGTTTTTTTGAGAAGTCTACCCACATCATTTTACAGTATTTAAACTATTTTTAGAATATTTACAGATATCACATTGCTTGTTCCTTAATGAGCTGCTTTTCTGAGGGAAGATATTCTTTTCTAACTCCCCCCAATTCTTGCTGATCCTTTCCTTATGATCTCCTTTTGATTCCATAGCTGTCAGAACCTGGCACCTGAATTTCTTCTGTCTATCTATAACTATATCTGCATGATATATATCTCTTGTTCAGTTAACCACATCCAAGGGTTACCATTAACACAGCACGTTATAAAAGCAGACAGTGCCAGGAAAAATTCATTAAGCAGGTCAAGCTGTGCATAAACTAATAATAGCTTACCTCTAAGGTAACTCGCTGAGTGATGCAAGGTAATTATACCTTCTCTGTTGCCTAATTTTAATTGCACAGCTTTCCATTATTTTGTCAGGGTTGGCCAGAGTGAGGTAAAAGAATCTTTCCAAACTTACTTCATTTCAAGTTTCAAGGAAAGACATGATGGATGGATACAGAAGGAAGGCAAGCTGCTCCGAATTTCTTTTCAAGTATCCTGCTGAATACAGCTGTAAGTTCTTCCAAAAAAAACCCCCAAACCCTGGCTGTTAATCAGCTGTAATTGGTAAGTCATCATGATTACTGTCCTATCATTACAAGGGCATTATCAGGGTATGTTTGTTTCTCTCATCCTTATTATTGCATGGGAAAGAGACTGGATTCATTGCAGTCAACCAAACCACAATTTGGTTCACTAAAGATGACATAAGATCAATAGGAATAATTGTCCATATACAAAAGGAGCCAAAGTTCCGTTCTTCAAAGAGAAAAAGCCCTGACTTTATACTTTGTTCCCTTATGAACAAGACAAGAAACAATGGATGAAAGCTAATCAAGGAGAAAAGCAACCTAGAACTAAGGAGAAATTTCCTACCAGTGGAACGACTTGCCTTCAGAAGTTGTGGGAGCTCCATCAATGGAGGCTTTTAAGATGAGACTGCACAGCCACTTGTCTGAAATCGTACAGGGTCTTCTGCTTGAGCAGGGGTTGGACTGGATGACCTCCCTTTCAACTCTATTATTCTGTCTTATGTATAGTACTCTTAAAGTACTTTGCATATGCATGTATTTATTTATTTACTGCAGGGATTTAGATTGCCTTCATCCTAGACTCCAGGCAGTTAGGGAATAGGGATGACCCACAAGCTTCACATAGTTCTTCAGAGAGTTTCTTGTGACTTTTCATTTTTCTTCGTTGTCACTATTAATCTTTTGCTGTCACTATTAATCTTCTGCAAGACAAAATTCCTGCAAGGACCAGTGATTTTAGAATCCACTAAGTGCAAAGGCCAGAGCACTTGATATTCTGGCTTCTTCACTCAGAGAAATATGGCTGCTGAGTCTACAAGTCTAGTGGGTGTCACATAATAGTCATGGCAGCCATCACTGAAATTGCAGCATAGCAAAAGCAATGAGACAATTGGAAAGTGAGATGGAGAAATGGTTGTCTTTCACCTGTATTATGATCACACAAGTGGGGTGTGGGAAAACTATTGACAGATGCAAGATGATTGAAAGAGGATATACTAGTTCAGGGGTGTCAAACTCACGGTCTGGCATGTGCTGCTCCTGCCCCTGCCCGGTTTAGTGAAGGGGAAAAAAGTCCCGATATGTCAAGTGATGCCACCATGATGATGCAAGTTGGACACCCCTGTACTAGTTTAATAAAAAGAAAGACTAGGGGTGACATGATAGCAGTGTTTCAATATCTCAGGGGCTGCCACAAAGAAGAGGGGGATCAACCTATTCTCCAAAGTACCTGAAGGCAGAACAAGAAGCAATGGATGGAAACTAATCAAAGAAGAGAAGCAACCTAGAACTACGGAGACATTTCCTGACAGTTAGAACAATTAATCAGTGGAATGACCTGCCTGCAGAAGTTGTGGGTTCTCCAGCACTGGAAGTTTTTAAGAAGATGTTGGACAATCATTTGTCTGAAATGGTATAGGGTCTCCTGCTTGAATAGGGTATGGACTAGAGGGATCTCCAAGGTCCCTTCCAACTCTGTTATTCTGTAATATGCATGAATATGCAAACATGTATATGCATATAAGTATGTATATATCTTCATAATTCTAGTCTTGTGCTGGAAGAAGAAGATTTATTCTCCTGGAGTCTTCTACCATGTCTATAATTATTGAGATAGCTTAGCACTTTACAGTGCTTTACAGCCTTCTCTAAGCGGTTTACAGAGTTAGCATATTGCCCCCAACAATCTGGGTCCTTGTTTTACCCACCTCAGAAGGATGAAAGGTTGAATCAACCTTGAGCCAGTGAGATTCGAACCACCAAATTGCAGGCAGCCGAGAGTCAGCAGAAGTAGCCTGCAGTACTGCACTCTAACCATTGCCCACTGCTTGGCATGAAGATCCATGGTATTGGCCATGCAATTTTTTCTTTAGTCATTGATCCTGGTCTGTTTTGGTATCTGAAGAGTTGGCTATTGGCCAAAAAAACTAATCTTTGGTGATGTGACAGCATGCAATCATTTGAGTGTCACATTTAGATTTTTTTTCTTTTGTTTTGCTGATGGACAATAGCTTTAGAAGTGCAGTAAAGCTAGCAAGACAGTTAAATGAAAACAGAGAGATAAAGATACTTGGAATGTTTTATGATTCGCTAGTTCTCCTTCACCCTAATGTTTTCCCACAGGGACTGAGTTCACTTTTTGGATCAATTAGTTACTGCAGAAATAAATACAATTCTTATAAGGGGGCACATAAAAGAGAACAGTGATTCAATACTTTTATCAAAGCAATCTGTATCTGCCTAATTATTTTCAAAGACAACTTTTCTCCTTTTTCTTCCTTTTTAGGATTGAAGTCACTATACATTTTATTCTTGCTTATGTCTCTTTCTTATTTCTCTTTTCTTAGATAAATTGAAAATTAGTGGGCTATATGATTGAACAAGAGAGTGATTAAGACAGTTCTTCCTAATAGTTAATAATTTTTCTTTTTATGTTTTAAAATTAGATAGCTAGCAGAAACCATAGAATATTTTTAATGTGATATGTGAATTTCAATGAAGAAACAGTAATTAACAGAAAGAATAAAAAGTGGGAAGTGCTTGAAAGTGAAGAAACTTTAAGTATATCTCTGGAGGAATTGATCTTCTGCTTTGCCAGGAATGCTTTAGATATGTTAGTTGGATAACTATGTGTACTTGCCCATTAAAATATTTATCCAGAGCCAATTTCATTATCTTGAATTTTCCATAGATATTGCTATATGTGGGTCTGCTGATGTGAGCAATCCAAACAATGGGGGAAAAAATCTTACAGCACATAATGTGAAAATGTATGTGTTTGGAAGGACATGGTTTATTCAACATTTGTCTCTAACCAGCATCAGAAAACACTTTCAACAGAAAGATTTCAAAATTCAAACTCCAAGTATTCAATTTTGACTTCTATTTTGGGCTTGGACAATCCAGAACTACATTGCCTACAGTTGGACTTAAGCATAGTACACAAAATTATCTGCTACAATGTCCTACCAGTCAATGACTACTTCAGCTTCAACTGAAACAACACAAGAGCACACAAAAGATACAAACTCAATGTAAACCACTTAAAATTTGATTACAGAAAGTAGGACTTCAGCAACAGAGTTGGAATGGACTACCTGACTCTGTTGTTACACCCTCAAATCCCCACTCCTTTAACCTTAAACTATCCACTATTGACCTCACCCCATTCCTAAGAGGTCTGTAAGGGGCGTGCATAAGCACACAATTGTGCCTACTGCCCCGTCCTATTGTCCCCATTTATTTCATTTATTTGTACCTATTTTCTGTATTCATACTCATGTTTATTCTTATACCTCTTATCTTGTAAGCGATTGAAAAATCAAATAAATAAATAAAATTAATAAATTTTGTACTTGGAATAATCTATTCCAAAGCTGCATCACTTCCAGCAAGGTTGGAGCATTTTGAATGACTAATTTCTCATTAAAACAAAGGTTGGTTAAATTTAGAACAATTCAACTTCAACACACAAGCTTCTAAAATCCAAAATTTCCTTAGAAAAATAACTAACAAGAATGTACTTGAAGTCTAATTACCACTTCATGTATTTGAACAATTTTTAATGTATAGGGATGATGACTAAGAAATGCCAACAAAACATTTGAAGTTATTGTCCTTTGTGGAGGTGAAGATTTTCTGGGGTCATTAGAATATGGTTGCAACTTCAGTTTGTGGTCATTTTTTCAGACTGCTGTTTTCCTGTACACCATAAATATATTATTTTTATCTTAACAACTAACCCAATATTATTCAGAACTGAACTTTGTTGTAAGGATACCCCCTTCCTTCAATGACTTAACAGTTAGTTTCTAATGATTGTGGATTTATTATTTATTTATTTATTTATTTGATTTGTTAATCGCTTACAAGATAATAGGTATAAGTATATGCATAGTTATGAATACATGAAATGGGTACATATAAGAAAAAGAAACAATAGGACAGGGACGGTAGGCACATTGGTGCGCTTATGCACGCCCCCAACAGACCTCTTAGGAAAGGGGTGAGATCAATAGTAGACAGTTTAAGGTTAAAGTTTTTGGGGTTGGGGAAGAAACCACAGAGTCAGGTAGAGTATTCCAGACATTGACCACTCTGTTACTGAAGCCGTATTTCCTACAATCAAGTTTGGTGCGGTTAACCTTGAGTTTGTATCTATTGTGTGCTCTTGTATTGTTATGGTTGAAGCTGAAGTATTCATTGACAGGTAGGACATTGCAATGTATGATTTTATATACTATACTTAGATCAGACTGAAGGCAGTGTAGTTCTAGGTTTTCTAGGTCTGGAATTTTGAGTCTGGTGGCATAAGGTATTCTGCAACGAGTAGAGGAGTGGAGAAGTCTTCTTGTGAAATATTTCTGGACTTTCTCAACTGTGTTAATATCAGATAATAATGTGGTTATAATAATGTGAAGTTTGCTTATTGTTATGGGTAATCTGTTTTTTTTTGTTTTTGGGGGGAGTTGTTGGTACATATAGTTTGATGACTCTTTTGACTAGTAAAAAGTAAAAATATGTTGTAATAGTCTTCTACAGTATTGCATCCAGAGAATAGAAATTGCCAATCAAGGGATGAGAGATTGTTGTTTATAATATCATAGTTGCCTTTTTTGAAGTTATAATTGAGGATTCCATTATTGTGATGATTTTTGTGTGGACGTATGTTGAGACAAAAGTCAATCATATTGTGGTCACTGCTGGAAAAGGGTTCTTTAGTTTGTATTCCATAAATTAAATTCAAACTATTGCAGAAGATGAGATCAAGGCAGTTGTTTAGTCTAGTATTGTTGGTTATTAGTTGTTCCAGTCCCAGATTTGTAACAGCATTGTAGAGGGTTGAGTGTATGGGTTCAGTTGTACATTCGTTTAGGGTCCAGTCAATATGAGGTAGATTGAAGTCACCAAGAAAGATAAAAGCATGTGGGCAGGATGTTGCCCATGTTAGTAGTGAATTTAGCTTGTTTACATATTCAATGTCATAATCAGGTGCTCTGTAACATAGTAAGAATCGAAATGTGATATTTAAGGATAGTTCACAGATGATGGTCTCAGGAAGAGCAAGCTCTTGGGTAACTTGGATGTTTTTTAGATGTAAGGACTTTTTATAGAAGATAGCAACACCACCTCCTCTACGAATTTCATGATCTGATCAGTAAACATGATAGTCTCTTACTGTGGTAATAGAGTCAGGGAGAGATGCATTGAGCCATGTTTCACAGACAAATATGATGTCAAATTTAGCCATATTTAGTAAGAGGAGAAATTCAGGTATTTTATTCACAAGGCTTCTTGCATTGAGTAGCTTGCATTTAAGGCCAGCAGTAGTTGGAATTGAGGTAGTTAGGTGTGTGCGTGCCTAGTCTTGGATATTTCTAGTTTCTGCAGTACTGAGTTTTCATGCATTCTATATACTAAAAGGAGGAAAGGGAAGAAGAAACCCCACATCAGAATATGTCTCGAGAATATATATTTTCAAGAAAGCATAAAGAAAGCACAATGTTGCTAATGAAAAATAATTTGCCCTACTGTCTGTTTTCCTTATAAAAATGTTTCCTTTGTTTCTGTTCAGGGAATGTTATGTAGCAGAAGGGGTGAATTTCAGTAAAAGGAGGTTGTATATTGACCAACATCTCTGACCAAAATTTTTCAA
This sequence comes from Pseudonaja textilis, assembly GCF_049901715.1. Taxonomy (NCBI): domain Eukaryota; kingdom Metazoa; phylum Chordata; class Lepidosauria; order Squamata; family Elapidae; genus Pseudonaja; species Pseudonaja textilis. The sequence continues at coordinate 10,073,366 of NC_141998.1, read as the reverse complement.
TTGTTGAATTATTTGGCTCAGGTTTATTGCATAGCAGACATTTCATCTATTTGATTCTGTAGAAGCTTTGATAGCTCTGGTTTTTTATATTCAGATCTAAGAATATGTAAAGGTGCACTCTATGTCATGATACCACTCCTACCATATGTGGTATTGAGCAGGTTCTGACCAGTTCTGGAGAACCGGTAGCAAAAATTTTGAGTAGTTCAGAGAACCGGCAAATGCCACATCTGACTGGCCCCACCCCCATTCATTTTCTGCTTCCTGAGTCCCAGCTGATCAGCTGGGTCTTCTTTTGTTGTTCTGCAGAGGAAAATGGAGCTGGAAAGCAGGACAGTATTTATTCATTTATAACTGTGCATTTGACATTCAAGGCTTCCGGGTAAAATTCCATGAACTTGCCAGACATCTTTACAGAAAGTACCTACACACCTTTTCAAATAATGATTAATAAAAAACTCACAATTATAGAAATCAGCCACTGGCATAATATATCCATAAAACAGACCTGCCAAGTAGATGGAGTAAAAATAAACAACATACTTTATAATTAAATTACTGAATGGCATTGAATTAAAATAATTAATCTTGCATTCCTTCAAATATGGTTAAGTAGTTCAGGTGCTTTGTTTTGAACAGATCTATCAGTCAATCCTTAAGGAATTCAACCAGGGGTGGGATTCAAATTTCTTAACAACCAGTTCTATGGGTGTGGCCTAATTTGTGGGTGTGGTTTGGTGGTCATGTGACTGGCTGGGTGTGGCTTGCTAACTGGGTGGGTGGGTGGGTGAGTCAAACAGAGCAGCAGACATCAAACCGGTTCAGTGTCTGCTGCTCTTCAGAGCTATCGGTTCTATAAAACCGAGCTGAATCGGTAGCATCCCCACCCCTGAAATCATCCTTGACTGTTCTTGGGAAGGACAGATACTGACATGAAGTTCAGATACTGAAGAGAAAACTCATCAGGAAAGGCCCTAAGACTCATTGGGAAAGACTGAAGGCAAAATGAGAAGGGGGTGGCAAAAGATCAGATGGTTGGACAGACTCATTGAATGTGAATTTGGGAGACAGTGGGGGACAGGGAAGTCTGGCATGCTATGGTCCATGGGGTTGCAAAGAGTCAGACACAACTTAGTGACTGAACACCAATTTTTTTTTTTAGTACTTCTGAGTCAAACTGAAGAAATTGCCACCATGGTTCATAAGCCATGATTAAAAATCTAGCATGTTGTGTGAACCAAGGGAACTGGTTTATTCATCAAATAATGGTTAAGTGCAGTGGTTAAGTGCAGTGGTGGCACAATGGTTAGAGTACAATCTTGCAGTTCAAATCTCACCAGCTCAAGGTTGATTCAGCCTTCTATCCTTCCGAGGTGGGTAACCCAGATTGTTGGGGGCAATAGGCTGAACCTGTAAACTGCTTAGAGGGGGCTGTAAAGCACTGTAAGATGGCATATACATCTATTGCTATTGCTATTGCTAAGCAAATCAGTTAGTGTCTTTAACCTGTGGACTGTATGTTCTTGCTTTTGAATATTATACACATAAAGTTTTATGGCTGGTAGAAGGCATTTTTACATGATTTCAGTTAGGGTGAAGTAAACTGCTCCCATATATATATATGGGTTGTCTTGCAGCCATTTTCAATGATGAAAAATGGATCCTTGTAGGCATTTTATCTGAAGATCTTTAACACTAAAGAAGTGATTTGTCTTAATATTTCAGTTTCCAACACACATAATTTCAGCATCCTTCATCAGTTACCTAGCCGTGTTCACATGTTTCAAAGTGTCTTCTGTCTTGCCTAAAGCTTTTCAAAGGTGCCAGAAAAGACAAAGTCCACCATGCCAGTGTTTGAAAAATGAAACTGACAAATTCAGAAGAAAAATAAAATCCCAGATTTGTTAAGAACCCAAATGCTGTGTCAGCCACTTAGCCCTTGAACTCTCTGTCATGCCTAGTTAACATGATGGATCAGTTTACAAACTTCTGATTTCTGACCCATTCTTAAACTGGAACTATTTAGCTGTTGGTAATATATATATATATATTACATATATTTGTTTTTTGAGGTTTTCACGGGTATTTGTATGTGGATCTTTGGTTATTCAGGTTTTCTCCTGCATAAAATTGGAAGTATTTTGGCGACATTTCAACGAAATCTCATTCATCATCTTCAGGCTTGTGTCTTCGGCTTTGTGCTTCTTGGAGTAATGTGAGCTTGCAGCTGTTTTTTCTTTTAACTGCCAGTGGCAGTGCAGCTTGACTGGGTGGAGGTCGAAACATCACCAGAAATACTTCCAATTTTATGCAGGAGAAAACCTGAATAACCAAAGATCCATACATATATATATATATCTTTTAAAAATACCAGCAATGCAATTTTCTGCTTTCTGTTGACAGAAGAGATTGAGTTATTTCCCCACTGAAGCGATTTTGTTGACAGGATGGATTTAGGCTGTTGACAGAATATGTTCTGTCACCATGGCAGACCTGAGCTGTGATGAAACACGTCTTATTGGCAGGATGAATTGAAATTGTGGGGGACAAAATGCAAACAGAGTAATCCATTCTGCTGCTAAAACACATTCATCAACTTGATCCATTCGCTTGACAAAACTTTTTTGTTATTGTTTAAAAGTGAGAAATTGAGAATCATTTTTTTTTAACAAAAAGTACTGAATCGTATTGAGTTGATTCAAAGTTTCTGCATGGAAACACCTTATGGAATTCTCTAGTGAAAATGGTTGTACAATTTTGCAACTAATTCTTAAGCCACAGAAAAGCATTGTCCTCATTAATATGTTATGCTGTTTCTAGGGAATTGGTTTAGCATTGGTAACCATAAAGTTCATTAATTTAACCTTTAATACCAGGCACACAATTAAGTAATATACAACCGGACTGCTAGTAAACAATTAGGCTGTTGTTTAATTGATCAGAATATGTAACAGTTGGTTCCTAAATTGAATTCAAATTTGGGAAATGATATAAATAACATTTTGCAACAATATTTATTTTCTAGATGATTGATAGAAATAAATAACATGGGTGAATCTAAAATGTAATACTGTAAGTACAAAAGGTAAAATACTAAAAAATTAAATACATCAAACTAATTCATTAAATTATAAAACTACTTTGTGAATCAAATACCAAAATATCAAACTTCTAAAAGAATATGTATATGTGCAGGTGTATGCAGAAGAGGTGTGTATTGTGAATCAGTGGTGGTAACAATTAACAGAAAAATTAAAATGGCATTAAAATAGTAAAAAAATACTATCATTAAAAGAATGACACTAAAGCAATGATAGTTGAAACAGATTTTGCAATTCTAATACGAAGACTCTAGTTTGACACTAAAACCGAATGCAATAATTCCTAGAGCAGCTGAAACTTCTTTGAGGAAACAAAGGAAAATAGGGCACAAATTGTTACTCAATGCACAAAGAAGGGAAACAATCTGGGTTAAAATGTGAGGTTATCCCATGTCACAAGTTCAAGTCTGATTTGCAAATGGGACTAGCATGTGAGGGAAGTGTTATACTTTCTCTTCAATGTTGTGGAGGGCAAAACATTGGAGCAGTCCAAAGAAAGAGCTATATACTGTGTTGGGAAATAATATGGAATAGTCAATTAACAGATGTGAAAAGTTGCCTGCTTATATTCTGTCAGTATTGGTTGCCTAGATCATCTTGATCCACCCAGAGAGCATGGATTGCATCTCTAGTGTTTGAGCATGGATTGCATCTCTAGTGTTTGGTAGCCCCATGTGTCTACTTTAAGAAAATAAACCCTAACCCATCTCCTCCCACTTATGACATATGACTGTAACCTTGTTGCTTGTATCCTTATGATTTATACTGACTGTTTCCTAGTATGATTTGATTGCTTATTGTACCCTATGACTATTATTAAGTGTTGTATCTTGACTCTTGATGAATGTATCTTTTCTTGTATGTACACTGAGAGCATATGCACCAAGACAAATTCCTTGTGTGTCCAATCACACTTAGCCAATAAAGAATTTTATTTGAGTTGTGCAATATTTTAAGCTTTGATTCAAAGATGATTCATCAAACCCTGCTCTTGAACTGAATCTCTGAATTCAATTTATTGAATTGAATTAGATATCTCTGGAACAATTCAAAGAGAGCTGATGGGCTTTTGAATACAGGAATACCGACTTTTGTTTTTTAGTTGAATTGTCAAACTGCTTTAATGAATTGAATCATCTCTTTGAACTGATTTAGCAATTCTAATCAAAATCTGGTTGCTCTTTGCACGTATTAATATACATGGTAGAAAGCTTCAGAAGGTATATTCGTTTTGTGCAAAAGTTAAAGGGATCCTTTCCCTTTCTTCTGCTGGTATTTCATTGGCATTCACATATATGCTGTGTGAATTGTCAAAATTCACTGTCCACTACCAATAAATTTGTTTCATTTCAAAGCTCTCACATGAGGAGATTTCTACTTGTAGAATGTCCAGTGGCAAGGAAAAATTCTGTCCAATTTACTGAGTTAGTACAGGCATTTGTTGATCCATCTATCAATCAATATATCCATTGATTGATCAATCCATCCATCCTTCCATCCACAATTTCATTCAAGATGTAACAGCATTTGTTTTCTATCTGTATTGAAATACTATATTGTTGCATTATTGTCCCATTCTATTACTCAAAGTATCTGTGGGCTGGTTTCAACCCAAATATGTTGAAGTATTACTCTCTCTATTTAGTTGATGTAACAGTAGAATAGCTTTAATTTCCTACCACTGTGAACTCTCAAAGAGCTTATTTATTTTTCACTCTCTTTAGCTTTGAAGTATAGAAAGGGAAAGGTCAGGTCATACAATTTTTCTTCTCAAACTGCTGATGTAGGTAATATTTTGATGATATTGTCATTTAAAATAATAGGATATGAAAGCCCCTTCCACTTGGTCAACTGAATCAGGTGCCTATGTGCCAAGGAACATAAAGAAATCAATATATGAGTATTATAAGGCAAAATTATAATGCTGCTTCACTGTGTGGGGTGGTTTCCAAGCAACTTGGGACCCACCTTGAAAGATTAAACTCAGGGAGGAGGGAAAGAAAGCAAACAAACCAAAGTCTTCACAAATATCCTTTTTCTTAAATGAATATCTTTAAAAAACATCTTTACAATATTGTGCTTTAAAAAAAAGTTGATTTCCCCTTCCAAATTGTTCCCACTTCAAAGAAATGCTCCTGATGTTTCAGAACAGAATATGATCCTTCAGGACATAATAGGATTAACCCACTACCATTTAGCAGAAGACATAGAAGACATATTGCACAATCTCCTAAGGGTATTTCAGTGATTGCATCATCTCAGATAAGTTCAAACTTCAACCAAACCTGGAAGCTCAGACAAACATCTAGGATTTTCATCTCCTATTTTGACTATAGAGCAAGCTATGATCCCTACATAACCCCTACAGGGCCCCATGGGAGTCTGACAACAGCCAATAGAATACAAGTTCTTGCACAGGAACAGGAAACTCAAGTACAAAGCCCAAGGGAAGATGTAAAAACCCACCACTCTCAACTCCATTTTGTCAGCAGACCCAGGACTGCTGCTGGTTTTGTTCATCATTAAACTTTCTTTCCAAGCAGTTTCCATGATTCCAGTGTCTTTCTCCCAGCTTGGAACAGAACCAGATTGATATTTCTTTCAACATCCTTATAGCATAAATAGGTGGCTCTCAAACTTTTCTTTACCACAAATCCCATTTAAACACCTTTTGTAGCCACAGACCATGGTCATGGATCTTCAGGGTTTAACTCAAGATTTAAATATAACATTTCTGGAAGCCTTTGTGGACACCCTGTCCACACCACAACCTTCTGTAGATCACAAGTTGAGAATCACTGGGATAAATAATAACAAAAGAATACCTCTTACCAAACCTCTCCACTGATCTCAACTTGCTCCATCCCTGACAACTTTTAGGAAATAAAACAGAGAAAGGGTAAGCTGGGTTTTTTTTATCCCCAGCCATGCCTGAATAAGGCATGATAAACTTCTTGGCTGAAGAATATCACATAAATGCAACAGCATCATTTTTAAATAATAAATTATTTTCTTTTTAATTTATCCCAGTTTTTAAATACAGCTGGGCTCAGTTTATTATATATTCTTTGATAGTGTTCAGATGATATGTTTGATTTATGTTTTTAAAAATATCTTGTCTCCTGAGACCATGTGACACCCACAAGCACATTTTTAACAGGGGTGTCTATCTCAAGAATTCACTGAGTAGAAAAATACCTTAATTTGCTAAAAGGCATGACTTGTAGAGTGTGATCATTCTTGCTTGTCATCTGGAGATGTTCCCTCCCCCCATAATAGTCACTGCAAGACCTATGCCAATGAAGCCCTCTGAGCTGATTGTTGTGATCACACATTTTGATGACCATTTGTGGTGACAAGAGAAGAAAGAGCAAAAGTAAAATACTTCCAAAGATTGGAGGAGAGGAAGCATAATTTCTTTGTGGTTTGGGGATGCTGATGGCTTCTTTTTATTAGTTATAATTTTATTTTTAAAAAGGAGCTACTACACATTGTTTGGTGCTGATATTTCTAGATGCACGGAAGGCATTTGATAATGTGAATTGGCGATTCATATTATTACTGCTGGAACAGATGGGCTTTGCTAGAAAATTTATTCAAGTAATAGAAGCTATATACTATAAGCAAATGGCAAAGGTAATGATAGAGGGAGAACTGACAGACTCTATCAATATAAGAAAAGGAACAAGACAAGGGTGCCCACTATCACCTTTGTTGTTAGTGTTAACTTTGGAAGTGCTAAACAGAAATATTAGAGATGAAAAGAATATAAAAGGAATGAAAATCAAAAAGGAAGAATTTAAGCTGCAAGCATTTGCAGATAATCTGGTTTTCATTTTAGAAGACCCTCTAGAAACAGCACCAAAATTGATAGAAAAGATAGAGACATATGGAAAAGTGGCTGGTTTGAAAATAAATAAAGATAAGACAAAGATCTTGACAAAGAATATGCTATTAAGACAAAAGGAAGAACTGGCAGACCCACTGAAAATTCAGGTCACGAATAAGATCAAGTACTTGGGGATATATTTGACAGCAAGATGTAGTACGCTAAAAGAGAATAATTATATCATACTTAAACATATGGAAGATGGCTTGATGTTTTTAAGTTTTGTTTGTTTAAGTTTGTTTTTAAAAACCAATAAAAACTTAAAAAAACACTTCCCCCCACTTCCCGCCTGGCCATTCTTTATATCTTGAGTGATTGATGTGCTTTAGCAGACTTGGAAGCATCTCTCTTTTCAACATTTGGAGGAACATGCTTCTCCATTTTTATTGATCAAATCCTTAATAGTTAGTTAGATTCTATAATTAAACTCCTGGTAAAAGCTGGCAGAATATCACCCTGAGAAAGCCATTTCAAAGGTGCTCAAAACTGAAGAAGCTACTTGGACAGGGAAAAACAAAAGGCTGATTGACTTTTGAAAAAGCACCTTTGGGATAACCATGACCTGGATAACTGAGATACCCTAAGAAAGCATGTTCACTTAGAAATAGTTGGATTTTGGCTTTTCTGGGAAAACCAGACAAAAATTGTGACCAAATGAGTGAATTTTACTTTATTGTAAAGCTACATTGACAGAATCCTCCAAGTAAATCCCCCCCCCCAGTTTTTTTAATAGCCTGAGAACCTCAGCAGGGTCTCTTCTGAGTTCTTGTCCTCCTCACTATCAATCTGCAGTCTATGTCCTTGTTATCTGACAGGTCCCTTGGCAGTCAGTCTTTGCCCATTCTTGCAAGGTTTCCCCCACATCCCATTACATTGGAGCAGCCTGTAGAAAACCTAAACAGTTCTAATTTATTAGAGCAAGGTGAACTTACTTACCCCAAGACACAGTACAGAAAGCCTGTTAGCTTCATATTTCTTTATGATTTTTCTAGAAACAACTAGTCTCAGAAACTAGATGCTGAACCGAGATTATTTGCTGCCTAATTAATTCACTAAACTTCTGATTTTTAGAGCACTAAAAGTTCAGGAGCTAGTGATGAAAATGCAGACAAATATAATTTAGAAAGTAATATCTGCAAAATGCATACTTTAAAATATTTTTATATAACTTTTATATAACAAAAACTGTTGGTGCACAAATTTTAATTTTGCTTTATCCACAGTGCATTGACTAGGCCATTCCCCCCTGTTTCTCTGCCTTTCATAACTCATCAATTTTAACAACTAGAAATGCCATTAATCATGAGAAAGGGGAGCTGAAGAGAAAATGTTAATCTGTCCATCAATATGTAGAACTGTCAATCAAAAAGGAAAGACTTCTTTTGTCAAATTACCTACAAGAAGCTAAGTTTTCTTATTTCCCTTATTAATTACACTGGTGGACTGGTCTAAACTCTGCTAACTTCTAGGGTCATTTGTATTCCATAGCATGTGTCTCAGGATGAAACAGAGCAAAGCAGAAACAAGAGAAGGGAAGGAGATAATTAGCAACCCAGCAGCCTTTCAAAGACCTCACTCCCATGGGCTCCTACATCTTTTCTCAGTAACTATGCAATTAAATCATGTCACTGCTGTACGTATGAGCTATCCTTTACCCCTGTAAAAGCTGAGAAAGAAAGAAAAAGAAAATGTGACATCATTTGTTTTTTTTTTAGGTGCTGTTGATAAAGGCTGGTTTAGAGTAGACAGTTCACTCAATGTGTGTAAGATTATAAGAACATGTCTAATGTTTTAACTTATACATTTAACCTTTTTTATAATCTTATAATCAATAGTGCTAAGGCAGGCCTCTTCTCAGTTACTTTCTAATACTTTCTTCCTGTCATGGATTTAAATTGTCTCAAGTCCTTGGTGCTCTCTAAGCTTGGTAGTTTGCTTGCAGACATTTCATTATTCAAGTAGGTAACATCATCAGTGCCATAGAAGAGAATAGAAGCATTCTCTTCTATTAAATTAGATTTTTCTAACTGAGTTCATTTCAGCAGTTTTTCGGTGCCTATCTAGAGAGCCTTGCTTTTATGGCTGTCTGAAAATGCACTAAGGTTAAAATATTGGAGGTTAAAATATTGATGTGGCAAGCAGATCTACCCCACAATGTTTGGAATTTACCGGTCTTGAGCTGACATATATCCAGGAATGCTGATTTATTGCAACTTAAATTTGCTCTACCTTGCATTCCATTATTCCCTCTCTGGTGTGAGCTTTGCTATTTATATCAATAAATGTGGCATTTCCCAAGCAAAGAAAAGGAGATTTTCAATAGGTTCCAGGAACCCCAAGATTTGTATAAGTACAACAGCCATAAATCCTGGTGATAAGTGAGTGTGCTCAGCAGCCTCATAATATTAATGGGTGTTTGGAAAGAGAGAGGAACAGAAAGAAAATGAAAACTATGCAGGAGACAGAGGAAAACATTCCAAATAGATGTTTTTCAGGAGCAGATTAGTAGGAATGAAACACCTTTCTTTGGAGCATTAAAGCAGTTGTGTTCTGTGAAGAGGTTGTATCATGGCTGCATCTCACCTATTCAAGCTTCATGAGCTGACAGTCTGACATTAGCGGGGGGGCGGGGGGCAGAATCTAAGGAAGAGGGATTGGATGATAGCCAGGGGTGGGATTCAAATTTGTTAACAACCAGTGCATGGCTTAGTTGGTGGGCATGGCTTGGTGGTCATATGACTGGGTGGACATGGCTTGGTGGTCATGTTATTGGCGGGGTGTGGCCAACTCAATATCACTCACATCGAGGCACGTATCTCCTCTCCTGGCCTCTCATGTCTGTGGGGATGCTGCAACTGTCGTAAGTTTGAAAAATGGTCATAAGTCACTTTTTTCAGTGCCATTGTAACTTTGAATGGTCACCCCACACAAGCAAAGTACCAGCAAAGGAACAGAAAAACACTCCAGAGAGGTTCCTGAGACAGGAAGTCTAGTCCTGCCAAGAATGTAATAAGGGTTAATGGAGAGGCAGTTTCTGTAAGCAACACCAGAATGTTTCCTTCCTGCCTTCCTTACAGGATTAGGCCAGTAATTTCTTCTAACAACCGGTTCTCTGAACTGCTTAGAATGTTAACAACCAATTCTAGTGAATAGGTGTGAACTGGTAGAATCCCACCCGTGATGATAGCCCAGCTGAACATTGTGACAAGCTATAGCCAGCCAAGATCAACTAATGATATGCAGAGCTGGGAACCGAGCACACTCCTAAACAACGTACAAGCACCTGGTTGGACATTTTTAGATAACCAGGGGGATAGCCAGTGGGGAGCAGGGTGGTGGGGAGGGAACTTTTATTTGCGTTGTTTGCATAGGAAAGCCTTAGATTCCACTTAAGCTACTTCTGTAACCATTTAAGCTTCAGTAAAGTATACTCTTGGCAAAACAAATGTCCAGGAGTCTTTCTTTGCTAGATGCTTGACAGGCTGTTGTCCCAAGGCATCTGTGCATGGACAGATACAGATAGACCTCAACTTACAAAAGTTCATTTTGTAAGTGAAAATTACAATAGCACTGAAAAAAGTGACTTAGGACCATTTTTCACACTTATGGCCATTGTGGCATCCCCATGGTCATGTGACCAAAATTCAGATGCTTGGAAATTGGTTCATATTTATGACAGCTGCAGTGTCCTGGGGTCACGTGATCCCCTTTTGCAATCTTCTGACAAGCAAAGTCAGATTCAATGGGGAATTCAGATTCACTTAACCACCGTGTTAGTAACTTAACAACTGCAAGTGATTCACTTAATAACTGTGGCAAGAAAAGTTGTAAAATGGAGCAAAACACTCTTAACTAATGTCTTCCTTAGCAACAGAAATTTCGGGTTCAGTTATGGTCATCACTGTAAATGTTTTTCCAGAGTACATTAGTGGGAATGAAGCACTTTCTTTGAAGCATTAAAGCAGTTGTGTTCTGTGCAGAGGTTGCGGTCCCACAGCATCTGTGCATAGACAGATAATGCTTCTGCTGGAATTGCTATGTAGCAAAACAGTGCATGCATGGGGAGACAAATAAGGGTAGCTTTGAGGCAACTATGAGAACCCAAGAAAGGACTCCTCTGTTTTAACGCTTCTGAAAAAAAGTGTTTGGTTTTGGCTAAAGCATCCCAGCATTTATTTTTTTTGCTCAGTAGTTTCAGCCTAAGACCGGAAAGAACAAGGAAAATAAATAGGCCAAAGTCAATATACCTTTAGATAGGTTCTAAGTGCAACATTTTAAGGACAATGAGATAGAAAAGACCTTCACTCACCATTTTGGCAAAGACTTGGTAACAAGTGCCTGCAATTTGCTTGAGATGAATGATAGTTTAAGAGTTGGAACAACCGTTGCTACAGGCTGATATATTAATGAACAATGTACTCAACCATTCCCTCCATCTGTTACAGTAAAGGAGAAGCCTTACCTGGTGATAGATGGGCATGTGTTGGCCAAAGCAATTGGAAAGCCCCAAGGATCCACTATATTTGGTGACCTTGATAATGGGGAATCTGAATGAGAGGGTAATCCATTAACAAGATGTGATCTATAACAGTCACAGTGAGGGTTCTACAGGGTAGCTGCCTGCCAAGAGCATACTAAAAATCATTCGCTTAATGAAAAGCTTGTTGCTTGGTTGTTTGCTTGCTAGAACAGAACCTAGGAAATAATAATAATAGAAAAGGTTCTAGGGAATTGAATGTTCTTTTTCTAGCTAGTTAAGGCAAAGCCTCTCTCAGGTTCCTAGGATACTTAGACAGAATATATTGCTGAGAGATTCCGGCAGTTGCATTTGGTTTTTCAAGCTGTACTGCAGTGTCAGAGAGATTCAATTTGTACATTGGATAAAGCTGTGGCTTATGAAAACATTGTGACTCAATCCCAATTCGATAGATTTACAGAATGCTAAGGTCAAAACATGTAAATTTAATGTTTTGGAGGGTATTGATAGCTGCTAGGGGTGGGACAACAATGCAAAGAGGCTTGTGGAAGATTTTATTGACTATCTTAGAGGCAGATTTGTAGGGAGTGGTAGTAGTTATTTATTTATAAAATGAAACTTTTTTTTTTCAATTTGAAAATTATGAGAAGAGTGGATCTATTCTGAAAAAGGAAGGAAGGAAGGATAGAAAACTTGGGTCACAAGCAGTCATTTTAGGAGCCAGATTTTTCCCTAGGGTGTCATAGGAAAGTAAGGGGTGAACTCTCCATCCTGTGTTAGCTTCAGCAGTGAACATTATTATCACACTCAGCTGATTATATTTACATTTTGAATCAGATGCCTGTTGAATGCAAAGATGTATTTTAATTTAATCTCTTTTGAGAACTGCAACCAACTAGAAAGCGTGTTCATAATTCAAAAGAAGCAGTTCGTTTAATGAGCTCTTAAATGGAAGGAGGAGGGGAAGCGAAATTAACATATACTTCCAATAGTGCTATATAGTTTTTACTTGGAATTTCTGTTTCAATGGGGATCATTGGGAGGAGACAACTGTTCAGATCAGGGGTGGGATTCAAATTTCTTAACAACTGGTTCTATGACCATGGCCTAATTTGTGGTGTGGCTTGGTGGTCATGTGACTTGGTGGTCACGTGACTGGCTGTGCATGGCTTGTATGTAAATATTGTAAATATTTATGTAAATATTGAATTTTTTTTATAATAAAGAGCAAGTTTTACCCAAAATCAGGCAAAGTAGGCAGGCAGATTGAGTTGCTTGCAGAATCATAGATTCACTCACAGATCTACCTTTGTGCAATCTGCTGCCTGAGTCTGCACTGAAAAATAGAAGCTTCAGTCCTAAGGAAGCTTTGCTTTTAGGCCACGTAGCTTTATTTTTAGGCCACTTCTCCCCCTCCAACCTCCTGAATAGCACCCATGACCAGGCCTCAGGGAAGCCTCCTGGGTGAAGGCAAAGCAGTACAAATGTCTGATAATTTCCTGCTAATCTAAATCATGCGGTACAGCTGATAGTAGGAACAGCTGATCATTGGGAAAAAAAAGGAAAAATAGCAGCTTACCAAAAATTAGATGAAGGCACAAAGCAGACAAGTTGGATGGCATGCATGCAAGATAAAGAGTGACTGGCAGGGTGGAGTGGGAGGGGCGGGGCCATCCAGTGGTGCAATTTGCCAGTTCTCCGAACTACGCAGAATCATAACAACCAGTTCTATAGAACCAGTCCATACTGGTAGAATCCCACTCCTGTTTAAGACCCCTAACCATTCAAGATATGTTTCTGAAGGTAAACCAGAAGTTTTTTTTTTAGCATTTTAAATTTTCCAACTAAATCCTTCTTATTAAGCTGCATGATATAAGTGGAAAAAACAATGGCGGAAAAACATTGATTTACGTTGTAATGGGAAAAATATGAGGGTGATAATCTGCAGATGGGGAAGCAGGAAGGCCTGTTAAAATGCCTCTAAACCTTTCAAAGTCACATAATTTTGGAGTGGATCCTTTGTTGTGGGATAAAATTGAAAGAGGGAGGCATATATATGAAGCCCTGAACATTCTTGATGCAATATTAAACATTGTTCTTATGTGCATTATTTGGTTCCAAAGCAGAGAAATGTCTTAGATCCAGATGTATATCCTTGGTATAGCTGTCAGGAGAAGGCATGGAGAAGTATAACGAGCATGCCAAGGGTGATCCAAAGCTTTGGATTTCAATATTGCACTACTTTAATGTTCACTTGAAGGGGGAGGGAAGGCTCAGTGGTTAAAGAAGCTGACAGCCTGGGTTCAAGACCAAGAACCGCACAATGGGGTGAGCTCCCATTCCTTCTCCAGTTCCTGACCACCTAACAGTTTGAAAGCATGCAAATGTGAGTAGATAAATAGGTACCACTTTGGTGGGAAGGTAACAGCATGGTCCTCAGTGTATAGTCATGCCAGCCACATGACCATGGAAGAATCTTTGGATAATCCTTGCTCTCTCTCGGCTAAGAAATGGAGATGAGCACTGCTGCCTAGAGTCAGAGACTGGACAGGGGAAACCTTTACATTGCCTTTTAATGTTCACTAATGGTCTAAGTGCTGAACAAATGGTAAAAAAAGTAGAAGATCTTAAGCATAAGATTAGAACTATTATTTTTTATGCTTTCTTGTGACTATTTTATGAAAGTTTTCCCTGTTCCTGTAATGGGATTTCAAAAAGAATTCCATTCTTGTTCACAGGCCAGGATTCTTTTAAGACAAATATATGAAACAAAGTTATACAGTCATCACAGGAAAGGAAGGGGGAGGGGAGTAGTAATATTCTGTATTAAACATAAGGGAGAGACTGATTAATAAGGGAAGATGTAGAAAAAACCCCTATATTATGACAAATTATTGTCTCTCCCTATTAAACACACTGTATTCTACAATAATCTAAATATTGTTGAACTAGAAAGGGGAAAGAACAGAAGTTTAATTATTTAAGAGAAGCATATTCATTGTTGACATTTTACCATCCCGCCTATAGCTCAGCGTACTTGGTCACCCTTATTTAACAGTGTTGACAGCTTAAAGAAACTCAATTTATTTTCTCTGAAGGCTTGGAAGACATTTGCAGACTGCAAAGCAGATAGAGGTTAAATGTGTTGGAATGTAATTATTTGGGGCTTGTTTTTCTAAACGATGCTGGAAAGCTCATAGCATCAGCACATTTATAAAAATGGTCATTTATTCCCCTTATAAAACACACTATCCACCATCCTGCGCACTTCAATATTTTTAAGGCCACTCATACACAAATCTGGTGACTCTTTGCTTCATCTTTTTTTTTAGATAAGGGATATGGTGCAGAAGTTAGATGTCTTCTGAATTGCCAAGCCTTATTTTCCTTGACCATGCAATAGAAACCCAACTGTGTATTTCCCTTTCTGTAGAACAAATCCATCTGCCTTTCTCAGCTTTGATATCCTCCAGATACATGCTCTTCAACTCCCCAAATTTCATCCCATCATGGCCATTAGTGGGGAACTGAAAGTGCTAAAACTGGAAAAGGTTGTCTCAGGATTCAATCTGGGTCAGTCATGGGGACCAGAGCTGCTTAGTCTTCTGAACTTTTGGACTCATGCTGGAGCCCATCCTCAAGGAACTTCTCTCTCACCAACATGTGACCTATTCTGGTGAGAAAGTAGTTCCCTGAGGATGAGGTTCAGTACAAGTCCCGAAGCCCAGAAGACAAAACCTGTGGTCCCAATGACCAACCCAGATTGGATCCTGCAACGTTTTCCTAGGACACGTATATTTGCCTTTCTTTGTAAGGTTGTCTCAATTCATACGTAGCTGGACTCTGCAAAATTCTGAAATCATTTATTGGGATTTTGCTAGCAATAAACAGTGAAGATGTTTGTCAGTAGAAATGGCAATGACCAACCCAGATTGGATCCTGCAACGTTTTCCTAGGACATGTATATTTGCCTTTCTTTGTAAGGTTGTCTCAATTCATATGTAGCTGGACTCTGCAAAATTCTGAAATCATTTATTGGGATTTTGCTAGCAATAAACAGTGAAGATGTTTGTCAGTAGAAATGGCAGTATAGTATAGTATAGTATAGTATAGTATAGTATAGTATAGTATAGTATAGTATAGTATAATATAGTCCAGTATAGTATAGTATAATAATATAGTATAGTATAGCATGATAATATAACATACCATACCATAATATAATGTCTCTCTCTCTTTGTGTGTGTGTGTGTGTGTGTGTGCGTGGTGTATGTAATTCAATCCTAACTTAATCCAGTGTACAGATATTTAGTGTCATAACTTCAGTCTTTTTTATATAATTCTCACTTTTTTGAGTCTTTGTCCATCTTATATGAGGATAGAAATGACAAACAGATACATGGATTGGATGAGCTCCACAAAACTCTATGGTAAAGCAGGCTAGGATAATCTATCTGTAGACTGAGAGGGAGTTAGTGAAGAAGTTAGTGCCTCCTCTGAGCTAACTATTGGGGTTAAATGCGGGGAGGGAGAGGGGGCTGAACAATCTGCCACAGTTGTCTTAGAATGTTATTATTCCCATTGATCATTTTTATGAAGATAACATAAACATACAATCAGCTATAACAGAGAAAGGCAGTTGCAACAATATAAAGAAGAGGTCAATCATACACTTAGCATGACATCTTTATTAATGCTACAGGCTAATGTTACCACTGGGAAAGATAGTGTCCATAAGTCACTTTGGAGAAAAAACTACACATGAAGTGAACATATTTCCATAGTGAATATATTTTTATGAGCAAACTTAATTATATTGAGCAGTTACACAAATATGAAGATAAGGGAGCAGAGAATGTTATTATAACATTCAATAGGGATGTGTTGTACCCTTTTACAAGGATAATTCTGTGAAGTTACTGTGAAGCTAAAGATTTTCTTCCCAAACTTTGATGCTCTTCCAATGTTTGGTCTTCAGCTCCTAACATTTCATACCCATCATGGTCCTTATTGGGAATTGAAAGTGCTAAAATTGGAGAGGAGTGTCTCATAAGATGCTTGCTAATGGATAACAGGCTTTCCACCAGAATCAACAGGGGATGAGAGTGATGTGAATAGCATCGTGAAGTTGTGATGCAGACCTCACCCTTTTCTTCAAACATCATGTCATTGTGTCCATGTCTGAAAGGGGTGGAATTCATGGCACAAGGCTGCTGCTATCATTCTAATGAAAGAGTTGAATTTCTGAAATGGGAAGTAAAGATATATAGATGTATAAGTACAGATTAGGTGAGACCTGGCTGAAAAACTGTAACTGTGGGAGAGACCTTGGAGTCCTAGTGGATGATCATTTGAATATAAGCAGCAGCCAAAAAGGCTAATACAATCCTGGGTTGTATAAACAGAGGCATAAAATCAGTGAAGTATTAGGGCTGCTTTTCAAAACCCTAGTAAGACCACACCTGGAATACTGCAACCAATTTTGATCACCATACTACAAAAAAGATGGTGAGACTTTGGAAAAAGCCCAGAGAAGATCAAAAGCCTGGAGACTAACCCATATGAAGAACGGCTGCAGATTTTGGATCTGGCTAGTCTTAAGAAAAGCAGTGTTCCAGTATTTGAGGGTCTGCCACAAAGAAGAGGGAGTCAAATTATTCTCCAAAGCAAATGAGGGCAGGACAAGAAATAATGTTTGGAAACTGATCAAAGAGAGAAGCAACCTGGAATTAAGGAGAAACTTCCTAACACTAGGGACAATTAACCAGTGGAACAGCTTTGCCTCCAGAAATCTTGGGTGGTCCATCACTGGAGGTTTTTAAGAAGTGACTGTCACTTGTCTGAGATTGTTTAGGTTCTCCTGCGTGAGCAGGGGCCTGGACTAGAAGACCTTTCAGCTGTAATCTATTCAACAAGATTTCAATTTTTTAAGAACACCTGTCAACTGGAAGGAAGCAGAAATTGTTTCTGTTTCATTCACACAATATTCGTTGCTTCTTAGAAACTACAGGAGTTGGCATGACCATACATCACTTTATTGTTTCCTCTTTAATGCAGCAAGTTTTTATTATTTTTTTCTGGAAAATATGATTGAATGATCCATTTTTTTCTCCCCAGATCAGGGATTATAACAACTGTAATTGTTCACAATAGTTTTAACAGGAGTCCATTGGAGAACTGATGCATTTTCTATACATTCTATAAGGTAACTTTATTAATATTGACATTATGATTAGCAATGAAAGTTTGGGACAAGCTTGGAGAATAATAACATTGTAAAGTGTGTAATATGCAATATAAAGGAACATCTCTAAAGATTCTGGTGATTGCTTTGTGGATTAAATATTGACAGCCAGCAACTACTACTTTTTATCATTTGAACATTTATTCCTTGCCCTACATCTCCTTTATATATTAGACAGAGCATCAAACCAACATTTTAGCATTTGAATGGAAAATTCAAAGAAGAATTTTATTATTTTCTTCAGCTTAATGTCTGGTCTTCTAACCTTTATTTTTATTTTATTATTTTATAGATTTGGTGATATGTGCAGAAATAAACCTGGGTAGACATGACTAAGGTGACTTTCCCAGTCTCTTTGTCCTCCTTAGGAAGAAGACAATGATAAACCCAAATTGTTTAAAAAGAAACAATTGGTAGTATTATGAAGGGCTTTTGTGCCCTCTGAGCTTGCTTGTTTTCTTGCAGACATTTCATTATCCAAACTAGGTAACATCATCAGTGCTGATAAGGAGTGCTGTTTGCGTTCAGTTTATAATCTAGTGTCTTGCCCCATCTGTGTTGCTGGGGGTGGTCTTAGAGATTCTTTGGTTGGGCTGTTTGCTGTTGGTTTCATTGGCAGTTACTTGATTGGGGTATTGTTTATTTGATTGTTGATCTGATGTTAATCTTGGAGTAAATTTATGCTGATCTGGGTTCAGTTTGCTGGTGGAGAGGTGCTTGGGTCCTTTTGTTCCCTTTTTGGTTAGGCGATTGTCTCTTTTGCATAGTTTATATTGTTAATGTATCATATCAGGAAAAATGTGTCTTATCACTTGGTCCTGTTGACAGAGAAGTTTGTAAACTAGATTCAGATAGCAATAGCACTTAGACTTATATACCACTTCACAATGTTTACAGCCCTCTCTAAGCAATTTATAGAGTCAGCATGTTTCCCCCAACAATTTTGGGTCCTCATTTCACCCATTTGGAACGATGGAAGGCTGAGTCAACCTGGTGAGCCTGGTGAGATTTGAACTGCCAAATTACAGGCAGCCGGCAGGCAGCAGAAGTAGCTTTGAGTACTGCACTCTAACCACTGCACCACCATAGCTCATTTAATAGATACATTTAAATGACATTAAGTAGTATTTTGTAATTCTAGTTAGAATTAACTACCATTGAATATGGGGTGGTGGTGTCTAAACAGATATCATAGCATGGCACATTGATTTCAAATAATTTTAATACATTGTTGTTTTAACCATTTAGTCATGTCCGTCTCTCAGCAACTTTGAAAGCAAGTGCTCTCCATGCTACCCCGTCAAATACAGCTTCTTTCAATTGGTGGATATTCAATTTTATATCAGATTTGAAGTTATCAAGCCAGTGAGGTCTTTGCTTGTCCTTTCTTCTTGTTCCACTAATCATCCTAGCATCGTTGACTTCTCCAATGAATTTGCACGCATGACATGGCCAAAGTAAATCAGATGTAGTCTTATGATTTTAGCTTTTGGTGATGTGTCTGGTTTTAATATGTTTTTCAAACATTAGTCCTTGAGTTTAATTTGGTTAATATTTCTAGCCTTATGATTAGCTAGTGATCTCATTATACCACTCTGAAAATATTTGTAGTGGACATCTGATGATCTGGAAGCAATAGGATATATGCTAAAGTTGAGCACATAAGCTTTTCCAAATTGCTTAACCTGGTTTAGACACCCTCATTGTCAAAAGAAAGTTAAAGCACTTAAGTATGTTTGAAGATGATTTCTTATCTCTAATTTGAAATGCAATACAGCTTCTAGTCTATTTGGCATCTATTTGAGAGGAGGAAAAGAACTTTATCTTGGCTTTGATCTCAAATATGAAACGGCCTTCAACTAATCCTAAGGACTAGTGTAGCTATACAACATAGAACCGCTTACCCATGGACCTTGTCAGGCTTCCAAAGCTCCAAGAAGATCTGGTTCTTTGGGACCCTTTTGGGGGATGCAAAAGTCTGGATTATTAAACTCAATTAGATAAAGATTAAAAGAATGCAACATTTGCAACCCTCTATTTAACATTCTGTAAGCTGTTTTGAGCCTATGGGAATAAGCAATGTAGAAGCTCTAGTAAATGAATAAATGAAAGAGGAATACAAACATGATGAGTGAGAGTTTCTCTATTGTAATACTAGGATAATATATTCTCTTGGGCAAAGCTGTAAGATTCTTTGAGTTTTTGATATGCTATGAGAGATTTATCTAAATAAATATTATCACCTGTCATTTGCTCATAATTAATGGATCCAGAAGAGCAAGGGGGATTTTGAAAAGAAGAACCTGGGCAAGAAGCCAGTTGAAAGAAAAACTTGACAAGCAATATTTTAAGGCAAGCATCTTCATGCATTTCGTCAACTTTCCCTGAGTCTACAAATAATAATTTTAGTAGAACAAATCCCAAAAGCTCAGTCTAACACATGCAGACCCTAATAATAATAATAAATTCAAACTGATTCATTGGTGGATAGTGATTTTGTAAATGCACCTATCAAGGCAATTTAGAAAACTTTTGGTTCTTAAAATTTATTGGATAATCAGTAATAATGCAACATAGCCATCAAACTGTATTGGTGACCAAAGCTTTTTTTTAATCTTCAAATGACTATTCATAATATATTGGGTTCAAACCAGGTTAGCTGAGCTTAAATTCTTCTTGAAATCAATGCTCAGTTATAGCAAATATTTCCTTTCGCACCAAGAAATCCTGTTGTTTTTTTCTCAGTTAAATTCCAGCCCACATTCCCATAACTATCATCATGGAAATAACATACTTTATCTTCTTTACTTTATCTGATTTGAAAAGAAGGATTTACAGTGTGGAAATTTATATAATATGAATATATGTCTACATTAATTAAGAGAATTACAGTGGCTGATGGCAACCATACAACTCAAGCTGAAATTGAAAAAGTGGGTTGGATTGGGAAGTCCATCAGGAAATTCCGGTCTTCAGGCTGGATTGGAAGTTTGAAAAGGAAAAATTATCCAAGAAGAAAAGAAGAAAAATGCAATATTTTTTACCAAGAAAACTACACCAAGTTGTCCATGAAAACTTGCAGTGAAGAGAAATGTGCAGAGAAGAGAGAAAAGATGATAAGGAGACTAAAACATACAATGAACAGTTGTGGGAACTGGGTATGTTTAGTCAAAGAGAAGGACTAAGGGTGACATGACAGCACTCTTCCAATATTTGTGGGGCTATCACCAAGAAGTGGGGGTTTACTATTCTCCAAAGCACCTGAGGGCAGAGAAGAAATAATGGAAGCTAGGCTTCAGTGACAGACTGAAACCTTGTTTCTGCGAGGCTTCGATCTGTGCTCACTGCTGGAGCGCCCCGAGCCGGCTGGCTTTGAGGCTAAGCCACTCCGTAGAGGTGGTGAAGAGGGGGGAGACTGCCTGCAGGGTTGAGGAGAGCTGCATCTCTCTTCCCCAGCTGGCCATTACTCCCTTTCCCGAAGGCGGTTGCAGCGGTGGTCAGAAATGGCCACCACAAAGAAGAACTCGACCAGAAAAGAATGTGCAGGAGGAAGATAAGAGGATAAAGTTTTGGTTGACCGGGTCAAACAGCAAAAGCAACAAATAAGGTACCCTGGAATTTAAACTATAAAAAAATAATACTGTTCCCAAAGAAGATCTTTAAGCAGCAAAGGAGAGAGAAAAGGGAAAGGATTTGGTTTTTTTTTCCTTTTCCTATACTGACAGCTAAGAGACTTAAGCAAGAAATTGGAAAAAAAATCCACTTTGATATTAATAGGTATTTAATGCTGAAAATAAAAAGTCAAAGGGATAATAAAGATTTCTGTATACTTAAAAGCTTTTGAAAACAGGAAAGGAGAGAAAAAGAATAAAAGGGCAGGATCTGGAAGGGAGGAGACTGCCTGGAATTAAAAAAGAACTTACAGCAAAATCTCAACAAGACTTCCAAAAGTTACATTCTAACTGAAATATTGCAACAAAAACCCTAGGAAGAGAAAGTCGAAAAAGAAATAAGAAGTTGGACTATCTGGATTACTTGATGATTTCTGGATTCTTGGTTATTGTTTTGAATGACAAAAATCAATCGGGTGGTTGTTTAAAAGTGTTTAAAATGGCTCCACTCTTAGAAGAACTGAAAATGGAACTTAAAAAGTACAAAGAAGATGCACAAGAAGGGAGAGGTTCTTTTGGCTTCGTATTTCAGTTTTTAGAAATGGAGATTTGGAATTATGAGAAACAACAAGAAAAGCCTGCAGAACAAGAAGATTGGGACAAAGAAGAAGCCATCTTTAATGAACAAATAATCTTAGAAGGGGGAAAAAAAGGAAAGGGGGGAAAGAGAATGGAAAGTTTAAGATTGGGAAAAACAATCCCCAAAAAGAATAGATTGAAAAATAAGTATAAAATCAGAAAGCAACAGAAGAGGGAAATGCAGAAGAGAGAATTAGAAGTAGAGAGATAAGGGGGTAAAAAGGGGAGGGAGAAGAAGAGAGGGAAGAAAGAAAGGAAAAGAAGTTATAAAGGACAGAAACAAGATATAGAGAAACAGGGCCTATTTAGAGATAATGGGTGAAAATCTAATTGAAAAAGGGATTCTGCAAAGGTACATAAGATAGTATGGTTATATTAGAAACAGAAATAATTTTAGAAAATGTGAAACAATGTATGATTAAAATGTCTGATAAAATAGTTATCGTAATTCAGTGGAATGCTTGTCAATAAATAAATGTAATAAAAGGTATATTTAATGATTTATAAAACATATGTGAAGAGAAGCAAGGGAAAAATTAATTATAGAGATTATATGTGTTTTTAAGGAAGTATGATATTTAATTGAAAAGAAGTGTTAAAGATGTTAAGATTTTAATTAATATTAATGATAGAACTGAACTGGAACGGAATGAGGGTTTATAATTACATATATTTACAATCTTTTTTTTTTAAAGAATATAGTGTGTATTATAAGAATGTACCAAGCAGAATTCGATTGGAAGTTATGTATTATGTATTATATTGAATGTTACAACCTTAAGGCATATATTGAAGTTTAAATAAGAGTTGAATGGATAAAATTAAAAGATATAAAGGTGTCATACTCCAATTAGTAACTACAGGAGAAAACTTGTTTAATGAGAAAAGATAATATGAAATTGAAACAGAACAGACAAAAGTATAAATATAATGATTTGAATTGAGATGAGATAATCAAATTAAAATCGAGAAAATCAAAAGGGGAAAAACTATATAGAAAATGCAAAATAGTATAAGATATGGAATAGAATACAAAAAGGAGCATGAAACTGAGTTTTGTGTCTGTATAAAGAAGTTCAACCCGGGACCATGCTATTTTCAAAAAAGATGTTTTACTTGTATTTTGTATGTGTGAAAACCAAAATAAAACTTTATTAAAAAGAAAAAAAGAAATAATAGAAGCTTATAAAACAGAGATGCAACATAGAATTAAGGAGAAATTTCCTATCAGTGAGAACAATTAATCAGTGGAATAACTTACCTCCAGAAGTTGTGGGTGTTCCATCAATAGTGGCTTTTAACAAGAGATTGGACAACCATTTGTCTGAAATGGTATAGAGTTTCCTGCCTGAGCAGGGTGTTGGATTAAAAGACCTTTCCAACTCTGTTATTCTGTACTCAAACTTGAGAGAATATACTGTATCTCTTAGTTAAACTAGAAAAGAATGTATGCACAACTCTGATAATGTACAATAGTTTAGTGTTGATCTAGAAGGAAGAAAAATCCTATGCTAAACCTCCTAACAATTGTATAGAGTGAAGCAGAACAGTTTCCTTGAAATGTGCCTCTCTAAATTCCTATGAGTAAATTTGATCGGTTGTTTCAGACTGATTCTGATAAAGTATTTAGATTCTTCATCCAGATGGAACGTTTGTAGATGAGAAAGTCAAGATGATATTGTATTACCTTAGCTGGATAAATAAAGCTGGGGTTGCAGGTTGTTCACTGTTTCTACAAGCACAATAACAAGACAGGTTAAAAAAATGCATGGAAAATATCATTGGCTAATGGGAATGTAAGTTGCTTGCTACATCAAAACACAGCAGATGTTTTCTGACCTTTGTTTTGGGTAGCAGTCTTTTTTGCACTGCAACCTCCAGAACATTGTCTCTGGGAGAAAATTAGAATGGGCAGATGCAGCCACAAGTGAGATTCTAGCAGATCTGGAAATGGTTTCAGGATTGGAAATAATTTTTTTTTTTTAAAAAAAGGGGGGTGACATTTTATCATAGATCATGGTCCTGTGGGAAAAAAAAAGAAAACCCTGTTGGGTGCAAATGTATACAACAAAGCAAAAAAAAAAAAAAGCAGAGTAACATCATAATGAAACCAAAATCATTCCTCCTGGGTTTGATGAACAAGGAATTAGAAAAGAAATATAGAAAATTAATATTGTATAGGGTAATTGCAGCAAGATAATTGTATGCAAAATGTTAGAAAAATATTGAAATATCATCAGTGGAAGACTGGATTGTAAAATTTAGAACTTGCAAAAATTGTGAAGCTGACCAATTTGGCCAGAGAAAGAAAACAAAAAAAATTATTTTTGAAAGACTGGAAACCTTATATGGACTTTTTTCTGAAAGAAAAAAAAGAATACATTCAACTTTTTGGCTACTAATTTTGTTGGATGAGCAGACACAAAAACAGCCCAGGAAGTAATTGTAACCTGGGAAACAGGCCCCTTATCAGTCAACAGGAATGCTGATTTACCACCAGCATATCAAGTACTTAGAAGGTGAGGGCTGGACAGCAGAAGGGAAGGACAGTCAATGACTTAAAAGCCCGCCATCAACTCAGTCAGCACTTAAAAATACACATACCACAAGCACCATATAAATACCACACACAGAACAGCACATACTCTGCTACTGTAGAGGGAAGTTCGCTGAAGATGGGCTCCAGCACAAGTCCGAAAGCTCAGAAGACTAAACCTCTGGTCCCAGTGACTGACCCAAATTGGATCCTGCAGCATTATCCTAGGACACAAATGTTTGTGTTCATTTGTGAGAATAGATTGAATTGATTATTTGTGTATATAATGTTGAAATACAGGGGGGGAGACTTCTTCAAAGATTTTTTAAAAGAATATGGCTTCTTTTTTGAAATAAATAATTATTAATTTCATGTTGCAAATCAGAGATGAATGTTGCTTCAGAATAAATCCATGGGAACGTTTACTTTGAAGCAGCTGTGGCTGTGCAAAGATTGCTTTTATGCATCATCTTTGCACTGAGTTTGTGTTGAGTTTCCTTCAATTTCCATGAAAAAAAAGCACAATCTTTGGTATTTCCTTAGGCATAATGCTTTCTTTGCAAATGTAGCTATTCCCTAACTAAAAGCTGCTTTTCAATTGAAAAATTTCATTCATTTATTCTAAATATGGAAATACCTCATTCGTCTTTAGTGTCTGATATACTTAATTTGCTGGGTGCCACAGGGACACCATATTTTTCATCAACTTTGTTCTTTGATACTTTATATTTTAATTAAGCAACCACAATCAGAAGAAAGCCAGTAACAGTCAGGCACTCTTCCATCACACAATAGTTCTTCATGACCTGAATTTTCCTGTTGGGATTCTGCTAGTGTAGAGAACATTTGTCCCAGAGAATATGATATCACCACTGATGTTTAATATAATGGGTTTTTCAATGACTGAAAAATGATGCTGCTTAATTCTACCGTTTGGAAGGAAAGAAAGAATTACATATAATAATATTCTTCATGAAACAATTCTGGAACAAAAATGAGTTTTTGACACATTGGCTTTCAGTACAGCCTAGAGCTTAGCTTTCCTACACCAGTGCTGTGTTATTTGTTGTCCTAATTCCCTGCCATTTTGGTTGAATTGATTGTTTTGATGCAGACAGACTACTTCATTCCACCACCAGTAACTGTGCAGTATGACATATCCAGTCAGATTTAACAATGAGACAATCCCACTCAACAAATAAAGCTAGTTCAGAGTGAAGGTTGAGTCCAGTTGGGCTTATTTATTTATTTAGCATATGGCACGTGTTAGCCAGGGATCACCGAGGTGGCTGCCTGCCTCTGTGAAAGGAATTTTTTTGAGCAGCGTTATCTTTACCCGAGGCTCCTTTCTTGTCCCTATGTAGTTTATTCGTTCACAGGAATTGAACTGCTGAGCTGCCATCCTCAGTGGTGCACAGGCCCAGAGTCTTACCACGTGAGCCACCTTGACCCCCTCCAGTTGTGCGATCATATAGCAACACAAGCTATTCCTTTCATGAAGTCGATGCCACTATTAAGAAGGGGAATTCTGAAAAACAAGCTGAAGAACACACTGTGATCACAGTGCAGGTGGCTAGAAAAGCACTATCCATCACAGTTATTTTACACAATTAATGTAGCAAACCCTTTTGTATTATCACTCTCTTGCATTTTTGTATTTTAGTATTTAATAACTATGGGCCTCATGGTTTAAGGATTGACATTATATTATATATTTAGGATATGCTGTGTTTTGTTCATGTGCAACTCACAGATTGGATGCCAAATTGTGGTTTTAATTTAGATTTTATTTGTTGTTCAGTATTTTATTCTAGAATTTTTTAACTGGATATTCCTTGAGAGTTTTTGACTTGCTCTGATCTTTGACTATAAAAACATTGATGACATATCCACTCAGGTTTAACAATGAGACAATCCCATTTAGCAAATGAAGCTACTTGAGACTAAAGGTTGCCTCCAGTTGGGTTATTGTACAGCAACAAAAGCTATTCTTTTTGTGATATCATTGCCATTATCAAGAATGGAGATTCTGAAAAACAAGCTAATAAATGAGAAGTTTCATCTGCTACAGGATCAGCTGAAAGTTGGATTGGACCACCATGTGGATGCCCAATGTTGGAAAATGGGACACCTGAATTTGTCATTGTATCCTTCTGTCAGATAGTGCTCCATTCAAAATCCAAGAAAGACAGTGTTAGACATTATTGTTATAGAGAAAATAACTTTTACTGGAAATCAAGTGGTAGCATCAAAAGAATTTGAGATCTGAGAATTTAGGCACGGAAAATCACATATACAAAGTCATGGCAGCATTCCCACCCAGAATAGTTCAAACAGTCCACCCAATCTGAGATGTGTATAATGTCATGTGGGGCATCTTCAGGTGATGATGCAGACATCTGGTCATTGACCTTGGCCTGGTTAGATAAGATGCTGCAGCTGCACAGTAAGCAAGTAAGCATAAACAATAAAGATTTCCCCAAGTTTTACAGTTCATTCTCTAAAGCCTCCAGCATACTTCCCCCCAAAACCCAATTGATTCTCCCCCCGCCATTACTATGGCTGCTGGAAAGACAAGCTAAAGTAAAGATTCTTGAAGGCTGACATTCGACCCTCCTGCAAAAGCGGCATTAGCCCTGGAAAAGAAAAAAAATTAAGACAACAGGATAATACACATTTGAAAGTCAGGAAAAAGTAGTTAGAACAAAAGTTAAGGGTTGTCAGGATATTTTGAACGAAACACTTGCATGAGCCTAGGGGCTCTAATATCTCATTCATTTACCCATTCAGACTGAGAAGGAGGAAAATGATTCCAAACAACTAAATATTGGAGTCATCCCCTTTGTTTCCTTGAGTCTAAAATTTCTTTAACCTCAAATTGCTGCTCACCCTCAATCAAAAGAGGGACTGGGGGGTTGGCCTGAGCAGGTCACAAATTGGAGATATGTTCTGGTTTTAATAGACTGATATGAAAGACAGGATGAATCTGTCTAAGGGTCTTTGACAATTTCAGTTGCACTGCTACAGGATTCATTATTTGTACAATTGGGAAAGGTCCAACATATTTAGGTGCCAATTTTTTAGACGTCTGTGTGGTTTTTAAATACGTAGTGGACAAGAAGACCTTGTCCCCCACTTGGTATGGTTTTTGTAGAGCTCTCTTTTTATCAGCTTGCTTCTTGTGAGCATCATCTAATGCTCCAGGTAAGCTGGAGTTGGGTAATCCACTTGGTCAATGATGGAACATTGGATTTCTCTTGAGGAAGTTTTGGTATGGGTACAAAATCCTGCCCTGAAGCTACTTTAAATGGGGTAAAACCAGTGATGAACCGAGTTTTTATATGCCACCTCTGCAAAAGGCAATAGGTCAGACCAATCATCTTGTTGATAATTAATATAACATCTAAGGTATTGTTTCAATACTGGGTTAGTTCTCTCACAAACCCCATTGGTTTGTGGGTGATGGGTGGAGCTTAAGCCCTGGGCAGAGCCCAATAGCTTCAGGAATTCCTTCCAAAAGCTTGATGTAAATTGGACTCCTCTATCCAAAATGATCCATTCAAGAATACCATGTAATATATAGACATGCAAAATAAACAATTTAGCCAAGGTTTTTGCAGATAGGATTTTTGCACAAGGTATGAAATGTGCCTGCTTGGAAAACAGGTCAGTTATCACCCAAATGACTGTATTTCCCCCACTTTCAGGCAACCCCACTAAAGTCCATGGAAATTTCCTTCCATGGAGCAGTTGGCCTAGCTACATGTTGTAGTAAGCTGGCAGGTTTTCCAGGTGGCCATTTAGCTGAAGCACAAATAGGACAACTAGTTATGTAAGCTTCAATGTCCTTCTTTAAAGTAGGCCACCAGAATTGCCATTTGACCAAATGTAAGGTTTTCATGAATCCAAAATGTCCAGCAGCTTTTGAATCATGGGCTTGCTTTAAAATGGCCCCCCTCAGGCTAGCTGGTACATATAACTTGGCCCCCACCCATGCCAGACCATCTCTTATCATACAGTCATTTGAGTGAGTCAGGAACCAATCATCTACTCTCAGAGTTTCTTTTACTGTAACTGTGCGGTCAAGTCCTTGGAAAGATCGACATCTCCCTTTTTCTGGACTCTGGTAACCATTGGGTGGATACTGTTATATTGGGGTAATCTAGATAATGCATCTGCCATAAAATTGTTCCCCTCCAGGGGGTACTTCAATGAAAAATTAAACCGTTTAAAGTATTGTGCCCAGCGGACTTGCTTAGGTGACATTTTTTTATGATCTGTCCACACCTCAAAAGGGTGTTTTGCCCCCTCAAGAAAATGCCTCCAGATTAATAAAGCCCAACGGACAGCAAAAGTTTCCTTTTCCCAAATAGCCCATCTTCTTTCCATCTCGGATAGTTTACGGGAGGTGTAAGCACAAGGTTGCAAAGTTCCAGTCTCATTTGCTTGCAGTAGCACCGCCTCCACTGCTACATCAGTTGCATCGGCTTGGATCACGAAAGGGATAATTATCTCTGGGTGCTTTAGCACTGATTCAGCTGCAAAAAGTCATTTTATCTTTCCATGGACCACTCCAATGGTCGACTGGGTCTTGATTTCAATTCTCCCTTAGTCCTTAGGAGGTTTGTAATAGGGAGCACAATCTTTGCAAATGCTGGAATAAATTGATGGTAAAAATTAGCAAATCCCAGAAAGATTGCTTTCTGGTGTGAGTAGGAGCCCATTCCAAAATGGGCCCGACTTTCTCTGGGTCCATTTCTTTGCCTTCATGCGACATGCAGTAACCTAAATAGTCAATTTTCTCTTGGTGAAATTCACACTTGGGCAATTTTGCATACAGTTTCACTGCTCGAAGTTTTTTCAAAACTGACTGTACTAATTTCATGTGCTTCTCAAGAGTTTCTATATAGATCAGAATATCATCAAGATAAACCACACCCCCTTGTACAAATGTATCTTGGAAGGATGGAAGGCTGAGTCAATCTTGAGCTGGTCAGAAGTGAACTGCTGGCAGTGAGCATAATTAGCCTGAAATACTGCACTCTAATCACTGTGGCACTACAGCCCTTGATACCATGTTTATAGATAATAATTGGTCTACCCTCTAAATTCTTTATATAATTATTGTAATTTTTACACACCTTGGCTTTTAACAGCTACTCCACCATTCTGTTCTCTCCTAGGAATGCTTTGCCATTGTTCTTAGTACAACAGTCTCACACAAGTATTTGTGCCCCAGATTTTTTAAAAATTGGCTTTTTGGAGGGGAGGAATTATCAGTTCATGTTATTCAGGGTTCTACTGAAGGAATAGTATAAAATACAATGCTGAGTTGAGTTCTTGATGAATTGTATTTCGAATATCCCAACTATTCTTACTCTATTCCTGGGATGTTCCTTTTCTTTCTACCTTTGGTTGAATTCCCAGAACATCATAGTGAGATTCATGCCTATATAAGGTGAATTTTGAGGATGCATCTCTGAATTTCTGTCTCTGCAGTTTAGATTCTTAGCATTTTGAAGCCCATGAAATGTTTTCTCGGAAAAGTTATTTTTGCAGTTTACAAAGTACACTGGATAAAATATGATGCTGAGTAGATCCTAGAAGCTGAAATGATTCAAAATCAGTAATTTTCAGCCACATGTATATGCATGTGGTCCATTTTTATCTTATTCCATTTAGATTTCCATTAAATGTCACAGCCACACAAAGCATCTGGCTTCTATCCACACAAAAAAGGATTAATGCAATATTATTCTGATATGCTCAAATGTAATTGACTCTGAAATCTCATTTCTAAACCTGCAACCTATTGACATTTCCAAATACTGTGGAGAGGTCATTGTGTGCAATTGTGCAATTAGGAAAAAAAATAATTCATTAATTTCATTTTTGAGCTGTGAATGATTGTAAGACAGATCAGTGCTTTTTAATTAATAAAGTTTTCCCCATTTGATGGCATTGCTCTAAACTCAGCACTTAAACTGAAAAAAACTCCATAGTCACCAAACCCATTTATGTAGTTATCCTTCTACTTCTAACAGAAAGCTAATGTAAGTTAATGAATTCTTGAATTAACCTTGAGGCTTAGCTGCTCAAGCAATCAACAAGGAGACATATAATCAGACTTATTTATTTATGAAAATATTTCTAAACTAGTCTTGCACAAAAACATGACCAATTATTTGTGTGTAATAGAAAAAAAATCCCGACTGCAAGAAATAGAATAAACTCTCAGTGCAATCATAATAATGTAATGGTTGAACATCTTAAATTAGGGTTAATTGACATGCCTGATTTAAAAAGCTAAGACAAGCAAATAAATAATCAGGCATTTGAAGAATTATAGCACAGATTTCAAATGAACTTTGAAATAAAGAAGCCATTGTCCTATTCCAAGTATTTAAGGGAAACCCACAATCATTGTCTGCTTTGGAAAGCTAACTACAAAGACTAACAAGAAAACCAGTTTGGGGTGAATATTAACCCAGGAGCA
The DNA here is from genome assembly GCF_049901715.1 of Pseudonaja textilis. Classification (NCBI taxonomy): domain Eukaryota; kingdom Metazoa; phylum Chordata; class Lepidosauria; order Squamata; family Elapidae; genus Pseudonaja; species Pseudonaja textilis. The sequence continues at coordinate 10,042,373 of NC_141998.1, read as the reverse complement.
TAGTGCAAATAAATCCAACAAAACAGAACTCACAGTTGGTGTAAGCATTAAGTAATAGGATTGCTGCAGAATTAAATTTGGAGATAGCAATTATTTTTTCTAAGTATGAAACCCTTCCACTTTAAGCCTGAACTTTCAGAGCGTTGACAAGATTTAGCTGTATGCTATCAAAAAATCTTTGCTATGTTCCAACACTATTATTTTATGTTCCATGTTTTAAGTTAGACAGGAAGAGCTTATTACAGACCCATTGGCTAAAGAATTAGAAGAGAGACTTTTCTGCTATTGATCCCACTCTCTGGAACATCTTGCCTTCTGAGGAACATCTTGCCTCTTTGCATTCACTTGTCTTGCTTTCTGGAATTGTACTAAGACTTGGCTCTGTAAACTAACATGAGGATCTAATATTGGTATGAAACCCTGGGGTGGTTGAATAGAAGGAATGTGGGACTATAAAGGACTCAGCAAAGATGCTATTCTCCTGTTTATTCATCAGACTGCCTGCATAGATCTCAACGTGCTGTCAGTGTTCCAGAAAAACAAACTCCAACTCCAAAGGCATGGGAATATGGCAGCATGGAAGCTTCTGGTGCTAATATGGTTTCCAAAGCTGACAGATGCCATTTTAGAAACAAATAGAATCACAATAAGTGGAATCACAGCACTGGCAAGCTCAAACTATTCCATTGAAGATGGATGTTTTACAATGTCTACATGAATGCTGCTTTTCATAATTTGCAAAATCCATAATTGTGGACCACAGGTGCCTTTTGTCTTATAGACAGAAAGTATACCCAGGCAGAATGAGATTGGATAAATGCATAATGCTGAAAGGAAACCCACTCTATAACTACAGGTAGTCCTTGACTTATGACTGGTTATTTAACAAACATTTGAAGTTATGCTGGACTTAAAAAAAAAGAACAAACTACTTACAATTCATCCTCAAAGTTATGACTGTCACTCTCCTCTCTCCTTCCTCAGGTTTCTGGTAACTAATTCACATTTACAACTGTCTTGATAATTTGTGACTTTTTTTGCTGTTTTCCCATAGAATCCTTAAATATGTACCACTACACTGTTATGCAATGAGATTTATGCCATTTGATTAATTCATGACTATATTAAGGTTTTTTTTCTAATGATAGATGTAATTGAAGCATTGTTATATGGAACTATCAAATGAAATATCTCAGTAAGTAATGTTTTCATTATATTTAAGAATGGCAGAAATTGTCTTTATGGAAAGGTGGAAAGAAAGTAAGTGAGAAAAATTATTAGGATTTCCCAATTTATGTACACTGTGTATTAGGAATTAGGGAAATTTTAGAAGTTGCCATAAATATTAGAATGGTGACAACTGGCTCAGATACAAATTGTCTAAATCAGATTGTCAATTTAGTCCAGATATTTTTCTGATTCAGCCATTTGGATTTAATTTTCTGGAATCATGTGGAAAAAGGGGCTTTTGTAGATAACAGAAACTCTTCCAAAACATTGAATTCATTCAAAGGCACGTAACTTGATTTTTTTTTAAAGCAATAGCATAAAAAGTTAAATCTGCAGGTTTTTAATAGATGCCCAAATGTATTGTCTACATTTTTTCCTCCTGTACAGAAATTAATGTACAGGAATACTAAGTTCTAATATGGTTCAAGCTGCATTTCATTTTTCATATTTGAATTCTCTCCATGTTTGGAATCACAACACAGTAACTTTTGAGTAGCTTTTCTTTCCTTAAAAAAAATTGCTGCTTTCTCTTGTAAACTTGCATACTTTCCCTTATTCTCTTTTCCTTGTTCTGATGAGCTTCCTATAACAGTTTGCAGAGTCTCTCATCTTCCTCCCTTTATGATCTCATACCATCAAGTGGTAGAAAATACTCCTTGATTTTTTCTCTTCTTTGCTTGCTGATTGCAAAACCTACTCTCTTCAAAGTTCTCATGACAGTCTCACACACTAGATTTTTATGAGATTCTGTCTGAATTGCAGCCTACCTGACTGTGGTTCTAAGAAGAAACTCTGCATCTCATTGATGGTGTATAGAAAATCACTCTGAACTATAATTCAGCAAACAACTTCTGAGCCTCAGGTCACATAAGACCATTTTCCAAAAAAGAAATGGGCAGTTTCATAACGAATCATATATACCTTCCAGAGATTCCATGACTGAAGTTGCCAAAATTCCAAGTTAGATACTAATCATAGTGGGTTGATAATTCTAGGAATGGTAATTTCAATATCTCTAGGGATGGCCTGGACATTTTTCTCTCAAGGCACTATTTATTAGTGACCAGCAAACTACAAACACTAATACAGCCCCCATATAGGGTTCTTCTTTTAACATTATTAGGTACATCTTTATACTAATTCATGTTATTCATCAATTATAACCCAGCACTCTAAATGCTTAGGGGTCTCTGGTGTTCTCTGAGCTTGATTGGTTTCCTGTAGACGTTTCTTTACCCAAACTTGATGATATCATCATGCTGATGATGTTACCTAGTTTGGGTAATGAAATATCTGCAAGAAAACAAAACCAAGCTAAGAGAGTATCAAGGACTTCTCACTGCAACCCCTGAGCTGCAAATACTTTGCATTCTCTTTTATTGTGAAGGCTATAATAGATCTTTCCAAAATGCCAGGATAGTTTGACCTTTCCAATCACTTGCTAGCTGATGCTTTTTTAATGAGTGATATCAAAGACTGAAACCTTTCAAAATCAGAGTACATGCTCTACCATTGAAACAGAACGCCATGATTTGTTTCAGGGCTATGTTTATGTGATGCTTATGTCATGCTAGCATTTTGTCCCTTCCTGCAATGCCCCCTCTGGCTCTGTCCTCTTGCTCAATCCCCTCCCCTCCCATATTTTACATTAACAAAACACATTGAAGTCTTAGGTCAAGCATCTCATTGCGTATAGCTACCAGAATTGAATCTCATTTGGAAGAGTTAAAAGCCATGCTTCACTGAATGTTATCTCATGCCTCCAGCCATTCATTTTGGCTACTGAACATGGTGCCATTTCCAGTCTTGGCTGCTAAACATGGTGTAGCTTTTCACTTATTATGCATCCAGCAGGGAAACTGTGGTAGGCCTATATACACATCAAGGAAAGTGTTGGCAGGACTGTTTCACCCAATATATAAGTCCCAGCCTCTTACTCATCTCCTAAAAGAAAAAGTCTTTTGTGCCAGTGCTACCTCTGTAGATTCCTGGTGGAGAAAATAAATACTTCATGAACAGAGACTAGCTATTAGGAACTAGCTGTTGATCTGTTTCCTGGCCTTTTAGAAATGTACTGTGTTAGGACGTGAAAGCCAATTTCGTGCTGATTGTGTTGGAGCAACCAAATGCTACAAGGAATCTGATCCCTATAAAAGAGTCTCTGGGTAGTTATTATGCTTATAGCTTCCCATGGAGAAGCTGTACATCTTTAGCAGGGTCTATTGTTTTCTAGCTCAAGGGCCAAGAACCTACATTCAGAGAAAATTGAGAAAAAGTTAATTGGACTGAGCAGTTTGGTTAGGTGCCGTATTTGTTTTGGCTTAATTTTCCATCTTCCAATATTCTAGGAGCTTTCTTCCTCTATGAAAGATGTATCTTTTTTCCAGAGTGCTTTTGAATGTTTTTGGGTAGAATTTTTGAAAGCTTCTTTGGTCACAAAGGAGTGAAGGTGAGACACAGTTGGGGTTTCAGTTACTATTGCCTTGTTATCCACCCCCACCCCATTCTTTCTGATTGGAAAACACAAAAACAGGATAGAGAATCATGGTCACTCTCCTTCTGAGATTTAATCAAATTATTGGAATCCAAGGAGGGTGTAGATCCTTAAGGTGATTTGTACAAAGATTTTTCTTACACAAATCTCTGCTTTCTTTTAACAGGTGTGTTAAAGCTTAAAATGATCTTTCAAAAATTTCTGAAGGTAATTAAACAAAACACAGCTGAGGTTTGCTTATACATTTACTGTATAATGCTAGTAACAATTATAATATTTAAGTTAAAAGGATAGTTAAAGGAATCTATAGCTAAATTTGGCTTGATTTTAATATGAAAGAGAGAATGCTCTGTCAATTTAATATTGTGGTTTGGTAGAATATGTGATCTTAGCCTGTATTTGTGTGAACTTCCATTTCTTAGTGGAAGGATTAGTATAGTAGGGGACTGAGTAGGGGATTAAAAGCACATATACATTGATTGTGTTTGTATTACATGTGCATCCTTTATTAACAATGTTGTGGTTTGGATAGCTCAATTTTCTGGATTCGTGTGATAAATCCAGCCAGCAAATCATGATATATCCCACATTTGAACCACATTCCAGTTTGTGATTCACCATGTGCATGAAACCTTCCCCTAAACGTAAATATATATGAAAAGTCCCCTACCTAGACAAAAGCTACTTCCAGTTATTTTCCTCTAGTAACTGGTATTGACAGTTACTTTGATCATGACATTAATGTATGCTCATCAGACAATAGCAATAGCATTTAAACTTATACACAGCTTCACAGTGCTTTACAGCCCTCTCTAAATGGTTTACAGAGCCAGCATATTGCCCCCAACAACCTGGGTCCTCATTTCCTGATTTTGGAAGGATGGAAGGCTGAGTCAACCTTGAGCCGGTCAGGATTGAACTGCTGGTAGTTGGCAGAATTAGTCTGCAATACTGCATTCTAACTACTGTGTCACCACAGCTCCATATTGTAGTGGTCTGTGGGAATATCCTTGAGAGACAGGAGGAGACAGAGCTGCAACCAGGGAAGTAGTCAAACAAGAGACATCTATCTCAATCCACAGAAGGCTGGGGCACAGAAAACACCTCAGAAGGCATCTGGCCTAGCTTTTGGAAAGTAAAGGCAAAGTGGGGCGGAGATTGAGAGAAAGAGAGACATGGGCTTTCAAGGCACTGTTAGTATTTATGTTTTGTTTTTTTACCTAGATTATCTCAAAGGGCTGGTACATATTCTCTATAACTTTGTCTAATCTTTGTTTAAAATTACCCAATTTGAACATTGCTCTTACTTCATCATCTAACAAACTTCCTTCTGAAAACAGGAGAGGTTGCCATAACATTCTAAATACTTGGCAGAACTTTCAATGTACATTTGCCAATTTATCAAAGCATAGAAAATAACCTTTGATGAGTTGCCACAGTAGGTGGCCAAGCTTTACAAATGAGAAAGAGAAGAAAATAAAACAAAGCTTGGATCTATATTGCAGTGTCTATCCCAAGAATTCTTTGTACTTGGAGTGGTATGCTTGGTTGCTTCCCTTCATATATTTTCTTTCATTCAACCTTATTTAATCATGCAGCCTTTTAAAGGTCTTGGAACATGCACAATATTCTGTACTCCTTTTCTCCAATTTTGCAGAGAAAAAGTAAACTCCTTGATTGGGTTTGAAATTCACAGAACACATCCTGATCTCTTGGGTAGAGGAAATCATAATAGTATGGATAACTATGAACCTGAAAAGATTAGAACTATTGGCAAGACCCACTGAAGAAAGTTTAAGTCTAGCCATTTCCAGGCTCATGGATATCCTACCTTGCATCACCATCTTGAAGTCATTAATCTCATATGTTATTATGTGTTTTATTGAGCATATAAGCAATACTGAGTGCCTTAAACTTCCTACCATTCAATTTTGTTAGATTGTTCTGACTGTGTACTTTTGCAAGCTTTATTTGTGACAAATTATATTTGTCTATTGTAAGCGTGTATTTTTAGTTTCAATTTTCATATTTAAACTGAAAAAAGTATGAATTTAGTTATTTCTGGTGTAGTTGGAAGACTACATATTTTGTAACTTTGCAGTAAAATATGACTCCCAACAATTCACACCTACTGTATGTCTTTGCTGAAGTCTTTAGTTGTGCTTCTATCACCTTTGAGTTTTGCTTCTTCCATGGAAGATGAACAGAGTTTGATGAATAGAGGAAAATTAGATACTTGATATTTTGGGAGAGAGCAAAGTGAAAACTTACCAAAAGAGTCCAATCCCTAACGTGCCATTAAGCTAAAGGTTTAATCAGTATCCTCAGTCTCAGGATCACAGGTGGACTTCTTGTTGTGCTTTTATTGATATTTTAAACATCTGTTTTTCTCTTGATACAGTTTGTTGCTTCTGAGGGATGCTTAATTAAAATGCACATCTAAGGAATATGTGTGCGCCTTAAGGGCCAGCTAATTATGAAGCAAGTGAGCAAAAAGAAGAGTCCAAAAGGAGGGTGCAAGAATGAATAAAAATGGTTCAAAGAAGTGTGATTTATTTTCAACTGCACATGTTTTCAAAGTCATTGTGATCTTTTTATATAATGTTTTTACATAAATGTTTTGAGTCATTTTTTGATAACTAATGTACTGATAAATGAATCAGAATGCTTTTGGTTTAGATTTCACTGTTATCTCATTAGATGCCTACAAAAATGTTTTTCTCTATTAGTTTTTGTACCATTTCATGACTTCAAAAGATATTTATGTATTTATAGAAAGACCTATATATCATCTCTCTACTAAGATACAATGTGTTTAATTACAACATAAAAATAAAACACGAATAAACTCCTTCTCAGTGATAAACAGCAAAAGTTTAACTGTCACCACTACCACCATCAGTGCCCCCCAAGCACTGCAAAATAGCAAGAAATTTAACTACCTTCGTTAAAGGCCAGATCGGGTGGCTTGTATCTCAGGATGCAAAATTTTCCAGAAGGTAGGATATTGAGGCATCGAGAAGAGGCTTATCAGTCTCCCAGCTGCCTTAACTTCACATGGGGTGGGAACTCTCATGAACTTCTTCCATCTTGGCCCTGACAAACATCACCCAGTAGTGACCAGTGCTATTTCTCTTCCAGTCCTTAATCTTGGTTGAGGAAAATCCAGTTAATCTAGAATTTCACTCACTGAAACCCCACCCTCGTCTCCAAAAACTTTCCTAAAAGGAGAAAGTCATAAATAGTCCAAAAAGGCTTGATCGAGAGAGTACTTGTCCAAAGAGGTTACTATCCACCGCCTTAAAGAATGTGTCCATATCCTCAAAGACATCAAAGAATAATCAGTTCCTGTAGTCACCCAGTTACAAATAATTTGCTCTTGCACACAAATATGTGGAGTGGGACGAGGAATCCAATTTACAAAGAACATGCAGGGAACTTTATCTACATCCATAATCTTTCCAAGGTATCCAAGATATTGACTTTTCTTACTGGGTTATTCCAGGAAGAACAATTAGCTAAAATATTCATTGAAAAATTTGCATACATTGCTAAGCTTTTAAAACACAGAGACTTTAGCTCATTATAGCCAGCACATGCATGCAGGTTTCCTTTTAGCAGTTTAAATTCAACAAAGATTTTCACTCTGATCTATATTTATTCTTCATTCATAGAGGAATATTAGTGAGTCATAAAACTACCTAGCTATCATCATAATAATAAACCAGTGAAAATTAGACAGATTTTATTTGCCATAGGGACAGCTGAGTGATTCTGTAAATTGGTTGTAGGGAACTGCCCATGAAGTTCTTCATTCAGTTAAGGATAATAGGTATATATCTTCCCCATGATTCTCACAACAAGAGGCAACTGAAGATGAAGCAGTGGTGAGTTTCTAGTAAGAATTCCAAAAATTTACAAAAAAGAATGACTCAGTGAATCAATGAACAAACCACTTATTTGTGTTTTGTCTTCCTTTGCTCTACTCCTGTATTTTTTAAATACAAGCCTTTTTATTATATATATAATATATATAGTAAAAAGGCATATATATATATATATATATATATATATATATATATATATATATATATATATATATATATGTATATGTATATGTATATGTATATGTATTCGGGTATTTTCCCACGTCATTATAGTTGTGCTTTTAAAGTTGTAGCAACGAATCTCATCTGCCATCATCAGGCTTCTGTATTGTGTTCGTCTGTGAGTCAGACTTTCACTGTGGATCAAGCCGGTGATTTTGCTTTTGTGGAAGCCATTAGCTGTCAGTACTTTAGTCAGGGTGCATAGTTCAGTCTTTATGTGTGTCTTGTCTGTCAGGCGTTTGGTTCTGGGGATTAGTGTTTTGGCCATGGAGTTTATCTGTGTTGGGTGGTGGTGGGATTGGGCGTTGAGGTAGCGGTTGGTGTGTGTTTTCTTCTGGTATACGGTGTGTCCTAGTGTACCATCTATTTTTTTGTAGATTAGTACATTTAGGAATGGTAGTTGTTTATTTGTTTCCATTTCCATGGTGAAAGTCTGACTCACAGAGGAACACAATACAGAAGCCTGATGATGGCAGATGAGATTCTGCCAAAACGTTGCTACAACTTTAAAAGCACAACTATAATGACGTGGGAAAATACCTGAACAAAGCTGAATACCATACTTGTAAGTACTCGCGAAAACTCTCTCTCTCTCTCTCTCTCTCTCTCCCTCCCTCCCTCCCTCCCTACTAGCAACCATGCTAATCACTTCTGGAGTAAGCAAGATTATGCAAAATGCAAGAATGAAAAAAGTAAGAAACAGCCAGTAAAAGAAATTAGAGCAACATATTTTTTTAAAGGGAAAGAAAATGGTTTGCCATTCACTGTGCTTCTCTATACCTTTCAATCCTTGCAAGTCATCCTTGTTTGTCCCATGTTCAAACATTGATTCCTTCATTCTCCCACTCCTCCTCCTCCTCCTCCTCCTCCTCCTCTTCCAGACATAGAGTGCATACACTCATTTTTTAAAAGATCCATTCTCTATTTTTCTATTTTCTAAACCTCTTCTCACTGTCCAGACCCTAAAATCTCTGGGTGAGATGCAATACAATCTAGAAATATTAAAAGCCAGGAAATTAAATTGTAAAATATAATAAAAAAACAAGCAGATATATCCTATCCATTGCCACAAATAATATTCTTTAGTGAATTTGACCGGCAGAGATGGACAAAAATGAGATTTCCTTTGGTTCTGAAACTAATAAATGTTAGCATGTTTTGATCACAGAAAGGGTTGAAAGGAACTGATTTTTTTGAGAAAAAAATCAAATGTGGGAGGTTTTTTTTTTTTTTAAATGTCTGAATGATTTGTCCATCCCTAATGAAACATGTTCATTGGAAATTCACAGTAACTATTAACTTCATTTAAAAATAAACTTGAGAGTGGGAATGGTGCTGCAATTAGAAAGGGGTGGGAGAGTCTCTATTTTATGAACTCTTGTTTTCATAACATGCAGCAGAAAGTAGGCGGACATATGGCAGAAGGAATGGGGCAAAGATTGCTTTAACTGTTCATTCTAAAATAGAAAAGGGTGGTTTTCAGGTGATGAACCATGTTGGCAGTAGAGATATTAGAATAAAAAGAAGATGAATACACTCAGTGGATCTTCTGCAAGACAGGCCTAAAAGTAGAAGCAAGGAACAGCAGCATGAAAAACTGCAGCAGATGGAAAATATGATGTTTTTCCCTCTCTCTCATTGTTTTTCTTTTTTAAAAAATTTATTGTAGCTGTGCACATAGTGTCGCCTTTGTATCTAGTGCAGAGAAGGAGGAGGACAAGTCAACTTCTGTTTTTTTTAAAAATAAAGTAAATACTTCTGAGTCATACATTGGAAATAGAGTTGATATCCGAAGTGGATGATTTAAAGCAAAACTTTATGTACCGGGGAGTTCTATTGGGTTTTTTTAGTTAAACATGGGGATAGAGAATAGCCATTGCTAATTTCAGGCTAGAGGTGTTAGAAGAAGGTTTGTTTTAATGCAGAAGATCTCTGGGTCAGTTCCCATAATCTCCAGATAGGGCTGGAGAAACATCTTCCTGGGTTTTTTTTCTTTGTAGTGCTCTTGACTGTCTGGTATACAAAGGCTAGGCACATAGGCAGCTGAGGTAAAAAGATATTTAAACTCTTTGGAATTCCTTGCAAATGAATACGTAAGATTCAAAAGAAAGAAGTATAAAAGAAGGCAGGGCAGGCAGATAGAAGGAAGGCAGGGGAAATCGATTACCAAATAACAGAGTTGGAAGGGACCTTGGAGGTCTTCTGACCAACCCCTGCTCATGTAGGAGACCCTATACAATTTCAGACAAGTGACTGTCCAATCAAACCTCCACTGATAAAGCACCCACAGCTTCTGAAAGCAAACTGTTCCACTGAATAATTGTCCTCACTGTTAGGAAATTTCTCCTGAGTTCTACGTTGCTTCTCTCCTTAATTAGTTTCCACCCATTGTTTTTTGTCCTGTCTTGTGGTGCTTTGACAAATAGATTCACCCTCCTCTTCTTTGTAGCATTCCCTCAAATATAGGAACACTGTTATCATGTCAATCTTCTAGGTTTGGCAGGAATTGCTTCTAGATGAGAGGTTATCAGATGTGGGGGTAGAAAAGATGGCACCTGAGATGGTCCATGGCTGTTGAGAAGAACCAAGAACAATCCTGAGGCAACTGATGCCAAAAAAGGAATCTGCCAAAAGAGCCAGCAGGGGAAAAAACCACAGTCCTGTATTATGGAGAGCAAATTCCAAGTGATTTAAGTGCTAGATATCTAGGCAGGTTGGGTTAAGGATAAAAGTAGTTAACATTATTGAGACTGCCGAAAATAAAAAAGTGTAGGAGAAAGCAGAAAATAGCAGCCAAGTATTTGTCATATAAAATAAAGGATTAGAATCCTAAGTGATTTAAGTTAAGTTTGTAAGTATATTTTAATATTTTTGTAATGGAAATATTTACACTTGGTCTAGAGAGACAGATAGACAGCCAGACAGCCAGATGACCAGATGAATGAATTCATTCACTGATCATCGTTGTTCTAAAGCTTATATAGCAATAAACAGTACCGCATACACATTTTAACTGCTGTGTATGTCTGTACGTGTAGTTCCTCTCCATTCCCATCATCTGACAATCCTGCCTGTTGCCCACTCTCCCTCCAGAAACCAAGAAACTGCAACCTGTAGGTTCTCGCCCTCATTGTTTTATGCTTAACAGAGAAGTTGCACTGGTACTCCTATAATAAGGTGAAAGAGGAAAGAGGAAAGGGCTGTTTCTTGGTTTTGGCACTTCCTCTACTGGCTAATAGAGAGTTGGCTGGCCGAAGAATGGGTAGATGAGGAGCAATGCTAGGGCTACAAAACAAAACTGGCAATCGTTTGGGTCTCCAGACCAATCTTTGTCAACTTTGGCAACTTTAAGGTATGTTGACTTCAAGACTCTGAATCCACATTTAAGAGGTGTGGGCTTCTTTAAAGGTGGCCCTCAGAATCCAGCTTTAAGAGTGTGAACTTCATCTCTTGACTGGGGAATTCTGGGGGTTGAAGCCCACACTTCTTTTTTTTTTTGAAAAAGTTTTATTATTGTTTTGGACAAACATAGACAAACACAACATAAAAACATCAAACCATCTTCCACTTATGTACATACAGTGTGTCAGTTGGTTTACAAATTGTTTTGTGCATCCACTTCATAGCTATCACTTACAATTACTTGTATATGTTCTCATATTATCTATCAAATATTCCTGAATACATTGATATCATTATTAATCAATCATTTGACTATACTATTATTCATTCATGTTTTGCAAGATAATCCATATTTTAATTGATTTATTTTATGACAATTCATATTAACACTCCAAATCTATCCTATAATTATATTATGATTATGATAAAGATAATACATCTTTATATATCCATTATATACTAAAAATCTTCATATTTCATTACCATGTTTTATTGTCTAACCATTGATAAAATAAATCCCAAATCTTATAAAAATGTTTATCTTTTTGTCCTCTGATTTCAAATGTCAATCTACTCATTTCGGCACATTTCATTATTTTCTTAATAACTTCCTCCTGCATTGGTATTTTCTCATTTTTCCAGTTTTTAGCAAATACAATCCTAGCCGCTGTTAATACATTTACAATTATATTTCAATTCCTCACTGTATATTTCGGGTAAAATTCCCAATAAAAATATCTCTGGTTTCAAGTCTATGTGTTCTTTTGTCATTTTTCAGACGATGTGTGGATTTTAGTCAAATATCTTTTAGCATCCACACATGTCCACCACATATGGTAATATGAGCCAGGTATCTAATGATATTTCCAACATTTTTCAGATTTGTTCTTGAACATTCTTGCTATTCTTGTTGGAGGTAGATGCCACCTGTAAAACATCTTATACAAATTTTCTTTATATGCTGTTGACATTGTCATTTTATAATTTTGAAACCACAATTTCTGCCATTTCTCTAAATCAATCCCATATCCAAAATTCCCCCCCAAGCAATCATTGTTTCTTTGACTTGTTCTTCTTCTAGCTTAATTTCTAATAAATATCCAAACAATTTTTTAATCACCTTTTCATCAGTACCTGTCAAGATCTTATCTAAATCAGTCAATTTATCATAGAAACCTTCTGTTTTAGAATCTTTATCATTTGCGCATATGAAAACCAATTCATCTTTATACCTTGTTCCTCTAGCTTTTGTATAGATTTAAGTTCACCCTTTTTATTCAATATTTCACCATATCTAACTGTTTGTTCCTTTTTATATATTATAGGATAAGAAAATGCTTCAATAGTTGATAGCCAGACTGGAATTTTCAAATAACATTGCCTTTTAGTCTTCTCCCAATTTAACCACAGAGCCTCCCATATATAATGTCTTCTAAAATACCCCTGTGTTTTAGTTCCCTTGTACCATAGGAAAGCATGCCACCCCAACAACAGATCATGACCTTCTAATGTCAACAATCTAGTATTTCTTAATGTTATCCATTCCTTAACCCACATCAGATTTGCAGCTTGATAGTACAACTCCCAATTAGGCAAACCGAATCCTCCTCTTATTCTAGCTTCTTGCAAGAGTTTTAGTTTTATTCTCACTTACTTACCCTGCCATATATATTTCAACACAATTTTATTTAAATCTTCAAAGTAATCTTTCCCTAGCCTAATTGGAATTGTTTGAAACAAATATAAAATTCTGGGTAATATATTCATCTTGATTGTTAATATTCTCCCTATTAATGATAATTGTAAGTTTTCCCATTTCGCCAAATCTATTGCTATCTGTTGCTTGAGTTTAATATAATTATTCTCTTTAAGCGTGCTACATCTTGCTGTCAAATGTATCCCCAAATACTTGATCTTATTTGTGACCTGAATTTTCAAAACATCTGCCAATTCTTCCTTTTGTCTTAATAACATATTCTTTGTCAAAATCTTTGTTTTATCTTTATTTATTTTCAGACCAGTTACCTTTCCATATATATCTTTTCTATCAGTTTTGATGCTATTTCTTTTTTTTTTTAATTCTAGAAAAAAAACCATTTATTTGACATATATTTAAAACAGACAAATCAACACACACACACACACACACACATATAATATAATATAATATAATATAATATAATATAATATAATAAATATAATATATATATATATATATATTATTCAGCTTTGTTTGGATATTTTCCCACGTCATTATAATTGTGCTTTTAAAGTTGTAGCAACGTTTTGGCAGAATCTCATCTGACATCATCAGACTTCTGTATTGTGTTCTACAAAACTTAAGAATATATATATATGTGTGTGTTGTGACTGGAAGGATTGACCCTGCTAGGAGTTTTGATTCTGATGCCTCTGAAGATGGAAGGTTTGAGTATGCTGTGAATGTAGAGTCTGAGGTATCAGAGGACACAGATGTGAGCCAGGAGGATGAGAGAGTGTCGGAGAGATGGTCCTCTCCAGAACCTTCTACTTAATTCATGCCTCGGATGTCAGCAGCTGATCCACAGAATGAGCCAGAGGCTTCGAGTGAGGAAGAGACTGATGGATGTTGGCTTGATGCTAGGACTAGAAGAAGATTGAAACGTCAATCACAATCTGAAAGGAGACATCAAGCCAGGGATTAATTAGAGAGACTGACACGCCCATCCAGGGGATTTAAGGAGGCGTGCTGGCTCTCAATCTTTGCTTGGAGCAAAATGCTTTTTGGATTCGGAAGAATACATTTGAAGCGGCGTCATGATTTATGGACAGTTCAGACTTGCCAGACAGATTCCAGGAAGACTGCCAAGGACTGTGAAAACAGAAGCAGTTAACTCTTTTTGGTCTGGTTTTGTTTGCTTGAATATTTGAACTCTGGAACTTTGGATTCTCACCTGTGGATACAGGTGAGACAGAACATTTTTGCTCCAAGCCACGACTCCATCTTATAACCAAGATGGACCGAACACAACTAAAGCAACTGGTAGAGCAGCAGCAACAACAAATAGACCAACTTTTACAGAATAACCAAGTACTCCAACATCAGGTAACTCAATTGGCTAATCATGTAATGCAATTACAGGCTCCGGTTGCTCCCCCAGCTCCTCCCCTTAGGAAAAGCCCAGTATCTGTGCTGGATAAATTCTTGGGACAGACTGATATATATATCTTAAGTTATCGCAGGACCCATAGTCCCATAGTCAGCTCCAGAGGAGCACCACTACAAAACCTAGCTAAACACTTAGCAAAACAGCTACAGCCCCATGCTCAAACAGCAGCTACACATGTACAAAACTCATACTACTTCTTGGAAATGATCAAAGATCTACATGTGGAACAAGAAGATCTGCTTGTAAGTTTCGATGTGGTTTCACTATTCCCTCAAGTCCTGATAAAAGAAACTCTAGAAATCATCAAAAATAAATACCAACCAGCTAAACACCTCATGGAACTAACAGAACACTGCTTAACCAACACATATTTCATATACAAAGGACAAAGATACAAACAAATTGAAGGAGCCGCTATGGGATCACCACTGTCACTCGTCATTGCAAACCTGTTCATGGAAGAATTCGAATCCAGAGCCCTGGCTAATGCCACCCACAAACCCAAACTATGGTTAAGACACATTGATGACACATTTGTGATTTGGCCCCATGGAAAAGAAAACCTAAACAATTTCCTAACACACCTAAACAGCACATACCACAAAATCAAGCTCCCCATGGAAACGGAAACAAACAAACAACTATCATTCCTAGATGTAATAATCTACAAAAGAACAGATGGCACACTAGGACACACCACATACCAGAACAAAACACACACCAACTGCTACCTCAATGCCCAATCTCACCACCACCCAGCACAGATAAACTCCATGGCTGAAACACTAATTGCTAGAACCAAATGCCTGGCAGACAAGACACACATAAAGACTGAACTATGCACCCTGACTAAAGTACTGACAGCCAATGGCTTCCACAAAAGCAAAATCACTGGCTTGATCCACAAAAACACACTGAGACATAATGGAGACCTAGAAGATGAACAGACCTATGGAACAGCTGTCCTGCCCTACATAAGAGATACTACAGACAAAATCAGTAAGATACTACACAGGCATCACATCAAGACTGCCTTCAAAACAGACAGAAAAATAGTAGCCATCCTTAGAAACCCCAAAGATAAAATTGACCTGGAAAACTAAGGCATATACGAAGTCCCCTGTGCATCATGCCCCGCCACATACATTGGACAGACCAATAGAAGAATAAGTACCCGCCTGGATGAACACAAAAATGCAGTAAAAAAGCTGGAAAACACTTCCTCACTAGTCCAACACATGAAAGCCACAGGTCATAGCATCAACTTCAATGGCACCCAAACCCTAGCCACTATAGAAAACCCCAGCCACAGAATTATCAGAGAAGCCATAGAGATTGAAAAAAGACCTGAAAGCATGAATAGAAGAGATGATTCCACTAGACTAAATTATTTGGAAGCCTGCACTCACAAACAAACAAACAAAAATCTCCACACCACTAGCCAGGCAAACACCTGGGCACAAACAGATCCCCCCTGATACCTGCAGCTCAAACACACCCCAACCAGGCACCCAGATGAAACCTAGCTTCCTAACAAATGATAGCCATCCATTTACTCAGAGCCAAGCTGCACTAAAAGCTTCCAATACAGGAACACAATGTTGCCAGCCAATCAAGACACAAAAAAACTACAAAACAAACAGAAGATATTAGAAACACCAATCAAGCAGAACACAGCAAACTCCAAGACCATTAAACACAGACCAAGACTCCCAACCAATCAGGATGAAGAAAAAACCATTCTGGCACAGCAGTAGGCTAGTCCCAAATTTAAAACTGAAACAACTGTAAAAGTCTGACTCACAGAGGAACACAATACAGAAGCCTGATGATGGCAGATGAGATTCTGCCAAAACGTTGCTACAACTTTAAAAGCACAACTATAATGACGTGGGAAAATACCCGAACAAAGCTGAATACCATATACATATATATGTATATATATGTACATATATGTATATATATGTATATGTATGTATGTATGTATGTATGTATGTAAGTATGTATATATATATATATATCTTCTGGGTACTTGTTTCAGAACCACAATCTCCTTATCTTTATATTTCAATGTTTTCCCTATTGCCACCTGTCATATTTGCATTTTAATAGCTTTCTTTGTAAATCTAATGTGAACTTCTCTTGGTAAACTATTTCTCATTGCGTATCTTGTGAATACTTGAAAGACCTCATCTATTCCATCCATCATCTTCTCTTTAGTTATTTCCAGAGCCTCAGCCAAGATTTCTATCATTATCTCTGCCAAGTTTTGTCCCTTTTCTTCCTCTATGTTTTGAAATCTGATCTGTCCATCTCCCATCCCAGCATCCCACTTTTATCTTGTTCAACCACAGTTAATATGCCATCAATATCTCCAACCTTCTTATCTCTTTGTTTATCTTCTTCAATTTTTTGGAATCTCTCATCATACTTCATCATCATTTGTTGAATATTCCCCACCTTTTCATCAGTTTTTCCTGTTCTTTATTCAATGTTCTCTGTTCTTGCTTGTATGTTTGAATTCCTTGCATTATCATCTGCAGCATCACCTTTTCTTGTTCTCTTTCTTGTTGTAACATTGTTTGTATTGAGCGTTGTCCTCCAGATGGTGAAGAAGAAGAAGGAGGAATTGAAGAACCAGCTGCTGTTAGTTTCCTGCTAATTTCAAACAATTCAAAATCTTCAGGTTCTTCTAGACCTTAATCCACTCGTGTAATGACCAGTTGTAATTCCAGGTAAAAATAGTGGAGTAAAAAGGAAGCAAAATAAAATAAAAGTTTCTTCAGGCTCTTGTACACCTTAATCCAATCAATTGATTAAATAGCGAGAAAAAAACCCCACAAAGAAGAAAAAAACAGAAACAGAAAAAGGAAAAATTGTTAAGTATTGTCGATGGCAAAAAACAAAAAAGTTCTTCAGGTTCTTCAACACCTTAATCCAATTAAAAAGTCTCAGGTATAAAAAGGGGAAAAAAGGAGCCACAGAAAAAAACAGTATAGGAGGTGAATAAAGAGATGGGAAGGGAGAGAAAAAAAGGAAAAAAAAGACTACTCCCCTAAAAAGAAAAAGAAAAATTAATACTAAGATTTTCCCTTTAAAATAAGATGGAAAAATAAAAAATAGACTCCAAAAGCAAAAAACAAACAAAACCAAATTCCAAAAGGCCAAAGGTCCGAATAACTCTCAAAAATAGTAAACTAATAAGGAGAGGGTTTGTTAAAGTAGAGAATAGCCCAACATAAAAAGAGAGAGAGAGAGAGAGAGAGAGAGAGAGAGAGAGAGAGAGAGAGAGAGAGAGAGAGAAGGAACACACTGCACCTATTTAGTTATCCAAGGCTTTTTGTTAAGTTCCAAACAATTTTATAACTCTCTTCTCTAGAGTCATATTGTCTCCTTTCTGTAAGTTTCAACACCAAACTCCAGCCACTGATAGATACCCAGAGGAGCACCTGCAATAACACGCTCTTCCCTCTATCTTATCAAACAGGCTCAAAGTCCTTGAAAAGAAGCCTCAGTTCTTTCTCGCCTTTGTCTGGTCAAAAAGGAAAAAAAAGAAGGAAACAATGTTTCTAAGCCTCTCAATGGCAGTGTTACAAATTATCCTCTACTTTCACTTTCCCCCTCCTTTTCCAAACAAAATGTAATAAAAAATTAATTAAAAATGGAGGAAAGACTTAAAAGAAAAGAAAAAAGCTGAAAGGGAATCTCTAGCCTAGAATATTATTGAGACAAAAAAGGAAAAAAGACAAAAAAGAAAAAGTAAGGTAAAAAAGAAAAACAGTTCAGTTTCAAAGTAAAAAATCATACATTAAGAGTCCAACAATAAATAAAGAAATATTAATTTTGACTTCTTGTTTAGAATCGCCACTTAATCACTTCTGTCTTAGATTTTACAAATTCTTTCTTTTCCTTAGGGTGTTTTTTCAAATCTTAAAATAAAAGAAAAACTCTCACCGAACTGGCACAAACTGGATCTTCAAGATCACACGCCATACCATCGCGACGTCAGCTCCGCCCTCCCCAAGTTCACACTTCTTAAAGTTGTCAAGGTTGAAAAACAAACACAAAAACCCACTGCTCTAGAGCTTCGGTGGCCACACTTACAAGCACAACTAATATATTAGTATATAATAATTATAGAAACTTCTGCCATCAGTCTTTTTTGTTTTTCTAGAAGGTTAAATATGGATATAGAGATACTTTGGGAAATTTGAGCTTAGTTCTTCAAAGTAAACATGCCTTGAGATTTAACTTAACAATGTTTTTAATGTTTGTTTTTACTTTAATCCCTTTGGTTAGTCAGACAAATATTTTGAATCTATATTTCAAATTAAGAGCTCCCTTCTTCATTTGCAGTCTGCAATTAAGCTCCTTTTAAAAACCACTCACAATAAAAATGTCACTAGTATTTTTATTTTTATTCTTCACAAAAATCATAATTCTAGTGCTTTATGTATAAGATTTGTTCTCAGAAATATAGTAATATATCATTTTTAGTACACATACACACAAACACACACACACACACACACAGAGAGAGAGCAGGAGCAAATAGAATAATTGGAAAGTTATTGATGAATGGAACAGAAACTCATATTTTTAAAATTTCCTACTGAAAGTAAAAAGAAATATATGTATTTTACAAAGCATCAGAAGGCAAGACAAGAAGCAATAGATGGAAACTAATCAAGGAGAGAAGCAACATAGAACTAAAGATAAATTTCCTAACAGTGAGAACAATTAACCAGTGGAAGGGCTTGCTTACAGACGTTGTGGGTGTTCCATCACTGGAGGCTTTTAAGAAGGGACTGGATAGACATTTGTCCAGAATGGTATAGGGTCTCTTGCCTGAGCAGGGGGTTGGACTAGATGACCTCTAAGGTCCCTTCCAGCTCTGTTTTCCTGTTACAAGCAGAAGCCCAAGTAGAATAATTGGAAACCTGTTGATAGGTTGCTAGATAGAACAGAAAATTGTTTTTTTTTTTAAATTTTCTACTGGAAATGGAAAAAATATGTGAGTTTCAGTCAGATGTTTACTTAACCAATGTAAGTAGGAGCACCTTTCAAGCTTCTTGGTCAATTCAAAAGAGTATGAAACAGAGGTTGTAAAGGACTTATCCTCAGGATGTATGTAGCTATCATATACAGACTCTTGACCTATTTACTTCGAGAGCCCATGAATTTAGGCAAATACTGAAAGGACCTTACCCTTTATGAAAAGTAGCACAGGGTAGATTGCAGTATGAAACTCACTTTGATGTTGAAAGAAGTCATCAGATTTGTACCAAGATAATAAATGGATGGGGAGCAGTGGTGCGATTCAAACCTTTTTATTACCGGTTCTGTGGGCATGGCTTGGTGGGTGTGACATGACTCAATGGGTGTGGCTTGATGGGCATGGCAGGGGAAGGATACTGCAAAATCCACATTCCCTCCCCACCCCACTAACCTGCTTTTCAGCTCTGTTATCCTGTGCAGGGCAACCAAAGAAGACCCAGCCGATCAGCTGGGACTCAGGAGGCAGAGAAGAAATGGGGTTGGCAGGGCCATTCAGAGGTGGGATTTACCACTTCTCCAAACTACTCAAAATTTCCGCTACTGGTTCTCCAGAACTGGTCAGAACCTGCTGAATACAACCTCTGATGGGGAGACTGTTCACAAGGTAAGTTGGAAAGACAGTAATGGGCTGGATTTGAATTATCCTGTAAACCAAAACTGAACAATCCTCATTATAACAGAACACAATGTGTCAATTTCAGGAAGCGTAGTAAACTATTTTTCTTATATTCACAACATAGCAATCATTAAAACATCTAAGTATCGAAAAACTAATATGTTGATTATAAATTTATAAGGTTCTGTAGGGTTCATGACTAATTTTATAATGCATAAATTTTGTCTGCAACAGATTCAACCAGTATTTCTACAACATAAGGCATCTGGCCAAATGTAGGTAAATCTCTATAGAATTTTTGCATTTTCTTTGTATATTTTCCAGGTCATTAGCTTGTCAGAGGCAGTGCTGTTGATTTTTAGTTGGAACAAAGGAAAATAAATAAACTAAGGTTGGTGCTTATTTTCCTGGAATGAAAGGTTACCTCTAAACACAATTACTGAATACATTTTTATTTGCTGAAAGCAATTGTTTTCTGCTAATCACTGTGATGAAGTAATGAGTGTATTTCTAGCAGTTCCAAATTATCCACTACCCAAGGAGTAATGGATATACCACATCGAAAAAGGTCATTTATAGGGTTTTTCAAAATTATAACAACAAATTCAAAAAAGGTATGAATGCAATTAAACTTTCTATATTTAACTAAAAATTAAAGCTAATGGAAATGTCATCATTCTGAAACTTTTGAGTATTTCAAAGTCTTGACAAATGAATCAATATGTAGTCTGTTTTATTTATTATTTATTTGTCAAAATCACATTGGCTTCCCATCTCACAAACAAGTGATTCTGGGCAGTGTAGAAGAAGACTGAAAACAATATAAGTATATATAAAAAAGCACACGGCCAATCCACAATCTATCTCCTCTTATTTTCCTCACAACAATAGCCCTATGAGATGGGTTATGTGGAGAGAGAGTGACTGGTCCAAGGTCACCCAGCTTTGCTTTATATTTAAAATGTACACATTGCTTTATATTTTCACTTAAAATAATGTTCTAAATATAGTTCAATTGTTGTGAGAGCCGTGAACTGTGCTGAAATATTTGGACAGCAGTAAAGCCAATGGATAATTAACTTCTAAGCTGCTTATCAGCTGTGATACTGCAAATAAGCTCTATTTGTGAACCATTTAAATTCCTTAAGCATCCTTAGATACCATATAACTCATGGTGAAGGGTTCTATCTTTTAGTGCTCTTTCATAAATTCATCCAGTTAAATTAATTTAATATACTCATTTTTAAATAAATCTACATGCTGCTCAATGACAAATGGTAAAAATATAATGCATTAAAGCTATGTAATTGGGCACTTGGAAATATCACTAAAACAGTTCTGATGAATAATTTAAATGTTTCTCAGTAAATATTCATATTTTAAGTACTTTGGGATAGAAGCTCCCCTCCCTTCCTCTTCCTTTCCTTTCCATTCCCTTCCTTTTTCTGAACAAGCTCAGTGTTTTTTCTTTATCAGCTATGTATGCCATGGTGAAAGTTGAAATTATCTTCAAAAAGTTAGAGATGTAGAGATGTGAAAAGCCATGTGTGTGTATGTCCTATTTTACAGTCTCCTCTTTCTTATAAAATCTTTCTTGTTTTGACATTTTCTCATGTCAAAACACTCAATTTCACAATCTAGTTTCTTGCAGCACATCTCCTTCAGCTTCATGCTCTGAGCAGATGCCAGTAGAAAAGCATAACCATTCACATCATATAATGGAAGTAGAATCTCTTGTCTTCACCATCAATACAAATGA
The DNA here is from genome assembly GCF_049901715.1 of Pseudonaja textilis. Taxonomy (NCBI): domain Eukaryota; kingdom Metazoa; phylum Chordata; class Lepidosauria; order Squamata; family Elapidae; genus Pseudonaja; species Pseudonaja textilis. Next base: position 10,020,556 of record NC_141998.1, on the reverse strand, counting down.
ATCCTCTGTGAGACTGGCACAGCTGTCTCTTGGTGATATTCTCAATTTCACAGTTTGGGTAAATGTTTTTGATGAGTTCTTTGTTTCATCTATGTTCTGTTCAATTTTTTTCCCTTTGCTGTTTGCTTCAATTATTTCTTCTCAAGATAGTTATCCTTTATCCTTTTGTCCTTCAAAACATTTGAACTGTTTCTTCTACTTCACTGATGTTCTCATCAGGTTGAGTTGAGGTGATATTGTTTGAAAGAAATAACCTGTAAGAATTGTTCCTATCTCTAGTGGAGATCAACATTTTAGTTTTCACAGCTAGAGAGAAAATCTTTTGGGTAGTGTTTTAACAAACAATCCTTAAACATTTTACCATTTTTTTCAAAAACACACATACATACAAACTCATTGTTCTTTTGTTAGTTGACACCAATAATTTCAAAAACAACAAAATACTGAGCAATAGTATCTCCTATCCTCAAATAACTCACTAATGTCTCTTATATCACAGTGTTTCTTTAGAGGACCAATAAATGAAATCAACAGGCAGGAGTTGGCCAACTAAAGAGTGAAAGAAGATGATTTATCTAGACACCGTTTACTCCAGCTATGGCACTCAGTGTAGCACTGGCATATTTGAGGTCTATCACAAAAGGCCTTGATAATCATTTATTATTCATAAATATATGCCTTTATACCATCACCTGTGTCTTTTCTTATTTCTTATACATTGTGACTGGAATGGCTAAGTGGCAAACAGTGGCATCAGAATACACATGAAAAGATAAGCTTCATGGGTCATTAATATCAATAATTTTTTCATTAGTGGTATATAGACTTACATACCATGTCACAGTGCTTTTACAACCTTCTCTTGGCGCTTTACAGAGTCAGAACATTGCCTCTAACAATCTGGGTCCTCATCTTACTGACCTTGGAAAGATGGAAGGCTGTGTCAACCTTGAGGCAGCTGGCAGTCAGGAGAAGTATCCTGCAGTACTTCATTCTAATCACTACACCACACACAGCTCAAGATTAGGTTATTGCCTCTATCTTCCTCTCCCACCTGTTATTCAGTAATTTCTGGAATAATGTACATTCTACATTTTTGCATCATTGTAAGCTTACACCTTCATACCCTGCATTTAAGCTGTTAATTGTTTAAGTAAGATTTATTGAATAAACCACCAATTAGGTATTAAACGGTAGGTTACAAAAGCATAATGGTTAGGTTTGTAAGCCTAGAAACAACACACAAAGCAAAAACTAAAGTAATCACAAGGGACTCCTTCCATACAGAACATGTTTAAAGACAGAGTACAGAAACAGAATAAGCACGGAAATATGATAAAGATTAATGAGTTAACAGAAGCATATATTACTCCCCACAGCAAAGAGAAACAGAGATGGTCAAATTGATTCTTTTATCCAAATAAGAGAATATATCTAATTTTGTTTCTATTCTGAAATTGCTTCCGGATTTTATGCTTGCAATGAAAAACTTTGATTTTGTTTTTGTTAGCTAGATAGGCTTATTGTTATAGAAATGGCTTGTACATACTGCTGTGTAAAAGCAAAAAGTTGTGGTTGTAATGCTGTTATCCTCTACAGTGCTAAAGAGAGTCAGAAGTTGGTGCCTTTTTCTTTCCCTTTCTCCCTTTATACTATATTTCTTTTTTCCCTACCCCTCTTCTTAGTTTTCCATTAGTTTTTCATTTTTCTTTGTGTTTTATATTTCAAAAAATCAATAAAAATCATATATACAAGAATAAGCATGGAATATATTTAAGTATTTATAAAGTCCTTTTAAGACCCTAAGCAGCATACAAACTATAGAACAGTCACGTAAAAGATACAATTATTATATTAAGACAAAGTAGGCAGAATTCTTTGCAAACCCACAATGGATATGTGATCTGGTTATAAATTCTGTGGAAGATGTCTTATTTTCAGAGGCATGTATTGAGTCTGGAAATTTCATCAAAATGACAAAATGGGTGTCATGACATTGCAACCTACCTCCACACTTAAGTATATGTGAGGAATGTCATAACATGTATACAAAATAGGTGGAATTTCATCATTTGCTTTCTCCTCCCTCTCCTCCTTATCTGCCTATTAAGAGTTAGCACTAAGGAGTACTCCTGACATATGATTCTATTTTATTCCAGCCTGTAGAATATAGAATTGCATTTATTTAACAAATTATTTGATCATTTTGCTTTAAGTAGCTTTTTTTTCCAACTCCTACTAAAATAAGGCTACGTATACAACCTCAGTTGTAAATGCATGAAACTTAAATGCCACAATACTAGTGATCTTTGACTTACAACAATTCATTTAGAGACCATTCAAAATTACAACGGCACTGAAAAAACTAACCTGTGTGATCATTTTTTCACACTTACAACCACTGTAGCATCCCCATGGTCATGTGATCAAAATGCTTGGCAACTGATTCATATTTATGACGGTTGCAGTGTCCTGGGGTGATGCGACCTTCTTACAAGCAATGGGGGAAGCCACTTAACAACTGTGACACTGACTTAATAACTGCAGTGGTTCACTTAACAAGTGTGGCAAGAGAGATCATAAAGTGGGGCAAAACAAATGTTTCACTTAGCAACAGAAATCTTGGGCTCAATTGTGCTCAAGGAGAATTATAGGGTTCTATAATTTAATTCCTATAAAATTTGCAAAAGGGTCACACTGAAAATCTAGAATCGGAGGCACGAGCCACATTTCTCAGGGTCATGATGATCCATGTACTCATAAACTCTTCTATGCGTTTGTGTTCTAACCAATAACTCTCTCTCTCTTTCTCTCTCTCTCTCTCCCTCCCCCTCTCTCTGTCTCTCTGTCTCTTTGCCTCTCTCCCCCTGTCTCTCTTCCCCTCTCCCTCCCACTCCCTCTCCCCCTTCTCTCTCTCTCTCTCTTTGTCTCTCTCTCTGTGTCTCTTTCTCTATGTCTCTGCCTCTCTCTGTGTCTCTCTGTCTCCCCACCCTTCAACTACTCATGAAAAATACTTGTTGAAGAAATAATAAGCTTGCCCTGGATAATTTGTATTTGTGTTCTTGACATTTGTGTTCCTGACATTTGCAATAGATTATGCCAACTGGAAAAAAAAGCTTATGGAAATGAGGCTAAGAAGCTGGCAATAAATGTGTTATCCAAAAAAGGATCTAAGTGGCACCTGGCAGATGCTGAATGACGAAGTATAATAGATGTCTGACATGTCCTGTAAATATGGGACTCTCAATCAAACTTCCATTTCAAGTAGAAAGCATCCAGAGAATGATCAGCTTCGATGACTCCACTGAAGCCTCCCCCATTGAGCTTAAGGTATTTTATTATTTGAATATTTCAGATTTCTTTTTGTGGCATTAATTGCCAACATTACAAGAGATGGGTGAAAAAGAAAAAAAAACAGGTTCTAGATTTTGAAAGCTTACACAAAAACTGATTGCTGCATTCCATCTCTTGGTACTTATGGTTTTTCAATCCTTTTATCTCAGACTCCATTAGTCACAAAAGCTTTCCAAGAAGTCAGGCTTCGGAAACAGAAAAAAAAGTTGAAAACCAGATATATAGGGAAAGCTCTTCTCGATCATAGAGGCATCTGCTCCAGTTTATACCTTGAGATGCAACTACAGTATATACTTCCAGGAAGTCTTCAAGCCAAAAAGAAGGACTGGGGGAGACATGATACCAATGTTCCAATATTTGAGGGGTTCCTAAAAAAAAATCAATATATTTTCCAAAGCACCAAAAAACAAGATGAGAAACAATAGTTGGAAACTAACCAACCTAGAACTAAGGATACATTTCCTAATGGGGAGAGCAATCAACCAATGGAACATTTTTCCTTCAGAAGTTGTGGGTGCTCCATCACTGGAGGCTTTCAAAAAGACACTGGACAATTATTTATCTGAAATGATATAGGGTCTTCTGCTTGAGCAGAGCATCAAGATCAGAAGATCTTCAAGGTCTATTCTATTCTATTCTATTCTATTCTATTCTATTCTATTCTATTCTATTCTATTCTATTCACCCTACTCTATCCTACCCTGTCCTATCCTATCCAATTAATATGAACAAAATGAGAATAAGGGATTTCTCTGGATTGAATTATTGCTCAAACCAATTGCTACTTAGGGCCTGTCTCTTTTTAAATATGGATGGTTTGTTTGTTTAGGATCTATCATTCATAAATGTTTTTACTATCTACCTCACCCCCTTTAAAATTTCTACCTTTCATAGAAATGTGGATTCATGCAAATTAAAGCTAGGTGGAAGGAAAGAATTCAGTACAAAAGGAAAGAGATTATAACATATTCACTTGTCATGCTAAGCTATTATTTTGTTAGTCCTGGTTTATTGAATAAGTCACAATTAGCTTGATTCATCATGCTAATTCACCAATGAAAGAGGCAAAAGCTGAGAATTAAAAAAAAATATTAAGGGATTGAGGAATGAGGAATTAAATCATTGAGAAGTTTAATTAATTTAACATGAGTTTAAACAAACATCCAATTTCTTCTGGTCCCACATTTTTTAAAAATATCTTGCTCACCTTCAATGGAGCATATTATTTATAAGCCAGCTCCAATATATGGCCATGATTTGTTGAACGTTACTTACAACATGGTTTTCAAAATTCAATAACTGCATTTACACATGGTACCAAACCAAAGCAAGCCAGCCACATTCTAGGTCAGGTGTGTCAAACTCATGGCCTGCAGGCTGGATACTAGTCACACCCACACCTGGTTTAGCAAAGAGGAAAAGTTGTGATATATCACGTGATGATGCCATGAGTTTGACAACCCTGTTCTAGGTGAAGGTGATATATAAAACCACTATGTGTTCAATCTGCTGATTTTGAGGAGTTGCATTGCACACTGTCAATTAGTGACCTTTCCTTGTATTCTTTAGGGCAGACAAGGGTTACAGTGTTTCTTGTTTTATTAAGATGATGAGGTCCACAATGGATTCAAGCATAAAAAAAAGTTGTAGAAGGCAGAACAAGACAAATGTCATCTTATTATGGGTGTACTGGAATAAGTACTATAATGAATAACGCCCTTAACTGGGATGAACAACATAACTGATTGAAATACCCCTTAATATCTGAGTGGCAACAGAACAGCTACTGTAATAGAAAAATTGCCAGTAATACCTGAGTAGATACAACTCATTTAAGTTCTTAAGTTACACTTGAACAACTTATACAGTTTATTGCTTTATAAAGCCTTCCTGATAAATTACTCTGCCCTATGCTTTGTGTAGATGAGTTTTCATAACTTAAACTAGAAGTATCCATCCATGGCAAATTTAAGGCTTGTGGACTTCAGCTCCCAGAGTTCCCCAATCTAACTAGCTGAAGAATTCTGGGAGTTGAAGCCTACCAGTCTTAAAGTTACCATGGCTGGATCCCTGATTTAGACATTTTTGGACAAATGTATTCTTCAAGTCTTCAGAGTTCTGCATTGCCCAGTAAGGCAGAATTATCATCACTGCTGAGAATTTTCTCACCCTCAACTTGCCACCTGAATGTATCTCATGTGGTAACTTCTCTTTTTTGCCTCTGTATATATGGTATATTTTCCAGTGTTGTAATTTCAATAATTCCAGAATTCAAACAACTGTGCCCAACAGCTATGCTTAAAAACATTCTGGGAGTTGTGATCCCAACTCATGAGAATGGTACCAAATGGAAAATGCTGTCATGTGTCCTGGAGCTTCTTTTCTGCTTTTAGAATGATCCAAAAACACACATCGAGAGATAGCCAAGGAAAAGGATTATAGAGTAATAATCATGACTTAAGGTGCACCCCATTGGCAATTCACCTTCACAAACTGCTGAGATAAATAAAAGCAAGATGAAACTTCAGTTGGAAATGGTTATCTAACCCCTTTCTTGTCCCCAAAACTAGTCCTTCATAAAACTAGTTGGCTTAAACTTCTGATTGGCTATGAAGACAGCAAGATCATAGTGCAATTTTTTTTTCTTTTTACTCAATATTTATTTGTCCACATTATTTCACATGCAGGTGGCTTGGGAGTTACAAATCAGGCAACAGAGCTCTGCAGACAGCACTTTTGTGCTATTTCTTTTACTGTCAAGTTGCCAGCCCTTTGAATCTGTTCCTTTCATAAGCAATATATTCACACAATAAGGCTAACAATGCAGCAAATCTACCCTTGGATTTGTAATTCAAGGAACCAGAATAAACAACACAGAATCTCCTGTGTAGTCTCTCCAACCTGTGGTGGGAAGTGTGTGTGTGTGTGTGTGTGTGTGTAGATTTCAGTGCAGTGACATTTTTTTGAATGCATAGTAAAAATTGATTGGTTTCACTCAAGGAAACTGGCTTGCTCCAAACGAATTATTTATGAGTATTTCCTTGTTCACTTGGCACCCAAAATGATACAAACACTGAAACCCCAAACAAAACACTGCTACATTTATCAACTGTTTACTGCCAATGGTAAATTCCATTTTTGCAACCGTATGAATGTGCCAGCAAAAATTCAAAGCTACATGATGGTCTTCAAGCCCAATACATTTGAATTTTCTCCTTGAAAAGAAACAGAATAACAATATAGGAATGCCTGTCCATTATTTTCATCCCATTTTCAAGTGATCCTATTTGGAAGAACTGATAAACATAAGCACGTACCATGTCACCATCAGGGACACATTGAAATCACTGCTATTGCACTAGCTGGCATAGTATTGAAAATCAGATGAAAAGAATGCCCTGGACAAGATAATGTGTATATAGTTGATCCATTTATTATTTAATTTTAAATAAACATTTAACCATTTCTCTTCTGCTCTGTCTAATGTCTATGAGTGTACTATGCTTGTAGTATGGCTGTGGTATTATTATTTATCCTTCTTATTATCTTTCTTATTCCCCCTCTCATTGGTATGATGATGATGATGATGATGATGATGATGATGATGTCCTTACCAAGGACTTGGGATAGGCAAATCTGGATGTTTGATAGCGTTACACATATTGTTGCAGTATGTTTCAACTAAAGCCACTTTTTGCAATTGACCAATGGCAAATGTGTCAATGCCTATGGTATTCAAGTGGCTATCCAGTTGTTTTGGGATTGCACCCAAGGTGCCTATTAGTATTGGTATTAACCTTGCTTGCCTTTGCCACAGTCATTCTATTTCTATTTGTAGGTCTTTGTATTTTGTTCTTCTCCAGTTCTTTCTCTTTTCTTCTGCTGTCTTCAGGCACTGCCACATCCACTATCCAGACTTTTTTGACTTTCTTATCGGCAACTCTTAAGTCCAAGGTGTTATGTGGCAGTTGTCTGTCTGTCTGAATTCTGAAGTCCCAGAGCAATTTAACTTCTTCAGTTTATATGACTTTTTCTATTTTATGGTCCCACCAGTTCTTGCTTACAGACAAATGATATTTCTTGCAGATCTTCCAATGCACCTTGTTGCTACTTTGTCATGCCGCTGCTTGTAGTCAGTCTGTGCAATCTTCTTTCAGCTACTTATCAGATGGTCCACTGTTTCTTCAGCTTCTTTGCGTAGGCAGCACTTAATGCCTGTTCCTATCTTCTCAAATCTGGCTTTGTAGCAGTTGTCCTTAAGGCTTGGTCTCATGCAGCCAGAATTAATTCCTCAGTCTCTTTCTTTAACTTTCCTGCTCTTAGCCATTGACAGGTGGCTGCTTTCCCTGCTTTCCCTGCTATTTTTTTTAATGTACTGGCCATGTAGTGCTTTGTCTTCCCATGCCTCCATTTTGTTCTTCATTTGTTCTTTCTTATAAGCCAGTCAGCAAGTCTTCCTGGCATATTAACATCAATGCCTCTTCTTCATTGTCCTTCAGATATTTTTCCAAAGCCCTTTTCTTCTTCTTCAGCCACCTCATGTACTTGCAACATTCCACTCCCACCTACTTCCCTTGGTAGGTAGAGTCTGTCAATGTCACTGGGCACCCACTTTTAATTAAGCCCATCAATGTTTCGTGGTGTTAGAGTGAGATTCTCCCTATAATTGTTATGCATTTTTTTTCATATAATAGGATGCTTTAAGCTTTACATCTGTTGGACCCTGATAGTTGGACAGGGACTTTAATTTTGCCATCCGGAGTGCTAATCATTACAGCACAGCAGCTGGATTAACCCAAAACAAATGATACAATGTCCCCCACCCATCTACCCCACCCCTAACACTGCATGACTGGATCTGTCATGTAATGGCCTTTTTTTAAAAAAATAGTCCACCTAATTTCTTTAAAAGAAACTTAGAAGCTGTCACATGAAACTACAATTTCATTTATTTCTTTAAAAAAGTATGTAGTAGCATAATTGGAAATGGTATAATTGCAGAGAGCTTTCTTTGCCCTATTCCTTTATGACCCTTTCTGCCTATATGGCCTTAGGAAATGAAAACAGTCAAGGAAAACTTTTCTAGAGGTTCTCCATTGTCACAGGGCTTATGATAAAGTGTTGCCTCAGAAGTGAGAAGAGCCATCTAATGCCTGAATAAAGATTTTATAGGAAAGGAATTAATTTACTGCAGGGAGTTTGCTTAGTTCTACATAAGACCAAATCTGTTTTGGTCTCCCTGTAACCCCTCTGGGTTAGTTAAAAAGGTCACTGAATGGATTAACAGTTCTGTGATACACTTATGCCCCTCCTCACAATAACCCTTTGCTATATAAATTAAGTGAATAATACATTAGAAATGTAATTGTTTGATTGCTTAATTCTCACAGAAAATTGTGGTATTTATAGAGAGGCAGGAAGGGGAAGATCCATTACTATTTTTGTTGTGTGGGTGGAAGGTTTGTCTCCAATAATTTCAGTGACAGATTAGTAAATGGAGAAATATTTCACATAATTGTATTAAAATACATTGTTTTATCTGTAGTGGAGATAAACAATAAACTGTGAGGAGGCAGCTGAATCTGTTAAAATGTAGATAATTATATCTACAGTGTGTTCTATGCCCACCACATTTATAGAAGAAGTAAACTTAAGGTGACATAGAGAAGTTTGGGAGAAAATATATTGCTCATTTTCTACAGAAAGAGTTTCTTCAGTTTGCATGTGTTCTGTCATATTTTGTTCTATCCGATTATTTTTATTAGCTTATGATTTACAGTTATGCACACAGATTTAAACTTATTTGACTGCATAGACTCTATGAATGCATGTGTTTGTACATGCATTTGGTATACATAATTCCAGGCTGTGTGCATTTTTCCATACAGTTTTTGCAGCTAGAACTACATCATAAAATTCATGAAGGCATGTAGATTAAAATAAAATGGTATTCTAATCTGTATATTAGTCCAATGAAAATGAAGTCTGGCCTATTAAAAATACGAACCAGATAATAATTTAAAATCTTTTTGTATTCCATAGAATTTATTTCTCTGTTTTAAAAAGATGCACTGTAAAAGCAACAGATATTGTTAAGTGGCAATCAGCCTTCTTACAAGGACACAAATTTTAACTTTTTCTCCTCTCTGTATCTAAACAGATCTCAAGCAATTATAAATGTTAATTTGAAATAGCAGCAGTCACAATAGATATAAAGTAACAAGTGACCTAGAGAATAATTTGGTTTCAAAATATTAATGACTGTAATTATATTTAGAAATTGTCCCTCAGTTTAAATTCAAGTGTTGAATGAACTTTAAATGAATTTAAAGATGGACTTAACAAACATACATGAATCTTTTTGTCTGTAGGATAGATTAAGCAACAAGAAACAACTGATAGCTTAAAGATCATCTGATGCTTCTTTGACAAGCTAGATTGAAAGTAAAAAAAAGCCTAGAATTCTATCTTCATGAAAAGTGCTCAAACTTTATGTAAATAATAACCAGAAGACTAAATCGCTTCCAGAGGTCTTCAAGAACAGACTGGATAGCTGTTTGTCTGGAATGATAGGTCTTCAGCTTGACTAGGGGTTGGTGTCAAGCACTGGGGAAATCAGGAGATTCCTGCAGTTCAAATGAATAAAAAGTTTATTGCTAGCTTAAGCTCTCTACAAAAATCTGAGCTACTAATGGTCAAGCACGGGAATGAAGAAGGCATTCAAGATGGGCTGGACTTAGATCTTTTATGGGAGTGCAGGGACTCATGACTTATAATGTGTTTGATCCTTCCCTTTGGCTCAGTTTGGTCACCTCCTACAGTTGGACTAGAAAACCTCCAATATCCCTTCCAAACCTATTATTCTATGTTCTAAATAATGTTTTGCTTCTGGTACATATTATTGGGTGATTGATTTGGGCTTAGCAGTGGGCTTTATAATCTTTAGATTTGGATCATTGCTTAAATGATCCACAGTTTAAATGATCAGCCTTCCATCCTTCCAAGGTCAATAAAATGAGGACCCAGATTGTTGGGGGCAATGACTCTGTAAACTGCTTTGAGAGGGCTGTAAAGCACTGTGAAGCAGTGTATAAGTCTAAGTGCTATTGCTACATGAATTATTAGATTGTCATTGTTGTTTTTATTATTGTTTAAACCACTATAGCAAAATATAGTCAGAAATAAAAACATGGATTTGCATCAAAATCCTCTAAATCAGTGCAAATTTGAGATGAGCCTTGTTTGATTCATTGGATGCATTTGAAAGTCTAATAAAGACAAACACAAATGGGAAATAGAAGCCTTCAGCCTTAATTCTACATCCCTGTAGCTTTATGGCAGGCTTTCAATTCATCCAAGTCTAAAATGGAAACAAAATTGCTAGATACTGTAAGAGCTAAAAAAAGAATAAAAGGAGAGAGAAATTGTCAGACTACCTATAAAAGCCTACAGTTTGTCTTCCCAAAGAAAGTTATATTTCAGAGCAATTTGAGAAGATAAAAATAATAAATGAAGTGATCAAATGATTTGTCCTTCTTTGAAGATGGTAGCATAATGCACTTAATTTGCTTTCTCCGAATCTCAGGACTCCATTTTCTTCTCTTTTCCAAGTGATTTTATTCCTTTTGTGAGACACACATGTGGATGCTTTTGATGTATCCAGGCATGTTTATGAGAACAAGTTGGGATCAGAGTGAGTGGTTATTCAAACTACAAGTCAAACACCAATGACCATGGTATGCATATTTTCTGGTGAACTGTTTGTCAAATATTTTTTCTGATTACATGAAAATTACTTTCCCCTTTCTTCAGCTGAACAAGAGCCAAAACAAAGAAAGGATGAAATACTGTGCACTGTGAAAAACCTTCCATGTACCTAAGCGCTGATCTTGGGTGGAAAACCATTGTAGATGAAGAATAATGATTAATGACAGATGGCTACTTTTTTTGAACTGGTATTGTCAAGCATGCCTTAAATCCATACTTAGTAACATAAAAGATAAAAATTGAGTTAGGAACTCAACATGGCACCAATTCAAAGTCCAGAGATGGCCACATTTTTGGTCACTACAGTGGTCTATTTAATACATTTGGTAACTTGTTAACCAAGTTAGAGGCTTAGATTGCAGTTCTTGTATGGTTTATGTCTCAAAATGCAGGAAACCATGGAGCCAATTCTCAGAGGTAGAAATCACAGGAAGGTTTGGCAGATGCCAAACAAAGACATAATCAAACAAAATCAGGAAATGTAATTTTGTGTAAATGTATGTGGGAATGATCTTGAGGAAAAAGGGGAAGAGAGAGGGAGGAGCCCTCAGTAGCCTAATGGGCAAAGGTGCCCATAAGAAGAAGATGCCCTAAGTGATCAGATGATTAAAGATGGTGGCAGGAGATTTTTGCGTCCAGACTTGCAAGATTATTTTAATGTAGCCCTATAATAAAGTAGAATTAGCTCATCCAGTTGGAATTCCTGTATAGTTTTTCCAGAGGGCTGTCAGTTTGGGGATTGTACACTTTCCAAGGACCACGGTTTGCCTACCTCTGCCAAAGACACCAAAATCCTCTTGAAATTAATGCAATTTTATTTGAGAAGTTGGATGTAACTCATTGCATCCAGTAGGATCCCAGATTTCACTGTCCCTCTTGAGCCGAATGTCTAAATCAGTCCACATGTCATTAGCCTATATGCCTACTGAAATATCTGACCTGCAAAAGAGATTGAAAAAGTAATAAGATAAAAAGTTGTACAAGTGGTAAGTGGGGTATTATTCTTGATCTTAACAGATCTCTAATGATAGTTCTGATTTTGATGACATGAAAGAGAAAGAGTGAGAGAGGGAGGGAGGGAAAGAGAGAGAGAGAGAGAGAGAGATGAAAATATATACTTCTATTTAACTGAAAAGAATGTTAAGACTTGATTTCTGTTTAGAGGGGAACCTATTGCAAATGGTATACCATATACAGTTTATTTCATCTAAAGTAATAATGCCCACGTGTGATTCATTGATGAGTCATTACCAGATGGTTGTTTGGATAAAGAATTCCTAGACCTCTGGGATGTCAAAGTATTATCAGCAAGGATGTTTCAGTAGAAATGCTTTCACATTAAGATGGCACTGCTTCCTGCCTGGCTCTATGGTAAATACTAAAAGTCTTAGAATTCCAATGATTGAGAAAGTACAGATCATTAGTCATCTGCTTATGAGTTTGCTGATCAATTGAAATGGGTTCACAGCCCTTCAGAAGGAGTTGGAATTGGTCTTGGTGTTGAAGCCTAGAGTTTTTTCAAACAAATACAAGAACTCAAATTCTGCAATCTGTAACTCAATGGAATTATAATTAAATGTAATGGTTTATTTATTTAATTTATACACTGCCCCACTCTAAGCAATTGGGGAAAGAGTTTTCTTTAGAATAATTGAAAACCACACAAAAATTTGTTACCTTTGCAAAACAAAAGACAAGGGATAGTTACTAAAGACCACTTGACTACAGAATTATGGAAAATTGAGTGTTGGAGGAATTAGCGGCTTAAAGATCTATAGAAAGAAGGAGGGTTGAGAAAAAAAGGAAAAAGCTCTTCTTTTACTGTTATTTCCCTTTTCTCATTACTAGAAAAGTAGTGACATTTAGAGAAATGACAAAAAAATAAAATAAAAAATAAACAAAAATTCAAGTGGGCTTGGTGAATACATTGATTTTTTCCCCTCCAAAAGCCCTGAAGGTTTTGTCATGTTTCTTTAGGCCACCGTGTGCTTATGGTACAATATTTAAAAAATTAACCAGTATCATCATTTTATGACGTTGTAAGCCACAGAGTGTTGCTTGACAGTGAGATGAGCAGCATATAAATTTCATAATTAATAATATAAAATCTCTGTATTGCCTAATTTAGCCCCAAGACTCTCATAAGCCAATGACATTTAGGGGAAATCCTATATTTAAAACCAACCAAAGACTTCTCCATGCCTCAAGAGTTTTCTTCATCATCATAACAAATAGACTGTGAAGCAAGGTACCTTTTTCAATTTTCATTACCAGTTTTGCTAAAAATTGTCCAAGTATGATGTAGATTCTCTTCAGCAAGGACTGAGCAGAACTAACTCACAGTTTTCCCTGAACTTAGAAGCCCAGCAGGGCTAGACTTAATTGCTACTTGCATGGAATTCCTTCCTAGGATAGCCAGTGCTCTTCATTTATTTGGCTTGGACAGGTTCACAAATTCAAAGCATAATAAAATACAGAAGAAATACATCTAGCAAAGCACAATTTGCATCTGGAGGGAAGCCTCGGTTGATGCAACATACTTGGAGGGGTCCTTACAGTGCTGGCAATCAGCTGGATTGGGCCTGTTTGGGCGAACCAGTAGCAAGGATTTGGCGTAGGTCACTGAACTGGTAGTAACTTCTGGTTGGCCATGCCCCCAACCCAGTCACCCAGTTGCTGCTCACTTGCCCTGTTTGCCTAATGCGTCCACCCAATGCGTCCACCCAATGTTCGATGCTCGCCTGCCCAGTCACTTCTTAAGGTATTTCTTTTTTTTAACCTCCCAACAATTCCCCTAGCTTCTTACTGCTTCACCCAGGAGACTTCCCTGAGGCCCAGGAAGGCAAAAATGGAGGGAGGGCGCAGCCCCTCCATTTTTTGCCTTTCTGGGCCCCAGGAAAGCTTTCCTGGGAGCAAAACGCACCCCCCAGCTGAGGCTCCTCTGAGGCCAGGAAGGCTCCAAAATGGAGCATGAAGGGGTGCTGGGTGGCCCTCCTATGCTCCATTTTTTTTCCTTCCTGAGCCCCAGGGGAACCTTCTGGGAGCAAAAATGCCCCCTCCGAGGCTCCCCTGAGGCCAAAAAGGCCCCCCAAAAAGGGTGGGGATGGGATGGGGGTGCTGCCAAAAATGTCACACACACCCAATCACATGACCATGCCCTACACCCACCTAACCACATCCGCTTAGCCATGTCCACAGATTCGGTAGCAAAAATTTTTTGAATCCCACCACTAGGTCCTTAGTGCTCTCTGAGCTTGGTTGTTTCCTTGCAGATGATTGTTGTTTCATTGCCCAAACTAGGTAACATCATCAGTGATAATGGGACCTTTATTTCAACCCTGAGCTACAAATATTCTCCTTTATTGGAACAACATTATTTGCTTTATCCAGTACTGAAAGGGGAATAATCTGTTCTAAATTAGACTTGGAAATCAAATAGCAGCAACAGCAGCATCCTGAAAGAACACAATATGGAAAACCAACTCTTTATTGTTGCCCCCCAAACAATGGGGATAAATAATGAGGAGTTGAGCATTGCTCAAAAATGTCTTTTTAAACTTATATGCAGTCTTTAGACTGACAAAATCACCTGGGACCTTGGAAAACTAAATGTTAAGGATTCTTACCTGATCTTCCATTTTGCAAGTCAGATTTTGTCTGTGCTCTGGCTAACTCCACCAGCCTCAAGTGTAGGTTAATGCAAATAGAAAGTTTAATCAGACAAATGTAGCCTAGGTTCATCAAATAAATTCTGCAAAGAATAGAAACTTCTTCAGCCCAGCTACTATCCCTTGACAGATTTATTATCAGAGAAGTGGTGCTTAACACTAATTTCTTTTTCTTGCCATCCTGATCCCTCTGTGGCAGAAGGGAGAAGTTTCAGTATTTTACCTTGTTTAAAAAAGATGTAGCTTTTCCTTCATAGTGGTCCCAGTCCAGATAAGCAAAATTTGGGAGGGCTGTTTCATGTTCTAAATCCACTAATAAAATGGTTGCAATTTTCAGAAATCCCTAGTAGTTTCTTCCATAGAGGTATCAGTGTGATGAAGTCTTTGGAAAGTTGGGTATCACTCCCCAAAACTAAGAATGATAAATGATGGTTTTTTCATGTTGAATTTGTTATTGTTTTCACACCTATAGAATCTTGTCACTGAAGATTCTACTATATAATCTGGGAACTATTAGAGAGCCTTCACCCTCTTTCTCTCACACAAAATATCTGGACTGAGCTGTTTTTTATTCCTCTGAATGCATCCCTTCCATCCCAAGTATATCCAGCCCACTACATTCCATCACATTGGCATTTCTTGCTGTTTTACTACTTTTTAATATTGCAAGTGCCTCAGAAGCATATGGAGTTGTCTGGTCCTTAATTAAATTTACAACCAAATAATGAAATCAGTTATCAAAATGTTATTTCAAATGACACATGTGTGTGAGTCTCCTAATCAGAAAGAACAGCTCAGTTATGTAACATGTAAAACCATGAAATGTGAGATTGTCTTGTCCAGATTGAAGGTCTACATGAAATGTCAACTATTAAGAGAGTAGAATTAACATAATTTTCTCAACTGTGTAAACAGTAATATTAACAGTAATTTAATTGTCCACACCCAGCACTAAACACACCCATATGTAGGGAATGTAAATATAGAACTAGCTGACAAAATCTGAACTGAAAATCTAAGTTAGCATTTGGAAGGCAGATTATCCCAGGGCTGGACTAGAGAGTTCAAAAGTCAAGATAATAATATGGAGTAACAGAATATGGAAGGGACCTTAGAGGGCTTCTAGTCCAACACACTGCTCAAGCCAGAGACCCCTTACCACTTCAAAAAAATGGCTATCCAGTCTCTTTTTAAAAGACTCTAGTGAACTTCTGAAGGCAAGCCATTCCACTGGTTAATTGTTCTCACCGTTAGGAAATTTCTTCTTAGTTTTAGGTTGGTTCTCTTCTTGATTAATTTCTGTCCCTTATTTCTTTTCTTGTCTTCTGGTGCTTTGGAAAATAAGTTGATCCCTAGTTCTTCTTTTCACTAAACTAAAGAAATCCAATTCTTGCAATCATTCTGCCTATGTTTTAGTCTCCAGCCCCCTAATCATTTTGTTGCTCTTTTCTGCACTTTTTCCAAAGTCTCTACATCTATTTATAATCTATATATTTTGCTGACCAAAATTGGATCCAGTATTCTAAGTGTATCCATCTAAGTCAAGATGTTGCTGTATGCTTAATTTCTGTATGCTGAAGTATTTCTTCAAATTTGAAATAGAAGTATTAAGTAAAATGCATGTATATTTTATGAGGAATTTTTCTTACATATTCCTTGTGTATAAGGAAATTAGACATGCATATATTTACAAAATTGCATATTGATAACAATTATGTATTAAACGTTCACTGTTTAGAAGCCTGAGTAGAAATCAGTTGAAGTGTTTTCACAGTGAAGATCCCAAGAAAATAAAAATAGACTTATTCATTCTTAACTCTAAAGCTAGCATAAAAGGGGAAGAGGAGAAAAGCTAAGACATTTATATTTCTCCTATAGCAAATTCCCTTTTGAAAAGGAATTATTAACAAAGAGGCACATAGAACAGAAAATGTAGAGGGAGTTAGTCCATAGAATCACCGAGAATTGGACACAATTGAATGGATAACATCATCATCATACTGAAAGGGATGATTGCTTCCAATGTATTTTGAAACAAGTCAGTTCATCTCAGTACTTGACTGTGTTGTTTCACTGAAAAATAAAATTTGGAAGCATTCAGAAATCTCCATTATTTAGTTGAATTGTTACTATTTTTGTCATTGTTGTTTTAATTCCAAGAAAAAAATCCTGGAAGCCTGAATTATGAAACTGCTGTTAATATTCTCAGTCTCAATCACCTTAAAATGGTTGCATTGAATCAATATCTGTAAATAAAAGCCCACTTGTCTCATTATAATTCCAAACAAATGAAAGAAAAGAATATTATTGTGATTCAAAACAAATGGATGGATGGTCCACAATTCTCCAAGATGATCAACATGGCAACCCTTAGTTGATATTAGCTGATCTCCAAAGCATGATTGTATAAGATTACTATGTGGGCTGGAGAATCCCAAGAAATCTAAGAATTATAGATGACCTGTGGTGGCCCAGTGTTTAGAATGCAGTACTGCAGGCTATTGCTGGCTGGCTGCAGTTTAGTAGTTTGATTCTTACCTGCTCAAGGTTGACTCAGCCTTTCATCCTTCCGAGATTGGTGAAGTGATGACTCATATTGTTGGGGACAATATGCTGACTTTGTAAACCACTTAGAGATGGCTGTAAAGCCCTGTGAAGTGGTATATAAGTTTAAGTGCTATTGCTATCTGAAAACTTGTAAAACATATTGTTGTCATGACAAATACATGCACATCTTCACATAATCCCTAGGAATTGAAACACATTTACCTTTGATCTTGAGATGTCTGTTTCCCTTTAGAGGTGTTTCCCAGTGCAAATGTCCTTCATATTTTTTTTTCCTTTCACAAGACTAAAGGATTTTTCTCTTTGCACAAGAGGTATTCCTTGGTGCTTGTATACTCAAAATGTAGCATCTCTTCCTTATGCCAAAAAGGCTATGCAAGGATTAATTCTAGTAATGTGTGTTAGACAGTGTTGTAGATCGAATAATGAGAGGCTAGACCAGGGCATTAAAGCAACAAGACTTTATTCAGTGAATAAAGGACTGAACATGTCAGCGCTGCTGGGAGCAGGCTTCCAATGAACAGCGGCTGACCTGACCCTGCAGCTGGCTTTTATAGCCGGCTGCTCAGGTGAGTCAGCCAATGAGGAGCAGTCAACGCCCCCACGGTAAGAACGGACCTGGTTGGGAACTTTGGTAAGTTCCAGGGACATAACAGACAGGAATATCCAAATCTGCAAAATCGTGGAAAGGCATCAGAACCAAAGGCCAATTCTTTTGTGTACATGCATCTATAAAAGTGGAAGGAATTGGAAAACTAGTCCCTGTTTTGCAGATGTTGATTTTCAACACATGGGTACCCATCCTTGATTCTCTAGATTGAGATGAAACCAAAGCTAGTAGCTGGTGGATTGTTAAGTTCATTAAGTAGTTGTCTTCTATTATGGCATTAGAACCATGAGTCTTAAGTCTCAGATTTGGAACAGTAGCAGAAGTAGCCTGCAGATGTTGCTCCCATGTGAGATGATCAGCTACTGGCATTGTAACAAAGACCTTAACTGAAAGCATCTGATGGTATGAAACAAAGGTGTTTCATCCATCCCTCTCTAAAGTGGCCAATTCTTGCTTGTTTCTTCAGCTTCAGCTGTCTAGTGCTCTGATACAGGTTGGGCAAACTATGAGCTATTTATCTTTGCAAGTCTGCTTAGCTTCTGGCTGGCCTCCAAGCAATGAACCTTGACAGTTCATTTGTAAGATGCTCATTACTTACTTTCTCAAGACATCATAAAGAGCTAAAAAGCATTTCCTATCTTCTAAGTGAAATAACATTGCTCCATTTTCATTACATATAATGTTTATGCACCCTGTAAATTGAATTCACTTTTTCCCTTCTTATTGTCTTCATGGTTCAAAGGCATAATAACCCCCAAACCTGTCATAATTTCCAAACATCTAAAATACATCAAAATCTTCTGATGTTTCATAGGTCAATACCATGCAGATTTTTCTGGTGATAAGATTACTCTTGTTTGTGGCATTGTTTGCAAGTAATGCTAAGCTAGATACATTGCAGCTGAAATTGATTTTTGAATAATTTATCAAGTCAATTTGAGGAGTGCAAATTGCACACTATAACAATGTGAAAATAACCATTTGATGTCATTATGAATGAATTGGATGTTGGCAAATGAATACAGAAAATCCATTGGCCACCTGGATTTTTTTTTAGCTCTTTTAATGAAAATCTAATCACCATGCCCATGGAAAACTGTCTGTCTATGTACCCCACCTCTTCAGCACTTCTCAGAAAAGACATACTCAAATTACTTCTGTAAGATATTCATATTTAAGCTTTGGATTCTAGCTGTCATTTCAGTCAACCACAGCACAACCTGGAATTTCAGGAAGAGTCCCATGTATCTGTAGGGCACCAAGTTGTGGGGACATTACCTGAACACATACAGATGGACTAAGAACAGAAAATGTGGTTATAAACCATGTTTTATGATTTGCCCAGTTGTATGAACCCAGCCAGTTTTGAACAATAAGCTATTATTTTAAAATGCAAATTCTTTAATAACAGCACTTCAGTTTTTAGACAGTTCTCTTATTATTCTTAATTGGAGATGCCAAGGTTTAATGCAGAGGATTAAACAAGGGATATTTGCATAACAAAGTTGAGCCCAATTACTAGGTCACAGTCACTGCATATTATTCAAATTAATTAGCTGATCCTCTGGAAGCTTTAACGTGAGGTTTAGATGGCTTGAACCCATCTAATGGCCTTCCATAAGCTCTGAAAACAGGCCCAGGCCTTTTCCTTAGCTTTTAGGCTCAGGTATGTTAGTGGAGTCTCAGTATTTTGTTCTGCATTGTTAGATACTTTTGATTGGGAACTGATTATTTTTTTTAACCTGTCATTTTAAATTTCTTATTTTTCTCTCTCTTTAAACGGAGTCTTCTATTTTGTGCTTTGTTAACTGCCCAAAATTATTTGATTAAGATGAGTGACCTATACAGACATTTGCCAAATAAATAGATCAAGGAGAAAAAGCTAGAAAAAAAGTGGGACAAATAGCACCACCACCAGATGGATTCACAACTGGCTGACAAACCATACTTAATAAGTAGTCCTTAATGGATCTAAGTTTACATGGAATCTACATAAACAGTGGAGTGCCATCCATCTTAGGCCCAATACTCTTCAATATCTTCATTAATGACTTAGATGAGGGAATAGAAGGTGAACTTACCAATTTTGCAGATGATACTAAGCTGGCAGGAATAGCTAACACCCAAGGAGATAGGCTCAAGATCCAGATGGATCTTGACAGACTAGAACACTGGGCCATATTTAACAAAATGAAATTCAATGTAGAGAAAAGTAAAGTCCTACATTTAGGCAAGAAAAACCAAAAGTACACATATAGATTGGATGAAACCAGGCTCAATAGCAGTAACTGTGAGAGGGATCTTGAAGTCTTAGTGGACAACCAGCTAAATAGGAGCCAGCAGTGTTCAGCAGCAGCCAAAAAAGCTAATGCAATCCTAAGTTGTATTAACAGAGGGATACAATCAAGATCAAGTGAGGTACTAATACCACTCTATAAAGCCTTAGTAAGATCACACCTAGAGTTCTGCATCCAGTTTTAGTCACCACACTATAAAAAAGATGTTGAGACTCTAGAAAAAGTGCAGAGAAGAGCAACCAGGATGATTAGGGGACTGGAGACTAAAACATATGAAGAACGGTTGCAGGAACTGGGCATACTTTAGTGAAGAGAAGGACCAAGGGAGACATGATAACAGTCTTCCAATATTTGAGGGGCTGCCACAGAGAGGAAGAGGTCAAGCTATTTTCCAAGGCACCCAAAGGCCAGACAAGGAATAATGGATGGAAACTGAACAAGGAGAGATTTAACCTGGAAATAAGGAGAAACTTTCTGACAGTGAGAACAATCAACCAATGGAACAGCTTGGCTTGGAAGTTGTGGGGCGTCATCACTTGAGACTTTCGAGAAGAGATTGGACTCCTATCTGTCAGAATTGGTGTAGGGTCTCCTGCTTGGATGGGAGGTTGGACTAGATGACCTATAAGGTACCTTCCAAATTTTATTATCTGTTATCTGTTATCTTAACTTTAAATTTTCTCAAAATCAGTTTAATCCTAGCCATTCCTGTCCAGTCTTTGGAGAAAATGCTTCAGCACAGAGCCATGTTTGAGGTCTCATGCCAATAAAATCTCACTGGAGAATGTAACAATGATGGTGAAGAATGAGACCATCGATAGCCAGTCTTCCACTGAAGTGGTCGTATTTATATCCACTAGTAGTTTCCGAAGACTTGCCTTGGTGCATCTGAAAATTAAGCAAACATTCTTCATACCCCCAGAGGTTGTCTTTAATTAAAACTCAATGTTCTGTAGAATTGCTTCTACTTTCTTTAAGCATCTTGTTTGTGCTAGGGACTATTATTTTGTTAAAAGTATTTCCAACACCAGAAAATGATGATCATTTCATTATTTGTGTTAAGGAATGGAACTGGCTACAGATTTTTGATGGTGTAATTACTTTTGACAACAAACAATTGGGAACTAAAAAAATGTGTGCATTCCCCCCCATTATTTTGAATAGAGCTTTAAGAGAGAGAGGAAGAAAGAGACAGGGAGGAAATGCAGCTGTCAATTCAAAATCCTTGTCTTAAAATAGGGCGTTTTCATTTTGTGTTGTTTTTGACTTTTTAGCTTCATACTAAAATTGTCAACAACCAAATGAAAAGTCAAAATCCGGTAATCTATTTACCCTGGGGGATTCATCTGAAAATTCATCTCCCTATGGAGCAATGGATAATCATAGAAGAAATGTTATTTCTACTCTTACTTTTTTCTTTAAAAATAGAACCCTAAACAATGTTATTCATTTTCCTTTTATTTTATTAATTACATTGAGAACAATACTGCCAATGATATATATTTCCTCAGAAGCAAATATTTTAGATTTCAGAAGACGTACATCCAGCTATGGGGCATAAGGCTGCCATCTTCAAAATGTTGCATTACTCAATTGCAAAGTTTATGACCTGTATATAATTCCTTGCCCCCTGAACCATTAAATGAAAAAGGATAAAGAGTGGAAAGCCCAGTCATAGGTCTTGGTAGTTTGAATAGTGGATGTGAAATTGATTTGGTGCATGAATGTGTCCATTCGGAACTGAGAACATAACAAGTTACCCTTGGTGAAGTCAGAGGTTGTATGTGAATCCTGTGGTATTATAATAATAATTAAAAAAAACTTTAACAATCCAGGTTTCTGAAAACCCTGAATGACAACACAGGTGGGAGGAGGAAGGGATAGAATGGTTGGTAACCCTATTTGTTGACTTAGCATAAGTTGTGACAATATTTTATTTTTTATTTTATTTATTTATTTGTCAAGCAAGTATTAGATAACAGGTATAAGTATAAACATGAATACATGAAATGGATACAAATTTAAAAAAGAGACAATAGGACAGAGACGATAGGCATATTGGTGCGTTTATGTACGCCCCCTACAGATCTCTTAGGAAATGGGTGAGATCAACAGTAGACAGTCTAAGGTTAAAGTTTTGGGGGTTTGGGGAAGAAACCACAGAGTCAGGTAGAGTATTCCAGACATTGACCACTCTGTTGTTGAAGTTGTATTTCCTGCAATCAAGTTTGGTGCAGTTAACCTTGAGTTTGTATTGATTGTGTGCTCTTGTATTGTTGTGATTGAAGCTGAAGTTTTCATTGACAGGTAGGACATTGCAGTAGATAATTTTATGTACTACACTTAGATTGGACCAAAGGCGTCATAGTTCTAGGTTGTCTAGGTCTAAAATTTCAAGTCTGGTGGCATAAGGTATTCTGCTATGAGTAGAGGACTGGAGAACTCTACATATTAAGACAACAAATAAACTACAGATGTAGATTCTTCTTGCTTACTGACCACTTGTTCAGCAGCTGTTTGAAGCAACAGTAGTGCTGAAAAAGTGTCTATTGACATTATTATGATGAAGATTTGGTGAAGAACTGAATAAGTTTCTTGGATGAGAAGCAAAACGTCTTCAAAGGAAAAAAAGTTCAGTGGCCTTTTGAATAAAGGTACAGTGCTGAAAAAAAGAAGTCTTTCCTGAATGTTGCAGTCTATATTTATTTACATTTATTTATTTATTTTATACGCCACTTTTCTCACTATCCAGTGAGAC
Organism: Pseudonaja textilis; assembly: GCF_049901715.1. Lineage (NCBI taxonomy): Eukaryota > Metazoa > Chordata > Lepidosauria > Squamata > Elapidae > Pseudonaja > Pseudonaja textilis. The sequence goes on along the minus strand of NC_141998.1, from coordinate 9,997,537 downwards.
CCTGGGCAGCTGTAAGATTCCAAGCACAAGTTCTGGAATGTCCTGAAAATAAAGCTAGCGCATTAAATTAAATTAGATGTTGATTTGCTTTAAACACTGCACTTAATGAGTAAGTGTTTTAAAATAGTGCATTATTAATGGCTTTCTGAGCAGCTGGTGACTTTAAAAAAGCAACTTCCCAACATTTTAAATTATGTTAGGTCACCCGAAAGCAGGAAAAGAGAAACCAAATGAAAAAGTGGTTGCTTAATTCCCTTCAGAAAATAAAAAGTCCAGCATAATGGCTGAAGCCATTTGTGTCAGACATAAAAATGGATATAATATAGGTGGTAAACCTCCTATTGGGTATAATAATAATTGATTGATTTTGTTCTCCCTCTACAATTTGATGGCATGGTGCTTGCTGTGCAAACAACTCATGAAAAGTCAACATGTTTTAGCAGTAAATAATTTACAACTGCTGTGTGGAACTCGAAGTGATATTTTACCTTAAGTGACTTTAATTAGGGCAGAAATATTCAAATGGAGATGAATACAGAGAGAACTGTGCAGTATAGAATTTATATTTAATCTGATGAGTAATGGCAAATGGGAAGCTGAGAGAATCAATGAAATATTTTGCTTGCTTAAGAGTGTTGAAGAAGCAGAGATTCCATTAAGGAAAAGTCAAGAATTGGGAGAGGTGGCAAAAATAGGCAAAGAAATCAAGGATGGAAAATACATTTGGTGAGCTGGATCCCTTTTAGTTAAATGTAGGTTGTTTGGACAAATTTGTGGATACAAATCCCCATGAGAAATTCCAACCAAATCTGAAATGTTTTATGATATTATTAGTTTGTTTGCCTATCAATATGTTTATAATAAAGATGAATATATGTAGGAAGAGAAGGACAATAACAATAGTAATAATACCATCTCTGATCCCCACCTTTCCAACTGGATTCCTATAGATGTGTTAGACTATATCTGCTATCATCCTTAAGTCATTTTATTTTATGACAGTATTAGTCACTTTATTTCAAAATGAATTACAGTTCTATTTGTTATGGGTATGGCTGAGTATAAAGAAACAAAAATATGATGGGGTTTTATAATAAATCTGAAATCTATGAAAGGTCCACATTTGCATGGTGGAGATCACATTATTGACTTCATCAAATGAAGAACTGAGTGTCTCACTATTTGAAGCATGAACCAGAATTTTTGGGGGAAGAACGAATATTATATGCATCACTCTACTTGATGCTGGATTTCAGCTTACTGTATCTAGTATGCAGAACTCTAAATTATTGACAGCCAAGAAAAAAAGAAAGAGAAACTTGATTGTCATTTAATTAGATGTCTGGATTTCTGCAGCCCAGATATTCATAACCCAAGCTGGATTTAGTACCCCAGATCTTTTATCACTTGTACAGAACCTGTTGAATTAAAACAATTGGTCACACATGAATTATCTTTGTATAATGAAGTGGAACAATTCTCACCTGAATGTAAGGTAACCCATATAGAAACCCGGTGACTTTAGAAAATCCAGGAATCCTTTTTTCATGTTCAAAGTCTGAATTCTTCCTTGATAGTGTACTTAATGAGAATCAATGAAGGCAATAAACCTTTAATGATCCCAGATCTCTTGATTGATCAAGGGATAAGGTAATAATCCACAAAGGAATAAATTGACCTCCCCTATTCTTAAATTAATAGGCATCACCCAAAATTTTAACAAAGAGGGTAGACAGGAGCAAGTAGGCTATCAGAGATCATGAATAAAGTGTGCAAAAGAAAGATGAGGATGACTTTGAAGGATATTTCCACTTGTCTTAAAGGAACATCAAAATCCTTTTCTTTTATTCCCATAGGTTCAAATGCCATACTATTTCTGCTCTTGTTTAATCCAGTCTCTGTAGCATTCCAGTTTAGTCTATCAAATACCTCTTAGGTGATAACATTTTTTCCATTGATCCCACTTCTTTTATATTTGTGTGCTTTTGTTTATGATTTGCTCTTTAAAACAAGAACAGCACACTGTTTTTTCCAAGTTTGTGTGATTCTTTGTTTTCCCCTCCCATGTTTGCTGGCTTACAGGCCCCCATTTCTATGGACGTGCTCTTTTCTACTGATCCCACAAACATTACTGTGGAAAAGGAATCTCCAAAATTGGAAATTTTGTGACTATTACAAAATGGAACCAATGATAGGCATCATTTCATAGTCAAACTTAAGTAGATGATATAGCTTCAGAAGTTGGGCCACTTACCATTTTTCCATTTGATTTAGCAGATCCTTTAAAAGTGCTGCTGACTTTACCATTTTTGCATTGACAAGAAAGGTGAAATTTTTAAAATCAATGGAGAGTAACCATATTAACTGAATTCAAATGACTGCATGTTAAATAGAATTAATGCTAAATTAAAATGAATGTTGATTTCTTTTTCTTGTCCTATTTGCAACCCTCAGCATGTTATTTAAAGAACAGGCATGTCCATCCATCTGAAAAAGGCTGTATTCTTTCACTTATGTGAATTCATCATATGCTTAGCCCAACCAATCTGCATAATTTTAAATGTGATGTGCATAATGAATGAAATTTATAGGAATTGCCATCTGTCTCTGGTTTGATCTGTCTTCAGAAACATTTTGCATTGATCCTTTACTTGTAATTCTCACTTGTTCTTCATTCCTTGACATAGCAACTACTCAGTTTCTTGACAAAGTATCTGGAATTATGACATGGAAAGCAAATATTGACATGGAATGTTAAAAAGAAGTTCCTGCTAAATCTTCTTGTAATAATAATTGGCATCTTTTAATCTTTTGATTAAAAACAATAATCGTACAGGAAAATCTGCTGTATGGTTAAATCAGACAATTTCATTTAAAAGAATTCCAGGCTGGGTTGTCTGGGCCAATCAGAAACCAGTTTGGTTAAAGACCAATCAGAAGTCAAGGTACCTGATTATAAAAATAGGCATCCAGTCAGTGCTTGCTCAATAGCAGAAGACCTTCTTTGATGATGTCAACCACAGCTGCAGGTGAAACATCAGGACATCTATTGTATAAACCATGGTTACTAAATCCTGAGTATATACAGTATCTCCCTTGACATGAGGAGAAGAGAAGACCAAACTCTGAAGCCCAAAATTGCCCAATACATACTGGCTTCAGAGTTCACTTCGTGATTTCTGATTAATTGTATGAATTCAGCCTTGTTTCAGCATTGAAACAATGATGAAATTGGGAAGAATTAATCTGTCTTTTAGTATCAAAGACATCATATGTCTGAAGCAGCATTTTTCCAGAGTTTGGAATTGTTCTAATGTGACACCTCATATTTTGTTCCTGCCCTTAAAGATATTTTTAAGAAATTGATACAAGTCCACCTGAAATATCCAGACACAGGCATTTCAAAAGAAAAGTAAGCTAGAAAGTTTCTGGGCAAGTGTATTATAGTTGTCTTAACATCTGTTCACTTGATGAATTCATTATTAAAATAACATGACTGAGTATTTATTTAGATAAACAAATCTTGCTAAAGAAAAATAAGCACAGCTTTTGCTGAAGATCTTTTTTCTATCTAGAGGGTTTTTTTTTTTGAGAATGCCAAAAATACCATACACAATCCAATTTGGTGCAGCTGTTACAACAGCAGTCAGCATAACATTGGATGTGTGTTTTGTAGTATAGACTGCATTTGTCTAGGGAAAAAAAATAAGATAACCATTTTCTAAAAGGAATAATTTTGTTTAGGCTGACAGCCAGACAGGTTAAACACTATTCAGGATTCTAGGAGTTCAAAATAGCATCTGCCCATTTTCCCATGCTTTTTCTCCATTTGAAGGCTTATTCTTATGTATCTCTAAGAACTATTAAGAATATTTAATTCCTATTATTTTCAACCCCTCATTTTAATTTACAAAGGATTAATTCAAGAAGTTTATTTTGGGGTGATTTTGCTATTAGAAGAAATGAAATATGATCAGAGAATTGACTTCTGGATATCATCTAAAGGAAGCATCTCGATGCTTTGTAACAAATGTGGAATTTTGGAGGCTGAATTCTGCTACAAAGCAAAACTATTTTTGTTTACAAAGGCACTAAAGAAGCGACTTATAACCATTTTTCACACTTTTGACCACTGTACCATTCCCATGGTTACATGATCAAAATTTGGATGCTTGGCAACTGACCCCAGTTTTGCAAACTTCTGAAAAGTAAAATCAATGGCAAAGTCAGATGCACTTAACAATTGTGTTACTAACTAAACAACTGCAATTGGCAAGAAATGTCATAAAATGGGGCAAAATTCATTTAAAACTGTCTCACTTAGCAACAGAAATTTTGGGCTCAATTATAGTCATAAGTAAAGGACTACATGTACCATATAATAATAAGCTGCTCCATCACTGGAAGCTTTTAAAAAGAGACTGGACAGCCATTTGTCTGAAGTGGTATAGGGTCTCCTGCTTGAGCAAGTCCTTCAAGATTCCCTCCAACTCCAATAATATTCTGCTAGTCTGTGCCTAATTTCTTTATAAAATGCAGCACAGGGAATACGTTAGGGAGGGGAGAGATTTCCCCATATAGATATATAATGTACGCTGAGAACATCAACAAAAGTTCTCACCAGGTTCCACATTTTTTGGGTTGGAAAAGAAAACGATGCATCTCCAAATTTTACATTCATCATCTACTGCCAGTTCTGTACACTTCTCCTCGCCTTGCTGTTTCCATAAACATATGGCTAACACAGTGTGTTTGCTTGCTAGTATGATAATGTATAGCAGCACCTGGTAGGAATGCAGTTTGCAACAGCTTGCCAATCTTTTGTTGCAACAGCAAGTGATCAATGGCACTGTGGAATGAAAGAAATAAGACATCGGCTCCAAATACCACCCTCTTGAATTCCCAGAAAGGACTCTAGAAAAATAAAATCATTTTATCAACTACAACCACCATTTGAAGCATTTTGGAACAGAATTGAATTCATTTTGGTGCTCTCCTCATTTTGCCAGTAAATGGCTAGTGATATTAACCAGTGATATTAACCTGCAGGAAGCAACTAATTTTTATGACAGAATTGTAATATTTCAATCTGATAGTCATACAGCTCTAGGTCTTATCTTTTTGATCATTCATTCCCAGCGTTGCTCATCGACTTTATGGGTGAAAGTATCTGGGAAGTATAATTCAGCTGTGTCTTGAGGGCCTCAGCTTGTTCAACTTGATGCAAGATTCGGTGGATGGATCAGGCCAAATATATGCATTATCCATAAATAGCACCCATCCTCATGTTTCAATATGTAGGAGAGCACAATGGAGAAAGCTAACTACACTTGTTGACCTCGCCCTATTGTAATCAGAGCTACACTGGTTCTAAGTTGGGAGATCCCACAGTATTTATTAACCAAAGCAATCTTTTTTCCATTGCCATTGTAAAACAGATCCATAACTAGACTAAAGCCTGTCCTTATTGAATTGTCATCCTGGTAGTGTCTTCCTTCTCTACTGGGAAACTGATGCTTTCTTCTGTCAAATGAATAACCTTACTGTAGTTTTATTATGTGCTGCAAAATCTTGACAGCTCATTATGAATCAAGAGAAGTTTTCCATGATCAGAGAGTTACATTTTCAAATTGTTTTCTCCTTGTCAGAGAAGTGTACCATTGGGAATATTATTTATTAAAATTGCTAAATTGAAGGACCACCTATGAGATTTGGGAAAGCATTTCCAACAGGGAAAAGTGATTGAGTGGGAGGAGTTGTCATTTTGTGAAGCAGCTGGATCCCCAAAACATGATATTTACAAAAGGGCAATCACAAATAACAACTTGTTTTAAAGTGGCATTATTATGTATCTTACAAGAACCATTTTCAGCATCGTTAAATGAAATCCATAAAAGCAATGTTTTTCCTCCCACTGCCATTTACCAGGCTGGTACCATTTCAGAAAATATCCACAACAGGAAAGGATCCACTTCTGCTCTCTGTTCAATGTCAAAATGCAATGAACTCTGTCCTCTTCTATTTCTCTAAATGTAATATTGGAGGCAGGGATATGCAAATCAGTATAAGTCTGGTTTATTTTGCTGTCCAAAAATGGTTTTTTAAAATTTCTATAAAAATATATTACTGTTGATTATGACTTTCACTAACCTGAGACTTTTTTTGTTGTTGCAAACTTTCTGAAACATTCCAATACAGGTAGTCCTCAACCTACAACAGTCTATTTAGTGATTGTTTGAAGTTACAATGGCACTGAAAACAAGGGGCTTAAAACCATTTTTTGCATGACTATTGCAGCATTCCCATGGTCACATGATCAAAATTCAGGCACTTGGCAGCTGACTCATATTTATGGCGTTTGCAGTAAGGTCACGGCATCCTCTTTTGCCAAGCAAAGTCAATGGGGAGGCCAGATTCACTTAACAACCATGTTACTAATTTAACAACTGCAGTGATTCACTTCACAACTGTGGCAAGAAAGATAGTAAAATGAGGCAAAACTGAACTTAACAAATGTCTCACTAAACAACAGAAATTTTGGGCTCAACTGTGGTTGTAAGTCAAGGACTATCTGTATACCTGAGTAAGGAAGCAGAGAAAGATGGATACCAGCTCTGAATATTGTGGTGTCCACACCACAGCAGAAATTATTTCGGAATTTTTGGCCTGAGTATCAGAAAGCTTCAGAGCGAAATCTTATAGTGTACCAAACTCAACCAATTTAAACTTTAAGTTGGCATGTATGTTTTCCTCTTCCTTTTTACTAAAAGAGAACAATTTAACATTTCAAAGAATGGCAATATATTTATCGATCACAAGTTAGATAACACTAGATTCCTGGTGTGCTTACTGGAACTGACAGCTGCAACTACAAGGGTGTGAAAGTTTCTACATACTGTTTCCTTGCAATTTTCCTATTTATTTAGTACTTTTTTCAGAAAAAAAAATGGACAAAAAATATGGAAGTTTTATAGCCCTGCTCCTCATCTTAGATAGTGTATAAAGGCCAAGAAAAAGGGGTTATTAGATCAGATGAAAACCAAACACCTGAAGATTCTCAATCTGCCATGTCCTTTAAGTACATATCAGTCTGCCATGGCACTGCAAATTTAGCTCTTTCCAAGATTGATTTTGACAGGACTATGCCATATATTGCTTTAAATAATTCCTTCTGTTGTTTTCTTTGGTTAGTGATCAGGTCCCTCCTGGTGTGAAATGCTGTACAATTGATCACAATTCTCTCCAGACACATCAATCACAGAACAACATAAAATAAAATAACTCTGAGATAGTAGTATAGGCCTAGTTCAGTAGTATAAATCTGGCATTAGTCCTCAAGTGAAGATACATCAGTAGGGAATTCTTCATAGTTTGGATTAACTAATTTTATACATAGTATAACCTAATTTTATACATAGTAGAACCAAACCAAGTTATTCTCTATCACTGGTCATAGAATGATTCTAAATTTATTTATATGCTTTGCCAAGCTAAGGTGATGGCTGGACATCAATAGGGCACTAATATTATCTTTATCTTCATGTGGAAAAAGTAATCTGACACCAATAATTCTTACTGATATTGCATCTAGTTTTGGTTACCACAGTATAAAAAAGATGTTGGGACTATAGAACAAGTGCAGAGAATAGCAACCAAGATGATTGGAGGGGACTGGAGGCTAAAACATGAATGGTTGAAAGTACTTGATATGGCTAGTCTAGTGAAGATATGGACCAGGAGAGACATGATAGTAGCCTTCCAATATTTGAAGGGCTGCCACAGAGAGGGTGGGGTCCACCTGTTTTTCAAAGCACCTGAAGGCCAGAGAAAGAATAATGGATGGAAACTGAACAAGGAGAGATTCAACCTGGAAACAAAAATCAACCAATGGAACAGCTTGCCCCTGGAGATTGTGGGAATGCCATCCCTTGAGACTTTGAAGAAGAGATTAGACTGCCATTTGTCAGAAATTATGTAGGATCTCCTACTTGGGCGGGGGGGTTGGACTAGATGACTTACAAGATCCCTTCCAACTCTGTTAAACTAGAACAATCTGGAACTGAATATACTCAAAACCATAGAAATGGTGGTAGACTTTAGGAGAAACCCTCCCATACTACCACCTCTTACAATACTAGACAACACAGTATCAACAGTAGAGAACTTCAAATTTCTAGGTTCTATCATATCACAAGACCTAAAATGGACACTAACATCAAAAACACCATCAAAAAAGTACAACAAAGAATGTTCTTTCTGCGCCAACTCAGAAAACTCAAACTGCCCAAGGAGCTGCTGATACAGTTCTACAGAGGAATCATTGAGTCTGTCATCTGCACCTGTATAACTGTCTGGCTTGGTTCTGCAATCCAACAAGACAGACACAGACTTCAGAGAATAGTTAAGAGTCCAGAAAAAAACAATTACTACCAACCTTCCTTCAGTCGAGGATGTGTATACTGCATGAGTCAAAAAGAGGACTGTGAAAACATTTACAGACCGCTCACATCCAAGATATAAACTGTTTCAATTCCTACCCTCAAAATGATGCTATAAGGGCACTGCACATCAGAACAACTAGACACAAGAACAGTTTTTTCCCGAATGCCATCACTCTACTAAAGAAATAATTCCCTCAACACTGTTCAACTATTTACAAAGTCTGCATTACTATTACTATTAATCTTCTCATCACTCCTTATTGCCGATCCCCTCCCACTTATGACTTCGTTGCTTGTATCTTTATGATTTATACTGACTGTTTCCTAGTATGATTTGATTGCTTATCATACCCTATGACAATTATTAAGTGTTGTACCTGATGATTCTTGACTCTTGACGAATGTTTCTTTTCTTTTATGTACACTGAGAGCATTTGCACCAAGACAAATTCCCTGTGTGTCCAATCACACTTAGCCAATAAAAATTCTATTCTATTCTATTCTATTCTATTCTATTCTATTCTATTCTATTCTATTCTATTCTATTCTATTCTATTCTATTCTATCCTATCCTATCCTATCCTATCCTATCCTATCCTATCCTATCCTAACCTCTCTCCATAAACTGATATTGAATTACAGACCATGAGCTACAACTGTAGATAATATGTAGCTCAGAGTTGCATTATTTGGTGTTAAGTGAGCTAGCTTTTCTTGAAAATATTTTATTATCAGGCTGGGTAACTTCATCAGTGTATAGGGAATGTTACCCAACCACATAATCAAACATTTGCAGGAAGAAAAGAAACAAAGAGAACCTAAAAGAACCCAACAGACCATAAACTATTTGATGTTAATTTCTATTTTATTTTATTTTTTAAATTTTTATTCTAGAAAAAACATTTATTTGACATACATTTAAAACAGACATGTATGTATGTATGTATGTATGTATGTATATATGTATGTATGTATTCAGCTTTGTTCGGGTATTTTCCCACGTCATTATAGTTGTGCTTTTAAAGTTGTAGCAACGTTTCGGCAGAATCTCATCTGCCATCATCAGGCTTCTGTATTGTGTTCCTCTGTGAGTCAGACTTTTACAGTTGTTTCAGTTTTAAATTTGGGGCTAGCCTACTGTTGTGCCAGAATGGTTTTTTCTTCATCTTGATTGGTTGGGAGTCTTGGTCTTTGTTTATTGGTCTTGGAGTTTGCTGTGTTCTGCTTGATTGGTATTTCTAATACCTTCTGTCTGTTTTGTGACTTTTTGTGTGTCTTGATCCTCTGAAGGAATGGAAGACAGTTTCCAGTTTTGTGCGTAGGATATTCTGGCTGCAGTTATGATGTGCAAAATTAAATATTTATATTTTTTTCTCCATGTTTGAATCTATCATACTTAGCAGAAAGGTTTTGGGTTCAAGTTTTAAATTTTGTTTTGTTATATTTAAAATCCAATTTCTAATATTTCTCCAAAATTTCTGAGCACATGGGCAAGTCCACCACATGTTAAAATATGTTCCTTGTGTGTAGTTACATTTCCAACAGTTGGGTGGTAAGTTGGGGAACATCTTAGCCAGTCTCGCAGGAGGTAGGTGCCAGAGCGATGAACCATTTTACATAAGTTTTCTTTATATGAGACTGACATGGTTAATTTGTAATTTGTTCGCCAAATGTGTTCCCACTTATCTTATTCAATACTATGACCTACGTTTTAGCCCAAATTATCATAGATTCTGTGACTGTTTCTTCTTTTAATTTGTAGTCCAAAAGATATTTATTTGTTTTAGTGATTGTTTTCTTTTCCTCTCCTGGCCATATTTTATCTAATTCTTGTCATATTAAAGCCAAATTGTTCTCTATCTTTTTTATAATGGGTTTGTATTTGTGCAAAGGGCCACCATGTATCTCCTTTCCTTGAATTTGTATTTGGTTCCTATTTTTAAGCTCTCCAATGTCATATAATAAATCTTTATACCTGACAATATTTTCATAATCCAATACATTTCGATGTGTGACTGCTTCCAATGTAGGTAACCACAATAGAATCTTTGGGTAGTGGCTTTTTTAATCTTTCCCCAGATATTGAACAATACATTTATTACATGGTGCCTTTGGAAATATGAATGTTGTTTAGATTTTCCATCCCACATGAAGGCATGCCAGCCAAGTTGGAGATCAAAACCTTCTAATACTAATAACCTTCTATTTTCTAATTTAACCCAATCCTTAAACCATTTTACTATAGCAGCATCATAATATAATTCAAAACTATTAAGGCCAAATCCTCCTTTTTTCTTGGCATCCTGTAAAAATTTATATTTCACTCTGGGTTTTTTCCTCTGCCATATAAAGTTAGATATACATTTGTTTAATTCTAAAAAAAAATTCTTTTCCAACTTGACTGGCACTGTCTGAAACAAGAACAATTTTGGCAAAATATTCATTTTTATTGTCGAAATACGTCCCAGTAGCAATAACTGCAATTTGGCCCAATTATCTAAATCTTTAACTATTTGCGTTATTAACTTATCATAGTTATCTTTTTTAATCAACAAACATCTAGCAGTCAACCAGATCCCTAGGTATTTTGCTTCATTTACCACCTGCATACCTAATTTATTTGCTAGTTCTTCCTTCTGCTCCTTTGTACAGTTTTTTGTTAACACTTTTGTTTTTTCTTTGTGAATTTTTAACCCTTCCACCTTTTCATATTCTTCTATTTCTCTTAGTAGTATAGGGCTCATTTCTAAGGGTTCTTCTAATATAAATGCCATATCATTGGCGAATGCCTAGAGTTTATAGTCCTCTTTTTTAATTTTTAGTCCTCTAATCTCTTTTTTTTTGCCTAATTTATACTAAGAGAGTCTCTTCTGCCAATATATACAATAGAGGAGCTAGGGGACAGCCTTGTTTTACTCCCTTATTTATCTTTATGGTATCTGTATTTTCCCCATTTATTAATATTTTTGTGGTTTGCATGTTATAAATTGTCTTAATGAATTCTATAAAATTTTCACCAAATTTCATGCCTATCAGTTGTTTAATAAGGAAGTTCCAATTCAGGTTGTCAAATGCCTTCTGGGTGTCTAAAAATATCAATGCCACTGTCTTGGTTGAGTATACTTCATAATATTCTAATATATCCATAATGGTTCTTGTATTTGTTTTTATTTGCCTATGGGAGAAGGAAGCCATTCTAATCAGTATGGATAATTCTACTTAATACTCTCTTTAATCTTTCTGCCAATATTGTGGCCATTATTTTTTAATCTACATTTAAAAGTGATATTGGTCTATAGTTTTGAATTTTTTGTGGGTCTGATTGTTCTTTATAAATAAGGGTAATATATGCTTCCATCCATGATTTAGGGATGTTAGCATCCTCCAGGGCTTCATTGTACAAGTCCACCAATATCTCCTCTATTGTTTCTTGGAATTCCTTATAGAATTCCAAAGGAATTCTATCTGGGCCAGGGGTCTTATTTTCTTTTTATGTTCCAATTGCCTTCCTAATTTCTTCTAAAGATATTTTATTATTCAAATTTTGTTTCTCTTCTTCAGCAATTTCAGGCAAGTTCTTTTCATTCAAATATTGATCAATAGATTCTTCTGGTATTTCTTCCTGTTTGTATAATTTCATAAAAAACTCCTTAGAAATTTCTTTCTTTTCTTGGGTGTGTCTGATTTTAATTTTTTAAATTCCCCCATTACCACTACTTTTGTAATATCTTCTCTGATGAAGTACTTTTAAAAACTCAAAAATATGTACCTTCTTTACTAGCACTTTACATAGTTTTAAGTAAACTCAGACTCCTAATGCTGAAGTGATGAAAATGGTTGAAAAGAACTATTGAGCAATAAATTTGTAATCAACCTTTTGCTTATGTCATACCTGAGGGTTATAATAAATGAACTAAATCTATAGTATTGGTTTCAATGTGATGCATGCTTGCCAGATATTCCCACTCCACATTTTCCCCAATACTGTGTAAATCCAAAGTCAAGAAACTGCTATTGAAATAGTTGTTGGATTTGATTGCCAAGATGAAGATTTTTATTGCCCTTAGGAGATATTTTAAAGACAGTATTTGCCAAATGGCTCAGATATCACTGATTGCTCTTGCCATGAATGAGTGTCTCACCATTCAAATGGAGCATTCATTCATAATCTGGCATCTGAGTTGCCACAAGAAGTTTTTTTTTTTAGAATATCCTCCAAATATTGGTGGCTCTTCTTCCAATCAAGGGGTCATAAAGTTGACATCTCTAGGCAATACCATACATCGAAGTTATCACATTTGAAAGACAAGCATGAGGCTGGTTTTCTCCCTTCCATTTTGTTCTGATTTCTTTTTTTTCCTTTTCTTATTATTTTCTAGAAATGAAGGGAGAAATTTTTTTTATGAACCCTCATTCAGTAACTGGGGAAGCTGATTGCTTGTGTTGCTTTGGGAGTTTCTGGTTTGGCTCAGCTTGCTGTTCAGAGTGGCTGGATCCCTTTTTGACAACATCTACAGAAGGCTGTTTCTTCCTTTTTATATTCTTGACTCCCGGGGTCACTGAGTGCCTGATTTTTTTCTTTGACAAAGACTTTTCCAAGGCAGTTAGTAGAACTTTGTGGCTAATTTGGGGTTCACATTTTTCCTTCCTCAAGCGGTCAGCTTCAGAGGATATTGCCTCGCAGAGTCCTTCCACACAAGAACTAAGGATTCCTCTAGCCTTTTTGGTTAAGGGCAGTTTCTTACGTTTGTAGGGACTCTTTTTTCTGGAATTTTTCTTCACGTACTTTGCAACTTGTCTTGATTTTGCCTTTCTCCCACGTTTGGCCTGGATCTTTCTCCCTCTGATCTGTTTTCGGGGGTTCTTCCTTATAGGTGATCTTTGGTTTCCTCTTTTTCTTTTGTTAATGGCAGCCATAGTTTAGTTTCAGTTTACTTAGATGAACTGCCTAACTTCTTCTCTAAGTTACTTTTACCCAGCAAAGTTCTTATATACCTATACACATTCAAATGACAGTCTCTCTTTAAGGACCTGATTGGTTGGCTGGAACAATGACTGACTGATGCTTCATAAAGCTTATCATGCTTCCGGTCATGACCAATTATCTCTCAGGATGGGGGAGGGGTAGCTTATAAAAATTTCAGCTGTAGGACAACTCAAATGAATCTCAAATAATTAACAATTCATGTTCACTTCATGCATTTTGAATGTTTTAGTCCTTTGCATTAGTTCCATTCTCAGATTCCAGGCACCTTCATGCTATCTTAAAACATAGTTTGTTTGGGCCCCCATGCAATGGTGGGATTCAAATTTTTATACTACCAGTTCTGTGGGCATGGCTTGGTGGGTGTGACCGGGGAAGATACTGTAAAATCTCCAGTCAGAGGTGGTATTTGCTGGTTCTCCGAACTACTCAAAATTTCTGCTACCAGTTCTCCAGAACTGGTTAGAACCTGCTGAATACCACCTCTGCCCCTATGTTTTTTTGCAATTTAATCCAAATCTCATGAGATCATAAAAGTGGGCTGACCTTGTAATTGTGCAAAATTTATTTGTGAAACTAGCAATGATCCAAGAGTTTGTGCTTATTTGCATTTTATTACCAAAGTGTGCCTTAAGTGTAACATGAATGTAAAGCATTGGACTGGGTGGATGGAACTATCTGAAGCAATTTGCAGCCACTATATAATTCCACAGTTTTTGTATTTAGTATTAATTATTAATTAATAATGTCATTGATTAATAATGACAATAGTAGAGGGTAAAAAAAAACCCAAAGTTGCCACTTATGTCATTCATGATTTTACATGGCATAGAAGACTGTTTTCACCAGTTGGCTTCTCTATCATAAAAATGACCAGTCATGTATAATCATATGTATATGCCTGTAAATTATATAGGAATGGGAATACATATATGAACTTATATATGAATATACATAAGATGTACTTTTTATTCAAGAAAGCTGAGGTGAAATTCAAGTACAGCACTTTCCTCTTTCCTTTTATTCCTACAGCCTCTAGAAACTAATGAGATTTATTGTGTGAATTAGTTAATAATTGTGCTTAAACTGCACTGTGACATTTAATAATGTCAGAAGGATTTTGCTTTAGGCCAAGTGATTTCACTCTCTGTGGAAAATTAATTATTGCTTTCTAAGTAAACCACCATTATTTTCTTTTATTTTTTCCCCATAAGGTCAGCAATATTTTCAAGGTTAAACTGCTTTCAGAAACATCAAAGAAGTCTTCGAATTAAGAATAAAGTTAATGGTAGTGATATAGAATATTCATTCAGTAATGTTGTTAGAGAGACCATGATGGCTCAGCAGTGAAAGATGCTGAACTTCAGTTGGAGAGTTGACTCCCCACATTTGAGACCCTGAGTTTCATACAATGGAGGTGAGCACAGTTACTCAACTCCTGCCAACCTAGCAGTTTGAAAGCATACAAATGCAACTAGATTAATAGGTACCACTTTCAGTGGAAAGATAACAATATTCAATGCACCTGAGCTTATAGTCATGCAAGCCACATGACTATGGAAATTGTCTTTGGACAATGCTGGTTCCTTATGACATGATATGGAGATGAGCATTGTGCTCATCTTTACCTTTACAGTTGTTACAGTTGTTAAAAAGAGAAACAAAATGAATGGAATGGGTCAATAACAGTTTTCATTTCTGATTCTATTGTCCCTATTTGTGTTTTAGAGAGCCAGTTTGGTGTAGTGATTTAAGATACCAGGCAAGAAACCAGAAAACTGTGATCAGCTGGTTAGCCTTGGGCCAGTCATACTCTCTCACTAGTAAGTAAGGAAGCAATGGCAAACTACTTCCGAAAATTACAGTGATAGTCCTCCAGTTGTCAGGAGTCAATATTGATTTGAAGGGACACCCTGGCCTCTCCAATGTTTATTAAAGGAATGATTTATTTTCTTATTAAATTATCTAGCCTGCCCTAGCTACTGGTGATAAATGAAAAGGTGAACCAATGAGATAATGATAATGATCTTAGGATTCTTAGGATTCTTTCCTATGGGTAAGCCAAAATGAAGAGAGATAGGCAGATTTTATGACTTCATTTTCTCCACCCAAAATGTGCTACCCATATCAGTGCTTATTTGACCATCCATTTTAAATGAAGGTTGGAAGCTGAGTTCTTCCTTGGATTCACTGTGTGATGTCACAATAGAGCTATCATTTCACTGGTTAAAAATTGACTTGATAATAATAAAAGAAGACCACAAAGTATTAAGATCTGAAAATGGAAGTTGAAAGATTATGACATAAGTTGGCTCTGGTGGTCTCAGTGGTTATTGGTTGTCATACTGAAAAGTCTGAACAGCCTGCTGACTCAGATCTGAAACAAATTCTGAACCCACCAATCAGAAACATCTTTATGGTAAGAATAAACATTCTTGAAAGCATACAAGAACAAAATTGAATTAAAAGATGGTGAAAGGAGACCATTGAGCAAGGAAAAACATTTAAAAGGAGGATATGCTGCCATCATTATACTACTTGGAGGACCCTGAATAGCTTGAGACTTGGAGTGCCTAAATGTAAAATCAATATGCTCAAGTGGAGCCTCTTAGTGGATAACAACATGCTATGTGAATGTGAAGAGAGACATGATATGTTGGCTACTACCAGAAACATGCAGAATGTTTCAAGGACTTATTTTGGGCCAATGACAAAGCCAAGAAGGTAGCTTCATTCTGGCACTGTAAAGTTTGATCTAGGCATGGAAGAAAAGAGAATCTTGAACAGCATTTAAAAAATTTGCACACTGACAAAATTTCCACTTGTCAGTGACAAAAGGTCACATTGCATGGATCTGCACATATACTACCCCGATAGATTTCTGATATTTTATTTATTTAAATATTAAATGTATATGTCACCCATCTCATTGCTGCAGTTGGGCAGTTCTTGGGAAAAACATGATGTTACAAAAGCCAGTACCAGCTGAAAAATTGACAGCTATGGAGGAAAGATCTACTATCTACTATCTGTAGAAAAGATGCAGCTCCATTGAATGATGCGAATCCCCATGTGATTTTTTTGGCATCTCTTTCCTTCTGATTCCAAAGTGATGCATAGCAGTACTATCCAGTAAGACCCCCAATTTTTTTACAAAGAAATTTGAAGTAAAGCAGCAGTCAACAAAGATAATAAAAATGTTTTAAGAAATGCTTTAGAAGCATTTACCCATTAGGGCTTGTGTCACTCCTACTGATTAAGTTATTTAAAATATATGTGCTGCCTATTGAGATGTCCCCCAGGGTGACTTATAACACTTGTACTATCAAAGAGGAGGACAAAATAAAAGATAAATTTGCATATTATTTGTGTATGCTTCTTTATCAATACAAGTACAAATTTTTATAAAGTTTGCTATGTCTTTTTTTTTTAAAGTATAGAATGAATAAATAAAAAAATAAAGAAAGGAAGGAAGGAATGAATCCAATGCATTCAAAAAATATTCTTTTGTATTAGATTGAAATGTGTGTGTGTGTGTGTGTGTGTGTGTGTGTGTGTGTGTATAATAGAAGCAAATTTCCATATCACATACTTTTAAAAGCCACACAATAATATTCCTCACATTTTCAATAAAACCTATCTTCACTGGTTGTATTGAGCTCTTGTTAATAAGTTGTAGCATTGAAATGTTATTCAAATGAAGGGAAAAGAAGAAGAGACAAGGCTTTTCAGGAGCAATTACTTCATGACATGTCAGTGTTAATTTCTGAACAGCTGGGACCAAACACTCCAGAATAATCAGCTTAGTTGTTGCCCAAATAATTCATTCAATTCTGACTGATTCATACTTTGCTTCAGAGAATAACTACTGAATAATCTGCTCTTATGCTAATGTTTCGCCTGTTTCAATAGCATGACATCCAACCTCAGCTTTCAGGGACCACCTGAAGTTGTGCAAATAACTTGTTGGCCTTAATGAAGACAACATGCCATTCTTTTCAGGAAAAGATAATTTAGGGATTTACCAACTGGAGAGCCAGAAAAAGTGAATGTGAAACCTGGAGATGTGTTTTTCATTGCTGTTGTTGTGATTTCATTTGTAAAGCTTTAAAATGATGTGTGGTTAAATACAAAGGCAGTGTCCCAAGTCACATTTGATCCCTAGGAAATTCCTGATAGAATCTTTATGTTCTCCTCATACTCCCCCTCATTTTAAAGATGATCCTGTCAAGATTGGACCAAGCCCTGATTTAGGGTCTCAACTGTAGCACTAATGAGTAGGAAACTTAGAAGTTTGCTTTCTGCTACTTTGTAATTAAAAAGAAATTTGAAAAAAAAAACCAATAAAGCTTTAAGAAATTAAATAGTTAAAGTTAATGTAACATATAAGGCAGTCCCAGATTAAAGGCTGAAAAGAGAAGTGTTGCTTTAAATAGCAGAGACATATGATGCTTGGTTTTGATCAAAGCACATCAGAAGACTTTTCAGACTGTATTTTTTTATATATATACTCTAATAAATACCAAAATACGTGAAGACATAAGCAAGCAAAGCCTAAGAGAACCCAGACTGTTGGGGCCAATAAACCACTTAGAGAGGGCTGTAAAGCCCTGCAAAGTGGTGTATAAATCTAAATGCTATTGCCAGGGATGGGCTTCAAAAAATTTAGCAACTGGTTCTCTGCACAGTTGTTGGATGGGCATGGGCGTGGCCTAGCTGGCCTCTTGCACCATGGTCAGGGGGGCATTTTCACCCTCCCTGGGTTTTGAAGGCTTTTCTCGAGCCTCTGGGAGGGCAAAAAGGGCCTCCCCGGTCTCCGAAGACTTTGTGGAGGCTGGGAACAGGCCCATTTCAGGCCTTCCAGAATTTCCAAGAGCCTGTTTTTTGCCCTACCCAGGCTCTGGAGGCTTTCCTTGAGCCTCCAGGAGGGTGAAAACGGCCTCCCCAGGCCCCGGAGGCTGGAAACAGGCCCATTTCCAGCCTTCTGGAGCCTCTGGGAGGCCCAGTTTTCACCCTCCCTGAGCCTCTAGGCGGGCCCTGCACTTACTTGGGATCCAAAACGGGCTGTGTGGAGACTTCTGGGAGGGGTGGGATGAGGTGGGTGAGGCCAGCCAGTCATTGCAACTACCAATTTGATGAACCAGATGTAAAATTAACACCTGGTTCATCCAAACCAGTGCGAACAGGCAGCAGCCCACCACTAGCTATTGCTATTACTAAATGCAGCCTGGAGTTCAATCCAGATGGGGCTCAAGGTTGACTCAGCCTTCTGTCCTTCCGAGGTCAGTAATATGAGGACCAGGATTGTTGGGGGCAATAAGCTGACTCTGTGAACTGCTTAGAGAGTGCTGTAAAATACTAATTTTTTATTCTTTTTGAAAAAATGATACTTGTCTCTCTGGAATCTTCCTTGTGGATGAGGTTAATGTGTTACTCACCAGTCCTTGAGCTAGCAGAAAATTATATCAGCATAAAATTTGCTACTCCCCACTGATGATTTCTACCCACATATTTCCAGCAAAGTGCATTCGGGTGGTGCAGTGGCCTAGAGGTGGAGCTCTCGCCTCACAGGCTGTGAGTTCGATCCGAGGTAAAGACAGATATTTCTCTCTCTGGGCACAATGGGAATATATCTGCTGAATAAAAATCCACATTGGTGACAGGAAGGGCATCTGGCCAGTAAACTGCTCCATTCAGTTGCCCAGACTCCACCCCGCAAGGGATTATGGGGTCATTAAAAGAGGATGCTTTCCAGCAAAGAGTGTTATTTTTGTTCTGTGTGGATGGTTGTTTGTTGAAGGGATAAAGTGCGTGTTGTGATGTTGAGGTTCTATTGCTTACATGTTTATGTGTAGCAATGTGACATGTAAATGAAAAAGAAGAACTGAAGTTGTGACAGATACCTTTGGATAATGGGACACATCAAGGACGGGAATTGTTCCTGACTTTGTTTCCCTCCTTTTCGACCAAATGTCAGCAGCTGATGGAAAAATGTCATCTTATTGTTTTCCTTAATGTAGGCAGGATTGGGCCTCTGGGGTAAGAGGTGAGTTTTGGCAATTGGGTATACTGGCAGGTTTAACCACCTCTCAAAATGTGCTCTAATTTTATGTAGATCCGTTCAAAAGAATTCTCATTATGAACCAAGATGGTTTTTTGGGACATGGATTCTCAGCTCTTCCAGAAAATGATAAAAATGTGCTCAATAACAGGGTAAGTAGGCTAAACAAGAAACAGTCAGCTGGCTCTCACCTTTTTACTTTACCATACAAGTCTCCACAGCTATTCAGCTGTTCAGGTTGATCCATTTTTCTGATTCATGGATCCATTCAGAAAACTGTATAGGAAGAAGGCCTACTTTGAAGGAATGAAACCTATCAATAGTGAAACCTCTTCATTTCAACTTATTATTAGAGTCAGGGGGGAGAGGTGTTGACTACGAATGGTTTAGTTTGGAGAAATGAAACTTCTGCAGTTTCATAGAAGTTTATGATACTTTTCAAGGTGATATCAACAGGTGTGAGAAAGGCAGATGGTTCCCATAACAAACAGAACTTGTTTACATGGTCTAGGTGGAAGCCTGGAGGTTGGACTGAGAAATTCACTGTTTAATTCTGTGAACTGGTACCTTAGAAATTCAATTAGTTTTACATTGCCATTGCCACATTGTGTATTCAATAAAAAATAAGCTTTTCAGAATTGAAATGATCCTGAACTTTGATTTAGATAATCAAGCTGGATGTTGACACCTTCATCTACTAAAACAGAATCACATGGAAAAAAAACTGCCTAGGAGCAAGAGGGAAAGGATGTGTCTGCACCAGCCTAATATAGGCAGCAGAAGTTGGGTTGATCATGTCACCATGGGATCTAACTGTGCTCTTGAGTGTTTCAGTATAAAGAGAGAAAAGTATAATTCTTTCAGCTAGACATCATAAAGTTGCCTGAAGTATGGACTCAGGATCAGAAGAAGGGAACATCATAAAGATACAAAAGAAGGAAGAAATTACAGTAGGACATGGTACATAAAAGTAAGAAAAGCTTTTCAAATTCAGTGTATCATGCCCTGAAGAAATGGCAAACCATATTCCCCACCCCCTTTCAGTTTTATCTTCTTCTTGAACCTGCTTATTATCAAGTTGGAATTGAAATGTAGTTCCAATACATCTCATTTGACTTTATTTAAAAAAAAAACATTCATTTAATGGAAAATAACTAAAGAAATGGAAAAGTCACCTTCTGTAACCTGAAGTGCTTGACTCTGGCATCAACTTTATTGATTAGGGCTGTGCAGCACTTTAAATGAATGTGTGTGTGTGTGTGTGTGTGTGTGTGTGTGAGAGAGAGAGAGAGAGAGAGAGAGAGAGAGAGAGAGAGAGAGAGAGAATGAATTTCAGAATGCAGTGAGATATACTGTAAATGCAGTAACTCCTTGTTGGCTTGAAACTCCTTAAACCAGACTGAATTTTGAAACAGTATGCAGAAGAAGAACACTCCCAAAAGTTGTGGAGTGGGGTCAGAATAAAATCGCCCTTTTATTTCATTCAGAGTCAGACAGACAGATGGTCATATATTAATTGTCTTTTTTTGCTACATTAAATATTGAAATGTGATCATTCTGTTTGGGGGAGTCTATGAATTATGGCAAACATTTTTGAAAGCCGCATATGGCTTTTGGGTTGTCACTTTTTCCCATTCAATTAATAAGAATGAACTTCTGAAAACCAAATGTATCAAAAGGAATCCTTTATTGAGATGAGACAATTCCTATAGGAGTTCAAAGCAGAGTCTGAGGTCCCTCAGGCATACAGGGATAGATAAGGGAGTTTAGAACCCCTTCCCTTATCTCAATGTGTATTTAGTGAAACAAAAGCCAGTATGTTAATTCCCCCCCCCCCACACACACACCCCTTCTGTAGAAATAATCTTTTTCACAGTTTCCCAGGGCATACCTAATTTCCCCCTACACCCTTTTTAGAATGAACTTTTCCAGAGATTTCCAGGACACATCTCACTGAGGAATTTTTATGATCTCCTCATCTCCTGTCTATGCCTCTCAGAGCTGATAGGTTCCGACCATCTGAGTTTTCTTTCTCCATTGTATCATATGTGGGCTATACAAATTTGATATAAGATTAAATGTATTCAGGTTGCACCAAGAAAGGATTTCTTTATCAGTCTCCCCCCCCACCCACCCACTTTTCTTCTTCCACTGAAGAAATGACAGATACACGGATCTGACATCTATGTTGTAAAAATCAATGGCACTTGTAGGGTAAAGAGAAAAGCAGGATTATATATATATATATATAGTGGTATTGGCTGTTCATTAATAGCATAATTAGCATAAACTAATGCAGACTGGAGGGGAAATGAATAAATAGAAGTTATTCTAACATTTGGGTGCAGGTGGTAGTTTTTCAGACTTATAGGTCTTTCTATCCAGAAAACATTTGTTGGAGAAAACATCAGGCTCTTGTCAGCTTATTTCCTATTAATTCCCCCTTCCTGCTTCTGTTTTCACCAGAAGACAATAAGCTTTTGTTTCAACCTTTTCATGATCTCAATTACAATTCACATGTTAAATGAAATCATGGAAAGTCAATGATAGGAAGAAACGCAGTCTTTCTGCAACCAGAAAGTTGATCGAATGGGAAGGGAACATCACAAATGTCATCTACAATTTCATTATCACTAATTGAAATGACCTATAATTATCTTCCACAGGAATAGATCAACCAATGAGAAATTCCTTTTCTTTTCTTCTGCTCTCCTCTCTTCCAAGTGTCACTTAATCTTTTGCTAAGAAGCAGGGAAAGAGAAGGTTGGAAAGGAACCAATGATCAAAGAAGTCAAGTGGCATGACTTCTTTTCAAAAAAGTGAAGAGATAACAATGGCAGAAAGGCCTGATATGTTTTGCTGGACCCTTTATTTATTTCCATTCTCTATTCAAATGGTTGTGTGTGTAATTGCCCAATGGGGTTAGGAAAGGTAGGGTAATCTGAATTGCCTACTTCAACATCTCACATAGAACGCTGGATGTAAAGAACTGAATTATTATAGATGCGAGTTGATAGCTTTTTGCTATGATGCTTCCATTCTTCATAAAATTCCTTTATTCCAGCCATAGTGGCAGCTTTAATCAGTACCAACATGAAGGTAATTCTACATGTTGAAAAACTCTACACCAAGAGTGTCAAATACAAGGCCTATGGGCTGAATCTGGCCAGTGGAGTGCTTAGACCTGGCCTGCAGGGCCGACCTGGAAACAGTGAAGGACTGGCCTGTGATGCCTCTGCCAGCAAAAATGGAGCTCAGGAGGGCTGCATGTAGCCCTCCTGAGCTCCATATTTGCTGGCAGAGAGTTGAAAACAGAGCTCAGGAGTCTGTTTTTGATGGCAGAGCACTTGGTCACCACTGGTGCCCCCAACATGAGTGACGTTGAGCTGGCCATGCCCAAAATGGCCATGCCCCACCAAAGTCAAATACAATCCTGATGCGGCCCTCAATGAAATCGAATTTGACACTCCTGCTCTACATGTTTCTGGCTGGCATAACTGCACAGTGTACAATTGATACAGTGAGACAATCAGAGAAAATAAGGAAAGGCTTGATCAGACCTCCTATTTCTTATACGATCATGCAATTACCAGTACTCAGCACAGGATATCAATATGCTCTCTTGCAGCATCAGATAGGAAGTTAATATTTGGATTTTGCCTGAACCTTCTGAAGTGTAGTACAAGTTATATGTGATAAAATGTTCTAATTTCTTTAAAATCAAATATGATACCTAGCATATCTTAGAAAGTTTGCTATATACTTTCAGCAGTGTGGTGATCAAAGACCAGTCATTGTGCAGGGTGCCAAGATGTCTGACTGCATGGGCAGTGTTTATTACATTTATAGAGTTTTTACAAGAAGACAAAGACAACATAGATACAGCATCTGGATTGGTGAATAGATCCCACATGCCTGAAACCTCTCAACCACATTGGTATAACCTCCCAACCAATCCTTAAGATTAGTGGTAATGTTAATAAAATGAGGTCACCTATAAGTCCAGAAAGTCTGGGACTTTTCACCTTCACCAAGATATAGGGAATGAGATCATGCCACTAGCCAAGAGGCCCCTATAGGTCTAGGACGCCGCTAGCATCACCTACAGGATCCCAATTGCTACTACACATGATGAATGGAGAAGTAGTTAGAAAAAAAGTCATAGAAGATTATTTCAATACATGATCACAATGGCAAGTTTAACTACATGCACAGAGATGGAAAGATCCAACACTACTCACTATGGAGAAATGGTTGATGAAGCTGATAGAATTTGCTAAAATGGATGAATTAATTTCTTTGATTAGAGAAAAGGCATTATATTTATTGGCAACTGCAAATCTCCTATGAACCATTTGCATAAAAGTGAAAAAATGAGATGGTTTTGATAATTAGACAAGATGGATTATAGAAAGTGGAGTAATATGATGTAAATTTAGAGAGAGAAGTTAAAATATATTTGTACTTATAACTGCTGTAAAGAACATTGAAACCACTTTTTAATATTGTATTTCTTCCTACTTAACCTTTTCTTTGCACATTTTGCTTTTTCTCCAGTTTCTTTTTTCTTTCTATTAGTTTATGGTAGCTTCTTGTTTAAAAGTTTTAATAAAAAATGTGTGTGCACACATTGAATATAAACAGTAGACTCCATCTTTATTTTTCCATAACTATCTTCCACAATCTTCAACAGTGTAACTTTTTGCAATATATTACCTGACTCAAAGTAGTCACCTATTCTGAGTGACAAGTAGCACATTTTCCATATGAAACATCTGCTCTGATTGATGAGAAAAGTATACACCTGTAAAATTATCCTGCCTGTTGTACTTTCATTCATTACTGAATTCTGCAGTCCTTTCCATCAAGCAAAATGCACTAAAATGAAACAGCACTTGTCTCTTCTGTCTGTCTATATTATCTCTGGTAAGTGGCTTTTCATAAGGATTGGAAGACTTGACACCTGTGTATTTCTGTTCATAATGTAAACTGGAATATAAAAACAAAATTAGCTTTCTGAGGAAAAATGGGGGTAGAATGGGTATAGTTTAATTTCAATCTGCTTCACCTGAATTATTCATGTCAAGTAATTTTTGTGCATGTTACAATCATCAATGTTGCTACATATCTGCATACTTCACTGGTTTCTGATGGATTACCTAGGTTTAGCAAGAAACTAAAGTACAAGGGAATTCCTGTTATGTTAAAATTAACCAAAGTTTGTAGACAGATTGATAGCTACAACTTCCTACCCTGTATCTGGTGTAGGTAGCAATAGCACTTAGACTTATATACAGGGGTGGGATTCTACCAGTTAGCACCTATTTGCTAGAACTGGTTAACATTCTAAGCAGTTTGGAGAACCGGTTGTTAGAAGAAATTACTGGCCTAATCCTGTAAGAAGGCAGGAAGGAAACATTCTGGTGTTACTTACCTCTCCGTTAACCCTTATTACATTCTTGGCAGGATTAGACGTCCTGTCTCAGGAACATCTCTGGAGTTATTTTACCGCTCCTTTGCTGGTACTTTGCTTGTGTGGAGTGACCATTCAAAGTTACAATGGCACTGAAAAAAGTGACTTATGACCATTTATCTCACTTATGACTGTTGCAGCATCCCCACAGTCATGAGAGGCCAGGCGAGGAGATGCGTGCCTCAATGTGAGTGATATTGAGTTGGCCACACCCAGCCAATAACATGACCACCAAGCCATGTCCACCACCTAAGCCATGCCCTCAGAACTGGTTGTTAAAAATTTGAATCCTACCCCTGCTTATATACCTCTTTATAGTGCTTTACAGTCCTCTCTAAGTGGTTTACAGAGTTAGCATATTGTCCCCAACCATCTGGGTCCTCATTTTACCCACCTCGGAAGGATGGAAGGCTGATTTGAATTGTCAAATTTCAGTCAGCTGGCAGTCAACAGAAGTTGCCTGCAGTGTTGCACTCTAATCACTGTGCCACCGCAGCTCATGGTTGCTTCTGAATCAAGGCAATATCAGTTATCAGCTTCAGGACTTATAGTTTTTATCCAGCTTTAATGTGCACATTACATGGAGGAATTATAAATGGATAACATACATAAGTATGTATGGAGAGAATTTCTTTGAGACCCATTAGAATATGAGCAGCTTGATAGTTTCAGTGTTTCATGCGGAACATCCCCACAAGAATGTAAAAAAAAAACATATTATAAATCAATAATTAGTGCTGCCTAAATTACCTATCACCTGTTCTGAAAACCCAGCATCATTGTGCTGATAATTTGATCTTCATTTCCATTAGCAGCATTGGCATCCTCTGTTTCTTGTATCTTCCACCAAGCAATAAAAATTATAGGGAGTGTAATTCACAATCAATCTTTTAATTTTGTCAATATCTTTGAAAATGCCAATTAGACCATTCATTTTTTTAAATTGCATCTTTCAGAGGACTATCACTGACAATTCATTGTTATCTACTAAGCCTGCTTAATAACTAAGGTCAAAGGTCAAATGGCACGAGTACTTCTCTATTTTCTTCATATAGCAATACGATTTCCCAGAAGGCAGAAGATTGCTTTTAAACAATGGAATAAGTTGTTTTTTTAGCATGAAGTATTAAAGCTAAAGTAGAAGTTGCACTTCTCTCAACTTCCTTTGTTTTAATTAAATATAGTTTAGACTGGTGGATTAGATCAGGATATTTCAGTTGCAGAAGAACTCCAGATGATTTTCAAGGCCACTCTGTGTGCCTTATTATCTTTGTTTAGTTTTACACCAAAAGCTATCAGAGATCACAAGTCTAAGTGAGTATAGTGTATATTCAGTTCCCCTTCCCTTCGAAAAACGAAACCAACAAACAAACAAAATCCATGATGCTATGGATTTTTTAAGATTTAGAATCTACAGATCAGTCTAATCCATGTTAGGATGTTATATGAATTAGTAATTAATTAAAAAGAACATTTTCACTTTGTATGCAAAGTTCTCTAGCATGTTTTTTTTTAAAAAAAATAGCTTATGTGTCATTTTCATTAACAAGAACAATTTCAGCAGCACCTTTTCTTGATGTACATTTCAGACATTTTTCTCTAATAGGTACTTCTTTTACATATACTTTTAATAATATATATTATACTAAAGAGACTAGGAATATATCAGATATGGTAGAATGTAGTCTGGAGACACAGTAGGGAGTGGTTGCTTCCCAAAGAGTCAGGAAAGCTTGGAATATCTGGTAGTCAGGAAGAATGCAAAGACAGACCCTCCCTAGCAGTTCACATAGTATGTCTGTAGTTATGTAGTTAGTTGCTTTAGTCTGGCAAGATTCTCTCTGTAGTAACGAACAATAAAGAAACTACTCAGAAGGAACTCCACATGTAGTTTTTGGTTTGTGGGGCCTGACATCACTTTACCTTAGAATTACTCTAATACATGTACATGACACAATAAGGAACATATGAATCATGCTATTTCCAGTTGTTCTCAAAATAAAAAAAAAGAATCAAACAGTCAAAAAACAAAACAAAAAGCAGAAAAGAGCTGAAAACAAAGATAAAACTACACACTCCAAGTAATGAAAGTTCAGCATGAAATAAATGCTGATAAGTGAACATAATAAAATATTTCAATATGAAATATTCATTTATTTGTATATTACTTTTAATAGTGAAAAAAAAATCTAATCATGAGTTAAAACTCAACAGCTGGCTTGGTATGACAAGAATTTAACACTGTGCAAGCTGTTGTTCATTTAGATGTTTTAAAAATCCATTTGTGGGTTCTGCTACGCTAGAAGTAACATAGTTAAAAAAAAAGAAGGTAGAGATTGGAATGATACTGAATTAGACAATATATGTGATTCTCAAAGTAACAAAAATAGGCTCTTGGATTTCACCCAATAGGTTAACCATACACTATCTTACACATATTGATTTTGTGCAACACAATAAAATAAAAAGTGGTTGCTTGCTCTCTGGTGCAATGTATTGCCGAAGTCTGTTTCATGGTCTTTAGTGGTTGAACACAATCAGCAAATATGCTATTGCATATGTAAGTTTATTTCCCATTAGAAATATTGACATATGCAATCTGAGAAATTAGGGGTGGTGGTAGAGGGAATGGAATCTATATAAGAGGAAATAAAGCTTGGGCATGTCCACATTTCACCAAACCCTAACAAGCAGGGGTTTGATGTGTGATGTAGTTCTGAAATCTAAATAAACTAT
Organism: Pseudonaja textilis; assembly: GCF_049901715.1. Classification (NCBI taxonomy): domain Eukaryota; kingdom Metazoa; phylum Chordata; class Lepidosauria; order Squamata; family Elapidae; genus Pseudonaja; species Pseudonaja textilis. Next base: position 9,969,842 of record NC_141998.1, on the reverse strand, counting down.
AGTTTCCTTAACTTTATTTCTTAAAGCCATGGTTATGCAATATGCAAAGCTACCACAATGTGCAGCAGAAATCCAGATATCATTACCAAACAACTGACTGTGTGGATACAACTGACATTATGAGCCAATTTGGTCTAGTGATTAAGGCACTAAACTAGAAATCAGGACATTTGCACTTCACAGGTGACCTTAAGGACACAGACAAACTTTCAAGTGGCCTCAATGATTCTCTAAAATAATGCAAGTGACAAGCTGTCTGCAAGGAATATAAATCCTTCCATTCTGCACCATCCAAGCATCATCAGAGCTAAAGAAGCTTCTTGGATGAGAAGTGAAATGTCTTCAAGGAAAAACAAAAAAGTCCAGTTACCTCTTGAAAATGTACCTGTCAGATCCGTGTATCTGCCATTCTTCAATGGAAGAAGAAGGCGGGGGGGTGGGGGGAGTTGGTACAAGTAATCCTTTTTGATTTAACTTGAATATATTAAATCTTACATTGAATCTGTACAACTTGCACATGATATACAACTGGAGGACTGGAGCCAGATGTCTAGAAACTTGTAACCTCTTGGAGAGATAGCAAGAGGAGAAGGGACCATAAAAATTCCAGCTCTGGAAGATACCCCTGGGAGACACTTCTAAGATACATTCCCATAGAAGGGGAAGGGGGAATTAACATGTTAGTTCTTTGACTAAAACCACATCTAAATAAGGGGAGGGATTCTAACTCTCTTAATCTATTACTGTATGCCTGGAAGCATCTTAGATTCTGCTTTGACTCCTACTGGATTCACTTCCTTCCAATAAAGAATTCCTTTTGAAATACCTGGCTTTCAGAAGTTCATTCTTTTCAGTTGAAGGGGGAAAGTCCATTGCTTACAGAACCTTTGGAATAACCATGACCTGGATGACTGAGAATCTCCACAGAAATGACACTGTGAGTTCTGATCTTATCTTAACCACGAAAGCCAGCTAGACCAGTCATTTTCTCTCAGTCCAACTCACCTCACAGGTTGTTGTTGTAATAAGAGGAAGATGTGTTGAATATGTTCACTGCCTTGAGTTGGTTTGTAAAAAAAACAGTGTGGGATACAACAAACAAACTGAAAATAACTAAACAAACAAACAAACAAACAAATAAATAACCGGAAGCAATTCTTTGCAATAGCAATATATGAACCCAACAGAGATTTTATACATTCACATGAAACTTGTCCAAGCCTTGCTACCAAAGGAGAAAAATAAAATGTGTACCCATTTAGTCAAGAAAGTTATTATTCATTATATAATGTCAAACCTTCCCATTTGAGAAATACAACTGATTAACAACTGATATGCTGTTTGCTACTTCTGATTGCTCCCTTACCTTCCATGCTTTCAAGGCCTAGCTCTCTTCTTAACCAATAGTTTTTACTTATGCTGGTTTAATGGTTTGTGCTTTTTTAAAAAGCCAATGATATTGCTCATAAATCATTGTCCTTTTCTTTAGCTCTCCTGGATTAATATAAATGTGCTTTAATTATATTTCTGGTTGGAGCAATTTTTATTTAATCTACACATACCTCTCCTGAAGGTGTAGATAGGTATTAGATCAGTACGGTTCATTAAATAGAATTGGTTTAGGTTAATGCCATGATTAGGTATAGATTTTGTTTAGATATGCTAAGAAATACAGGTTCCTGTATTTTTAAGATGGATGAGTCTTCTTCCAATCTTTGAATTGTATTTAGATTCATATTTATGCACATTCCTAGACTTTGAAATGGATGACCAGGCTTACAAATTAAAAGCTTTTAAGATATTTATAATGCATTGGATCAGCTAGCTAGTGTCAAAGAGGTTATTAAAATTGTGTGAAGGAGAGGAACAGACAAAACAGCTTTTGAAATCCGATGAAAAAAATAATCTGTCTTTCTTTTTCACCCTTATGGTTACTGAGTTCCCAATCTATTATTATTAAAAATCAGTAAACATTTTTAATAGCCCTATCAAATCCTTGGATTTCTCTCTCTCCCCTCCCCCAATTTTTATTTTACTTATTGATGGGATTTGGCCCTACCTTCTTTGCATTATTGCCATGCTTACTTTGGTTTTCACTCAAATGTCAGATGTGGCCTGTTAAAACTTTCTTTAATGGGACTATGCCTTTGTCATGAGCTTATGGTTTAGCGAATTCACAAAACCCTCAAAAGCAAAACTGGTCAAAGCAGCTTAACATGGTAAGTGAATCTTACCACAATGTATAGCCACTACCTTGATAGTTGTACTCTAAATGCAGTACAATTTTCCAAAATCTTATACACCAAGAGAAAAAGAGAGAAATGGGTAGGTTTCAGTAGCACATTGTACAGTATCAGAAAGCCTGAAATGGCTCCTAAAAAGTCTGTATCTCAGCCTGAACTCAGAATTGTGTGTGAGGCTTTGCCAAGTTAGGTCTAAGTGAGCTATTAACTAAGCTTTAGCATTTTTACAAAAGGAGACCCGGGAAAAAAAAAATTCGCCCTCTATTATTCTTGTCAACTAAGTGGCTCATTTAACTAGGAAAGACAAATTATGTAAGAGGTAGCACTTTACCATCAATATTACACAAAAAGAGAATAAAAGCTGGCACGTTTTACCCCTCACTGAGATGCATACATTCTCTCTCCCCCCATTTTTTAATAAACGGATTTTGCATTAGTCAAGTACAACATACTTTAATGACTGGAAATGTCAGAGTGATTAGAGTAAGCTGGCTTTTCTAAAATTCTGAGGCTTCTCATGCTTCAGGAACTGGCAAACATTTTCAAATTATAACTAGGCTGATAAAACAAACTTTTGTGTTCCAAGAATGTGTCTGTCAAGTGCAGGAAATTAGGAATGAAGGTGGTTCAAATTAATACAGGTTTATTGCATGCTAACCCTCTGTACAGAAATTTGAACTACTAACAGTCAAGGCAAATTGACAGTAGATAAGAATCAATGGGATTCAAGGTGTGATCTCTTGTGGGCACAAAGGGACTTGAGACTGATGACATTTGGCCCTTCCCTTGGGTTCAGCTTGATCTTCTTCTACATTGCCACATGCTAATTTTGCTTTCTATATTATAGAATGCATGTGCATGTGTGAGGTTGACTAAGAGCTTCAACATGTACACAGAGCTCCATGGAGAAATTGTGTCATTCTGTTTCGGACCTGGTTGCACATACAATATTTGGGTGTACATGAGAATTCCTAGGTGCATAGGATCATTGTGCTGGATTTAACATGTGCAATGTAGCACAGGCCTATGTTTTTTTTCCACGAGACTCACTACTTTTCATTGGAGCAAACTGAATACAACCTTATAACACACACACACACACACACACACACACACACACACACACACTTCTTATGTTGAATCATTTCCAATTCTTAGAAACTGCCTGGACAGATCCCTGCAATTTTGGGGGCAAGGTTTTTCAGAAATAGCTTGCCATTGCTTTCTTCTTAGGGCAGAGAGAAAAAGCCCAAGGTTACTCAGCTGACTTTGTATCTGAGATGGTATTAGAATTCATGGTCTCCCAGCCTGATGCAGTAGCCATTATACCATACTGGCTCAGTATGCATGCATATATACTGGAATATTGGCCGAATAAGTGGAAATTTACATATTGAGAGGTTTTTTTAATGCATCAAAAATGATATTGACTCATTGTATTAAGATAGCACATCTTGAGATTTTCTAATTATTTCTATTCCCCCTCCCCTCATTGTGAGCTTCATAATTAATGAAAGTGGCCAGCAAGCATGTGTATCCCAGACAATTTCTTGATTAAAACATTAACTCCTTCTTTCACTTCAGCTTTGGTATTTGATCACCAGCAAAGGGCATATGTTCTCATCTCTGTGGGGTTGAATTTAAGGATAACATAGAGAGAGATATTCCAAATTGGTCCCTGAAGTTGTTTTCCACCATGCCAAATGCAGTTGCCTTCAATTTCCAGTGGGCTACTGCATCTGTGAATGCATCTGCTATTGACATCCTCGATACCAGAAGGATTGTCCCAGTAGGATTTCTGTAAAACAACAATCTGCCACTGCAAATCTTGATGAGCACCATTTTTCCTCCTCTGGTTCCTTTTCTTATTTGTTTCTCTTTCTGAATCCTACCTCCCCGAGGAGCAATTTTAGGAAAGAACACTAGAATGGAATTAATCCTTTGCCAAGTTTGCATAGGAAAAACTGGTTGTGAGATTTCTCCAATTCTTCTGTGAGGGGAAAGAAATGAAAGTTTAAATCTGAAGAGGGAAAAAGAAAAATCCCAGGCCTTTCTACAACATACTTACAACTGGAGATCAGTGTCCAAGAATATGTAACATTAAAATTAAATGCATTCTGTTGCTTTGAAAGACTCCTAAGTGGAATATGAATGTGGATAGCACTTTTTTTGTTAGTAGTCAGTGGTAGCTGATTAAATTCACTGCTTTTGAACACAATGGCTCCAATTCTTTGCCACTTATCCATCATTTTAGTTCTATTTGCAAAGATGAAGTCATTAAATAATAATTGTCAGTTGGGTCTAAGAATACTTCCATCTCTTTTTTAATCCAAACTTCTTATCAACCAATTACACTTCTAAATTGTTTCTTGGTTTTGTTAAAAAAGATAGACACAAAGCAGTAGAATTTTTATTTACTCTGCTGCCCACCTACTCTTTTCAAAAAATGTAGTACAGAAATTGTCAGGGTTCCAAGTAACACCCCCAACAGAATCAAAATTCTGAGGCAGGCATATTCCTCAAAGTAAAGATTTATTAGGCATGTCATATTGGCACATCTGGAGAAACCCAACTCTAAAGTCCTTTGGGTTTCTCCCTAGTAAAAATTACATTTTTTGCACTTCCTGACCCTTCAGACCATCATATGGCCCTATCAGGTCACAGTCCCAAGTTTATCCGGACTCATGTCCCACCTCTTCACACCTGGTGGGAATGTCCTTGGTTCTCAGAGGAAAGAGTTTTATTTTGGTTACAAATCTCTATCTCCCCACTCCTGTTCCCACAGCTTGCCAGCCACTTCTGTGGCAGCCCTGAAGATGCCAAGGAAAATAGCTCCAGGGCTGACAGAAACATAAATGGGTGCAAATGTTTGTTCCTCCAGTTCATTACTTCCAAATGCACCAATGTACTGTTGCCTTAGGTGACATATTTAGACCTAGAAACCAATAACAGCCCAATTCTTCAATTATCACAGACATACTTTGGATCTTGAGGGTCTACAATGAATGCTTCTGGTGACGTGTATGCTGCAAATTTGTTAACAAGGGGCTCTACAGTCATCGATGGAGGAGGGGAGAAGAATTACATGGTGTCCTACAAGAACAAAACCATCCTGTTTCTTTTGCTTTCTGTCTCCAAGAACCAAGTTAATCAAGAGAGATGCTAGTGATTAATGCTTCCATATAACAATCCAGAAGTCTGATCTGTTGAGTCTTCCTCATGTGCTCTCTTTCCCTCTCTCCTCTCTCCCTCCCCACTCTCTCTCTAACATTCCTTATAGGGATTCAAATGGATCTCTTAATTCCTTTATTCCTATGGAGGTGACCCAAACTGCTGAGAGCAATAGCTTTTTTTGGGATCCTCTCCTCATTGATTTATTTACCTTCCAAGGATGCAACATTAGATTTTAATCAAATTATTTCTTGAAAAAGGAACTTTGTCTCCCAAAATATACGAATGGACTCCCACGAGCTACCTCCAGCATCCTTTTGATTCTTGTGCCTTAGTGAGGTGTCCTACACTGGTAGAGCTGTTTATTGCTTTTGCATTTAGTCATGAAAGCCATTGAGGATGTGCACCTAAACAAATCCAAGAACTGTGAGAAGAAAGCATCATGATAGGACTTTTGCCTCAGTACACATTTTCCATTATTTTCCCCCACGGTCACAAAGATGGCAAGGAAGTAACAGGCAACAGAGAGAAAGAAGAGCTGCTTAACTCATTCTTTGCATCGGTCATCACGCAAAAAGAAACTATAGCTCAACCCACCAAGAACATAACTGTAATAGAGAGACCAGAAATAAAAGTTAAAATAAGCAAAAAAAAAAAAAAATGTAAGAGAATACCTGTCTGATATCAATGAACACAAATCACCAGGGCCTGACAGATTATATCCCAGAATTTTAAAGGAGATGGCAGAGGTCATCTCAGAACCACTGCACCTTTCAAAAATCTTTCAAAAATCTTGGACCACTGGGGAACTACCAGAGGACTGGAAAAGAGCTGATGTGGTTCCCATCTTCAAAAAGGGGGAAAAAACAGACCCAGGAAACTACAGACCAATCAGCTTAACATCAATACCCGGGAAGATAGTGGAAAAGATAATAAATAATCAGGACCAGCTCCTTGCCAAAACTATGGTCACAAGCCATGGTCATCCCCATCTTCAAAAAGGGAGACCACAGCCTAGCTGAAAATCACAGACCAATCTCTTTGTGCTGGGTCACCTGTAAAGTCATGGAATCAATTATTAACCAATCCATTATCCTCCACTTAGGAATAAACTACCTACTCTCTAATAAACAATTTGGTCTCAGAAAAAGGCTATCCTGTAATCTGCAACTCTTACACTGCAAAAACACAACTTTATCAGGGCAAAGCAATAAATGCAATCTACATAGACTTCTGTAAAGCCTTTGACTCAGTGGTATACTGAGTGGTACACATCAAACTACTCCTAAAACTAAAATCTTATGGAATCTCTGGACACCTGCATAACTGGATAGAAGCATTCCTCTCAAACAGGCAACAAATGGTCAAAATTGGGAGCGTCCTATCAAATTCTGTACCTGTCAACAGTGGGGTCCCCCAAGGCAGTTCTAGGACCAACTCTTTTCATTCTCTACATAAATGACCTCTGTGATTATACTAAGAGCAACTGTGTTCTCTTCGCTGATGATGTAAAGCTATTCAACTCCACAGACAATACTGCTACCCTTCAAAAAGACCTTGACTATGTATCAGAATGGTCAAACAAATGGCAACTTCAAATATCAACAAATAAGTGGTCTGTCCTTCATATTGGCAAAAAAAATCAGAAAATAAAATACAGGCTGAATAGTCAAGACTTTGTTGATGATTCAAACTCTGTCAAGGATCTTGGGGTACTCATCTCTAATGACCTAAGTGCTAGAGCCCACTGTAACTACATAGCCAAAAACCCACATTACATACCTGATATTAACACGGTTGAGAAAATCCAGAAATATTTCACAAGAAGAGTTCTCCACTCCTCTACTCATTGCAGAATGCCCTAGGCCACCAGACTCAAAATTCTAGACCTAGAAAATCTAGAACTATGCTGCCTTTGGTTCGATCTAAGTATGGTATATAAAATCATACATTGCAATGTCCTACCTGTCAATGAATACTTCAGCTTCAACTATAACAATACAAGAGCAAACAATAGATACAAACTCAAGGTTAATCCCACCAAACTTGATTGCAGGAAATATGACTTCAGCAACAGAGTGGTCAATGTCTAGAATACTCTGCCTGACTCTGTGGTTTCTTCCCCAAACCCCAAAAAGTTTAACCTTAGACTGTCTACTATTGACTTCACCCCTTTCCTAAGAGGTCTGTAGGGGGCGGGCATAAGCGCACCAATGTGCCTACTGTCCCTCTCCTATTGTTTCTTTTATTTTTCTTATATGTATCCATGTATTCATAACTATGTTTTTACTTATACCTATTATCTTGTAAGCAATTGACAAATCAAATAAATAAATAAATAAAATAAAAACAGATCTGCCAACATCTACTGTGTTTCTCCAACAATATGGCCTCCACCAATAGGAAGGCCCAGTATGATTTCTAGGCATCAGGTGAAATTAAGTCCCACCCCCAAAATTTAGGCCTATTTAATCCATGTGTTTCCCTGCCATTTCTCACATTGTTCGTTAAAACTACACAAGGTGAAGAGAAATGGGGGGAACTTGCCTTTAGGAGTTCCCTGCACGTAGCCTAGGCTAGAATATCCCAATGTACTACTGATAGAACATCGGCTGATAGAAGCTCCCCGAAGGCAGAGTCGCCAGCCGCTTCTATTGGCCGGTAGAAGTGGCCTCGAGGTGAGCGCCCATCCGCACTCCCCTTGCCATGAAGCCATTTCTATCAGCCAATGGAAGCTCCCCGAAGGCAGAGTCGCCAGCCGCTTCTATTGGCTGGTAGAAGTGGCCTCGGGGTGAACGCCCACACACACTCCCCTCGTCACAAAGCCATTTCTATCAGCTGATGGAAGCTCCCCAAAGGCAGAGTCACCAGCCGCTTTGAGGCGAGGCGTGGCTTCCTGCGGGGCACTCCTGACAGGAGCACCCCACACACACTCCTCTCGCCATGAAGCCATTTCTATCAGCCGATGGAAGCTCCCCAAAGGTAGAGTCACCAACTGCTTCTATTGGCCGGTAGAAGCGGGTTTGTGGTGAATGCCCATGTGCACTCCCCTTGCCACAAAGCTGTTTCTATTGGCCAATGGAAGCTCCCCGAAGGCAGAGACACCAGCCGCTTCTATCAGTTGGTAGAAGCGGCCTCAGGGTGAGTGCTCCATGCACACTCCCTTCACCACAAACCCGCTTCTACTGGCCGATAGAAGTGGCTGGTGACTCTGCCTTTGGGGAGCTTCCATTGGCTGATAGAAATGGCTTCGTGGCAAGGGGAGTGCATGTGGGCACTCGTCCTGAGGCCGCTTCTACCGGCCAATAGATTTCCTCCCCCATGTGCACCCCCACCTACAGTGGCCCATGCGCACTCAACTCTCCACGAGACCACTTCTACTGGCTGACAGAAGCGGCTGGTAACTCTGCCTTCGGGGAGCTTCCATCAGCCGATAGAAGTGGCCTCGTAGAGAAGTGACTGCACATGGGGCACTCTAGGTTGGGGTGCATGTGGGGGAGGAAATTAAGTCATCCCCCAAAAGACATCCTAGCCATTTTGGGGGGGCTCAAAAAAAAAAAAAAAGGACCCAGCCTTATTTTATGAGAAACACAGTAGAAACAAGTAAAGTAATAACTAGCAGTCAGCACGGATTTGTTAAGAACAGATCATGCCAAACCAATCGAATTTCATTCTTCAACGCAGTGACTAGATTAGTAGACCAGCAAACTACTGTGGACATAATATTTTTAGATTTCACAAGGCATTCGACAAAGTAGACCATAACCAACTTCTTAGTAAGCTAGAAAAAAGTGGAATAGATAGCACCACCATCAACCACAACTGGTTGACAAACTGTACTCAACGAGTAGTCCTTAATGGGTCTAAGTCTACATGGAGGAAAGTAAGCAGTGGGGTGCCACAAGTTTCCGTCTTAGTCCCAGTATTTTTCAATATCTTCATAAACTACTTAGATGAGGGAATAGAAGGTGAACTTACCAATTTTGCAGATGATTCTAAGCCGGCAGGAATAGCTAACACCCAAGAAGATAGGCTCAAGATCCAGATGGATCTTGACAGACTAGAACACTGGGCCATATTTAGCAAAATGAAATTCAATGTAGAGAAAAGTAAAATCCTACACTTAGGCAAGAAAAACCAAAAGTACACATATAGACTGGGTGAAACCAGGCTTAATAGCAGTAACTGTGAAAGGAATCTTGGACTCTTAGTGGACAACCAGCTAAATAGGAGCTAGAAGTGTGCAGCAGCAGCCAAAAAAGCTATGCAATCCTAAATTGCATTAACAGAGGGATACAATCAAGATCAAGTGAGGTACTAATACTACTCTATAAAGCCTTAGTAAGACCATACCTAGAATACTGCATCAAGTTTTAGTTACCACACTATAAAAAAGATGTTGAGATTCTAGAAAAAGTGCAGAGAAGAGCAATCAGGATGATTAGGGGACTGGAGACTAAAATATATGAAGAACGGTTACAGGAACTGGGCATACTTTAGTGAAGAGAAGGACCAAGGGAGACATGATAGCAGTCTTCCAATATTTGAGGGGCTGCCACAGAGAGGAAGAAGAAGAAGAGGAAGAAGTCAAGCTATTTTCCGAGGCACCCAAAGGCCAGACAAGGAATAATGGTTGGAAACTGAACAAGGAGAGATTTAACCTGGAAATAAGGAGAAACTTTCTGACAATGGGAACAATTAACCAGTAGAACAGTTTGCCCTTGGAAGTTGTGGGAGCACCATCACTTGAGACTTTCAAGAAGAGACTGGACTGATCTGTCAGAAATGGTGTAGGGTCTCCTGCTTGGGCAGGGGATTGGACTAATGACCTATAAGGTCTCTTCCAACTCTGATTATCTGTTATCTGACTTTCAGAAAAGGTAAGGCCATCTTTGGCTGGTTATTTTCCAATATGTCTGTAAATGGATATAATGGTATTTTCAAAGGCTGAAAGATATTTCCCTCCTGCCCACTTGTACATTTCTCACTTATCAGGAAAATCAACAGCCTCTTTGCCAGTTCACATGGAGGCCCTTAATTTAAATGAACCATGAGAGATAAGTTAGGGTTTCTCTAATGTATTTCTATTCCCTTTCAATAAATATAGTGTCAGCTTTGAAATTCAGCTGCCACATTTTTTAGAGAGTTAGAGGAGTTGAAAAGTTCAAGGTTATTCTGTATGTTGTATTAAGAATTTCCAGTTGCAGTTAATTGGTTCTCGTGATTTATGAAGTGTAGAAGTGGGAGGAGAGAAGAGAGGAGAGAAAGTGGATTCTGTGTAACGCTCAAAAAACCTTTCACTTGGGAAATTGCTTTTGACATGCCAGATCTGTTTCTAATAAATCAATTGGAGAGATAACATCTAGGAATGATTGATATCATGAATACTTTCTGGGTGCCTTACATTTAGTTAAAACTGTGGAATAGCAATAGCACTTAAACTTCATAATTCTTCATAGTGCTTTACAGGCCTCTTTAAACATTTTATAGTCAGCATCTTGCCCCAACAATCCTATTTTATTGATCTCAATGAAAAGGAACTAGAATTTAGAGCTGACCTTGGCTTTCAAGATTCTGTAACAATGCTTTACAACAGTAAACTAACATTTCTAGAATCCTCGCAATGTCTGTTTCTTGAGCTAGTCTGCCTTGAAGGACTGATATCAATCCTGAATGGTTATCTATGTTTCTCCCATCTCCTTTTATACTAAGCAATACTAAAAACTAAAAAAAATCAAGATGGACTTATTTTGAGTTTCTTTCTAGCATTTGCTTTAATCTCCGGACTGTAATTTCTCACTGAAGTCCCTCCTTAATAGCTCTTTCATAGCTAACCAAGGTCACCTCTAAATTCTTTTACAATATGTGACTGCATGTAGGATGATTATATCTCAAAATCACAATGCACCTCAACACAGCCTCGCTATAATCAGGGAGACCCAAGTTACTATGATTAATGGTTCTACTTTGTATATAATTGATTGAATGGAACTTGTTAAGACTCTTGTTTTAAGCAAGGAGGTTTAATGTCTTTTAAACAGAAGCTTCTGTAAGAATTCTCCAAAACAGAAGGGTAGCATAACATTGTTTTCTTAATGTAACTGTCACTTCCAAGTATTTTCTGAGGATCTCTTAGACAAGTGTGGCCTGTACCTGCAAGGCAGGTAGCAGTGTTAAATTGTACCCAGCTGTGATTTCTGCTCTGCTGTTACAGAGAAGACAATCCAAATGAACTGCCTCCTCTGCACTAGGAAGATATTTCAAATTCTTCTTATACCCTCAGTTTAGGAAATTACATTTCACCATGTAGTTTTTAATCTGTCAGAGGAGACCCTCCAAAATGACAAGAGGGAATGATTTAATTTTATGATAGCGCTGCTTGAAATGACCATTTTATGCTGCTGTAAAAATCAGAATGTGAAGTATTGGTGTTCTTTTGCTCTTCTTTCTGCTTTAAGGTTCTTAGGTCTTTGGAGAAGTTTGACAACAAACTCTCAAGAGCACACATCTTTCTTTATGGAAAATCCCCTTTGAGCAATTCCATTCTGAGCGGAGAGACACAGGTGAAAATTACACCTGTAATCAAAATAAATTCAGCGTGGTAAGAATAATATATATGTCCATCCTTTGTTCATCCAATTTACTCATGGTCTGTTTAATCATGCTTTAACTTTATAATTGGCTTTACACAACAGACTAGGTTAAAATGTACTTAGTCAGTTTGTGACTTAGAGTCTTGTGTGAACCCAGCTAAATGGGTTAATTCAGTAAATCATGTTTAAGTGAACCATAAATTAGCAAAATGTGCAGATGTCTTTGCCTTGGGTTATTATTAGGATAAACAAGGACAGATAAATATAAGAGGATTCTGTCTCTTAAAATTAGGCACCTGAGGCAGTTCCAAGACTCTCCTTAATCTAATTTGATTTTCATAAAAGACAGAAGGGTTTTATGTTCTATGATAAGGAGACTCAATCCATTGTTCTTGAAAGTTGGGTGCTCAATTTCTCAAAAATCTTTCAATATGTGCAGCTGGCTTATGTATGTTAATATGTAAGACTGGGAAAATATATTAAGTACAGATCTTGTACAGTAATCCTACTGGATGTATTTAAGGTCAATTTTGTTGTATTCAAAATGAAACTAAAATTACATCTGTTTTTTTGTCCTAGCTCCAACCACTTCTTTAACTTAGCCATGACCCAATTCATTTGAATTATTCAAACTAAGTACATTTGTCATCTCAGAAATGATGGTACACCTTATGTTAAGATGATGCTTTCAACCATAATCTTAACTATGTTTAATCATCCTTGGTTGGACTAGATGAATGCTTTTCTAAATCCATATTCTAAGCAAAAATTCCATTTTGCTTGTACCAAGCCCATTTTTGTTGTGGGTTTTTTTTTTTGGGAGGGGGGAAGAGGGCCAGGCATATTAGGAAGTGGCATCTAAATAAATTATTGATGTCATTATATTATTTTTTACTTGAGCATAGAGATAGTGAATTCTCTGTGAACCTGATGATTTCAAATCCCTATGCATATAGAGTTCTATGGATATTTATATACAACAGGGATGATATATCCCTGGAATTTTACATGTATAATCATTCCCTGTTATTCACACTAATTGCATTCTATAAAGTCACAATGGATATTGAATACTGAATACTGAAACTGGGAACATACTTGTTAAGAGATTCAGGTTTTTTGTTACTGTGCATGTCCATGAATGACCATGAAAATGCTAAATGTTGTGATAACAAATTTTAGCAAGTGAGTGAATTTACAAATCGAGAATCTGCTAATAATGACAATCAATTGTATGTCTTAGAGCTCAATCTGTATGAATCAGCAATCTGGTTTTTGCCACTGAGCTTCATTAACATAAACTTTTGAAGCCTTATGGACTTCCATGGTGTCCTTGTATGATAACCTATGGCTTTCTCAACTATCATTGTACAGTCAGCTATAATAGGTGGAATAATGTCAGGTGTGAAGGATCAGAGTCACACATTAAGTTCCAATTTAACACTGAAGCCTAAGCACAGGAATCTAGTCAATTAACAGCGAGCATACATAGAGCCTCTAAGCTGATTCCTCTTTTGACTTTACCCCCAGACTCTGCCACTCCTTTTACAAGTGCCAACTTTGTATAGTGGCATGATCAATAGTGGACAAATGGAAATGTCTATATTCATACAATGCCGTAAGGCTAACCAAAGAAAACTCATTTTGATTTATCAATTTTTGCAAAGCCAGTTAGTTAATCTAATTCTCTGCTTCTTGTGTAATTCACTCTAATTTGTATGCTTTTCCATTCTGAGCAAGGTAGAGTCATTCCAAATAACTTGAAATTGTTTATTAGCTATAAATAACACTCTGTCATATAAGGGGTTGCACACTGGACATCAAGTCAAAGTGAAGGAGAACAATCTCCTTTTTCTCCTCCAAAATATATTACAGTTATTACATTAGTTTTCACAACAATTGTTTAAATTGCAGTCACCCCTTCATTCGCTTTAATTATCAAAGTCAACAAGCTGATCTGATTTGTAGGAATAATTGGGATCATCACATACAGGGTGAAAAAGAGAGACTGGCTATTAAATGTGATATTGTTTTAACTGAAATGCAGAGTGAAACTAAAAACCACTGACAATTATGAGTAATTTATCTCCCCATGTTTAGCACTGTTGACTTACTATAAAGTATAAAAAGATATATTATGGCATAAAATAGTTGCATTCCTAAATTATGTCACCATCAACTTAATTAAAGGATCAGAAGGCGTTAATGGAGAGTCAAGATGGAGTATACCTTAAAATAATTAAGGGCATGTATGTATATATATGGAAGATGGCTTGATGTTCTTATGTTTTGTTTGTTTATGTTTGTTTTAAAAACCAATAAAAATTAAAAAATAATAATTAAGAGCCTTCCTACATGCCCCTCCTACTCTGTGGACATTAGAAAAATGAATTTTATTGTCTGGGACTTGGACAAAATTATCCTCTGAAATAAATTGTAATGAAGAAGTTTGTTGGAAAAGGGGACCTGAATCCGAACACCTTCTTTTCACAGAAAGATACACTCACAATACCTTTTTACACATAGATAGCTCCTCAATTAGCAAAAAGTGACTGTACTCAGGTTTCTATTCCAAATAAAATTAACCATGTCTAATGCTGCAATTCAGTGTATCCAAAGCATTTATTTGATAGTCATCTCTGAAAACCTCTGAGAGGTATGAGATAAAGATGGGTGTAAGAATTCCTTTTCCTTACAAAACTCTAAATGATCCCATCTGACAGGAAAGAGACATATTTTCTGTTGACATCTAGTCAGTATTTTCTGTTGACATGTAGTCAGTGTCCAGGTATTTACAAATTCACCCCAGAACCCTGACTGACTTAATCATTCTAATCATAAAGATGCTTGGTCACTGAATCTTTTCACCAAAATGGCCTTAAATCTAGTATATCTCTAGCATCTATTAAGCATCCATCTAAGGCAGCTGTGTCAAACTCAAGGCCCGGGGCCTAGATCTGGCCCATGGGGGGCTTAGATTTGGCCTATGGGGCTTGCCTGGAAACAGCAAAGAATGGGCTCACAGTGCCTCTGCCAGCAGCCCTCCTGAGCTCCATTTTTGCTGGCAGAGGGTTGCGGGAGGACATCACAGCCAAAAATTGTACCCGGGAGCCCATTTTTGCTGGCAGTATGGCCTGGGCCATCACAGGCACACCCAATATGAGTGACATTGAGCTGATCATACCCACCCTGGCCATGCCCACCACAGCCCCCCCCCCAAGATTAAACACAACCCTGATGTAGTTCTCAATGAAATTGAGTTTGACACCCCTCATCTTAGGGAGCTATCCTGAGATAAACTACCCCCTACTCATGCCATGTTACTCTAGAGCAAGGGTGCCCAAACTTGACAACTTTAAGACTTGTGGACTTCAACATCCAGAATTCCTGCTGGCTGAGGAATTCTGGGAGTTGAAGTCCACAAGTCTTAAAGTTGCCAAGTTTGGAGACCTCTGCTCTAGAGGCAAATGATCTTAACAGTCAAGTTAAGATACCATTGTACCTTAATCATAAGTTAGCATGTGAGATGAAATAATTTATGTTGTACTTTTTAATTATTTTGAACTACAGATTTACCAGATAATTTGGTAGGTTTATGGGGATTATAGTTTTAAATATCTACAAAGTTCAAGTTTGACTATCCACTCTGCTATAGGAGTAGAGGCCCACGAACATCCTTCTTTATGAGGATGCAAAAGTGGTCTTTGTGAAGGAGCTGTTATATCTGTACTGAAATTAAACATTTTCTCCATTTTTAAGGCTAGATCCAGTTAAAGATATTTTGTTGCCTGAAACAAAAGACTTTAAGACTGTAAGAGCAAAAGGTCTCTAGAGGCATGGTGTTTAGCTTAGTTTAATTTAGTTAGGCTTTAAAGGGGTTTAGACAAATGTATAGATTTAGGATTATTAATGAGTACTTATCTTGATTGTTATATATACATTGGGAGTGCTAATTAATGGAGAATGTCAGTTGAAGATGTTTCCATTCATGCTGGAATGTTTCCTGAATGTACAGTGGATCCATTGTGAGACATAGATAGGTCTATGGTGTGTTCCCCTAAGCAATTTTTATTTTCTTACCCAGATTGGTAGATGAATCCCCCATTAACAGTGTCCATCAAACTTTTTTGGGGGGAGAGGAAGACTACTTTAGAGGACAGGTCTTACTATACATGCTTGACCTCCAACAGAGAAGAACACATAGGGAATCCAGAAGGAGCAGTTGGAATATAACCACTGCTTCCTGCAGGATCTGCTGCCAGAGGCAATCACCTCATTCTGGCTATTAATATGATGACGACCTCGACGGAACAGATATATAGCTATGACATAAACCAATGACTATGATAGAGATAATTTTTGACACAGTGTCCTTTGAGGCACTGACCTTTATTGAACTAGTATAGTCTATTTTCATACATTGTTTTCCAAAGTCACAGGTCTTGCTTACTGTTCTTACCATATTTAAATCTCATCACCAGTACCTAAACCTATGTATTACTGTACTGCATTCAGATATCAAAAATTGGCAAGAAATAAAGCACCTGACTACAATTGTTTTTCATAAGCACAAAAAGATAAAAAGAAATGCTTAAGAAATATATTGTCAGGTGCAAATAACCAGGAGCATTCACTTAGTTCAAAGCATAGAGTAGTTTATTACAGCTACATATGCACAAACATCTAGTCAACTAATGCTCTATTGGTAAAATCTAATTTAATGGTAGAATTCATGGAGGGCTGGCCTTCTGCAATGACTCTAAACTTATGATACATTTAACTCCGCCTTTCAGCTCAGTCTGTTATTATCTATTTATTATCTATCTATCTATCTGTCTATCTATCTATCTATCTATCTATCTATCTATCTATCTATCTATCTATCTATCATCTATTTAATCTATCTAGTTATTTCCTAATAAACAACTCTTTACTGTCTCTGTGCTTTCTGAAAGACTGTTGATTCCTCTTGACTTCATTGTTGAAGAACAGAAAGACCCTCCATGATAATGTTGTTGAGATCCTCTTCCTAAATTGTTTTCTTGCCTTCTTTGTATAAAATGGTCTCATTTTACATTAAGCAGAAATCTCAAAATAGATTTCTTTTTGAAGTAGGAAATAACAAGCTAACTCTGGTGTGTTTGCCCCCAAAGCAGCAGAGAGACAATACTGAAATATGTTGAAAGCATTGTTGAAGAAAATATCCTTAAAAGATAGTAATTTAGAGATTTGTTAAATTTACTTTAAATGTCTAAAGGCAGATCTCCATGCATATGATATTAATCCCTTCTCACCAATTATTGCAGAACTGAGATGAAGAGATATGTGAATAAGTATCAAAATTTTGCTCTACTTTAACTTTGCCCTGTTCATTGGAGGGGATTGGAGATTGGAAAGAAGTTTAAGCCAAGTGAATACTAACCAGAATTTAAGGAAATAATAGAATCTTGCCTTCCCTTCTCAATAGCAATAACACCTAGATTTAAATACTGCCCCATGGCGCTTTGCAGCACTCTGTGGATGGTTTAAAATATCAACATATTGTCCCCAACTCATTTTATTGACCTCAGGAGGATGGAAGGCTGAGTCAACCTTGAGCCATGTCAGGTTCAAACTCCAAGCTGTGGGCAGAGTTTGCCTGGATGACTATCCCTTTTCACTCTTTATTTTAAATATTAAAACCACATAGCATCCATCACTGAGCCGTGATGGTTTCTCCCTTCATTCTTCTTACAGTGATCACTTACCAAAAAACAATGCACAGCTACTTGACATGATATGTTCAGATGATCTTATCAAAATAATAATAACACATAGGAAGGAATCCCCTTATTCATGAGAATAACATTCTTTTAAATATTGAAAAATAAAAGAACCATTAGGCATCTATTGAGATTACATCTCTCCTACAATGTCTTTGAGTTAAAAAAAACATTTGCATTTTTACTGGGAATAAGGCCTTTTATTAATTCTAGGGGGCAGTTCAGCCCAGTGTTACTAAACACATATGGTAGGGTTATGAAATAAAAGCTGTTCAACCATTAAAAATATTAAAATGCACCGAAATAAAAACCACCTTGAAGAGGCCATTGTAGACAAGGCTCTGCTCTGGGATTTGGGCAAATGACAGATTAATGGGATGTGAAATAGGTCATTTGCTAGGGATTTGAAAAGGAAGAAGACATTCACATAAAATGATTAGAATGAAGAAACAAGCACCACTATGAAAAAAAGAAACCAGAGTCAGACACAGGGGAAAGTGCTTTCTTTAGGGGAAAATCAAGTATGAATTTACGGTCCAAGAGACGTTGTTTGAGTGGAGAATTGATGCACAAAATGCTTTCTCAGTGCTACAGAATCAGCAGGTCAGTGACGTACCCAGAAGTAAATATCTCAAAGGTCCTCCAGGCAGTGAGATGTGATCAATATTTTAACTTCAGCACTTCTCTAGTTGTATTGATAAAGCTGCTTTACCTTTTATTATCAAACTCCTTTTACCCTCCTCCAAATGCCTGAGGGATCCACCTAAAAGAAAAGATTGAAATGGTGAAATCAAACTTCATGAGAAAATCTGTTGAAAGAATAGAAGGATAAGTTGATTGGTAAAACACCATGCTTCTAGAACATGTACCTATGAAACATTTCATAAGATTTCAGGGAGTGATTATTGGAAAAAGACACCTGTCCTATTCAAAAGGTGTTAATGTATTCTGAGTGCACCAAGTCATACATCATAATTTAAAAGCTACAGTTTTTGTTTTCATGTAACATATTAAACCAAATTTAAATAAATCACATTATTATTTATATATGATGGAATCCACTCAGCATGCATAATATTCTCAAAGGGATGGAAACCTGCTCTAGATTCATTGGGTTTCTGTAAGGACTTGCCTCTCCTCTCTCAAGAAAGCAGAACTCTTGAAACAGGCATTATTTCAAAAGGAAACTTCTATTGGGAGAAAGTGATAGCAAGGGAAGCAAGGCAGGATCTGAAGTTCTCGCTCAAAAACTCATTAGACATTGCAGAAAAACCCTCCCCTATGTCCAATCTGAGGTGAGCCAATCCACATCCAATGCGAAGTTGTTTTGAGGGCTAGAGCCAAGAAGGTGATCAAAAGTTGTTCTCAGGTACCACTTTGCCCGTTCCCTCAGAGCTGAGACAAAACAGATGGCCCCCAGCCATTCCCTCCCCCTCACTTTTCCAAGCAGGTACATCAAAGTGACAGGAAGACCAGCTACAGGAAAGAAATAGTAAAGGAGCATGCAAGGCACCCTCCCTGCCAGAATGGCCGAGTCCCAATAAGGATCTTAGGGATCTGACAGTTTCTTCACAACTAATACGGCAACTATTCTTATAGGAATGACATATCTCTGTTCACAGTTGGGTTTGTAGACTACCCTCTATAATTGTGAGCCATGGAAACAGACACCTTTCTTGCTGTGTGAATAGTAGCAAGTTACCAATGATATAAAGATCAGTGAAAGATAATCTTCTTGGTGGTATACCAAACATGAAACCTCTTATCCACCTTGTTGTGGTACCAGATAAGTTTGCCAGTAGTTGGAATTACTCAAAAAATCCTTTCTAGTGGAGGTGCCCATGGGGTAAAGGATTAAAAGAAATCAAGATTACAGTTGAAAATGTGAGATTGAAGCCTACACCCTATTTAAAAAAAACCTTCTGCCATGACATATTTAAAAAAATGGCTGGGGCATTGATACTGGAGTGGTGGCCACCATTTTGAAATGTTTGCTTCCCAGATGCCCTTATTTTCTGATTACACCTTGCTTCAATGAATAAAGAAATGGAATCCTACATCCTGCCCTCTATGTTATAGCAATCCACTGTAAATTGGTGAAGAGTTACACCTGATTAAGGAATTCTTCAAAGCACAATTAATGAATTATCAAGGAATACTTTGAATGGGGACAGATATTTTCACCACTGTTTGTGAGGACAGTCCCACTTTCTATCACTCTGAGATAAAGGAATTGCTTCTATATTTTCTATATTCTATATACCCAAAGGAATAGTTTCTATGTTTTCTATGAAAAAAAATATGATCACTTGGAAATCTCAAAACAAGTTTCTGTCCATGGCTTGATTAAAGAAAGCCTTGCTTTTCCCCACATTCATATGCTTTTATTCTCAGGTCCTTTTTATGTCTCATTTTTTTAAAAAAGTGATTGTTTATTTCAGTTCAGATAGGAATGTAAAAGTATTTTTACCTACAGTATATTTCATTGCTATTGTATTTGGCTATTCATATTTCATAACAATATAGATCCTGCATTGAAAAAGATCTGGCTACCAGCCTTTATCTGATCAAAAATGTGGAAATATATATATTTACATTACATTAACAGATTAACAGAGTTGGAAGAGACCTTGTGGGTCATCTAGTCCAACCCCCTGCCCAAGCAGGAGACCCTACATCATTTCTGACAGATAGCAATCCAATCTCTTTTTGAAAGTCTCAAGTGATGATGCTCCAACAACTTCCTAGGGCAAGCTGTTCCACTGGTTGATTGTTCTCAGTGTCAGAAAATTTCTCCTTATTTCTAGGTTGAATCTCTCCTTGATCAGTTTCCATCCATTATTCCTTGCCTGGCCTTCGGATGCCTTGGAAAATAGTCTGACCCCCTCCTCTCTGTGGCAGGCCCTCAAATATTGGAACACTGCTATCATGTGTTTTGGCTGCCACCGCACACTGTTGGCTCATATTTAATTGGTTGTCCACTAAGACTCCAAGATCCTTTTCATAGTTATTGCTATTAAGCCTGGTTTCACCCACTCTATATGTGTTTTGATTTTTCTTGTCTAATTGTAAGATTTTACTTTTCTTTACATTGAATTTTATTTTGTTGGATAGGGCCCAGTGTTCAAATCTGTCAAGATCCATCTGGATCCTGAGCCTATCATCTAGGGTGTTGGCTATTCCAGCCAGCTTAGTATCATCTGCAAATTTGATAAATTCCCCTTCTATACTCTCATCTAAGACATTTATGAAGATATTGAAGAGTACAGGGCCTAAGATAGAACCTTGTGGTACCCCACTGCTTACTTCCCTCCATGTAGATGTAGTACCATTAAGGGCCTCTTGTTGAGTACGGTTTGTCAGCCAGTTACAAATCCATCTGATGGTGATTCTATCCCATTTTTTTCTAGCTTATGAAGAAATAGGTTGTGGTCAACTTTATCAAATGCCTTACTGAAGTTTAAATATATTATGTCCACAGTATTTTGCTGGTCTACTAATTTGGTCACTATGTTGAAGAATGAAATAAGATTGGTTTGGCCTGGTCTGTTTTTAACAAACCCATGTTGACTTCTATTTATTACTTTACTTGTTTCTAGATGTTGGCAGATCTGTTTTTTATTATCTTTTGCATTATATTCCTGGGTATTGATATTAGGCTGATTGGTCTGTTGTTTCCTGGGTCTGTCCCCCACCCCTCTTTTTTTTGAAGATGGGAACCACACCAGCTCTTTTCCAGTCATCTGGTAGTTTCCTGGTGCTCCAGGATTTTTGAAAGATGTGGTATAGTGGTTCTGAGATGACATCTGCCAGCTCCTTTAAAATTCTGGGATGTAATCCATCAGATCCTGGTGATTTGTATTGATCAAGATCAGACAGTTGTTCTCTTACCATTCTTTTTGCTTATTTTAACTTTTATTTCTAGTCTGTCTTTTACAGTTATGTTTTTGGTAGGTTGGGCTATAATTTCTTTTTGCGTGAAGACCAATGCAAAGAATGAATTAATCAGCTCTACTTTCTCTCTGCTGCCTGTTACATCCTTGCCATCTTCTCTCTTTAGTGGACTGACTGTTTTCTTGGTTTTTTTTTGTTATTTATATGCTTGAAAAAACATTTATTATCTTTGACTTTTGTTGCAAGTTTTTGTTCATTCTGAGTCTTTGCTTTCCTGACTTCATCTTTGCAGATTCTGGCTATCTGCTGATACTCTGTCTTAGTTATGTGTCCCTTTTCCATTTTTGTACTTGTCCTTTTTGTCTTTCAATCTGTCATAGAGATGCCATGCTGGTTTCTTCTTGGATTTCTTGTTTTTCTTTTTCAGCGGTATTGTGCTGGACTGGGTTTTTATGATCATATTATTCAGAGTTTCTGAAGCTTCGTGAATTGTTTTCCCCTTTAGGATTTTCATCCAAGGAATCTTTCCCAAGTTCTCTATTAGTTTATTAAAATCTCCTCTTTTAAAATCTAAGACTCTGGTATCATTATGTTCTTGTGTTTGCATTATTTTGAATTCCAGTATGTTATGATCATCCAAGTTTTCTGCAGCTTCAACTCCCTCTATCACTTCTCTGTTCATAAGAATGAAGTCCAATATGGCTGTCCCTCTGATTCCCTCCTTTACCTTTTGGAAAACAAAGTTGT
Source organism: Pseudonaja textilis (assembly GCF_049901715.1). NCBI lineage: Eukaryota > Metazoa > Chordata > Lepidosauria > Squamata > Elapidae > Pseudonaja > Pseudonaja textilis. The sequence goes on along the minus strand of NC_141998.1, from coordinate 9,947,432 downwards.
CAGCTAGATTGGTCAGGAACGTATTTCTCACTTGGTGTGATATTGGAGTTTGTCTTCCTTCTCATCATACCTTACTTCATTATTTGGCTTATTTTCTAGGGGGGTTTCCTTGGAATCAGGTCCTGGAGATCATAAAGATTGGTCACCCTCCCTCCTAGATTTTAGTTTAAAGCCTCCCCTAATAAGTTGAGCTAGATGTTTACTGAAAACATTCTTCCCAGTCTTTGTGAGGTGCAGCCCATCCCTTGCCAAAAGCCCTTCATGGAGGTAGTGGAGACTATGGTCCAGGAATTCAAATTTTTTTTGGGTGACACCAATCCTTTAGCCAGTGGTTCACTTCTAGAATCCTTTGTTTGCTTACTAGATGTTGACCTTTTGTTGGCAGTACAAGTGAAAAAACTACTTAGGAACATGTTGGCATGTTCCTAAAATTTGCATGCAGATTACAGTGTCTATCTCTGATTTATGTTTTAAAAATCTAACCTGGAGCGAATTGAAAAAAGGATAATTTTCATTTTAATCAAAAATTTGTAAGCAATTTTTATTAATGGCTACATAAATTAGAAATATTGCCATATGTTAGTAAATGTTGTGTGCATAAAACAGTTATGAATTTTCAATGGATTAAAAAAACATAACTTAAACATTCATTGGATTGGAATAATGCCGTACTATTGCAGACCATAAAGCACTCCAGATTTTTACTGATCTTTACAAGCCTATTCTTCATCCTTATTAAATGTAGATAGCTGCAGCTTAGTCATCCTATCTGAATCAAATAGAGAACTTCAAATATTCAGTTTGGATTGAATTAAATATTGTACTTAGATGCTGGCTTTTTAATGGCTGTTCAAATAAGCCCAATCTTGTGAAGATAAAAATATCAAAACCAATCTTATACATTTTCCATGACCCATAACAAATAAAATGAATTTGAAGAGCTTTCAAATGAATGGTTCTGAGCATTTTTTTCAGAGTAAACTAGTTTTGTTTTGCTTTTGATTCCTGTTTTGGAAATCCATGCTCAGTTGAGAATAGATAGCAGTTATATAGCTTTTTTCACACCTGCTACTGTCTTTTTTTGGACTATAGTAGATTGCTTTTTCTCTGTGGAATAATGACAGGCAGGCACAGGTAGGAATATGTTGTATTGTGTTAATGAAGGGCATATTGGTTAAAATTTTCAGCAAACTAAAAGTTGTGAGATGGACTGATGGGAGAAGGACATTTGGAGATACCTGTCAAAATCCTGTTCTGATTCATTCTTTTTCTCTTCTTGCAAGAATTTGCTGTCCATATTTGCATTCTTCACACATATGTATGGTGGATGTCCTCTTTGCAAAGCATCTCTTATTACTTCTTTAATCACCTATGCCTATATCCGAATATTAAATGTATTGGTTTTACTTCTGCTTTTTCTCCACTTCTCTTTTTCTAACATATAGATACTTTTTGTATTTTTAAATAGTTTTGATTGGACATTTTAGATACATAGACTAATTCAAAAGGATTGTGTTAAAAAGGTATAAAATATACACCTCAGCAAAAGGAATATCAATGTAAGATCTATAGAGGAATTGTCATCTTCTGGACAGATGTAAGATGGGTTTGCAAAATATGTTGACTCAGTATCAACTTTTAAAAAAAGTCATAGTATTGTTTCCCATACTAAGTGAAGGCTGCCAATATTGTGGCATGTGTATGTATAGAAGAAGAGAAGTGCTTGTCACAGCTATAGACTTATGAGTGAATTCCTCTCCTCACTTTCAGTAATGTAATATTTCTTGCATTTGTATGAACCTTAATTCTTTTTTTATTTGTATCCTGCCTTTATTATTTTTACAAATAATTCAACACATCATACTCCTCCTATCCACCTTCTACCTCCTATTTTTCCCACAACAACTCAGTGGCCCAAAGTCGTGCACTGGCTTTCATGGCCAAAGTGGAACTAGACTCTCAATCTTCCACTTTATAGGCCAGCACCTTAACCACTAGAGCACGGGTCCCCAAACTTGTGGGGACTTTAAGACTTGTGGACTTCAACTCTCTGGGAGTTGAAGCCAACAAGTCTTAAAGTTGCCAAGTTTGGAGATCTCTGCACTAGACCAAAGCGGCTTTTATCTCATTTCCTCTGATTTTTCCTCATTCTCCATTCTCCACATCACTTTGATAGTTTGCAAACATTCCAGACAAGCACTGTTCTATCTACAATTACTAGCTCTGACAGCTTAAAGGAACCTAAAGGTCCTGCTCACACAACATAACCAAGTCAAATACAAATCAAGTACCTTCATTTGTCATTTTCTAAGAGTTGTACCTTTGTATCTGAGTATCTGGCATGTTGTGCAAATGCAGTCTGTTTATTTACTTATTGTACAATCTCAAGATTATTTATGTTGTTTACAGAAATGAACCATAACCACAAAGTTCCACTGTAGAAATTAATTACAAAATTACAGATCAGAACATCCAAATAGTCATCCATCCCTATCGAAGAACTGTTTTCAGTAGTGTCTGGATCGCAAAATAGTCTGGATCACAAAATGAGATGGTCTGGATCGTTCATCTCGATTCAAGTCATAGGCACTGCCACTGAAAGCAGGGTGGAAATGGAAATGGGGAGCCATTATTAATTGCATGGTTTTGGTTGAGGAAGGTTATCTAGCAACCGTCTAACTAGTAGCTACTTGTATAATTTTGCTTGAAGTAAGAAACTTACTTAATTTGCAGTTGTCTATGGAGATTCTCAGTCATCCGAGGTGACTGGTTGTCCCCCAGGTGCTTTCTCAAGAGGCAACTGGGCTTTCTGATTTTTAATTTGCAGTTTCATGCATTGTGAAAACCTAGAAAATTAAATTATTTAGGGAAGATATTATGATTCATCTGGATACTATATATGGAGACATTTATTTATTTGTATTTTTAAACCACTCAATATCTGAAGAATTAATAATTCGGGTAGGGCTATAAACAGAAAATCTATTTCTTTTGTGTCTTGCTCATTGAATAGTTAACTCTTTGATCAGCCCCCCCCATCCCCCATGTTTTAAGATGAATCTTCCTCAATCTTCCTCTTGATTTGAGTTACAACTCCTGGACAAAGAAGGTTTGGGTGGTTGGAAATGTTCAGAGTTGTAGACCCAACTGATCTAGAAAGGTGTTATGAAATAACTAGACATAAAAAAAGAGATCTGCTGATGTAATGCCTGGTTAAATTAATTACCTATGAAGAGAATGAGTGCTTAGGAAATCAATGAAAACTCTAAGCAATGTAATAGATGGCCAACGTTTCAAGGTCTTTTCTTCCAGACTGATTATACATGAAGGATTGTTTTGAACAAGGGGCTCATATCAGGATAGCTCAATCTATTTATGTAGTTTTCCCTTTGGAATCAAATTGATAGAAACCGCCTCAGCCTGATATTATCTTAAATAACATCAGACTTTTTGGCTGTAAGATTAATTGTTAAATCAACCTTTCTGTCTAACAAGTGAATTAACCTTAGCTCCAAGGTCAGGAACTTTACTGGTGCAACTCTAAAAATTTCATTTTCTTCCACATGACAATCAACATCCTTTTTCCAAAGTAAGGAGAAACAATTTTAGTTTTCTGACAGCTCTTGGGCTTCACACTAAGATTTGACAGAGATCCAATAGACCATTATGGTTCTGTTGTGCTTCTATTAAAAATGGAACAGATGACAAAGGAGCAGAAATCCAGAGGGCACAATGATACAGCTAAATTGGAATCTACTTGGTGGAAAACAAAAGAAGCTTTTCATAAATTTTTTCATAAAGTTATAGCTTCAGTGAGTTTAGTGGCTCTGAAACTAACCAAACAAGTCTTTGATTAAGATCTGCCAGATCAATCCATCTCAATAAACTACAAATAGAAAGCAAAGGGAATTATGTGATGGTTGCAGCAGAATCTGAACTAGCTTGAGCAATATCATGAATTACTGAAATACAAAACTTTGCTCTCTTTGATTGCAACACACATTCATATTGCCACCTTTACACAGTGGAAATGATTTTTCTTAAAGAGCTTTGTTATAAACTTGCGGAATAGTGTGCATATGTATGCATATCTATATTGCGTTGCATAATACTTTGTGTATGTATGTATGTCTATGTGTGTGTATTTCATTTATTTTTCCAAGACTATTGCATTAGAGCCAAAAACATGTGAACAGCCACTAAAGGGGTAGTGAACGACAGTTCTCTGGCCTCTTTGCTGCCATCTAGTTGTTGCTTGTATTTTTGCAGACTAGAGACATGCAACGGGTTTTTTTTTTTTTTAAGAAACAATTGTTACTGGCAACCTATGTCACAAAAATGCCAAGCCATATAGAGTAAAATATACAGTAGACTATAAAAAAGAACCAATAATAAAATATATAAAGTATGAACTATATTAAAATAAAGCTTGGAGAACAATCATCATAAAATCCTTCTATAATGGCCCTTTTTTGACCTGAAGTCTATATTTTCTTAGAGATTCAATTTTACAAGAAGTGGGAGGAGGCACTTCTGAAAAGCCCTTGTTCCTGGAAATTGTTTTGCCATTGATTTGTGGAAATTTCATGCTCTCAGATTTTACTCTGTGTGCAAAAGCTTCTTCTGGCAAAGGAATAAACAGACCAAGCCAAACAATATGGTTATCTTATTTTTAGAGGAAAGAGGCCCAAATTTCTTCCTGAAATAGCTTTGAAGGGATGCTTCACTTGAAGCATGGCCAAAGCGAGGCATTTCTTAAAATGTCTCCAAAATTATAAAAACTAGCATATTAGTCGGATATCAAGGATTCAAAGAGCTTGTTGTTGAGCTGACATATAATGTCAGCACTGAACATTCAGATTAGGAAAAGTAGTAGAAAAAGACAGATCACTACAAACATCTATTTAGAAAAAAGGATATTGGCATTATAAATAGTATGTTTGAGGGCAAAGTAATATCATATCTATCCTGTGGCTTCCAAATATATGTATATGAGGACTTAGAACCAATAGGAACTGCACAATCAAGCTTCCTAAGCAATCTGTTTTTATTTATCATATTTATATTAATCATGTTCTTGGTTCCTTGCTGTGTTCCTAACTCAATTCATCAGGCAGAAGTTACAAGGATTCTGATTGAAACTCACACCCAAGTAGTACATGTTAGTTGCTTTGTCCTTGTGGAGGAAATGTAAATGTATAATCCCCTTGTGTAACTCAACATCCATGCAAGCTGGAGGCTGGTTGATTACCTTAGCCTCTTGCTAGCTGAACAGGTGGCAGGGATTTCAGACAATGTAGTCCAGTTCTGGATTAGAGTTGTAGTTAAACATAAACAATGCCTCCAAGTGAGATGATAATGAGCCTAAACTAGGCTTCTGTAATTCATTTATGTTTTCTTTCTTTGACCCTTCACTTTTCTCCTCCTCTCCTTTTTTTAATCATCTTTTTTAAACACACACCTATCACTCTATGCTTTATTTTGTTATTTGTTTGTTACTGTTTGTTGGCTTATGATGGTATTAATTTCAACCAAATCAAGCAGGGGTGTTCAGCAAGCATTAAATTAAATATAGTTAATAGCAATAGCACTTAGACTTATATACTGCTTTACAGTGCTTTACAGCCTGCTCTAAGCAGTTTACAGTCAGCCTATCGCCACACCAATTTGGGTCCTCATTTTACCCATCTCAGAAAGATGGAAGGCTGAGTCAACCTTGAGCTTAGTGAGATTTTAACTGACAAATTGCAGTTAGCTGGCAGTCAGCAGAAGTAGCCTGCAGTACTGCACTCTAACCACTGCTCCACCATGGCTCTTAGTTAACATATTTTTGTATTTTTCTCTCTCTTTCTCTCTTCCATTAAATTGTGCCTGATTCCCAGAAATTGTCTGGATAAATCCCTGGGAAGATTTTTTAGAAGTGGTTTTCCATTGCCTCCTTCCAAGATCATACAGGTAAGTTTGTAACCAAGGTAGGACTACAACTCATGATCTTACTAGCCTAATGGCTTAACCATTAAAACAAAGTGGCTTTTCCATAGCATTCCAAAATTCTAAAACATTCTCATAGTACTTTATAAATTATATCATTATTTATATCCTTTTATAGTTATCTGTACTACTTATTTATAGTGTTTAGCCATGGTGGTGCAGTAGTTAGAATGTAGTACTACAAGCTACTTCTGCTAACTGCTGGCTGCCTGCAATTTGGCAGTTCAAAACTCACCAGGCTCAAGGTTGACTCAGCCTTTCATCTTTCTGAGGTGGACAAAATGGGGACCCAGATTGTTGGAGACAATATGCTGACTCTGTAAACTGCTTAGAGAGGACTGTAAAGCACTGTGAAGTCTAAGTGCTATTGCTATTATATTATTATATTATAAAATTACTTAATATACCACTCTAATGCCTAATATCACTCTATAAAGCCTTAGTAAGACCACATCTAGAATACTGAATCCAGTTTTGGTCACCACACTATAAAAAGATGTTGAAACTCTAGAAAAAGTGCAGAGAAGAGAAACCAGGATGATTAGGGGACTGGAGACTAAAAGCTATGAAGAATGGTTACAGGAACTGGACATGGCTAGTCTAGTGAAGAGAAGGACCAGTGGAGACAGGGTAGCAGTGTTCCAATATTTGAGGGGCTATTCCTTTGGGTATATAGAATATAGAAAATATAAACACTATTCCTTTATCTCAGAGAGATAGAAAGTGGGACTGTCCTCACAAACTAAGTGAAAATATGAGTATAAACTATATTTCAAGGCCCTCGAAGGCCAGACAAGGAATAATGGATGGAAACTGATCAAGAAGAGATTCAGCCTAGAAATAAGGAGAAATTTTGTAACAGTGAGAACAATCAACCAAAGAAACAGTTTGCCTTTGGAAGTTGTGGGAGCTTCATCACTGGAGGCTTTCAAGAAGAGATTGGACTGCCATCTATCAAAAATGGTGTAGGGTCTCCTGTTTGGACAGGGGGCTGGACTAGATAACCTACAAGGTCCCTTCCTTAATCTGCTAAATCTGTTAAATTAATTGTTACAGTATCCTTTTGTACTGTATAATTTTACTTAATAATTTTATCTTTACAGTATTTAATTTTCTCAGTATGTTTTTTTTTATTTCTATTTTACCATAAATGTTATTATTGTTATATATGTTATTGATTGATTGTTATAGAAAGAGTCATACAACCAAACAACAATTTTACAAACCAATATCGCAACAATTCTTTCAGAATGCTTGTTTAATCAGGATGGAGACTTAGACCTGAAAAATACTGGAAGCTTAGATAAGAAATGAGCTTACAGAGTCAGCCAATGCCTGTGTAGCTTAGTGGGTCAACTGACAATCGGCTTCTTAAAGAGCCATGATAGCGCAATAGTTAGAATGCAGTATTGCAAGCTAATTCTGCATTCCCATTATCAAGAGGTCAGTAAAATGAGGACCCAGATTGCTGGGGAAAATATGCTAATTCTGTATACAGCTTAGATAGGATTGTAAGGCACTGTAAAGCATTATATAAGTCTAAGTGCTATTGCTATTTTAAAAATAAACACCAAATTCAGGAAGAATTTTTTCATTGGTATTGCAGCATACATGGAGGTAAATACTTCCATCAGTGCTGTGTTAGTGATGAGAATTGTCTTTCCTAAAGTGGAAATTAGGGGGACAAGAAAGGGGAATATTTCATTGACATCCTACATATTTGGGAATCCCCTTTGAGTAAAGTTTTACACATGCTTTGGTTTTCCCAATAGCAAACAATGGGGTAATTGAAGCGAGGCATAAATATTCAACTCTACCTGCAGGAATTTGGGTGAGGGAGAAATATGAAACCAGCAAGGAAGAAAGTCCCACAGTCTTATGGCGTCTGTGCTCTGAAGCCTTCAGAGAAATTCAGCAGTTTGCTTTCCTGTGCTCCCATGATCACAATAGCTCCAGAACAGACCACACAGGAAAAAAACTAAGGAAAAAGTTGCATGTGCACCAATATATCTAGATGACAGGCTACACAAAGAGGTGAGCTGTGGCTGATCAGAAGAAAATAAGATGTGCTGTAATTTCTAGGCACCACAGGATGGTGTTACAGCCTCAACTTTGAGATGCCTTTTCCCCTAGCTACAATATTAATGCTACTGTAGCTGAGATTTTTTTTTTCATAAAGTAATCCATATATTTTGATGCTCTTTTAAATGACTGCCTTGGATGAGTTGGCTGTTTTCAAATACAACATAGCTCTCTTTTAATGCATGCCCACTGGTAGATCTACTTAAAGAGAATTATGAAGATGGACTCAGAATTGAACACTGGGAGGAGAAAAAATATTGAATTGTTCTTCAAACTTCAACACGAGTTGCCACCTAGGTTTGTTCTGAATTGATCTTTATTTTATTCCATGTCATGTTCTTTAGAAATAATTTTTTATCTGAAGAGTCTTCAGTCTTTTTCTGTGCAAAGCACTATTCATTTCTGACCAAAAGACAGACATCTGTGGTATGTGGATCTCTATGTGTTGAGTGGGGAGATGCCACCTTACCAGGTCAAAACATTCTTTTGATTTCCAGTCCATTCTCTCTTCTGCCTCTTATTAAAAATTCTCTGTTCTATGATTTTCTCTATTTCCAGAAATTTATGGTCTTTTTTTAAAAAAAAAAACCTTCAGTTTATTTGCAAACATTGGTAGAAGAAAATCAAAACTGTAAAGGAAGTTGGGTGGGGGGACCATCTTCTACTCATGTTTTGATGAGACAAAAAACCAAAAGGGAAGTATATTCTGGTTTAGTGCAGGCTGTTTGCTTTCAGACATTCTTTTTTAAAATGGTTAGCAACGATTTCATCTGATTTAACAGCCCTTCATGATGGGGTTCTTACAGGCATAATCCTTTTGGGTCCCAAGTTATTAAGGTGATGGTTTCTAATAAAAAGGATTGTCTTAAAATAATAACTCTTTTATTGAATCAAATCTCAGAAACCTGAATTTTAACTGATCTGAAACTTCATGGTTATGAGAAGTGTTGTAGCTGTTTACTGCCTTAGTGTTTTAAAAATGCAAATAAAAAAATCCTGAGTTATTCTTAAACTTTTTCTTGTCAAGTGTGATTATTGACATGAATACAGAGCACATTTTCAGACATATAAAACCAGGTGTTTCATTTGTGCTAAATTTGGCCTTGCAATTTTTCAAAAGTTTTATTCTTCTACAAAACAGGTTTATTACTTCTCTGGGTGCATGTGAGGTTGTCCTGAGTCCTCTTTCTGATGATGTTGAGTTTACTGCTTTTGGAAAGTACAGGGGCTATTTTCTATTTCATACTGTTGAAAGGTGTCAAAATGCCTTTCTTCCACTCCCCTCACTAGTAAGATTATAAATTTGAAGCGGTACTCACCTACTTTCAAGCAGCTGTTGAGCGGAAAAGCCCAACGACTCCCTTTACTACCCTAGACCTTCTGGGCTGGGTCCGTGGATGTTGTCCTTGGACAAAGAAGGTCCATGCCGGCTGGGTTTGGATCCACAGGCCCAGTCCGGTGGCAGGGTTGGCTGGGAAACCTTCATGGTCGCCAATTGTTGAAAGGTGTCAAAATGCCTCTCTTTCGAGGATTCGATTTTCCTGCTGGGAGAGCTCTGGCGCAAGGATACGGACAACTCCTTGAAAGCTGGATCTTTTTATTTTTCAGGAAGGCGGAGAACAGTGAGAAGTCTGCGTTCCAGGGCTAGCTAGCTTCTTATGGTAAGCCCCTGGCTTTTTATACCCTTTTCTCTCTTTGTAAGTTGATTTTGTGTGAGTGTTTGTATTTGTGCCTAATGTTTCAAATCCTTTTTGAGTTTGTCTTTATTTCCGTCAGAGGGCAAACTCCGCGGGGTGTGGAAGGCAAACTCCGCAGGGTGGCCAGATTGTATTATTGGTTTTCTGTAATCTCTTTTAGCTTTAAGATAGTTTTTCATATTTGTTCTGTGGCAATCTCCTGTCTGTCCCTTTTGTAATTTATATTTTGTGTCTTTTGTCTGTTTGTTTTGCTTATTTGCTATGTCCTGTGTTTGTAAGGGTTTTCTAAATTATCTTTTGTTTCCTTTTCCTATTTGTCTAGTTTTCTTAATTACTTAGGCTTTTGTCTATAGGGATTCTTTAATACTTTTTATTTGATTCCTTTTCCTATATAAGTTTGTTTTCTGGCTGACCTGATGTTCCCCTTGGGTTTTTCCTGTTTTTTGTGACACTACTGCCTTCGTGAAATTCCCTTTCCACAATACATTTCGATCCCTCTGAAGCATCCCAGTCTGTCCACCAGGCCTGTGCAAAGCAGGTCAAATCTGATTCAGAATTGATTCGATTCTATAAATTGGTTGAGCTTGATGATTCAGACTGAATTGTTGATTAGATTTCCATGTGCAGAAGTATTTGAAGCAATGTATAAACATTCAGGTTGATTTAACCATCTGAAACAGTTTGTAATTGAGAAGTTGTTTTGAATTGGATGTTTGATTCAATCACCCTCTAATTGATTATCCAGCCTGCATTGAATATCCAAGACAAACACATTTTCTAATTGAAGAAAGCCACAGGGCATGGATGCCATTCTCTTATGAGGGCTTCCTTTGAAATTTAATTGAAATGTGGGAATTCAGGGAAGCTGCAAATCGAAAGAAAAACTGTAGACCTTCTTGCTTTCAGCAAAACTGGACAGGCACAGATTTTCTACCTTTACTTTAATTGATAACTATGAGTCAGTCAGCAACTCCCTGCTCATTAAAGTATTAACTCATTAACTCATAACTCATTAAAGTATTAAGAGTAAGGAGAGTATTAATGTAAGAAAAGAACTTAGGGGGCATGCATAAGCACACCAACATGCCTACCGTCCCTGTCCTATTGTTTCTTTTATTTTTTTTATTTTTCTTATATGTATCCATGTATTCATAACTATGTTTTTTTTTACTTATACCTATTATCTTGTAAGCAATTGACAAAAATAAATAAATAAATGAAAATGAAAAATAAAAACTTGTATAGTGTATTGAAATCTTGATATCAGAGTTGGAAGGGATATTGGGGATCTTCTAGCCCAACCTCCTGTTCCAGCCGAAAACCATTTCAGATAAATAGTTGTCTAATCTCTTCTTAAAAACCTCCAATGCTGGAGCATCCACAACTGGAGGCAAGTCAATTAGAAGCAATTTATCAGAACTAGCTTGGTATCTTCATGACAGAACAAAACAGTTGACTTATATCAATCCAATAAAAATTGATTATGTCTCTTTATCAATGGCAGCCAGTCTATGACTCATCAGTTACATATATCAATTCTTTTTCTTCCTAAAAGTAGCTACCTTATTTTACTTTTGAATTGAAAAGATTGTGAATGTAAGATTTGCCTGTTTATTAATCAAACAGAAACAGCTTTTGCAACCCCTCCCCCCAAACCTGACCCTTTTTAAACAGAAAAAGCTCAGATATAGTTCTTCTCACCAAGTTTTAAAAGGTCTAATTTGAAAGTAATTTCTAAACATCACACCAGGCAAGGAAGGAAATTTAATAAAATATTTTTTTCCTCAGAAATATGAAAAATCCCTCATTCAAGAATATAGAAGTCATTTGTCCATGAGAATTACATTTGAAACTGAATTAAAAAAAAACACACAAAATACTATTTATCCAACTGCTTTGGATTAACACAGTCATATTTGTAGTGAGAGCTTTGGTTGATTGTGATTACAATGTAGAAAGAAGAGAAAATTATTATAGTTGATGACCAGATGTAGGTACAATTCATTAACGACATGAAAATAATACCAAAGCACGAGTAAAACATATTAACAATTTGCATCAGAGAAACAGAATGAAATGGTCAAAGAGATGGGATTTTATTGTAGTTCAGATATTTTTTTTTCTTTTAATGCCCTTTTCCACCTGGAAATGAAAACCCAACCAACCAAATGTATTTTGACAATATAACTAATATGGGCCAGTGATGACAGAAGGCTCATGATTCATTATAGTGATTCTCAAGCTTTCATAATTGTTTTTAAGGCAACAATGAAGTTAAAACTTTCTTCACAGAGCCTGCATGTATGAGAGAAAGAAATTGTGCCATCTACTAGTTGGGGAGAGTTTTCTCCCCAGTTAAAATGTTTATGTTTTCTTACTTATACTTTCTAAGGTTAATTTTTCATTAATATTATAGCGTACCTTAGCAAATTACCTGGAGCTGTTCACTAGGTTGGTGTTATGCATAGATAAATAGAAGTCAAAACAATTTTGCAAGGTAGTAAGTAGGAGAAAAATGATACAATGTACCATCAAAATTACAGTAAATCAAAACTAGATCAAAATTAGCTACACACTGTCTAATGTTGATTAAAATGAGACACTGCCCCATTTTCTAGGAGATCCACGATTGTTTGGATTCACTTATGTGATCATATAAAAAAAGAACATAGTTTGGACCAAGAGATAGCACTAAAACACCTGTAGTGACAGGAAGCAAAGCTATAATACAACATTGTAACCAACATTTCAAATTGGAATATTTCTTTCAATCTGCTCAGAAACAAGAAATTGCCATTTTTCATCTGAAAAACAAGCTAACAGTAAAATATTTGACCCAGTCATAGCAAAACAGAGAGGTTAAAAGAAAATGAATCTTGAGGCTACTTTAATATGGGGAACTCCACTACAATGCATTTATTTTGTTGAATTGGAACAATGTTGAATTGGAAATATATTGCTTACTCAAGGTCAATTGTCTGCCTCTTCTGGGCAACTTGTAAGGCAAGCATTTGTATCTACAATGTATAAAAGATTATTGAGTTAAAATATTCTGTTTTGCCTCCCCCCTCCAGCAGAATTAACCAATGAATTGGCTATTAATCTTTGTTTTTCTTTTGTTTAAGTGTTTTCAAGTAAACCAGTTTTGTTTGCACAAATTATATCTGAATGAAAATATCATTTGATAAATATGGAATTGTTGTGGTTGTACGTCATTTATTGAAATATACATATTGCCTATGCTGAAATTGAAAACATGGTTTTTTAAAAGAAAAAAAATACAGTACAAATCTTATACAAAGCACTGAAGCAGAAGCATTAAGGCAGAATAATAGCTAACATGATCGCTGTGCTATCAAAACATCTGAGACTTGCTTGGTTTGTTTCTGGTCCATTGCATCTGACAGCAGTTGTGCTTCTAGCAAAAAGCAGGGAACAAATCTATTGTTTGAACCCAGCGCTGAACTGGTGGTACCTACTCAGCTTTATGAATAAAGGTTCATCTTGTTACAATAATCAAGCAATAAGGCAAGGAGGAATTTCTTTCCTACTATAAATCTTTTGACCACCAGCATACTGAAAATTAAAAAGTTGAAGATTGAAAGTATCTATTCTCAGTGAACCACCTTAATATTATCAGCATTGACAAAATCACCATCAGTCTATTCCAAAAGGCAGCTTACATCACAGGTATAAAATTCGATCATGTGACGTGACTTTTTTGCCTTTGTGGAGATAGGGTGGGTGTAGCTTGCTCATGATGCATCTGGGCCATGGGATGCCAGTTTGAAATTCACACCTGCCTATCCCAGGTCATTGGGAAAGACTTGAAAGGTGGACAAAAATGGCAAATCCAATCTGAACATCTGACTGTGAGATAATAGTGCATTAGTTGGAGATTTTCTCCAACCATTATTTAATTTATGTGCCTATATAATAAGTTCCATATACATTTGAGATGTAAGAGAAGAATATATGGTGCTACGTTACCCTCAGGGGTGGGATGCTACCAGTTTGCACCTATTCGCTAGAACCGGTTGTTAACATTCTAAGTAGTTTGGAGAACTAGTTGTTAGAAGAAATTACTGGCCTAATCCTGTAAGGAAAGCAGGAAGGAAACATCCTGGTGTTGCTTACAGAAACTGCCTCTCCGTTATCCCTTATTACATTCTTGGCAGGACTAGACTTCCTGTCTCAGGAACTTCTCTGGAGTTTTTTTTCCCCTCCTTTGCTGGTACTTTGCTTGTGTGAAGTGACCATTCAAAGTTACAATGGCACTGAAAAAAGTGACTTATGACCATTTTTCACATTTACAACTGTTGCAGCATCCACTCAGTCTTGAGAGGCCAGGCGAGGAGATGCATGCCTCAATGTGAGTGATATTGAGTGGTCCATGCCCAGCCAATAACATGACCACCAAGCCACGCCCACCAACTAAGCCACGCCCACAGAACCAGTTGTTAAAAAAATTGAATCCCACCCCTGGTTACACTCTATAAAAAAATAATTAGAACATAAAAGGGAAGTCAGGGATATATTTCAACTCTCTTCTCTATATAGAACTCATCAGCATCAGAGGCAGTAAATTAATGTTGACTCTTTATTATAAGATTAGTGAACAGTGTAAATGCTAATGGCAAGTCGATTTTGATATAAAGACTAATGTGGCCCTTTGTATAGGGGGCACAGGAGTCATAAACACATATATAGTAGAAAGAGAGGAAGAATTATCCAACATTAGGTGAATATAAAATGAAGGAAATTATGGTCATGTATACACATTTGATCCTAAATTGTGATAACCTATGCTCATCAGTTAAGCAATAATATAATACTTTAAGTTAATCATTTGTCAGTTTGACTACTCACATTCAATTGTTACCAATACAATAATAATAAACAACTACAATAATAGTTTTAATTGAAAATTATTGTATGAATGGAAATTTTACTGTATTTTCAACATAATTTTATATTAAATATAAAAATTTTTAAAAAGAGAAAAATATATGAAGTAAGAAAGATAATAGATAGATAGATAGATAGATGATAGATAGATAGATACATAGATAAATAGATATGCAGAGATAGATAGTTAGATATGCAGAGATAGATAGGCAGGCAGGCAGGCAGGCAGGCAGGCAGAGGAAAAAGTGAACAACAGTATAGATCAAGAATAGGGAGAAAAAAATAGAAATATTTAAACAAGGAATTTCCAACCTTTGCCGCTGTTACAAATCAAGCAAATTTTGCTGTATTTATTGCAAGCAACTTTTAACCGATGCCAACAATAAAGTGACTGGAAGAGATGGCATATAAATAAATCTATGCAAATAAGATAACAAATAATACATTATGTCCAAGCTAATGTTATAAAGTGTGTTCACTCAAATCCTAAGACTGGACTGGCTGGCATGAATTGTCTGGACTCCGCCAATGGAAATGTTTTTCACTGAAATACTTTTACTTATGGTAGCATGCTGTATGAACCCAGCATTTTCATTTGAAGTGGTGATAATATTTTGCTCAGCTATAACTAGCAAGATTTTGCAGCACTGAAGGGAGTTATGAGGATGAAGTAGGTTGCTTTCAGGAAAACATCTTCATCAGAAAATAATAAATAATGGAAGATCTCCAGTCTGCTCTTCCTTGGTTCCATCAAAACTTTTCTTCTTCTACCTATTGCCCTATAATAATATAAAGATAGCTTAGTGATCCACACCTACATTTCATATGCATATTATATGCTTGGATAGAAGTATACTGTATATTTATCTTTGTTAATTAATCTTAAAAAGCAATTTGAAAGAGTTCTAAACATTTGACCATTAAATAACATCACATCTGCCAGATAAATCTTAGGTGGAATGTACATTCTGTTCTTGCTTGGGAAAAAGGCTGACACATTTCTTAAGTCTAGAACACATAGAGGCAGCCAGCATGCAACCAGCATGCAGTTATAATTACCTGTCAAATAACATGCCATTCAATCCAAGAGGGAGGGGTATTGCTATATGGCCTTACAGAAACTTCCGTTGCATTTTTGAAACCTTTCAGTAAATAACATAGTTTCTAATGTTAACCAAACTGGTGTTATGCCATGCTTGGGAAAAGAATTCCAGACAAGTAATTTCATAAATTAAATTTCATAAACTAAAAACTATGGAGTAGAACAACAGCAAAAAACAACAACATGCTTGACCAAGATCACAGGATCAGATTTTGTATTTCCCCTCTTTTCCAGTGAGAAAGAGCTGTTGACTGTTAGAAGCTCCTCACAAGTTGATCACAACTAGATTTTCC
The DNA here is from genome assembly GCF_049901715.1 of Pseudonaja textilis. Taxonomy (NCBI): domain Eukaryota; kingdom Metazoa; phylum Chordata; class Lepidosauria; order Squamata; family Elapidae; genus Pseudonaja; species Pseudonaja textilis. The sequence goes on along the minus strand of NC_141998.1, from coordinate 9,931,359 downwards.
AAAGTATTTCAACTAGAAAGGGGCAATGGTTAAATTGTGAATTTTTAAAACACAGGGTCAGACTGCTATAGAGCAGCAAAGAGTTAAAATTCTCACATCAGTCTCTCTCATATCTGTCTCTTTGCGGATCACCTGAGTTTGGGCAGACTGAATGTTTGGTAGGTTTATTATTTGCATTAAATGTAACTGGGGTAGCTGAATGGGTACACCTATTCTTACCACTCTGAGTCCATACACCTCTCTACTGGCCATCCTCTTCTTACTTCCACCTTTCCCAGCATTAGTCTTTTCCAGAGATTCTAGATTTTTGCATAATATATTGAGAGTAAGATAATTTGAGCTTGGTCATAAGTGCCTTGAGTGAGAATTCTTGGTTGATTTGTGAAGTGGGAGGATTTCTGAGGGGTCCTTGGTGCTTTCTGGGGCTTGGTTGTTGTTTCCTTGCAGACATTTCATCATTAGGTAGCATCATCAATGCTAGTCATCAGAACTAGTACTGATGATGTTACTTAGTTTGGGAAATGAAATGTCTGCAAGGAAACAACCAAGCTCAGAAACCACCAAGGGTCCATCGTTTCAACCTTGAAATATTTTCCTTTATTGGGGTATTGGGGGGATTTCTCTATTTCTACACAGTATATTTCCTGTGCGGTGTTTTCAATTACAGTGACCACCAGCAAGCGTTGCTATTTATTTTATTGCAGAACATAATGCTTCCCAATGATGTTGCTCACATGCTTTGTTTTAAAAGCACCACATGACCAGTTTTGTCCTACTGGGATTATTCATATCTGATGAGTCCCCATAGGATGAAACTGGTCACATTGGGCTTCCTCATTGACAAATTAACTGAATTATGGACTCACGATATACACTGAGTACAAACTAGGGTGTGCATGTGTTTAGCTTGCTTTTCAAGTGCCCTGATGGAGGTAGCAGAAATTTTAGTCCAATATGTAATTATATTTGGTTGATCTTGAAAAATGATGCAGGCTCAGATCTGGTGGGAAACTAAAAAATCCAGGGTTAGAGGAGAAAACAACATCTCAGAACAAATCAATGGCAAACTACTTTTGCATTGCTAGGAAAACATGTAGTCTTTCAAAACAAATTTTATATTTTATAAAACTGTGCAAAAGAGACAGAGGTTTAAGCCAAGCTAGAGATGAGAAAAATCATATAATTTTAGATTTAACATCCAGGCTAGTTGAGGGCACATGCATCAGCGTCTGATATGTGGGAACTAATATTTCCGGACATTTCAGCTCAAACTACATTAATCTACATATTTTGGTCTAGCATTTTACAATTGAAAAACTTTTATGATTTACACTGTTCAGCCCCAGCAAGGTTCAGTGTCTAACTTTAGGTTAAAACAACAAATGCAGATTGTACCGTGAAAAATAGGACACTTGGACTCATTTTTCCAGCAACTTGTAATTAGATAAATGCAAAGACACACCTTCATGAGAAATACACTGAAATTTTATCTTATTCTTTGAAAACCATGATGATGATGATGATGATGATGATGATGACAACGACTTTCAGATGCATGGATATCATCTCTGGGGAATTCTGGGAGTTGAAGTCCACACGTATGAAACTTGCTGAGGTCGAGAAATACGGTTCCACTTCATAGAATCCAAAGTTGCTGAGCTAGCAGTTTTCATTCCCTTTTCCTTATTTTTTATTTTTTTGGGGCAAGGAACAGAATAAGGTTTTATAGTTCCAAAAATAGACCAACATCTAAATCTTTGAAAAGCTCATGAAGAGATTCCCTACAGCAATCTTTCTCTCTCACCATGTGTTGTACTTTCAGTGCCAAGGACACGTAAGATGTCAGAACTTGCTTGTATTTTCCAATATACCTGTTCATGCAGTTAGCAATGAGTAATGGAGCCCTTAGTACTTTATCAATCTTCAGAAATAAGGCACTAGCATTGCTAGTGTTCCTGCTATAAACCAAATGACTTTCCTGGCACAATGTTTTATATATATTTTAAAAAGAAGCCTCTGAGCAACTTGATTGGGAAGCATTATGTTCTACAATAAAATGAATAGCAAACAGCTTAACTTTCTTTTATCCTTTGTGCTTGGAAAACTAGCAAGATAATGAATGGGATGATTAGCCTTTTATTTTATTATTATCTTTTTCAAAACCATTCATTCTGATTAGTCAGGTGGCCTCTCTACGACAATTCTTAGTGCTTATTGTGGTGTGAAGGTTGTTTGAGTAATTTATTTCTCCTTTTCATTTTGCCATCTCTTATGTACACATCACATTTCTTCTCAAACTGGCTACAATAGGATGTCATATACCGTAAAACAAAATTAGAGGAAGTTGTCAGATATTTGAATTAAACAAAACGAGCCTCGGACAATAATGTCATGTAGAATTGAAAAGTGCTACCCTGTGGCAACTTTTCTTACTGATTGCAACTCTTCCCTCACCACAAACTCCATTACCAGTTTCCTAATTACCAGTTTCATGCCTGATGGCTGTTTTTAAATTGCTTCTGGACAGAAAGCCTATACTTCCTCATCACATTTCTATTTAATTGCAATTGCAAACATTCTTTGAGTATTCAGCTATCCTTCGTGATTCAAATGAAAATCCATAGTTATTTTCCCATTATCCCTCTGGCCTTGGGTTGTAGGAATCTATAGTTCCTGTAGTTGCTTCAGAAAGTTCTCTTTCTTGCCTTCTTCATTCCTATTTACATTCCATTGCTATTGACTATTGTGTCCTGACCCATTTCCTCTTCAGAATATTCATTCAAGCAGAGAATGTATCGTCCAACTTGCCAATTTGCTTTGGACAGGAGTTAATAACAGAATAAAAGAGTTGGAAGGGACCTTTGAGGTTTTCTAGTCCAACCCCCTGCTCAAGCAGGAGACCCTATACCATTCCAGACAAATGGCTGTCCAGTCTCTTCTTAAAGAGTCCCAACTATTACAGGCAGGAACCATACTTAATTGTCAATAACCTTTTGAAGTTCTCATTTATCTCCTCATTCTTATCCTCCCCCTCCCCCTCTGCACCCAAACTAGTGTACAAAAATGATTGTCATCAGTAAAAACAATTAGCTATAACTATATATAACTATCATAAAACAGGAAAAATGGTTCTTGAGCAAGAATCATCTTGCAAATGCCCAGATCAACAGGAAAGTTTCCACTTGTTATGTTAAAAAATTAGCATGAACCTGACACTTGCCTCCCAATAGAAAGTTCCATAATCATGTCACTCTCTCCCACTCCCTATCCTCCAAGAAGAACTTATTTCTAATTACTTGATCTGTGAATTTTATAAGCTGATAGTGGAGGGCAGGATCTCTTTAACTAATCTGTGGAGAGGGTTGAACTGTTTCAGACGAAGTGATCTCCTGAGTAGTTGACTTCACTATTAACCCTGAGTTAAGCAGAGTGATAGCAAAGATGAAAATTAGAAGAGATAAATACAATATATTGAGTTCATTTGAGGAACCTTGAGGAGGAAAAGTGGAATAAGAATTAAAACAAAATAAGTAAGTGGAACATATACTGTAGATTCTCAACTTTATGAAAAAAAGCATAATATCCATATTTAAAGGCAAGAAATATTCCTTTAGAAGAGCATAATTATATATCCATTTGAGTAGTCTTGAGAACTATTTCACTCATGGGACTTATTCCAAGAAGGAACATCTACTGTAGGTCTCTTAGAAATATTCTAGCTTCAGTTAGGAGATAAAATTCTCTAGCTTTCATTCAGTAATAGAACCACTCATCTCATAGCATTGTGTCTTGTGAGTCTGTGTTGCATGACATTTATAATTATTTAGCCATATGCTAAATAAACAAAAATAAAGTAGTCAACAATATAGACATATATAGCTAGGATTTTTTTTTTCTGCTTTTGTGACTGACTCTGCAACCCTATATTTCTTGAGGATATTCCATCCAAGTAGTAATCAGGTGTGAGTTTGTTCAGCTTTTTCAGGTCACTCAAGACCATGAGATATTCTTTCATGAGAATCCAAAAGTTAATTACTTGTCTATCAATCCAAGGTTACTTAGGGATTTTTGTAAGCTGCCCCCCCTTTTTAATACAAAGAGGGCATGTTTCTTTCATCATTTAGTAAATTAAACATTGCTAGGAGTTCCTTAGCTGTTGTGAAACTGGACATTTCTCTTTTTTATGGATTTCCTCCCCCCCCCCTCCCACCAGAAGAATTTAATTTCATACTAACAAAATCCTCTGTATTTGTCTGAGGCTCAAGGTCTTCTATGGATGAATGATTTTCATCCAGTAAGCTGAAGGCTTTGCTGTTGACCATAATAAGTACAAGGATAAACTTTCTTGCTTCCAATATTTTGATATTTAAAAAAATAATAACAGCAATTATCCTGTGGTCTGCTTCTTGCTTGGCAATATCTGCTGATTTATTAGATATTAGTATCCCATCATGCTTGCTTAAATGAAAATAATTGAAAAATGGGTCTAGTCAGAAGAAAGGAGAGGACATAAGTAGTTGAAGACTTTATGATTTGCAATCAATAATTCCCTTTTAAATAAAAACATTTCTCTCCCCCAAGCTTTTAGTGCTACTTTTGGGCTGAATGCATCTAGTAGAGAGCTGCTATGAGGTGATGCAATTACAAATAGAACCAAATTCTGTGGTGCAGATGCAAATGTTGATGAAGCTAATATGCCTCTTGAGACATCTAACTCCAGCCCTGAGTTAGGACTGATGGACAAGATAAGTGTTCTGAGTCTATTAATTACAGAAAATTCATGAAAATGGATGAATATAAATCCACCTTCTCACGAGGTTTTTTTTTTTTAAATTTATTTGAGTTTTCACAAAGAGAAAAAAAAATACAAATAAAACATCTTTTTTGAAAGTAGCGTAATCCCGGGTTACATTTCTTCATACAGACGAATTCAGGTTCATGCTCATTTTTATATTCCATTCCATATCTTATTACTATTTTACATTTTCTGCATAGCTTCTCCCCTCTTTTAATTTTATCAATTTTATTTTAATTATCTCATCTCAATTCAGATCATTGTATTTATATTTTTGGTCTGTCCTGTTTCAATTATCTATTATCTTTTCTCATTAAATGAAATTTCTCCTGCAGTTACTGATTGGAGTATGACGCCTTTATATCTTTTCCCTAAAGTTGTAACATTCAATATAATACATAACTTCCATTCGGATTCTGCTTGGTACATTCTTAAAATACACACTGTATTCTTAAAAAAAAGAAAAAATTATAAATGTATAATATAATTAAAACAACATTCCATTCCAATTCAAGTCTATCATTAATATTAATATTCATTAAAGTCTTAACATCTTTAACATTACTTTTCAATTAAATATCATACTTCTATGGGAACAATTATAAGCTTTCCATAGTTAATTCCTCCCCCTCACTTATATTTTATAAAACATTAACTAATTAAAATGTTCCTGTTCCTTCCTAATTCAATTTTCTCATTTATTTTATTTCACTTATTTTATTCACAAACATTTCACTAAATTATACTATTTTATCCCTCATTTTAATCATACATTGTTTCCAATTTTCTAAAGTTATTTCTATTACTAATATAACAATTCAATCTTACGTACCTTTACAGAATCCCTTTTTCAGTTAGATTTTCACCCATTATCTCTAAATAGGTCCTGTTTCGCTATATCTTGCTCCAGTCCTTTGTAACTTCTTTTCCTTTCCTTCTTCCCTCTCTTCTTCTCTCTCTCCTTTTTACCCCCTTGTCTCTCTACCTCTATTCCTCTCTTCTGTATTCCCCTTTTCTGTTGCTTTCCAGTATTATACTTATTTTTCGAATTATTTTTCTTTTCTTTGGTTGTTTTTTTAAGTCTTAAATTCTCCATTCTCTTTCCCCACTTTCCTTTTTCTTCCCCACATAAAATTACTTGTTCATTAAAGATGGCTTCTTCTTTGTCCCAGTCTTCTTGTTTTGCAGTCTTTTCTTGTTGTTTCTCATAGTTCCAAATCTCCATTTCTAAGAATTGAAAAGTGAAGCCAAAAGAACCCTTCCCTTCTTGTGCATCTTCTTTGTACTTTTTAAGTTCCATTTTCAATTCATCCAGAAGTGGTGCCATTGTATAAATTTTTAAACAACCACCCGATTGATTTTAGTCATTCAAATATAATAACCAAGAATCCAGAGATCACCAAATAATCCAGATACACACAAGCTGTTTCTTTTTTGCTCTTTTTTTTCACTTTCTCTTCCTGGGGTTACCATTTAGTTGCAAATTTTCAGTTAAAATGTATATTTTAGAAGTCTTGTTGAAGTTTTACTGTAGATTCTTTTTAATTCCAGGCAGTCTCCTCCCTCTTCCAGATACTGGCCTTATTCTTTTTCTCTCCCTTCCTGCTTATGAAAAAGAAAAATTTTAATGTCCAGAAATCTTTATTATCCCTTTGGCATTTTGTTTTATTTTCAGTTTAATTGCCTATTGATGTCAAAGCGGATTTTTCTGATTTCTTATTTAAGTCTCTTAGTTGTCAGTATAGGGAAGGAGAGAGAAGAAGAAAAAAAAAGCCAAACCTTTCCCTTTTCACTTTCCTTCGCTGCTTCCGACTCTTCTTTGGGAGTGATGTTATTTTTTGTAAGTTTAAATTCCAGGGTACCTTAGTTGTTGCTTTTACAATTTAACCTGGTCAGCCAAAACTTTCACTTCTTATCTTCCTCCTGCACATTCTTTTCCGGTCGAGTTCTCCTGTGTGGTGGCCATTTCTGACCACCGCTGCAACCTCCTTCGGGAAAGGGAGTAATGGCCAGCTGAGGAGGAGAGATGCGGCTCTCCTCAACCCTGCTGGCGGTCTCCCCCCCTCTTCACCACCTCTACGGGGTAGCTTAGCCCCGAAACCAGCTGGCTCAGGATGCTCCAGCGGCGAGCCCAGACAGAAACTGTGCACGATTGTGGATTTATGTCTGTCGCTGAAGCCCTTCAAACCAGAAGTCCCACCTTCTCAAGAGGTTTTGTATTCCTTTAAGGATTAGCTATTTCATAATAATCTTTAGTAACATGCCAGCTGAAATTTGCAACAGTAAGAAATTCATTTGGAGCATTTGTGTTCCAGCGCTGTTATAAAATATCTTTATACTCTGCTCCCTTTCACCTGGTGTATAAATTTATGCAAACATACCTAACCTCTATCAGAATTTGTCTTTGATGTACACATACAAACTGAACATAAAGCCAGATGAATGGGTCAGAAATGATAATATGAAGTGCCTGGTTTTCCCTATCCACTAAATTCTCCATGTAGACATATACTTACTTTTACAAATTTTGCCATAGCTGGTTTATCAGCTTATGTTGGGATTACACTTCTTGGAGCAGATAAGCTGTCCTTCCTCTATTAACAGCCACATTTTTGCTACATAACAAGAATTTGAGATAGAATCTGTGCCACAGGTGAAAACAGCTTTCAAGAAAAGAAAGATTTAATCAACTTATTTTGTGGGTTTTATTTTTTTCTTTTCATTTTTAAATCACAATTGAGTAAATACTATGTAAATCTGTTGCATCATACAAGCTGGGGAAAATTATCTGCTCCTTTTAATGTTTTAGTATCTGACTTCCTGAATCTCTTGAACTTATGATCTGGGAGAAAGGGACAAATCAACAACAATTACACATGACAGCAAAATAATTTATAGCTCATGTTGGCAATAAAAAAGCAGTTCAACCTACAAAATGCAAATGGAGAACAAAAGAACACAACACAAATGGACAACATCATTACTCACACTTAATTATGATGTTACCTACTTGGGTAATGAAACATCTGCAAGCAAACAACCAAGCTCTGAAAGCACCAAAAAAGTCACACTTCAAATATTCTCTTCAATTGAATTATATCTAATAGGACTCCAAAGTATCCCTGGCCTGGTTCAAACAACACATCAAATCTTTATTATGATCATAGACCCAAATAACATAAGTTATAATGTAGACTATTTCATTTAGGTTTTTCATGTTTATTGAACCCATTCATATGAGATATATTCAGTAAAGTATATTAAAATTTCTATGGCCTATTATATTGTTGAAAGACATCAGGGGCCCCTCTTGGTAGAAATAAACAAGACAAAGAGGAAAATCCCTGTGAATGTTAGTAGACATTTTGCTTAAGAAAAGAAATCAATGGATTATGTATTTACTTATTATGTTTGTCTTTTAAAATAAAACAATCTATTCCCAGAATAAATAACAACACTTTAAAAATCAGTTTAAATTTGCACTTATGAGGAGTTACACATCAGAAGAGGGATGCTCTGTTATTTGTTGCCTAGATAATATTCAATATTTATTCTTGGAAATTACCACTTTACTAATCCTGTTGATCTCCATTGCTGCTCTCATCATATCGCTAAAAATGTTTTAACAGGAAAAGCTTTACTGATAATGCTCTGATGTAGAGGAACCATATTTAAATTAAAGTTGACTTCAAGATGCCTCAACAGCAGGATGGGTTAATTATCCCACCACTGTAATCACAATGTTGCTTTCTTACCTCTTTCCTAGCTCACTCTAAATAGAGAAAAATCTGGTTATAAATTTATTCTGGTGTGAGAAGTATATATTGAAATTTAGAAGGAAGAATAACTATTTCTATTTCTCAATTCTTACTTTGTTCTGACTTGCAAATCTGGCTGAACTACAACCAGTCCTGATTAACATAAAAATAAGACTAGATCATTCAACGATACAAATCACACCTTTGTTTGATCTGGAGGATCTGTTTTATGGTTTCTCCATAAGCATTAGAAATGTCAGGAATAAATAATTCATTCATTTTATTTCATATAAACCTGATTAAGGGCGATGGTAGCTCAATGGTTAGAATGCAGCATTGTGAGCCAGTTCTGCTGATTGCTGACTGCCAGCAGTTTGGCAGTTTGATTTTCACCACTTCAGGACTCAGATTGTTTGGGGACCATATGCTGATTCTTAGAAAGGATTGTAAAGCATTATGAAGTGATATATAAGTCTAAATGCTACTGCTATTAATTTAATGATACAGCATCTCTGTTTTTATACATTTTCAAATCCTTACTTTTACACTGAAAAAAAGACAAGAGCTGCTAATCAGAAAACAAGAGTTAAACTCAAATCTAAATAGGCTATGAATAATGATAGAAATAGTACCCTAAAAATATAAGATTTGATTAATATAATTATGGAAGAATATACGTTTCTAAATAAATATTACTTAAATGACACACAGCTATTGTAGAAAAAGTAGTGATCCGTATTAAATTGAAAACAGATAATGCTTGTTGTAGAGAGATAAAAATGGACATGTAATGATATATTTCTAGAAAGCTGTTGGCAAAATCTATAGCTCTGAAAATATCCACAAATTGATCCCGGAAGAGGATAAAGAAGAGATAAACAGGGAAATAACATTAAGAGAACTGCAAGAGGCAATCCTGAAACAGAAAAACAATAAGACACCGGGACCAGATGGTCTCCCTAGGGAACTGTATAAAACGCTCCAAGAAAAATTAGAACTGAAATTATTAGAACTCTATAATGAGGTACTGATGACAGCAAAATTACCAAAGTCATGGGGGGTGACATACATAACATTGATCCCCAAAGAAGATCCGGACCATCAATTAATTCAAAATTACAGGCCCATATCCCTTTTAGATGTTGATTATAAAATATTTATGTCCATAATGGCAGAAAGATTGAAAAAAAACCCTTCATCAGATCATTCATAGTGACCAAAACGGATTCTTACTGAATAGACAAATTAAAAATAATACTAGAATGGTATTGAATATAATAGAATATTATGAAGCAAACCCAGGAAAACAATTGGCAATGGTCTTCCTCGATGCGCAAAAGGCATTTGATAATGTTAATTGGCAGTTCATAATATAACAATTAAAAAGCATGCAATTTGGCAATAAATTTATTAAATTGATTTTGACAATTTATACAACACAGATGGCCAGTGTAATAATGAATGGTGACAGAACAGAAACATTCAAGATCAACAAGGGAGTAAGGCAGGGATGCCCATTGTCACCCTTTCTCTTTATTCTTACCTTAGAAAACTTATTGGAAAATGTTAGGAAAAATGTGGAAATCAAAGGGCTTTAATCAAAAAGGAGCATTATAAGGTAAAGGCATTTGCCGATGATATAGTATTTTTTCTGGAAGATCCAGAGGATACGGGAGTAAAATTAATAAAGGAAATAGAGGAAATTGGCAAGGTTGCAGGCCTTAAGATTAATAAAAATAAAACAAAATTATTGACTAAAAATTTAAAAGATAAGCAAAAAAAAAAAAAGAATTAGAAGGAAAATTGGGAATGTAAAGTGTGAAAAAGGTAAAATATTTAGGCATTAGGTTAACAGCAAGCTGCTCTTCAATCAAAAAAGATAACCATGACAAATTAATAATACAAATCAAAAAAGAATTGGAAACGTGGGGGAAATTACAGCTATCACTACTGGGGAAAATTGCGGCAATTAAAATGTCTACCCTACCAAAAATATTATATCTTTTTCAAACTGTACCAATAAGATTGGATAAAACCTTTTTTAGAGAATTAGACTGAATAATAAGTAAATTTGTTTGGGATGAGAAAAAAGCTAGGATAAAAATGAATAAAAAAGAGAAAGGGGTGGCTTTCGACTCCCTGACTTGGAAATGTATTATCAGGCTGTGGCTATGGTATGGATTATAGATTGGATCAACCTGGAAAATAGAAGAGTATTGTCAATAGAGGGTCACGACTTGCAGAGAGGGTGGCATAGTTTCCTATGGGTTGGGAAATGTAAACAGCATGCATATTTTCAGAGACACATGATTAGAGATTCATCAATTTGGACATGGAACAAGATTAAAAAGAACCATTATACTAAAATACCAAACTGGTTGTCAACTATGGAAGCACAAATATACCCAAATGGCTTAGCCCCGAAACCAGCTGGCTCGGGGCGCTCCAGTGGCGAGCCCAGACAGAAACCATGCACGATCGCAGATTTGTGTCTGTTGCTAAAGCCCTTCAAACCGGAAGTCTAGTATCACTTTTTTCTTAATTGAAGTTAATTGTATTGCAGACTCATGAAAACTTTTCCTTCCTCAACACACATCCTAGGAATTTTTTAAGAAATATACTTGTAAATATACTTACTGACATTTCTACTGAAATTCTGTCATTCTAGAAGTAATTCAGATTGCTGAATTACTACCCAAAAGTCTTTGCTTTATCCCTATAATTAATTCAACAACTCAACAGTTTCCCTATGAAAGTGTGTTGTTTTGTGAGAAGGGTGGTTATATAAATTTGACAAATAAATAAAATAAATTAGTACTCAATATTGAGGGAAGCAATATGTAGATGTTCAAGGCAAGATATATATTTTAAACATACGTACTTTTTCCCTCAGGTAGAGCTCTATAAATAAATCCTAGAACTGGGATTAGCTAATAAATAACACTGTGGAGAAAGTGTCTTGAAATTTATTTCTAGCACTAAGTACATAATATACTGTATTTTTCAAATCTATTTTTCCCAGCCTCTGGAATTTCACATAAATGAAAAAAATCACTTTCCATAAAATGAGGTGCTGCTGAATTGTTCTGTCCCCTATCTTCCTTACTGAAAAAGTATCCTTCCCATTTCAAAGAAATGATATAGACATTCATTGACATTGATTGGATTCTGGGTAGAACAATGGTGGACTGAAACACCTCTTCTGAATGGCAGGAACAATGCTGAGGCAATTAAGGGCAACCAGGGTTGCACCCAGTCTACAGAGGTTCCCCAAATGAGACAAAGTTATGAGATTGCCCATTTGTACTCTGGGGTGCTTCTCCTTGAGAAAAGTCTTAGCAAGATCCAAAGGGATTTCACCAGCTACTTTCAAGCAGAGTGCCAGGAGCTGTTGAAAAAAGCAGCAAGTCAAAGCCTCTGGTGGAGACTGTAAATAGACACTGAGTTTGCTGAATCGACTTAAATGCATTTTGGAGAAAAGGGATTGTGGTAAAACAGATCTTTGATACAACACAGCAATTAATACCAATAGGATGAGAGGATCTTCAACCCATGGAAAGACTAAAAAAGACAGAAATTAAGGGATTTAATAGTTAAAACCTTGCCTGGAGTTTGGACTATGATAGCTAAAAAATAGAATAAAGTCATGGTTGGTTCTTGTTAATTTGGCAATGGAAAACATTTGAAAGAATTAATTAAATAAAATGTACCTTCATTGGGGAGTGTTTAGATTTCTGAAGAGAGTGATCAACTCCATTAAATAAAGACATTGACCTGAAAACAGAGAGATATGGTACATTTCAAGACAGGGGGATGGAGAATTTAAGATGAAGCTAAGAGAAAAAAATTGACTGCAGAACAGTATAGTTTTCAATGGTTTTCATATGTTAAGGGAAAGGTTTAATATGGCATTTAAAAACATCTGAAATTTAAAACAAAACACAAAACAGAATTTCAATTATGTACAGGTGATGAACATGCAAATAGCAAAAAGGTGAACAATTAGTGTTATTAATGTTGGATATAATACAAAGATGGATACTCAGGAGAGAATGTGGGTAATTGGTATCAAATTTACACTGTGTCATAATTTAAGAGAAAACTTTCATAAAATGATGTGTCATCAGTATAAGATACCAAAGAAATTATCAAAAATATACAATGGTAGTTTAAACCAGAGTTGGAAATGTGATAAATATGACAGGAAATTTTACCATGCCTGATGGACTTGTGAGAAAGCTAGGACATTTTGGACACAAAATCATATGATGCAAATGATAAATATTGTGAAGAAACCAGAACTGTTTTATTGGGGCTTATGGACAATAAACTAGAAAGAAGTCATGATGAATTGATTTTGTGTATGGTAATTGCAATAGGACTATTGTATGCTCAATGATGGAAGAATAATGAAATTCTCACACTGGAAGGATGGATTGTGAAAATGTCAGAACTGAGATGGCAAAGTTGATTTCTTTGGACAGAGGAAAAAATACATAAAATCTTCTGAAAGACTGGAAATCTTATTTGCTGAAAGAAGGAAAAATAATGATATATGTTTTGGGAATTAAAAAGATATATATGAGGCATTAAAGGGATTTGTATAATATTTAAGAAAAGGTCAGAGGTCACTATATTTCATTAGTTTATTTTCATGTCTTGCATCTTTTTCTTCTTTTCTTTGTTTTCTCTAGCTTTGATTTTTAACTATATGTAAAGTTTTCAACAAACATAAATAAATAAAAAACAAACTTGATTGACATTGAGTGATTACCCTAAGTCAATTGCAATGTCCCTAAATTTGTGATATTAACAAAGCTTGTCTCCAAAGAAAGTTATTTAAAAGGGAAGAAATATTCACCTTGTTTGTCATGTACCATTGCCCTTTATTGCTCTAATCTTTTGTTGTTGCTACACACTGTGCTAGCTAATTGAATAATAAAAGTTGCTTAATTTAAGGTTAACTAATTTGTAGTTCTTTAAAGTGAACTTCAAGTAGGTGCTAATTTGAACTCACTAAATTAGATTTGACTATTGCATCTGTTTAGTATGTCTATTAATTTGCTTGATGGTTACATTTCCTGGAATTAATATAGCTGTTTTTCATCTCATGTTGGAATCATTCTTTTTTAGTGTGTGATTTGATCTCCCCCTAATTATATCATTAGATGAACAAACATATTGAAGAGATTTATTTATAAATCTTGGAAATAATGTAAATGTTTGTGATTGCACCGGCTGAAAGTGAAAACTCATATTTTAAAATGTTTACAGAGGCAGTTATTCTTCACAATTTGGGACAGACTTGTATACAATGAAGAAAAAACAGTGAAAAGGATTGGGGAATATTAGTTTAAAGAAATGTGATTGCCAAGATTGAGTGAAGTTATCATTCTTCTGCTCTGAAACTGGTCAAATCACAGCCAGATTATTGCATCCAATTCTGTGGACCATATTTTAGGAACATGTCCAGGAGATAGCAACTAAAATGATAAAAGAATTGGAATAAAAACAAATAATGAGAAACTGTTAGGGGAACAGTCAAAAAAGATTTCAGGGAGATATGATAGCTTTCTTCAGGTATCCAAAGAGTTGCCATTTACCAGATGGCATATTATTGTTCAAACAGGCTTTTGGAGAACACAAAGTTACTGTTCACCAGAGAAACAATAAATTCTATTTTTATTTGAAATACAAAATTTGTTAAAAAAGAAAATGAAAATATTATATAGAGTTTACTTTTTAAAGGGTTGATCAGTAAATGGGATGTCTTAATGAGAAAAAAATCAGATTTTGCTTTTCCTTATAGTGTTTGAAAAGTTAAACTGATTCAGAAAACTGAATTGATTAGCACTGCCAAACTGATTTGTGAAAAAGATGTATATTTTTATAGGCAAAAACCTTTCAAATCTTGAAACCAAGCCTACATCCAATGTCATTTTCGAGACATTTGATTTAGAAACTTGAAGCAAATCAATAAAACAATCTGACTACTTTTGAATGAAATCTTTAAATTCAATGTTTAGATAATCCACAAGCAGTTCTCCCTTTACTTTGGCCTTTCCAAATGCCATAGATAGTTTTCCTATTAACCAGTTTACATTTTCAATATATTTCTCTGGGTTTCACTGAAGAACATAATCCAGAGGGTAATATTCAAATTTAATTTTTTTTATCTTTTCTCTCCCTGCATGATTTGATCAAAGATGGATCCAATTCCAACAAAATTTAGAAAGTATGAACTATCACACCACTGTAATCTTCTGTGACCTGATGTCCTCCACAGATTTTGCAACCACAGTTCCCAAAGTCATCAATGGCTATATTGTTGGAACATCAAGGAGTTGTAATCGAATAAAGGTTGTATCAAATGCCTTGCTTTGCTATGCTGTGAGACTATTATGTAGTGTACTGTATTAATATTATGAATAGTTCAGTACAGGGGATATGTATGTGTGCATGTAAATAGATAGATACTTTCTCAATAAATTATATAGTTCCCCAAAGACCTCAGATAAAACAAAATCTGCCTTGGCTTTCTTCTTGTAGTAAATTGGTCATCCTGTGTCAACTCAGAAACTTCAGACTGCTAATACAGAGGAATTATTGAGTCTGTCCCTTGTATTTCTATAACATTCTGTTTTTGGTACAATATCCAAACAAGACAGGTATAGACTTCAAGGGATAGTTAAGACTGCAGAAAAAGCTATTGCAACCAGCCTGCCTTCCACTGAAGATCTATATCTTCAGTGGCGAACCTTTTTGGCTCAGAGTGCCAAAATGGCAGTACGTGCGTGTGTGGGGCAGCATTGGAAACCGGAAGAGCAGCTCCCCAGTGTGCATGCGGGAGCACCAGAAACTGGAAGCTCATCTTCCTGGCATGCATATGTGCGCTGGCCACCTGGTCTTCTGCTTTCTAATCTACATGAGTGCATGAAGACCAGCTGGTCGGTGTGCATGCATGCACCGGAACCTGGAAAAACAATGGGCAATGGCTGGCGTGCCCGGAGACATGGCTCTGCATGCCTCATCTAGCACATGTGCCATAGGTTTGCCATCATGGATCTATATTCTGCATGAGTCAGAAAGAGGGCTGAAACAATATCTACAGAACTTTCACCTTGGGAACATAAACTGTTTTAATTCCTCCCTTCGGGGCACAGCAAAAGAGCATTGCATGCCCAAATAACTAGACACAGAGACATTTTTTCCCTCATGTCATCACTCTGCTGATTATCTAAACCCCACAGTACTATCTTGCAGCAAAATATATTTACTCATGTAATAAGGATATATCACTTTTATCCTTCTCATATGTCCCACTACCTTCTCTTACTGGTATCATTATTATGAATATTATTGAATATTATTATTTTGTTGTTTTTCATGTATACTGAGAGCTTATGCAACAGAGACAAATGTGTCTATCACATTTGGCCAGTAAATCGTATTCTCTTCTCTTCTCTTCTCTTCTCTTCTCTTCTCTTCTCTTCTCTTCTCTTCTCTTCTCTTCTCTTCTCTTCTCTTCTCTTCTCTTCTCTTCTCTTCTCTTCTCTTCTCTTCTCTTCTCTTCTCTTCTCTTCTCTTCTCTTCTCTTCTCTTCTATTCTATTCTATTCCTATTTCCTATTTCCTATTTCTATTTGTTATTTGCTATTTCTAGCCTCATTCCAGCCTACCTTGGAAAGTTGGCTCTGAAGATAGCATATGTGAAGGACTTTAAACTCTTACACTTCTCTCTCCTGCTGCCCTGGTACTACATCAGAAGGCTGTCTTGCAGTCTGCAAGCATGAATTGCTAGTGATCATATGTTCCTCTTTCTCTGACTGGATATGCCTTTTACATTAGTTCATTTTATATCCTAACTTTCCTCTGGGAAATGAAGCAGCACACACAGGTCTTTCCTGTCATTATATCTTCACATCATTAGTTCTGTGGGAGGGCTAGGATGAAAGACAGTGGATTGGTGCAAAGTGTCTTCACGAGTTGCATGCCTGAGATTGGACTTCTTCCAGCCTAATATTTTAATAATGGCCTTAAAGTCATGCTTGCTTGCTTCATTACTTTTATGCCATACAGTCAAAGCTTTTGACTCCTGCTTGATTTCAATTTTAAATATAATTTCATCTTCATTAATGGTCTGTTACATACCATGATGCAGTGCTGTCATATAGCAGAATAACAGAGTAGAAAAGGACCTTGGAGGTCTTCTAGTCCAACCCCCTGCTCAAGCAGGAAACCCTATACTATTTCAGACAAGCTGTCCAGTCTCTTCTTAAAAGCCTGCAGTGAGGAAGCATCTGAAGGCAAGCTGTTCCACTGGTTAATTGTTCTCACTCTCAGGAAATTTCTCCTTAGTTCTTGGCTGGATCTCTCTTTGATTAGTTTCCATCCATTCCTTCTTGTTCTGCCTTCTGGAACTTTGGAGAATAGGTTGACCTTCTCTTCTTTGTGGCAGCCCCTCAGATATTGGAAAACTGCTATCATGTCACCCTAGTTCTTATTTTTACTATGCTAGCTAATTCATACAATTTCTCTTCATATGTTTTTCTTCACTCTTTCCAAAGTCTCCACATCTTAGCACAGCAATAGCATTTAGGTGTATACTCTGCTCCATAGCACTTTACAGCACTCTCTGGGTGGTTTACTATGTAGAAACATTCTTTGCATATTGACCCCAACAATCTGGGTCCTCATTTTGCCAACTTCGGAAGGGTAGAAGGCTGAATCAACCTCTAGTCCATCAGGATCGAACACCAGGCTGTAGGCAGAGTTTGTCTGCAATACTGCACTTAAACCACTGTGCCACCAGTGCTCATAGAATTGTATCACTATTCATTTGTACAGATAGTCCTTGGTTTACAACAGTTCATTTACTGGCTGTTCAAAATTACAAGGGCACTGAAAAAAGTGACTTATAACTGTTTTTCATGCTTATGACCATTGCAGCAACCCCATGGTCACATGTTCAAAATTGGCAGTTGACTCATATTTACCACAGTTGCAGTGTCCTGGGATCATATGATCCCACTTTGCGACCTTCTGGCAAGCAAAGTTAATGGGAAAGCCAGTTTCATTTAACAATGAAACAAGTGTTATTAACTAAATAACTGCACTTGCTCACTTAACAACTGTGGCAAGAAGGGTCATAAAGTGAGGCAGAACTCATTTAACAAATGTCTCACTTAACAGCAGAAATATTGGGCTCGGTTGTGGTCAGGGGTGGGATGCTACTGGTTCAGCCTGGTTCATTGAACCGGTAGCTCTGAAAAGTAGCAGACACCAAACCGGTTTGGTGTCTGCTGCTCTGTTTGGCCCAGCCACCTTCATGGACTCTTGGTTGTCCTTTATTTCCTGCTTTTTCAACCTCAGCTGCCTTGAGCGGCACAGCTGAGGTTGCAAAAGTAGAAAAGAAGAGAAGTTTGAAATGCTGCGCAGCGCACCCGCACACAGTGCACCCAAGCACAGCACAGCACACCCACGCACAGCACACCCACGCACAGCGCTTGTCAGCTGTCCAGGTGGCACAGCTGAGTTTTTTTGGAAATGGTCTACACATGCGCACAAAATGCACTCTCACCAGGGATGGGATTCTACCTACTGGACAACCGGAAAATTGCACCACTGGCTTGCCCTGTCCCGCCCCACCCTGCCCCGCCCTGCCCCGCCCCACCCTCTTACTCCTTACCTGGCATGCGCACCATCAAACTTGCCTGCTAAGTTGCTATTTTTCCTTTTTTCCCCTGACCATCAGCTGTTCTACTGTGCCAGGAGATTTAAATTAGCTAGAAAGCAGGAAATTGTTGAATTTCTTCCTTTCTAGCTAATCTTTAGATCCTCAGTTCTGCTTTTAAGCAGAGCTGAAACTTCCTTAGGACTGAAGCTTCTATTATTCAGTGCAGACTCAGGTAGCTGATGGCAGAAAGATAGATCTCTGAGTGAATCTGTGATTTTGTGATTCTGTGAGCAATCAAGCTGCCTGCCTGTTTTGTCTGATTTTGGGTAAAAGTGGCTCTTTTTTAAATAAAAAATTCAATATTTACCTAAATATTTATAATATTTACATACAAACCATGCCCAGCCAGTCACATGACCACCAAGCCATGCCTAGTCAGCAAGCTACACCCATCCAGTCATATGACCACAGAACTAGTTGTTAAGAAATTTGAATCCCACCCCTGGTTGTGGTCATAAAATTGAGGACTGTTGCTGGCCTAGACATGAATTTAATCTCTCTACTACAGCAGAAAGCCAGCCTTTTGCTCATTCTCATCTCATCCTCAATGTATCAATTATTTTAATCAGCCTTTCCAGTGACAGGGTTGTTATTTTTTGTCATGATATCACATTTTTGCAAATGCAAATTGCCTTAAATTTTAAATACTTTAATTAATAGTTCTCCCACATTTGTTGGTGTTTTGGGTGGGCTACAGGAAAGATGGAAAGCTGAAAGGCTTAATGAGTACAGGATAATTTATTGTTAATTAGTTTTTTTCCTTTTGATATTTTTACAGCTGCTTAACATTAGCTTCTTGTTTGATCACCGATTCTTGAATAAATTAGAGGTTATTGTGCTTAGCAGTTTGACGATCTGCAATTACCTTCAGCCGTCTGCAGTAATTGATACACTCCTTCTCTTTAGTTCTATTAGCCAGCCTTAGACAACCTTTTTGTTCCCACAAATTTTAAACTGCAGCTCCCACAATCCCTTGTCTAAGGGCATGCTATTGGGGTCTGATGGAGATCAAAGTTCAAAACATTTTAAATGCTCCAGATTTGTCCTGCCATTTTAATAGCTTCCCACCCCCCTCTTCCCTTCAGTTTTCTTAGCAAGGTTTTGCCATTGCTACTTCCCAGGGCTGAGAGAGAATAACTGGCTCAAGATTACTCAGCTAGTTTTGTGCCCAAGCCAGGATGAGTACTCAGACTGTCTCAGTTTCTAGCCTGATGTCTAATCGCTACACTAAACTGCCTCTCTTTTAACAAAATACCAGAATAACAGAATTGGGAGGGACATTGCTTGTGCAGGAGATCCAGAGGTGGTATTCAGCCAGTTCTGACAGGTTCGGGAGAACCGGTTGTGGAAATTTTGAGTAGTATGGAGAACCGGTAAATACCACCTCTGGTTGGCCCCACCCCCATCTATTCGCTGATCAGGTGGGTCTTCTTTTGTTGCCCTGCACAGGAGAACAGAACTGGAAAGCACACCCACCAAGCCACACCCACAGAACCAGTAGTAAAAAAAATTGAATATGACCACTGAGGAGATCATATGATATTTCAGGCAAGTGGCTGACAGTCTTCTCTTAAAAAGCATGGAGCATCCAGAACTTCTGAAGGCAAGCTATTCCACTGGTTAATTGTCTTCATTGTTAGGAGTTTTCTCCTAAGTTCTAGGTTGCTTCTCTCTTTGATTAGTTTCTATCCATTGTTTCTGGTTTTCTGGTGCTTTAGAAAATGTTGATCCCCTCTTCTTTGAGCCCCTCAAATATTGGAATGCTGCTATTGTGTCTCACCTAGTCTGTCAGATCCCTATCATGATACTGCCTCTCATTTGGGGAGAGAACCCTGGATTCTTTTACTCATTTATTCCTCTTATCCTGTTACCTATGTATCCTGTAATTTCCCTAGTTTATAACATTTACCCTGTCACCTATTCTGCCCCGTGCTTTGATTTACCTTGGGGAATGTACAAGGGGGGAGAGCCATCTGTTTTCTCTCAGTTCAGAAGGCTCACAGAAGAAGCGTGGGACCAACTGCTTATCTCTTTCTCAGGACCGCTGTTTCCATGACATCTTCGCACCTGTAGATTGGCTCATTCAACATCAGACTGAGGGGAAGGGTTTCTAATCACTTTATCCTAATGGAATTTCCTGGGGGCGGGGGACTCTGACCCTGTTTTGCAATCACTCCCTTTCAGTACAAAGGTTCATTTTGAAATGCTGCTGTCTCAGGAGTCCATTCTTTCTTGATTGGGGAGTAGAGGCAGGACCTTACATAGTCCTCCTTTTCACTAGACTAGCCATACCCAATTCCTGCAAACTTTCTTCAAATGTTTTACCCTCCAGTTCCCTAATCATCTTTGTTGCGCTTCTCTGCACTTTTACCAAAGTCTCAACTTTTTCTTGGTATAACATGGTTACCACTACCCACTAACTTCATTCAAAGCCCAACCAAATATTGGGCTGAAATATTAAGATTTTCCCTCTCTTACTCCAGAAGATATGCAGTTGCTTTAAAATGGTCAATAGTGTTTCCTTTGTCTCTGTAGCACAATTTCTTTGCAATGCTAGATAACCACAAAAGGATGGGCTGAATGTGGATAAATGTCTCTGTGTATGAGACACACACACACACACACACACATATTCCTTTGCTCTTCAAAGGTCACAGTTGTGCAATTAATTTATTGCATCTGGGTTTTCATCAGCACCAGTTCAAATCATATAATGGCTGTTCCATTAGGAATGTGCATCCCTGGTACAAGTTGGCATTTATTCCTCTGCCATTCATCACAATTCAAGTATCCATTTAAATTGCAAAATAACAAGAAGGTGGGGAGGGAAGGAAGCACACAGGCAGCCATTGGCTTAGCCACTTTCTGTTTCATATATTGAATTTTCTTCTTATGTGAAGATAAATAGCTGTAGCTGTCCCTGATATTTTATGTGCCGACATTTTAATCTGGGGAACTTTGGAAAATTACTCCTGGAAGCCTTATCAAACTTCTTTCTGATATATTATTCACTTCCAGAGAGGTTGATTCATTTTACAGGAAATGGTAACTGCTGAGAAGGAGTTGTCTGCATTTCCTGATCTGTTTTGACTAGGGGTGTTGCAAAAGTATAAAATTTTAAGTTTGGCAATATAAGCAATCAGTAGAAATTTAAACAGAATCTACAAGAAGAAAGAAAGAAATTGCTGGTTTAGAATATTGACATGGCGTAAGAAGAGGGGCAGCAATAATTGAACCATAACTTGGTGCTAAAAAAGTTTTCTACATATTTTCTTTCTATAATGCATAGCATGGGATAAAGCATATTATCCATAGACTTCCTATGATCTTTAAAATTCATAGATTTCATTGCAAATAAGAACAATAAATCTGCAGATTTTTGGAAAATGGAGAAAATGAGCAAAAAAGAACCATATAAGTCTCTCTCTCCCCCTCCTCTCTCTCTCCCTTCTCCTCTCTCTCTCCCCCCTTGTGCTTTGTGTGTGTGTGTGTGTGTGTGTGTGTGTGTGTGATCTCTATCTCTCTGTGTGTTTCTTCACTTTTGAAGCAGCTACAAGTAAGCCTCATGATCACTACTGATAAATATAGGAAAATCCAATCACCCTATGAACTGAGAAGCAGATGAATGCATTGCAAAGACACAGATCAATAGTATTAAAAATAGAAAAGAAAAACATGACTTTTTAAAATCGTGTCTTCTACCCTTTTTAAAAGAAAGATGAGATTTTCAGCTGATAATTAGCCCATGTGGCTAATAACCTTTCGTGCTTGAAGAAATAGCTAAGTAATGAGTCTTTATTTGGAACTTCAAGATCTGCCAGAATTTGAAGCAGGTCAGTTTGCTTATGTTTGGCTGCCTCCTTCTCATTAATGACTTAAGACTGTATAGAAAAGAAGGATGAGTGATTTTTCCCCCTCCCAGGTTCCAAAATGATTCTTCTATGAATCCTTGAAGTAAATTGATAGGTTCTAGGCTAGCAGTAATAGTTCCGGAACAGACTAGATTCTTTGGACAGCACTCTGCTTCTACCCATACTTCTATATTCTTGTTCCAGTAATCAAATCTCATATTTTTCTTCTGTTAACTTGCTTCCTAACTTGTTTATTCATCTTATATACTGTATTATTGCTTTTTCTCTATATTTACCCCAGTTGTGTAGATGTTTTTCCCAACTCAGTATGATAGATAATGCAGGTTTATGATGATAGAGTACTTTTCTAGAATTACCTACCACCTCCTGTTTCCATAAAGATACCCATCTGCTGTGCAGGGAAATTGTAACTTGCAACATTTAAAATGGGAATGAAGAGAAGACCAAAAAATTTCAATAGAGAAAATTTGACTTTGCTGATAATGTGTATTGTAGTTATTCAAAATTTATCTCCGGAAATATGAAGTCCTCTTCCCTGAAGATTGTGGACTTTAATCTGCTGATCTAGTGAATATTTTGCAATCTAAGATGAAGAAAGGTATTTGGCCCAAAGTCACTGAGCTGGCTTTATTTAGTCCTTCATTGTAAGGTCTAAACCCTGGTTTTCCTTGTCCAGTCCAGCACCTTAACTACTACATCGCACTGACTTTCTTTTTAGTGTGCACACAGATGTCTCATGCATGAAGGATCAGGATCATACCTAAGTTCCAGTGCAGAAGATTTATTGCTCTTATTATACATGAAACTAGTCAACTAATGTAAAATATTAAATTGGCACCAGACCAGAGTTAACGGAGTTCAAGAGGGTTTCGACCTTTAGACCTTTTGTGGAAACTCCAGGCTGATGACTTGCTTAACTCTGCCCCTTAATTTTGCCTGCTCTTCTCCTACTATATGTATTAATAACAACAAAAACACTAAGATAATTTCTGGTTCTTCGGGCAAACTTCCTGTTTGTTATATTGCATATTGTTAATCTTTTTTCATGTTACCTTTATTATAAAAATCAGAGTCTATGAGATGGGCAGCTATATAAATATGATAAATAAATAAATAATATTCCCTTGTATAAACAGGCAGCGCAGTTCCATGCAATCCTAATATGACCTCAAATGAAATCTGGACTCTCAGATCTGGAATTAATAGGACACGAACCTTCCATGCTCTTCAAAAAGAAAACAGTTCTCTTACAAAGCCTTTGAAGTTCACACTTCGACTTTGAAAGTTAAGTACGCTTACCTGCATTAATTAACTTTGACGTTAGTAAGGGTACATTTGCACTTTGCTTATGTACTGATGTCACTACATTCAATACATCTCTACAGTGTTGTACAACTTGGCATGTGTAGAGTTTGGCATAAGAAGAGCATATCACAAATTGCCTCCATTTATAAAAAAGGAAATGAACTATCTAGAGATGGGAGAAATTTATTTAGGTTTTGAAGGTGGAAAAAAGTTGTAACATTCCCAGAGTCATTGAGCAGGTTTGGAAGCAATTTCATTACATTCAGTCCAAGCATCACATTCCCGTTCAGACCTGAAAAATAAATGCACATTTGTTCTTGAAGCCAATTGCCTATTCTTTGTGATGCATTTTTGGCTCCAGCAGTTTTATAAGAACTTTCTTCTGTTTATTGCAATAGCTTGCTTGAGCTGAAAAGACTTGATCTTTCAATTGCGATCTTGATCCATTTTCTTTCAGTTGTGGCAGGAAATGCTCACTGACTTTATTAGATTTTTGCTTGAAAAGGTCTTTATCTCTTTTGCAAGATTCTTTCAGCTCTGAAATATTGGACACACCTTCAATCTATTGGCTTAGCTAGTTCCTTTTATTATTGCCATTCTAACTATTTGAAAGCCTATCTTTTAAAAAAAAGACATTTGGCAGAGGAGTTGTGATTGAGGTTCCCTTTCTGCCATATTGGACTTTCACGGTTCTTTGCAGAAAAATCCCAAGATAAATGAGTGTTCAGTTATTGCTGATGAAGTGGAGTCAATGACTGTTTTACTGTCATTGTTTGCATTTGGACCAAGACATAAAAGATTCTGTGAAATGAAGTTTGGATTCAGTCAAATTTGTTGACTTCTTGATCAATCTACCATCACTTGTTAAAATAAGAAGCCCCAGAAAATTAACATATTTATAACAAAGTAGTATGTGAAGTGGGATGGTTATGGATTACTTTATATTTTTGTACTGATTTTATATATTCCATGCAGATGAGTAACAACTAAATTAGCAAAAGCAGAATTATTAGAATATTCCAGTTTCAAAGGGTAAGCAGAGAATTTGTTCTGCTAATTCTCTTTTGAATTTTAAACTGCCAATATTGGAAAAAGATTTGGGCCTGCCAAACATATTTCTTACCTGATATCTCTCCTTTTATGATTATTCAATTGAACTACCTAATGGATGTGTGAATGATATCTACTTACATCAAATGGATTGAAATAAATTGATTAATGGGATAGCCATGCATCTAAGGCAACAGGAATTAATTAGTCTGCTAGGAAATCAATATTCATGGCCACACATAGTACATTTTATATTGTGATACTTTGCTTATTTTGAATAAGCAGTGATAAATAAAAATTGCCTGTCAAGATTAGGTTGTCTGATTTTGAATTCACCATAGGAACTTTCCCTAAGTTCTAAATATCAGGCATCTTTCAAATCAAGTCTAAACACTTTGAGGGACAAACAAAAACTCCCTACTTTTCTAATAATTTTTCACTTTCTGCATCGCCTGCCCCCCCAAAATAAATATTAATGTGGGCAATGAAGTTGCTAATTTAGAAAATTATTTCACAGATAGAGGAAAATCTGCAACAATGCATTATGATTCCTATTATTATTCCACCCTCTCAGAAGAAGTCACTATAAGAGATATACATCACTATCCCATAGTAAAAATACATACTGTACATTGTGAATATTTAGAATGCAGTGGGTATCAATTTTAGAAACATTTTCATTGTAGGTTATCTCCTCATAAACAGATGTGTGTTTTAATTGGAACCCAGAGCTTGACTACATTTCTCGTTTTAAAAATTGCAAACGTTTAGATAACCAAATTGGGTTGGTGAAAGATACATAATTTGTTTGCTGCCCCTGAACTGTTCATCTCCCATTGCTCAAAAATGATGGTATATTACATATCATATGAGAACCATGTTGGTGTAATAGGCTCAATGCCAGCTGGGTACTCTTGGACTACTCTGTCTCAGTCCTAGAAAAGTGGCAATGACAATTGCAAAAACTTGGAAGAAAACTGCATGTGTGTGTGTTTGTGCATGTGTGTTTTTTATATCCTATATTTTCTCCAAGAGCTCATAATCCATCACCTACACTGCTCCACAAATGTTTTCTCCTCCCTGCCTCAGAACTGATCAGATAGAATTTTGAACCTGGGTCTCTTCAGTTCTACTCTAATACTGTAACCCCTGTGATAATCAGCAAAGGATTTGTTGTGCAAGTATTTAAAAGCACATTTTTTTTTAAAGGGAACCTTTTTGGGGAACCTTTTGCTGGTGAAAGAGGTGAAATCCATGATCCTCATGCTTTCTGGAAGGGCCTTAAAACTTGATTCTGCCGACTGGGCTGGGTTGGGATGTGTGCTATGTTGGAGGTGATTGATGGAGATAAAAGCTCACTCTCCCACACCATTCACCCTCTTAGTTCTTAGGCTTTTTTTAAACTGTAGTTAATTTTGATTTTTTCATATTCGTGTTTTATGCCATTGCAAGTCACCCAGAATCATTTTAGAAAGTGAGGTGGATGGTGTGCAAATGTAATAAATGAATGAATGAAGAAAGAAAGAAAGGAAAGAAAGGAAGAAAGAAAGAAAGAAAGAAAGAAAGAAAGAAAGAAAGAAAGAAAGAAAGAAAGAAAGAAAGAAAGAAAGAAAGAAAGGGGGCTCTCTGAGAATAAAACTGGTGCTGACAAGGGCATTTCAGAGAACCATTGGCAAGATTCTGTCTGTAATATTGTTTGCCTTTGCTCAACAAAGTAACAATATCACTTAGACTTATATACCACCCCAAAGTGCTTTACAACAGTCTCTGGGCAGTTTACAATGTCAGCAGATTTCCCCCAACAATCTGGGTCCTCATTTTACTGACCTCAGAAGAGTGGAAGGCTGAGTCAACCTTGAATGCTGTCAGGATCAAACTCCAGGCTATGAGCAGAATTGCCTAAAGTACTTCATTCTAACCACCGTACACCAGGGCTCCTGGTGGTAGAATTATAGAAAAAAAGATGGAGCTATTTTTTGTTCTAACAATGGAGACAATAGTAGTAGGGCAGGATCATATGTCTCCTTTCCTAATTATGCAAATCTGCAAAACAAGAAGCTGCATTAAATAGAGATTTTTGATCCCATGTTCACACAAGAATATAAATGCACCTTTGATAGATGTTATGTTTATTTCACCAGCAGATATTTGTGGATTACCCTAATGCAATCTTAGTTTCTCAGTTAATATATTTCTAGACTGATTTTAAATTAAAAATTGATAGAAATTGATTAGGTCAGATCTGGAGTTAAATAGTGGCTTCATATATTTATGAAGCTTTTCAAGGTTGCCAACATGTCACTTATATCTTAATACATATAATATGCATGCATTTATTGATAAATGTTATTTCCCCCCTGGAATGCCATGTGATTAGGAAGTGCTGGAAAATAAACTAGATTTTTCAAAAGTTGATGTTATAAAAATATATATCATGTCCATGTTATAGATGTTCAATCTCTGTCCAACTCAACTACCGATTTTATTTTATGACGGCATCTCTTTATTCTGACTGGTAGCCTCTTTGTGTGAGATTTATGGGAAGAGAGGAATTCAGATTCATTCCCTGCAGAATTTCCAGTAGAATTTATTTTAATCTCAAGAATTGATTACTTTTAAGTGCTTTTGTGTATAGATGTACACACAAAGAAAAGAAAAGGAAATAAATGTTTAAATATGAAAGAATAAGAATTGAGAACGGGTACCATTTTTCCCTAAAGATAAAGTTTTCCCTCACACATACATGTTAATTGTTTCTGGCTCTATTTTTCCCTAAACTAGTATTAATACCAATATCAATTAAAATTGGTTTCAATTTAAAGTATTTTCTATTTTCCAAAATTCTTTTTCTCAGAAACGTTCTTGTACAACTATGGCTTTTCCCCAGGTAGTCCAATGTCAGTTGAATAGCCTATAAATATAATTCCAATTGGTACAAGTTCTTCTAGAAGGACATTTGGTTAAATGAACTGAGCAACTGATGTACCTTGAGCTATTCAAGAATATTGTTATGATCAAACAATCAATTTGGTCTCCCTTAATTTCAACCAATGCAGTTTGAATTTTTAGCCACAATGACTTCATTTCAAAAAGAAAAAAAATAGATCATACATTATTCAGCCATAGTTTGGAAAGAAAGAAACTTTATTCTAGGATGTACCAAATGCAAGTTCAAATGGCTTTATAACTCACATCAATAGATACTTTCTATTAGAAATGAATTAGCCTTCATACTGCAAGGGAAGTGATTACATTGGCTATGGGGGATGCATAAGTACCCATCTGTGAATTAATTGAGGCTGCCCTTAAGTCACCCTTATTGAAATACTAGCATTATGGTTGCAGAGTCATTTCATATTGAAAATCTTCCTATAATAATGCTGAACATTATGCTCTCCCATGAGCCAAATAATTGGTGAAGGTCAAGGTCCTTGTTCTTTTCCTCAATAATGTTTAGGCAAAAAAATTATACTGTTAGTGTAGCCTTTCAAATGGTATTTGGTATACATTCCATTTGAAGGATCATTTTAAAGAGAAAGAGGGACTGAATACAAATGAATCCCTCTGTCATTGTAATGCAATTCTTAGTTGATATTTAGGCATCAGTTAGAAAACATCTGTGCATACAGTTGGAGGCATGCACACAGAGCCTAAGAAAAATATTTCCCTTTCTAGAATTCACACCTTCCTGCCCTGTTGAGGAAGAGAAAAAGAAGGGGAATGTAGTGAAGATTTCATAAAATTAATACCTCCTGGCACCTTCAATTTTCTTGTCTCTCTTACAGAACTGGTTTTCTTTTGACATCCCACTGAGTCTACAAACTTGGATTTTTCTACTTAGCACTGACCCCATTTAGTATTTTGGTCATGTCCTGCTATGTGCTCTGATTCTGCAAATGTAATGTAATCTTCCTTGTGAGGCAACCAGATTTCTATGTTTGCTTTATTTTACTGTTGCATATATAAATGCTACACAAAAAGAAACTTAAGGCAATAAGATGTAATGAACAGTATAAATTCTGGGCTCATAATTTATTTCTTTGCTCATTGATCTTTTGAAGATCAGAAGCAAGCTTGCTTCTGGGTCATACTAAAGGAAAACCTGCAAATACCTTTATTTTTTTTTAAAAAAAAAAAACCACTTTTCATATATTTGAAGGGCCTGTGTCTTGGCTGTCATGCATTTGATCACCAATACATTCTGATAAAACGACATTTGCCTAGTTTTTCAAAAAAAGCATAAAGCCCCTAAATGGAGATAAACATGCTGTATTAGGTGTTCCTTCAACTGTGAATTATAGGAAAAAAAAGTGAGAAAAGAGTACTGAATATAAATCACCACATGTCCTGATATCATTTGAGGCCTGCTGTTTTAACAGATATGTTATTGCTTAGAGTGGTAGATAGCTAGGCATAAAATTTTCAAAGGGATGTAGGACTATTTCAGTTCCCACAGTTACATGTAATGTTTGTTGTATTGTGTTGTATGTGGTTTATTGAGCCACTGTGGTGCAGTGGTTAGAATTCAGTACTGCAGGCTACTTCTGCTGCCTGCCGGCTGCCTGCAATTTGGCAGTTTGAATCTCACTAGGTTCAAGGTTGACTCAGCCTTCTATCCTTCCAAGGTGGGTAAAATGAGGACCCAGATTGTTGGGATCTGGCTGACTCTGTAAACCACTTAGAGAGGGCTGTAAAACACTAGAAAGCTAAGTGCTATTGCTATTGCTATTACCTGACAAGAAAGAAACGGTGCAGTTCTGGGTGCAGATATGGGATAACCCAAAGAAATACAACAAGGATGCAGCTTGGTTAAAAGAACTGGATAAGAATAAAAAAGAAGTTGAAATGAAAGAACTAGTAATAACAACAGTAATGGTAGGCTCAGTTGTGTGTGTGGCCTCCACGTGCCTGTATGACCTCCCTACAATGCCTGGGAATGCTCCTGATGAGGTGGCAGATGGTCTCCTGGGGGATCTCCTCCCACACCTGGACTAAAGCATCCCCCCACTCCTGGACAGTCTGTGGTGCAACATGGCATTGGTGGATGGAGCAAGACATGATGTCCCAGATGTGTTCAATTGGATTCAGGTCTGGGGAACAGGTGGAGCATCAGTGCCTTCGTCTTGCAGGAACTGCTGGCACACTCCAGCCACATGAGGTGTAGCATTGTCTTGCATTAGGAGGAACCCAGGGCCAACCGCACCAGCATATGGTCTCACAAGGGGTCTGATGATCTCATCTTGGTACCTAATGGCAGTCAGGCTACCTCTGGCGAGCACATGTAGGGCTGTGTGGCCCTCTAAAGAAATGCCACCCCACCCCATTACTGACCCACTGCCAAACCGGTCATGCTGGAGGATGTTGCAGGCAGCAGAAGATTCTCCATGGCGTCTCCAGACTCTGTCGCGTCTGTCACATGTGCTCAGTGTGAACCTGCTTTCATCTGTGAAGAGCACAGAGTGCCAGTGGCGAATTTGCCAATCTTGGTGTTCTCTGGCAAATGCCAAACATCCTGCATGGTGTTGGGCTGTAAGCACAACCCCCACCTGTGGACGTCAGGCCCTCATACCACCCTCGTGGAGTTTGTTCCTGACCATTTGAACATCCACATGCACATTTGTGGCCTGCTGGCTGTCATTTTGCAGGACTCTGGCAGTGCTCCTCCTGTCCCTCCTTGCACAAAGGCGGAGGTAGCGGTCCTGATGCTGGGTTGTTGCCCTCCTATGGCCTCCTCCACGTCTCCTCATGTACTGGCCTGTCTCCTGGTAGTGCCTCCATGCCCTGGACACTACGCTGACAGACACAGCAAACCTTGCCACAGCTTGCATTGATGTGCCATCCTGGATGAGCTGCACTACCTGAGCCACTTGTATGGGTTGTAGACTCCATCTCATGCTACCACTAGAGTGAAAGCACCGCCAGCATTCAAAAGTGACCAAACCATCAGCCAGAAAGCATGTGGTCACTACCTGCAGAACCACTCCTTTATTGGGGATGTCTTGCTAACTGCCTCTGCTTTCCACCTGTTGCCTATTCCATTTGCACAACAGCATGTGAAATTGATTGTCAATCAGTGTTGCTACCTAAGTGGACAGTTTGATTTCACAGAAGTGCAATTGACTTGGGGTTACATTGTGTTGTTTAAGTGTTCCCTTTATTTTTTTGAGCAGTGTATATATATATCTATATCTATAATGAGTTTGAGCAACTGGATATCTGAGCGAAATTAGGTAGGATTCTTCTAAAATTTGTACTAAAATCTGCCTTGACTTTCCAGAAATATTTTCTTCCTTTATAAAAGACATTTCTATTTTCCAGCTTCTTCCACGGTACTTGAAAATTTATTTTGAATTTCTTCTCGTCTTGTTTTTGAGCTTATTTCAAATAAGGACTTTCCTCTCATTAGCTGAGGGTTGGACTAGTCACTAGAAGATGACCATCCAACTCTGTTAATCTGTAAACCCAGCAAAGCTGCAAAGTGCTCTACCTTCTATGCCAGCTGGGGAATTCTGGGAGTTGAAGTCCACCTATCTCAAAGTATCCTAGGGCTACTCCAGTAGCAAGATAATGATAGAAAAATTTGAAAGTTTCATGCTCAGATTTTCTGAATTGTTACTTAAGCAAACAAATATTTGTGCTGCTCTTCTCACTTTCACATTTCAGTCGCATCTAAATCCCAAACATTTCAAATGCTTGGCATTATTGTATTCAGATGTTTGATGAACATCCGGGGCATTCTTGTTTTGTGTTCATGCATTTTGAGCCTGTGTGCCAAGTAGAGTTATTTCCTGCTATATGCAAAGCAGCACAATTGCACCTACAGTTATAGAATGAGAGAACATAGCATGAATATATTTGTATGCAATATTGACCTACTGTGGAGGCTGTCTCTGAGAAGCTAGAAACAGCTCCTTGAGTATCTTTTTGAAGGTTCTTCATGTTGCATCCTAACACTGATATTTGCAGTTGGCTACAAAAGCCAGCCATATTTTCAACAATAGTGGTTTACCAAAAAAAACCCTCAGTATTTTCTATCATTCTCATTCAATTTGGTGGGAAATAATTTTGCAGAAGTATTTTTTTTTTATTTATTTTATTTATTTATTTTTGTCAATTGCTTACAAGATAATAGGTATAAGTAAAAACATAGTAATAAATACACGGATACATATAAGACAAATAAAAAATAAAAGAAACAATAGGACTCTTAGCAAAGGGGTGAGGTCAATAGTAGACAGACTAAGGTTAAAGTTTTTGGGGTTTGGGGAAGAAACCACAGAGTCAGGTAGAGTATTCCAGACATTGACCACTCTGTTGCTGAAGTTGTATTTCCTGCAATCAAGTTTGGTGCAATTAACCGTGAGTTTGTATCTATTGATTGCTCTTGTGTTGTTATGGTTGAAGCTAAAGTATTCATTGACAGGTAGGATATTGCAATGTATGATTTTATATATTATACTTAGATCGGACTGAAGGCAGCATAGTTCTAGGTTTTCTAGGTCTAGAATTTCGAGTCTGATGGCATAAGGTATTCTGCAATGAGTAGAGGAGTGGAGAACTCTTCTTGTGAAATATTTCTGGACTTTCTCAACTGTGTTAATATCAGATAATAATGTGGGTTCCAGACTGATGAGCTGTATTCAAGTATTGGTCTAGCAAATGTTTTGTATGCTCTAGTTAGTAGTGTAATATTACCAGAGAAAAAGCTATGTAAGATTAGGTTAACAACTCTTAACGCCTTTTTGGCTATGTAGTCACAGTGGGCTCTAGCACTTAGGTCATTAGAGAATGAGTATTCCAAGATCCTTGACAGAGTTTGGATCATCAATAAGGTCTTGACTATTCATCCTGTATTTTATTTTTTTGATTTTTTTGCCAATATGTAAGACAGAGCATTTATTTGTTGAGATTTGAAGTTGCCATTTGTTTGACCATTCTGATACACAGTCAAGGTCTTTTTGAAGGGTAGCAGTATTGTCTGTTATATTGAACAGCTTTACATCATCAGCGAAGAGAACGCAGTTGCTCTTGATATGATCACAGAGGTAATTTATGTAGAGTATGAAAAGAGTTGGTCCTAGAACACTGCCTTGGGGGACCCCACTGTTGAAAGGTACAGAATTTGATAGGACGCTCCCAATTTTGACCATTTGTTGTCTGTTTGACAGGAATGCTTCTATCCAGTTATGCAGTTGTCCAGAAATACCATAAGATTTTAGGAGTAGTTTGTCATGTACCACTGAATCAAAGGCTTTACAGAAGTCTATGTAGATTGTGTCTATTGCTTTGCCTTAATTGAGTTGTGTAGTCCATGTGTTTTTGCAGTGTAAGAGTTGCAGATTGCATGATAGTTTTTTCCTGAAACCAAATTGTTTATTAGAGAGTAGATTGTTTGTTTCTAAGTGGAGGATGATGGATTGGTTAATAATTGATTCTATGACTTTACAGGTGACGCAGCATAAAAAGATTGGTCTGTAATTTTCAACTAGGCTGGGGTCTCCCTTTTTGAAGATAGGGATGACCATGGCTTGTGACCATAGTTTTGGCAAGGAGCTGGTCCTGAAAGATTTTCAAAGATTATGCTTACAAATAGATTATTTATCATCAAGCTGTTCTTGACCCTTAATGTTCACGTACATCTGTTCTTAAACTGGTTCTTCGGGTCTTCCAACAGTGCCCCCATATCTGCTATAACTAAGTCCATCCTCCTTGCTGCTAGTCATCCTCTTTACTTTCCTTCCCCTTTTTTAGTATTAGACTCTTCTCCAGAGAACCAAGTCTTTCCATAATATTTTTGAAGAGGTAGACAAAAAGTGAGTAGAAATATCCTATCTTTCAAATCACCACCACCACCACCACCACCATCATCATCATCATCATCATCATCATCATCATCATTATAACCATCATTCCTGTGTTCTGCAGATTCTAAGACTTTCAGTTTAATCCAAGGGATCTATCTCTCTCTCTCTCTCTCTCTCTCTCTCTCTCTCTCTCTCTCTCTCTCTCTCTCTCTCTATCTATCTATCTATCTATCTATCTATAGATAAAAGCCTCAGTGGTGCAGTGGTTAGAGAGCAGTACTGCAGGCTACCTCTGCTGACAGCTATCTGCCTGCAATTTGGCAGGTCAAATCTCATCAGGCTCAAGGTTGACTCATCCTTCCATCCTTCCGAGGTGGGTAAAATGAGGATCCAAATTGTTGGGGGCAATAAGCTGACTCTGTAAACTGCTTAGAGAGGGCTGTAAAACACTATAAAGCAGTATATAAGTCTAAGTGCTATTGCTATTGTTGTAGAGTGGTGGAAGATATGAGGCAGACACCAGCACTAACAGTAAAAGGCTTTATTCCAAGAATAAAGGGTTGCCGTGGCTGCCGGGGCTAACAGGCAGATCAGCTGGCGGCAACAGCTAATGCCATTTGACAGCTCCTTTTGTAGCCAGCTGTCAAATGGCATCAGCCAATGGGAGCGATCGGCCTTCCCACCACAACGGCAGACCAGAGTGGGGACTTCCGTCAGTTCTGTGAATACAACAGCTATTGCTATCTGTCTATCTGTCTGTCTATCTATCTATCTATCTATCTATCTATCTATCTATCTATCTATCTATCTATCATTACCCACATAACATTCAAAGAGAAACAAAAATAAATTCATATATCTCCTAATAAAAATCACCAACAGTCAATTGCAAAAGGCAGTTTTACTTGCAACAACTTGCATTATGTGACAATATATTTAACGCGTTCAAGAAACATCTGGCTATCCCAAGTCCTTGGGAAGGACTCAATAGGTGGATACCAGATCCAGTCTAAACATCTGGTTGACTCTGCAACAAACCATAATAATAAAATTTACATGCTGCTTTACTCTAAATGCCTTTGGATAGTTATGTGCTTCTCCTCTTATTCCCAGAGGAGAGGAGGGGAGGGGGAGAAACAGGAAACCTAACAACAATGTGGCTTTTGATGGCTATCCCAACTCAAGGGACAAGCAAGTAGGGGCAGATATAGAACTGTCTCATTATTCTCTATTTAGTCAATTACTTTTAAAAAACCTTAGTAGTTATTTTGATGTTATTTTAATAAGCATTTATACTTAGTACAAAGAAGGGACAAAAATGTAATGGAAGCATATTGTACCTGATATGTAAATTCTCAATTTGGTAATGAAAGAAAACAGAAGCAGCATAAAGTCTCCGTGTTCCAAGTAAGCAAGCAAGCAAGCAAGCAAATAAAACAAATCAAAACAAAACAAAACAAAACAAAAAACTGGAAAAAAATCACTCCATTTATTTCTACATGGCCAACCGAGGAATGTCATTACATTCTGATTCTCTTGCTGTTTAAAAAGGCAAATCCTACTTGGTTTGCTTGAAATCTAATTGAAAATTAACACAAATTCACCAGGGAGTTGTTGGATGAGATTCTTGTTTAAATGGTACTTGATTAAATTCATAACTAAAAAGATGCTCAAGGACAAAAGTTTTGAAGATGGTAGTTTGGTATTGATTATGAAGAGAAAAATGTTTTATTACCATTCTATAATTGCCATGAGGAAGTTTCTTTTTTAAAAAAAGAACAAATGAAATAGGAAATCTGAGGATTCATTGCATATCTTGACATGGATGACTTGAGCAAAATAATAGCTTTTTTAAACTAAAAAAACCCCTTCTTTTTATAAGAGTCCAAGGCAACAAAAACCTCTTTTTTCTGAAATATTGTAAAATACAGCTGGATAGCTGTAATTTTTAGCCACTTTCTAAAAGGAGAAGAATTGGAATTTTTTGATTAGCTCCACCAAATATGTGTCTACAAAAAGCAGCTAGACAAGTTCTTCAAATTTCTGTATGGGAAGAATAAATTATCCAACAATTTCTCAAAGGTAGAACTTGGGTGTTAGAAGCTATTGTAAAAACCACTTGGAAAAAATTTCCCATTGAAATCTCCCCCACCACCACTTTGGGTTTTGATTAGAAACTACAGAGACGTACTCAAGAGCCATGGTGGCACAGTGGTTAGAATGCAATATTACATGAGGACCCAAATTACTGGGGGCAATATACTGACAAATGAAGGCAAATGTATGTATTCCAGGATAATGAAGGGTCCAATCTGGGTTGGTCACCAAGACCAGAGTTTTTGTCTTCTGAGCTTTCAGACTTATGCTGAAGCCCATCTTCACTTCCCTGAGGATGCTGACTCTGTAATTTTCTGTAATTTTTCTGTAAACCACTTAGAGAGGACTATAAAGTACTATGAAGCAGCATATAAGTCTAAGTGCTATTGCCATTTCTATTTTATCTATGTATTTACAAGGATGTATATGACTGCCTATCTCATACAATGATTCTAGGTGTCTTACTGTCAAGTGTTCTACCCAACATTTGATAAAACATGGTTAAAAAGTGCTAGACTAATCTGCAGCTGCACCCCCTGCCCACATCCTTGCCCAATGCTTGGGAGAAAGAGTCAGGTCTCCAGAGCCCTCTGGAAGGCTAAAAGGGTAGAGATCCCTTGGCTCTCAGATGAGAGGCTACTCCAAAGTAGTCACTAGAAAAGATCACCCAAAAGGTACACCATCTTCAGGCCACCAGACAGAGGATCACTCTGTGATAGAAAGGAAACATAGTCCTTTTTGGGTACCTTAAATAAGAATAGAATAGAATAGAATAGAATAGAATAGAATAGAATAGAATAGAATAGAATAGAATAGAATAGAATAGAATAGAATAGAATACAGGAGAAGAGAAGAGAAGAGAACAGAACAGAACAGAATGAGCTGGAAGGGACCTTGGAAGTCTTCTAGTCCACCCCTCAGCTATACCATTACAAATAAGTGACTGTCTAGACCAGAGATGTCAAACTAAAGGCCCGTTGGCCCCATGGGGTGCTTAAATCTGGCCCACAGGACCAGCCTAGAAATAGCAAAGGACTGGCTTGGTCTTCTGGCAGCAAAAAGGGGCGCCAGGGGGAGGATTTGCACGCAGCCCCCTGAGCTCTGACTTTGGCCTGGATGGCCTCCTCATCAGTCTGCTGGCCAAAACTGGCCAAAATAGGACACCACATTTTGGCTGGCAGACTGCTTCAGGAGGCATCCATCCCATCTCTCCCCATCCCAGGGTGGCCAATGGAGGAGAAGTACAATGCTGATCTGTCCCTTGAAGAAATCCAGTTTGACTCCCCTAGTCTAGACTCTTCTTAAAAATCTCCAGTGACCCATGATTTCTGGAGGCAAGCTGTTCCACTGGTTAATTGTCCCCACTGTTAGGAAGTTTCTCCTTAATTCCAGGTTGCTTCTCTCTTTGATTAGTAGTAGCTCGTTAGGCAAAACCTTACCTGGAAAAAACAACACATCCTGGTGGCTAGTAAAGCTCAACAGAGATTTCATTTCCTTAGAGTCCTGCAGAAAAATCAAGTGGAACCACCGCTGATGACTATTTTTAGTAGATATGACAGGACTACAACTCCCAGATATACATAATGCTGGATTTTCTTTTCTTTTTTTCATTTCTTTTCTTTTTCTTTTCCTTTTTTTTTTTTTTTTTTGCTGGTGAAAGATATCAGCTGGAGTATGTTTCTCAGATATTTTGTGCAGATGGCTGACTTTCTAAATCAATCTAATTTATCTAATTGAGTGAACAGATCACTCAAAACAATCCAGTAAGAATCAATTGTAATTACAGCAAAATCAACTAACCAACTAATTGAAGTCAGCAATATATCAAAAAGTGTTACCGTTTTAAACAAAATGTTGCAGATGGCTTTCCTGGACAAGACAAGGTGTTTCTTGCATTGTACAACTATAGAAGAAAGATTGTCTCAATGCACATTTTATTATGACTTAGTTTTCAGTGCAGTGGAAATGATAAATTCATATTTATGTAGATATACCAATAGTGATTACCAACAGCTAATATTGTTATTTGGGTGACATGAAGATCCTCAAAACAATCCCAAGTTCCCCAAATATTCGTGAGAAATGAAAGGCTCTTTTGGAAAGCTCTTACTCTTATCAGGTTCTTCAAGTGGGTGGTAGCTCAGCTCCATACTTCCTTCTGAGTCATTTTTAGATAAGCCAACACTAGGTAGGCCTGCTTGCTGGTGTTCTCTGATATTTCCTCCTTGACCCATCACCCCACATGCCTGATTATATCAGTTCCTGGGTCACTTGATAGCAATATCATACCTGGGTTTCTACTTGTCAGATCAGTGTATCTGCCATTCTTTGGTGGAAGAAAGGAGGGGGGTTAGATTTGATATATTTAATTCTTTTCCTTTCTATGTATACTAAATATCCTATTTCTTACATTGTCTTTTGTATAAACTTTTACATGATTTACAGCCATTGCCTGGCGACCTGGATGCCTGGAAAATTCTCACCTCTTGGCAAGAAGGGGCCATGTGAATTGCAACGCCAGAAGATTAGCCCTGGGAAACTTACCTTTTCTGTTTTCGCAGAGGAGCTAGAAAAATAACATCTTCATACCTGCAGATTGGTGGAATCCACATCGGACTGTTCGTAGGGGTTTCTAATTCCCTTTATCCCAGTTGCATGCCCCAAGGGGCCTCAAATCCAGGGGTGGGATGGTACTAGTTCTCTGAAGAGCATCAGACACCGAACTGGTTCGGTGCAACAACCTTTTGGTCATCTGTTTGGCCCACCGTCCCGCCTGGGCTCTTGGCTGTCCTTTGTTTCCTGCTTTTTCAACCTCAGCTGCTTTGCACGGCACGACTGAAGCTGAAAAAGCAGGAAAGAAGGGGATTTTCAAATGCTGCGCACCCACGTGCAGCACTTATCAGCTGTCTGGGCAGCATAGCTGATGTTTTTTGCAATTGTTTTACACACATGTGCAGATGCGCGTCAGGTTACACTCTGACCAAACTGGTAGTAACACCGGTTGAATCCCACCCCTACTCAGATCCTGTTTTGAATTTTGACTTGCTTTTACCCCTCTTCAATAAAAGATTCCTTTTGAAATACAAAGTTTTCAAGAGTTCATACTTATTTTTGAAGAGGGGAGAGGCTGGTCCTCAGACTATTGCTGGAGCTTGGGCTTGCTGCTCCTGCTGCTCTACTGTTGGACCACATGGCAATGCCCTGTTGATCTGCTATTTTATTAACATCTTGTCAGGCCCCCTAGATCTCTATCTTATCTATCGCTATCATAGATCTGGCCCTTGCCATTCTGCTGGGAAGGTTGGGATTCGGGTTACGCTTGCATGGGATTGTCCTTCATTCCTTTCTCTGCTTTGATGTACCTTTGGGAAGTTGGGAGGGGGAAGAATGTGCCTTGGGCTATCAGTTTTATTTCAACACTGGGGGAGTGAGATTGTGGCACTGGGAACTTTCTGTTATCACTTTCTCAGCCTGAAGTTCTCACAACATCTTCATACCTTTGGATTGGCTCAAAGGTGAACCGGACATTGGGAGGGGTTTCAAAAGGAGCAGTTTAATGTAATGCTTCACTGCAGGAATTTCAAATTCTGCCTACACTCCAGGGGTGAAATTCAGCCACCTCACACCACCTTGGCAGAGGTAGTAGGGAAAATTTGAATTAGTTGGCCCCATCCATGCCTGCCCGCCTTCTTTCTTTTAGGGACTGAGTCCCATCAAGCCATGCCCACAGAGCCTGTAGGGAAAATTTTTGAATTTCACCCCTGTAGATTCTCTCTGCTACCACTGCTTTTTAATAAAAGTTCCTTTTGAAATGCCATTGGTTTCAAGAGTTCTGCTTTCTTGAGAAGACTGGCAAGGAAGGACCTTACATATGAAGATGGTAGATCCCTCTATCATCATTCTTCCTCCATCTTTTTCAGCCCTACTGTTGTCTTTTCTTTTTTTTCCTACTGGTTTTTTTTTCTACTTTTCTTTTTTTTACTGTTACCACCACAACTTTCTTTTAAAGAGCTACCTTCCTAGTACAGCAAGCACTGGATCCTAAGCATAGATCAGAAACAAACATGGTTTCAGGTAATTTCACACTTGATGTTCCTATGTTCCCTATCCATCTGGTGGTTCTTCTTATTAATTATCTTATTAGCATGTGAGATACATGCAACTGTTTGACAACTGGAACATTGTGAGTGTCAGCTTTGGAAGCCATATTAGCACCAGACGCTTCCACACTGCCACATTCTTGAGCCTGGGAAAATAGAAGGGGTCTGATAACCCAGGTCATGACACAAAAATAACCAAGTCACAAAAATAGAAGAAAGTCCCTTTAATGCCTCCAACTTGGCCCCAATGTTCAATTATCCTCGGCAGGATATCAAACTCTTAAGGAAAACAGTTTACGGAGGGAATAAATGCAGTCCACACCCAAGTAAAGTTAATTCGAAATAAAAAACCCAACAAAAACCACACTGAAGGAATTACTATGGCAGGCAAGGATGATTAATTGCAGACTTCTACCAGATAACGTAGCAAGCACAGTTGGGAAGAAGCCAAAACACATATAAGCTCCAACAAGAATGCACGCTTTGCTTCCAGCAACTTTGCCATGCACAGTTTGTCATTTTAACCAGGCTTCCCAGCTGCAGCCCATGAATGGGATCAGGGCCCCTTCCTCCCCTGTAGACCACGCCACTCACATTTCTCCCTTATCCGCTCCTCCCTGCATGCCCTAGGATGAAGAAGGGATGGGCCTGGGTCTTCCTCTGAATGCCCATCTGGCCTGTGCCCTTCCCAGTTTCCTGCACAACCACTGGAGCTACACTCCCACTCCCTGTCAGCTGTTCCATCTCTTCCTCTAGTCAGACTCCAACAGGGGCATGACAAGGGGGGAATTTCTTGGAGCATATGTGATTAGACATAATAGCATTCTTCTTGTAAGTCAAGGTCTTGTTATTTCTGCACCTGGCTGAGGAGTGGTGATTGGGGTATATGATGCAATGAGCAGTGGAGGGGGTGGATTTGTAATTTTTTACTTATTGGAGGGAAACCTAGAACTTTCAGATTCAGGATTTCCAAGATGTGCCAGTTTATTACTCTAATAAAAGAAACCTTTGAGAAGATGTCTGTCTCGGAGTTATTGATTGGTGTTGAGGTTTTCTGGACCGCTGACAGTGAGATTGTGATATTCTCTGAGGCACCTTTTCTTCTTGCAGTCATTTAAGTGTAAACAGGAGCTAATAGCTAAAACCCATCCTTTCTGAGATTTTAAGCAGTTCTCATGTTTTTTTTATTAACTTCTGCAATTTTGTTAGTAAAACTATTTTCCACATCCCATTTATTTTCACTTTGAAGAATAGCTGGTTCTAGTTTTTCACATGTGTCATCAATGTAGGGAATCCTTTTTCTTCTACTTAACCTATTTCGTTTTTGTACAGTATTTTCTTTCTCCTGTACAGTTTTGCTTTCTTGTTTTTTTTTAATCGCTTGATCTTCCCATAATATTTTCACTTGGATTTGTTATTCTATAATATCTTGTTCTTCTATTCATTTTTTTTAAAAAAATCTTTACACTACTTATTTAACTATAATGTCTTGTATTCTTGAACTTCTGTGGATTTAGCACTTACCTGAGCATTTTTTTTCTCTCTCTCTCTCTGTATTGGCTTTTCCTTTCCTTTCCTTTCCTTTCCTTTCCTTTCCTTTCCTTTCCTTTCCTTTCCTTTACAATGTCAGCAACGATAAATTTCACTTTCATTTTTTCTTTAGCATTGGGAATATCTTTTTTATGTTTCAACTTTCAAGGTTGCCCAAAATTCAGTTAAATTTCTTCAGGCACCATATCCATCAAAATCAATCCATTAAATATATTCTTTACTTTCATCACATAATCATGTGACTTACTGCTGATTTTATTGGCCCTATATCTTTAGTTTAAATTATAATTTAAGAAGGATTTCATTATTTGAGTTGAACAGAAGAATGTTATAGCATAACAAACGCAGGTGGAAATATCATGGGAAGATTAAGGGATATAAAACCAAGAAAGCCAAGATCGACTGGAGAAGGAAAATATAAAGAAAGAGGAGGATGAGTAGTTAGCACCAAGTCATGATCTTCTGACTCAATAGAGCTTTTCCATGTTTGATTGCCTACAGATAATCTGATTCCCATGTTCTCAATCTAATGATGTCAAAGAGCAGACAGATTTTTAGGCTGTCAGAAGAAAGTATTTGCTATAAACATGGAATTTTCATGAGTGAACTCTAGTAGTCAGTCCCCTGCTTTATTTGATATCCTAAAGGCAAAATGTCATATTATTGTTGATGATATTGTAGGTTCTACAGTGGCTCAGTGGCTAAAATGCTGAGCTTGTCGATCAGAAGGTCAGCAGTTCAGCAGTTCGAATCCCTAGTGCCGCGTAATGGAGTGAGGTACCATTACCTGTCCCAGCTTCTACAAACCTAGCAGTTCAAAAAGCATGTAAAAAATGCAAGTAGAAAAATAGGGACCACTTTGGTGGGAAGGTAGCAGTGCTCTGGGCGCCTTTGACATTTAGTCATGGCAGCCACATGATCACGGAGACGTCTTTGCACAGTGCTGGCTCTTCGGCTTTGTAACAGAGATAAGCACTGCTCCCTAGAGCCGGAAATGACTAGCACAAATGTACAAGGGGATCCTTTACCTATTGTAGCTTCAGATGCCTTCGGATGCTATGTACTCACAAAGCCTCATTCTAAAGAGGTTAATTGGTTATCTAATTTGCTATTTAAGGTGTATCTAGAAATTCTGATTGATACAAATTCTCAAACTGTTTTTCTTCTTGGAAATGCAATTGCTAAACTGATTAAATTGCATATTCAAAAATATTGATATTTTTAATAATAAATGGATTATTTTCTAATAACTGTCCTGAATTGTCATGTGATGAAGACAGAGATAAATGTTTTGAATAAATAAAAATATCCACTTCCTTTTTATTTCATACTGTAAAGGGTGGATGAATATAGAAAGAAAGTATTTGCAACCTGATACCATGGAGTGCTTGATAAATCTTATTTCTGCAGAGTTACACAAATGCATTTAACTTGTTTATGGAACAAGTTTATCTTGTCAAAGCTAAGAGTTATGCTGTTGAATTCCACTATAGCACACTGTGGCATTGAGAAAACAGATAACAAAGGAGCATGAGTAATACAAATCTCCTTCTTTAAAGAAAGACACTGAATTTCCTCCATCCTCTCAACCTTTTTCTCCCTGGTAATATAATTCTTGAAAATGCTTCTGAAACAACTCCAAATTTCTAGCTGATTTGAAAGAGCATGGCAGCAAGCTGAAAGTTCTTTATTCACTCCACTAAAGAAAACTTGCCAATTTGTACTCAAATTGGAGAATTTGTAAGAAGAAATAACTCTGCTGGATAATACTAACTTGGGTACTCCAGGCAAACACCACCAAACATAAGGTCACAAAAATATCCAACACAGTTCTTTCTTTTGATCACTTGAATATGGTGTTAAATTAAAAGTAAAATCATTCTGCATCAGTCTGGTTTGCTCTTATAGAGTGAATGGTTCACAAGTTTAGTCCATTGTGCTCTACTTTCTGCTGATGTGAGATTGTTTTCTCTCAGTGTGGTGTGGAAGCAGATAAAAATAAAAGATTTGGATATCCAGATATTAAACTCTGAATGAATTCTATTGAACAACCTGATCTGAATCTCTGTGAATTCAAATGTATCGATATATATCTGTATCACATTAAGCAACTTAATCTTACGAACCAAGTTTAGCCAATTCTACTGTCAACATGACCCACATATCTGCACATACATATACATATATTCCTATTGTAGATTTACTAGATTCCCTATGAATTCAAACATGTACAGATATATCACTCAACTGAGTTTTGCCTAAAATGGGACTAAAACTCATGGTTTCTCATTTTTAGCCTGGTGCCTTAACTACTACATTCAAAAGTCTATAGTTTAAGAAAAACAATATTCAA
The DNA here is from genome assembly GCF_049901715.1 of Pseudonaja textilis. Classification (NCBI taxonomy): domain Eukaryota; kingdom Metazoa; phylum Chordata; class Lepidosauria; order Squamata; family Elapidae; genus Pseudonaja; species Pseudonaja textilis. Next base: position 9,887,939 of record NC_141998.1, on the reverse strand, counting down.
AACAGAATGTTACCTTCTGCACAGTGAATGACCTTCCACAGTTGTGTATTTGCAGTATCAAAAGAGCTGCAAATATCCTGTTTGAACACAAGCTAGCTTCATTATCTGTTGGAATCACAGGCTTTTTAGCCAATTTCATTTTATATGCAAACTCTCTTTGTGCTTTCTGAACTGGCAGCATCTAATTCCTTATACTTTCCCCCTCTGGCCCTGACCTCTTTACATACCTTTTCCCTGACATTTTGACATCTGGGTGACCTGATCCTTATGAGTATAAGTTTGGAAGCTTACTTCATGCAAACAAATTGTTCTTTCTGTGGATAGTTTGGAAAGTGATTTCCCAGACTGTCGGGGGAAAAAAATGGATCATTGATTAGGATACTTCAAATGGAAAGAACATTTTTTATAACTTCTTCCTTTCTCAAATAAACTTTAGAGACTTTATACCTAGCAACATGAATGTTGTATTTATTTCAAAAGTGAATTGCAAAAAATACAAGGACCATTTTTGTTTAATATTTACTCTTCCCCACCCCCCCCAGGGAACAAGTTTTCCTAGAAGTCCTTGATCAGCAAAACAAATCCATTGCAGAATGCAGCAGAATGCAGAATGCAGAATAACTTTATTTGACTACGTGAGATTAGACACACAAGGAATGAACCACATTCTCTTCCTAGTGCTTCCACCGCATTACCCACTCTATTATTTTCTCTATCCATCTTCATTCCCAGGAATATTGTGGATAGTGTCTAATCAAATTCATTTTATTTCTTTTTTTATTTTTATTTTAATAAAACAATTTATTAGTTTTAACAGTTAAAAACAGCCAACAATACATATACAAATAAATGAAAGAGAAAAAAATGAAAGAAGAAAGAAGAAAAGAAAGAAAATAAAAGATTGAAAAGAAAGGAAAAATAAAGAAGGAAAATTAAAAACATTCATATTTATTTTACAGTTTGCAAGATCTTTTTTTTTTATTATAGCCTTTGATTTATGTCATATATACACCTGTTCTATACATATATCACTATCTCATTATTATCAGTTAAAAACTTTTCTCTTATGCCTTATGATATATAATTTATCTATGATTAATCCAATTATACCAACAATTCCAACTATCATAATATTGTGAAGTATCTTTGTTTTTTAGTGCCAGAGTCAGTTTGTCCATTTCTGCGCATTTTGAAATTTTATCAATAATCACTTCATCTGATGGAATTTGATGTTGTTTCCAGTATTGTGCAAAGGCTAATCTGGCCGCAGTTAATATATATATTGTTATATATTTAGCTTTTTTGGAAATTTGTTTGTCAAAGATCCCTAGTAGGAAGGACTCTGGTTTATACTCGATCTGCTCTTTTGTAATTTCTTCCAACCAAGTTTGGATTTTCTTCCAATAATTTTGGGTTTCTGTGCATGTCCACCACATATGGAAAAAGGTTCCTTCTTTTTTCTTACGTTTCCAACAATACGGACTCATGTTGGGGTGCATCTTCGCTAGCCTCGAAGGAGGGAGATGCCATCTATAAAACATTTTATAAAGATTTTCCTTGTATGCTACCGATTTTGTGATCTAAACTTCAAATTCATTTTATTTCTAATCAAATTCATTTTATACATGAGTACTGCATGTATGTTTCTCTATGTGAGGCCCTTTAGAAGAATTTGTTGTAATTCAAATCTTTGCAACTCAGATCTGGTTGCTGTAATAAAGCAGCCAAGCAGGCATATGGGCATAGAATTAAATATGTTTCTTCCAAACATGCTCTTTGTACTCCTCAGTAGCAACTTTTTTTCAGATTTAGTAACTGCATTGCCATTAGAAGAAGCAAGGGGAAAACAGTAAAGAATAGAAAAAGAAATAACAAAGCTTCCTTGGAAAAAGAGAAGCTGCAGAAGACCATCCTTCACCTATTTAAAACATGTAAATGCTGTTTTATAATTATGTTCTTGGGCAGAATAACAACAATTAAAGGAAATTATTTGAATTATTAATGTATAACACATATGAGAAGGGTATAAAAGGCATCTAGTCAGATACTACATGTCAGAAGCAGGTGACTTAAAATGTATATAGCTTTTGCACCTTATCCACCTCTCCATTTTTATTTATTTTCCTTTTTGGATCACTAGAACCTTCTGAAAACTAACTTTCATAATTAGAATATCTGTATAAAATGGCATGCTTTTTCTGCTATTCACCTGCAGGGCATTATTTATGACTACATGGTTTCCATGCTGACTAGTTTCTTGTGATTGCAAGAATGAGAAAGTGTAAATTCGCTGGTCTTGAAGGGACATTGGTTCTCTAAAATTCTGGGGGAGAGACAAAATTTCAAGCTTTATTTCACTAGAGTCATTACTGCACCACTATTTCCTCCTGATTACCTTACCCTGAAAGAAAGAAAGAAAGAAAGAAAGAAAGAAAGAAAGAAAGAAAGAAAGAAAGAAAGAAAGAAAGAAAGAGGTGTGGGGGGGTAATCAGCAAGAAGATTGGCTTCTCTTGTTATAAGCTGAAAACTGGAACAGATTAAAAGCCCTGGGAATTTTTCAAACACCTTCTATAGTACAAAATTGATAGCAAACAGGCAGAAAACTGCATCACTGGGTATATTTCTTTTTTCTTATTTTTTCTGGGAATTCTATAACCCACCTCACTGAGTGGAGATGTCAAAAACTGCTAAAAGGAGACGTTGTTTCCTCTATCATTTATGTAAGTCAAGAATAAAAGTTTTAACATCTTTTCTCCAGTTTCAGCTACCTTTGATGTCAAATATCTTTACCTGGTTGTATTAACTGACCCATGATACGTCCATAATGACCAGTGATAATTCCACTACAATCAAGATTCTCTCTCTTCTTTAGAGATGTATCATTTCTTCTGTGACAATAGATGATGAAAGAAGGAACCCCCTGAAGTATCACTTTTCTTTCAAAATGTATGTGACAGCCAGTTCCAGTAATAAAAAACATTACTGAAATCAAAACAATTCAAGAATGATTTAATTGGTAGAATGAGTAGTTCAAACCCCTAATTACATTCAAAATCTGTCTTGGAGAGTAAAATTATCCTTCCAATCTGTCTTCCCTCCAACTTGTTAAATATCTTAGTTGAGTTCTGAGCCAAATTTACTCATTTGTGCCTTTAACAGTGCTGAATTCACTCACTCACTCACTCACTTCTGTTCCCTTTTGTTCCATTCAAGTATTTGGCTTGGTGTTCTGTTTGTCAGGAGTGTAGGTTGGATTGGAAAAAACTGGTGGAGATGAGGAACATTCTTAGCAGTTCTGTTTTGCTCATGAATCCCAAAGGACAAGATTGGTTGGTCATTGAATATATTTTCCCCATTATCATTCATTCATTCATTCATTCATTCATTCATTCATTCATTCATTCATTCATTCATTCATTCCCCTGTGATTCTTGCATCTTGTGTTACTTTGAAGAAGTCAGACATCTCACTCTTCATTTTTCCTTCTTTTATCTCCATAAGTTTGGCTATATGGAGGTGACTCTATCTCCCATTTCTCCTCTGCACTGCCCCAGTTTAGTTTAGTTTGCTTTATTGTCATTGCACCTCATACAATGAAATCAAACATCATCTTCAGTGAACATCATGACCATGAAAATAAACACAAACACACATCCTTCACACTCCACATATTGAACCGAAAACCCCCAACACCACAACAACACTGCACTATACAGTAGAATTCAAAAGAGCTATGTGGAGAATGAATATACAACTAGCCTGTAGTATTTGCTGATGGTGCAACTATTACACCATCTTCAGATGCTCCAACTAGCTATTTGGTTATGATTCAAAGTGAGGCCAGATGCACGGGCTCCTTGCCAGGAATTGAAGATATAGGGAAGCATAGAATTATGAATAAAAAGTTGCCAATCTGGGTCGGGGGGAGTACAAATGAGAGAGGCTGAAGCATAGTTTGGTCTTGTGGTACTTTTAAGATTAACACATTTATGATTTCATAAGTTTTCAGTTGACAGTCTGAGCTTTAGACCATGAGACCTTGTGGCATAATATATCACTTTTAAGGTTCCAAAAATGGGAGCCCTTATTGTAACTCATTTTCAACTTTCATAGATTGTACGAATTTAATCTTAATTCCTAATAGACATCTGAAACTCTCCAGCTTCTTGAAGGATCTCAGAAGAACTTTCTTAAAGTCATGAAGTTTTGTGCAGTGGAGTTTCACATTCTTACTGGTACCTATTTCCATGGGGAACATTAATCTCATTTTGATTTATTTCATTCTGTAATAGCAATAGGTAGAGCTTAGTAGTCAAAATAGCAGCTGGCTCTGGTTTTCTTTAATATTTAAAAAGCCTTTTGTCCATTTTTCACCATATCAAAGAACATTAATCAGGTAAGCCTGTTTATTTTAATCAAATCACCTGCTTACAGGCTGTAATTAAATATTTCATTATGAGCTCTTTCGGTGGAGATCTGCAGAATGATATATTTGGTCTGCTTTTCTTTTCTTTTCTTTTCTTTTTTTATGTCTTCCATCACCTTTTTTCTCTCAAGGTACAAATAAAAGGTGTTTAAAAATTCTTTGTGCTTGATGGAGAAAAAAGAAAGTCCCTAATATTTAATGTCTTGAAATCCCACTGTTTTTGATAATTATAAGAACCCCATGGTAAGACCAGATTGCGTCATTAACTTATTTAGCTTCATAAATCTCACCTGTAGTGTGTAAGTACATTCATCCATTGCAACATCATTGCAAGAAGAGGTATATGGGATGGAGTGGGGTGGGGAGTGTTCAGACTTAAATTGAATGTTGGGGTATCTTGTATATTTTCTCATACCCTATTTATAATTTTGATATATAAACACACCAAAAGCAATAATGGATCCACTGCTTATGCCAAGAATAAGAAATGAACATGGTAGCACAACCACCAGGAGCTGCTGATACTCTATTTCTAATAATTATGAAAATAGATTAGCAAGCTACTAAGGTTGGTTAGAAGCACAATTCTTAAATCAAGCTTTTTAACCATTTATTGTTTGCTTTCTTTCTTTCTTTCTTTCTTTCTTTTTGTAAATTTTATTTGAGTTTTCACAAAGAGAAAAAAAATACAAATAAAACATCTTTTTTGAAAGCAGCATAATCCCGAGTTACATTTCTTCATACAAATTCAGGTTCATGCTTATTTTTATATTCTATTCCATATCTTATTACTATTTTACATTTTCTGCATAGCTTCTCCCCTCTTTTAATTTTCTCAATTTTATTTTAATTATCTCATCTCAATTCAAATCATTGTATTTATATTTTTTGTCTGTCCTGTTTCAATTATCTATTATCTTTTCTCATTAAACAAAATTTCTCCTGTAGTTACTGATTGGAGTATGATGCCTTTATATCTTTTCCCTAAAGTTGTAACATTCAATATAATACATAACTTCCATTTGGATTCTGCTTGGTACATTCTTAAAATACACACTGTATTCCTTAAAAAAGAAAAAAAATATAAATGTATAATATAATTAAAACAACATTCCATTCCAATTCGATTCTATCATTAATATTAATATTCATTAAAGTCTTAACATCTTTAACATTACTTTTCAATTAAATATCATACTTCTATGGGAACAATTAAAAGGTTTCCATAGTTAATTCTCCCCCCTCTTCACTTATATTTTATAAAACATTAACTAATTAAAATGTTCCTGTTCCTTCCTAATTCAATTTTCTCATTTATTTTATTTCACTTATTTTATTCACAAACATTTCACTAAATTATACTAACTATTTTATCCCTCATTTTAATCATACGTTGTTTCCAATTTTCTAAAGTTATTTCTATTACTAATATAACAATATAATCTTATGTACCTTTACAGAATCCCTTTTTCAGTTAGATTTTCACCCATTATCTCTAAATAGGTCCTGTTTCTCTATATCTTGCTCTGGTCCTTTGTAACTTCTTTTCCTTTCCTTCTTCCCTCTCTTCTTCTCTCTCTCCTTTTTACCCCCTTGTCTCTCTACCTCTATTCCTCTCTTCTGTATTCCCCTTTTCTGTTGCTTTCCAGTATTATACTTATTTTTTGAATTATTTTTCTTTTCTTTGGTTGTTTTTTTAAGTCTTAAATTCTCCATTCTCTTTCCCCACTTTCCTTTTTCTTCCCCACATAAAATTACTTGTTCATTAAAGATGGCTTCTTCCTTGTCCCAGTCTTCTTGTTTTCTTGTTGTTTCTCTCTACAGGGTGGCTTAGCCCCAAAACCAGCCGGCTCGGGGTGCTCCAGCGGTGAGCCCAGACAGAAACCGAGCACGATCGCGGATTTCTGTCTGTCACCGAAGCCCTTCAAACCGGAAGTCATTTATTGTTTGCTTTCTTGTGGCATCTCAGATGGTCTACATATGCATTAACATTTTTTAAAATAATTATTAATAGCAAGTTGGATTTTAAGCATATCATTTAGACCTAGGGAAAAATATGCGCTCTGCAATCCCACCCCTCAAGCTATCTATCTCCTTTTCAAACATTTTTACTAGTCCTTCTTTCTTCCTTTATTTCCTTCCTTCCTCCTTCCCTTCCCTTCCTCTCCCTCCCCCATTTGGGTTGGTTACTAATTTATTAATAACAATATCAATAGCACTTAGACATGTACCACTTCATAGTGATTTATAGCCCTCTCTAAGCAGTTTACAGAGTCAGCATATTGTCCCCAACAATCTGGGTCCACATTTTACTGACCTCAGAAGGATGGAAGGTTGTGTCAACCTTGAGCTGGACAATAACAAACTGCTGACAGTTAGCAGAGTTAGTCTGTAATATTAAATTCTAACCTACTGTGCTACTACAGCTTAATTTTCTTTTTGTTATCCATCCTAGGTATCGGAGTTGCAATCAATCATGAATCATAGCATAATAGCACTTCTAAGTGAAGATATCAGTAAGGATGAATAAAACTATTTGTGAAAGAGGCTACTGTTTCTGCATCACACTTATAGCACTCTAGCCATATGTAAGAGAAAAAAGAGAATATGTCTTTAAAACTTTAGTTTTACCCATCTGCATATGCTGCAGTCCTGCAAATTATTATAGTATTTTATAAATTCATACCTTGAAAGTACCCAGACAACTGCACGCAGAGCTCAGATTGATGTAGAAAAAGTAAATTTTTCAATAGTGGAGAAATCTAAGACTGAGTTTTTAATAGAGATGATTGGCTAAGCCTATCTCCAGTGCAAAATATTCTACAGTTGAAGAGTCCTTGAAGAGCTGAAGGGTAAGGGGATTGTGGTCTCACTGCAATTTTCAGATGGAACTCCTCAAATTTGATAGATGGCAATATTGCCTCTTCAGATGAGAGATGGTCACAGAATCAGTTCTTTCACTAATATATCTATGACATTGGGAAAGTTTAGGAAAGTATACTGTATCAATCAGAAATACAATATTGACAAGAGGCAAAGAATCTTAAGGAGTGGATTCCTGAACGCTTTAATAGTTGCACTTAGGTTTTCAGCACCATGGACAGTGCTTAGTTAACAGGGCTAACAATTTCCCCAAAGAGCACTTTTATCTCATTGATGAAAATGGATTATTATTTGGCTTGTGACTCCATTACATTTTCAAAAAGTATACTGACTGTATTGGTCCAGAAGCACTATAATGGATGAATTAGGTTGCTGAATCAAAGAAAGAAGTTTATGGTCCAGCTTCATGGTTCATATTTGGAGAACTCAGTTTTTTTGTTATCAGGAGTCTTTGATTTGGAACTAAGAATCTCTCATATCTCAAAAATGTGAGAATGAATATAAGTGAACTATAGTATAATTTCTACCTCTTCTGTACCAGAACCTCTCTCTGTGTTACTTCTGGACTCAAGGATTGTGTTGGTGAGGGTATTTTCATATCTCTTTCTGACATATTCTCCTTTTTAACATATTCTCTATTCCCTGGCCTCATCTCTTGAACACGGGGAGTCATATATTATGTAGTTTTATAGTCTAAGCATAACCAACTCAATGACTTATGGAAATGGAAAGGCATTGGAAATTTTAAAGTAATGTCCACTACATCATCTGGAGAATATAAATAACCCCCCTAGAGTGTGAATTGGCCATTCCTGTAGGCAGTTCCTCAACACTTTACACAGACTTGCAATGAATCTCAACAGTTGCCAGGCAGCTATAACTGACCCCAACATTATCTGGGGAGTTTTGAAAAGGCCCATGGAAAGATTTAAATCCTTTGAGAACAACACAATAAAATCTGAACTTTTAAATGTTGTTTTAACATTTCAGGTCTTTTGAAGAGCCCTTTATTTCCTTACCTTTCTCTTGAATTACAATCCTCCCTGGGTATATCACTATCCTACAAATTTAATATGCTTTCAAATGACTTAACACTCATTGTTCCTGAAAAAAATCATTGGGAACTGTTGTACTATGGAAGGATTGAGGATCTCCAACAGAAGTACTTTAAAAGGACTGATTCCTAGCTAGAGTTTTAAAGATGAATATTTCATAACATTCATGATGAACACAATTCCCAGATAAAACTCAAGTGTGCAGAGAAGAAAGTAGTTTTCCTAGTGTTTTAATTTCTGAAGGCATCTCCATATCTTTTCTTCAGAATGTTGCAATAAAAAGAAAGTATTTGTTCTTGTTTGAAGAATTTACAAGTAATGATATGAATAGGTGTAATTCACTATCCTACAATTGCAGAATTGATGGGAAGTGAAGAAAAGAAATAAAAAATTAGAAATGTACATTTCCAACATGTATTTATTTATTCATTCATTCATTCATTCATTCATTCATTCATTCATTCATTTTTGCAGTCCATAAGTCTGCATCGTACATGTCCAATTTCATGAAAAACTTTCAAGTAGGGATAAACTACTGCATTCAGATACAACACTGCAAGTTTGTTTGATATTGTCCCTAAAGCTTGAGCTTAAAAATTCCCTTTTTTCATTTTCTTTTGGAAAATGCTGTTGGAATATTACTCAAAAATAGGAAGCGATGGTAAATGTCTATGAAAAATAGAATACATTGCATTTGACATCTTTTATCTTTTATGCTATTTTATTGTAATTTATTTGCTGGGTAACTGTAAGTCACCCAGTTTAATTGACAGTCAAACAGAATACAAGTTTAAAGAAATTATTAAGGGTCCAATAAAAGTAAAATAAAGACCAAGCAATCATCTCCATGTACTGCAAACATATTTTATCTATGAATCCTCTTCTCAGACCAACTGATTAATCCTGCCAGCATAATTGCAGTGAATATTCTCAATAGCCTGGGATTGCATACATGACAATATGGCAATATGATTATGAGTTTCAGCATGTGAAGGAGGTTTTGATTGTGTAATCCTCAGAATGGAGTTGTGTGATTTAATCAACCATTTTGGTAGAACTGCATTGGTAAACTTGTAATAACAGTGTGACTTGAATGCAATCACAAATTATTACAGGCAATACTGTTTTCCTTGAAGTGAAATTTCACATTCACTACACTGAAGACTAATTTTTAAGATCATAAAGGACAATTATTAAATCAGAACTGAAATGAAAAGGCATATTCTTCCACCCTGTCCCACTTTTAAGCATTTCCTTGTTCAATCTTTTCACATTTGTTTCCTTTGTCAATGGACCTTTCATAGAAAACTTTACTAAGCTAACTTGCTGAGTAAAATGAACAACAGCATTTACATCTGTGCTAGGAAACTCAAGGTGAAGCAAACTATTAAGTTAACACAACATCTTCCTTGTTAAAATTATGTCTCATCAGGCTGCAAGGTCTTTCTGCTATATTGTATTATTTCTATTATGAGAAAATACTGAATGGGAAACATGTAATGAAAGCTTCCAATGAGGATTCATGGTGTAGGAGATATCTCTAAAGGAGCAAGAACAGTGACAGAAATCTGCAGTCAGATAGTGAAAATCTCTCTAGAAAAAAGGGAGATGGTGAGATTGTCCACTTGAGCTCTAGAATTTCTCATATTGCATTGTATATGGACATAAAGTTCACCAAGTTTCTGTCAGACCTGCCCCAATCCAATCTTTTAGGAAAGAAAGACCCTTGACTCTGTCAGTGTTCCAGGGAACATCCATTCCTGTCAATAACTCCAAGACAAGCATAATCTCAAAAGTACTTTTATTATAGAATAGCACCTGGCACATCTGTGGAATTCTGAAACTAAAAGATTCCCAGCTTCCCCACAATGTCCCAACCTACAAACCATCCCCCTTTTACTCATCATTACATCACATGAACCCATCCCAAAGTAAGTTCCAATTCTTTCTGCGCCATACTCTTTAACATTGAACTATCAAAATAATTATATTTTGTCTACTAAGAGTACTCATTTAACATCACCCTCCTCCCACTTTCTCCAGCTATGTGGCAGCGATGAATCATGATTCTATTGCTGACAATCATTCCCCCTTGAGAAGTTCACCTCCTATAAGAAAATAAGAAACAAATCACAACCAGGGGTTAATGCAATGCCCTTAACCCCCTCTCCCCACTCCAAGAGGACCCTTCAATTTGTTGGGAAATTTCTCATGGAATTGGTTAACCAACCTATCTGCATGTACATCCCAACTTTTAACCCAAGTAGCATCTGATTTAGGGTAACCCTTCCACAATACCAAGTATTGTAATTGTCCTTAGTGTAATCTAGAATCGAGGATTTTCTTGATTTCATAATGTGTCTCACCCTGTACAATTAAAGGTTTAGGGGGAGCTGTTATTATTGGTCTTATCATTGATGTAACAGCTGTTTTTAATAAACTACTATGGAACACTGGGTGTATTTTTCCCAATAACTGGGGAAGACTTAATTGGACTGTGACTGGATTGATTACTTTTGATATCGGAAATGGACCTAAGAATTTAGGCCCCAACTTCTTACCAGGAAGTTTCAACCTAAGATATTTTGTTGAAAAATATACTTTGTCTCCTACTTTAAACGGTGGTTGCAGGGATCTATGTTTGTCTGCCTGCTTTTTGTAATCCTTAGCAGCTTCAGCCAAAGCTTTTTTTGTATCCTCCCAACCCTTTTTGAATGAGTTCAGACATGGATGTGGGGAGTTCTCTAGGTAATTGTGGCATAGGGACAAATTCCATGCCAGTGTTGATTTGGAATGGAGTCAACCCTGTGCTGCTGTGTACTGCATTATTATAAGCAACCTGTGCAAATGGAAATAACTCTGCCCAGTTTTCTTGTTGATAATTTACATAGCATTTAATGTATTGTTCCACCATAGCGTTGGCCCTCTCTGCTGCTCTGTTGCATGCCGGATGGAATGCTGAGGATAATCCTTGTGATGACCCAATAGATTTTAAAAACTCCCTCCAGAACTTAGCAGTAAACTGTACCCCTCTGTCTGAGATTATTCTACAAGGTACTCCATGTAGCCTATAGACATGCTTCATGAACAGTTTTGCAAGATTTTTTGCAGATGGGAGTCCTTTACAGGCTGTAAAGTGGGCTTGCTTAGAGAATAAGTCCATAACAGTCCAAATGATTGTATTTCCTCCACTCTCAGGTAATTCAATGATAAAGTCCATTGCGATTTCTTCCCACAGCTGTGTTGGTTCAGCTACTTGTTGAAGGAGGCCAGGAGGTTTCCCAGTTCTGTGTTTTATCGTGGCACAAATTGAGCAGCTTTTCACATAGTCCTCGATGTCAGGTTTCATTTTTGGCCATCAGAACTGTCTTCTGACTAAATGTAGTAAGAAACCGAAGTGTCCCTCCAATCACAAGTCGTGGCTACGCTATAGTACCCTTAGTCTTAGATTTGTGGGTACATAAAGTTTAGTCCCTTTCCAAGCCAGTCCCTCATTCATTGTCAATTCATTTTGATGCTCCACAAACCAGGGATTGATCAATAGGCTGACTCTGTTGTCAGTTTGTCTTACAGGTATCTGGGGCTGCAGTTGGCTTGGCCTCGAGGGGCTACTTGGCCTGCTGATTGAGCTTCTGATATCATAGTCTGCACTACTTCCTCTCGGCAACTGTCAAATTGGGGTTTCCTTGACAGGGCATCCACCAATATGTTTTTCCCTCCAGGGCTATATTTTATGTTGAAGTTGAACCACTTGAAATATTGAGCCCAGCTGACCTGTTTAGGTGATAGCTTTTGAGGTGTCTTTAGAGCCTTGAGGTTCTTGTGATCAGTCCACACCTCAAACTGCTCCTTCACCCCTCCTAGGAAATGCCTCCAAGTCAACAAAGCCCATTGTACTGCAAATGCTTCTTTCTCCCAGACTGCCCATCTTTGCTCTGTGTCTGTCAGATTTTTGGACACATAAGTGCAAGGCATCAGTCAGTTCTGAAAGTCCTTTTGGAGAAGAATGGCCACGACTGCCACATCACTAGCATCAGCTTGGACTACAAAAGGTCTGGTTGGGTCTGGGGGCTAGAGAATGAGCTCAGTTGCAAAGAGGCATTTTAAGGCTTCAAAAGCTTTCTGACAGTCCATTGTCCAAGCAAGGGGTTGACTGTAGGGGAAGGTCCCGTTTTTAATAACTCTGTCAAAAGGAGGGCAACCTCAGCAAAAGAAGGAATTAATTGTCTATAGAAATTGGCAAAACCCAAAAAGCTTTGAAGTTGCTTTCGTGTTTTGGGGGCTTGCCAGTCCAGCATGGCTTTCACTTTTCCAGGATCCATCTCAATACCCTGGTTAGATATTCGGTAGCCTAGGTAATCCAGTGACTCCTTGTGGAATTCACATTTTGACAGTTTTACATATAACTAGGTGGCTAAAAGTTTTTCAGGACTTGTCTGACCAATTTGACATGTTCCTCGATGGTTTTGCTGAATATAAGGATGAATATAAGGATGTACCAGACCCCCTGGTACAGGTGCGGGTGTAACACTTTATTGATGAGTTACATAAATACTGCGGGGGACCCTTGGAGTCCAAAAGGCATCACTTGGAATTGGAAACTACCCAAAGGGCAGTTGAAAGCAGTTTTCCATTCGTCTCTCTCCTTTATGTGGACTTGGTAATAAGCTTCTCTCAGATCTAGTTTGGCGAAGACCTTGCCTTTTGATAGGTGGTTTAATAAGTCTTTCATGAGGGGGAGAGGATACATGTTTTTGATGCACATGGCGTTCACACCCCTAAAATAATCTCAACCCACCATCTTTCTTTTCTTTGAACAGCACTGGGGTGGCTAATCTCGATTTGGCAGGTTCAATGAAACCTCTGTCCAAAACCTCTGTCCAAACCAATGTATTTCCTTAATTCAGTCATTTCAGCTGGTGTCATGGAATACATTTTTGGGTTTGGCAGTTTTGCCACTTGCTCAAATCTGATTGGGCATTTTAGGGGTTTAGTTTTTATACCCAATTGTTCAATGATAGGAGCACAATAAGGCATCTAGAGCATCCGGTATCTATGACAGCTTCTAATTCCCCTGCCTCCCCTGTTTCAGACACCATTAACTTCACTTGTCAGTAAAAGGTGTGATGGGTGCACTCACCATAGGGTCATCTTCATCTGTGGCTTCCCTGGGGAGGGTGTGTTGGGTGGGAAGTTTGTTGCTCCCTTCTGCATGGAGAAGACCTTCTGTGGTGTGTCAAGCAAAGCGGCTAGTGTTAGGAAGCTTCCCTTGAATTTTTCAACCCCTGGTGGCTGTATTAGATCTTGGTTGTGGAGCTTGTGGAACAGGTGCAGGGACCAGACAGTCGGCTGCTCTATGGCCATCCTGGCCATAACAATAACACTTTGTCATTCTGGTGGGTCAGGTGGGAGCAGTTTCAGCAGGTCTGGTCAGTGGTTGCCTGGTCCAAGGAGGGCCTTCAGGTAGAGGTCTTTTTTGTTGATTGATGTTGTGATCTAATTTGAGGGCAGTTGTACACCATGCTTGTAGAGTCTCAGGTATCCCTCAAATGTTACAGGCCTTTTTTACTACTGGGTCAATGGCACTTTTAAAATAGTGCAATATGATTCTTTCAGGCCAGTCCATGAGGTGGCTTGCGACCCTTCTAAAGTCCCATAAAAAGTCTGATAAGGGTCACTTGCCCTATTTCATTTCCATTAATTTGTCCTCATTTTCTGTCACTCTATCTGGATTTTCAAATCTGAATCTCAACAAATGAATAAAAGCATTGACATCTTGTACCTCTGGGGTCTGTTCGTAGTGCAATTGGGCCACCTAGTCAGAAGCATTCCCCTTCATCCATCCCTTCTGTTATTGCAGTAACCAGATCATGTTCTGTTGCATATTGGTCTATGTGAGACCAGATTCGAGTGAGGAAATAAGCAAAATGTTCATACCATCCATCAAAAGTGGCCTTGAATAGCATCTGGTCTCGTCTGGGGGTGGGTGGGGAGGTGGTATTGCCCTGGCAACAGCAGGCTGAGCTGGAATGAAAGGAGCCTGACGAGGCATGTACCTACTTTGAAAGGGTCTTCTGAGGCCTGGCTGGGTTGGGGGTCTCTGGAAGAAGGGCAGAGTTGCTCTGAGTGGGGGCTGATCAGGGGCCTGCCATAAAGAGACCAGTTGTTGCCTTATTCCCTGCGTGGGGAAATGGGAGGTGGCTGCCTCCTGCTGCCTATACAGATCCGTTTGTTGGGAAGGGATTGTTGATTTTCTCTGGAGCCAGGGTGTTGTTGGTGCTGGTATCCGCTGGCACTGGATCCACCCTTGACCAGGATAAAATCCTGAGCCTGGAGGGATACTTTCTGCAGGGGGTAATTTTCCTTTTGGGTATGTGTGGGAGGACTTGGATGTTATAACATATCCATTATAGTCTGCATCTCTTGTCTCTCTCTTGAAATTTGATCCTGCTGAGCTGGGCTGTTTCGCTGGCCATCTCCAACTGATACTAGAATGAATTACTCTTCCCTCCTTAAATTGGGAAAGGTAAAAATGGGTTTCATTATGCTCCAGCTTGCCTGGACAGTTTGTGGCTTTGAGGCATAACTTCCCACCTTAAGTTGTTGAAACTCCACTGGTAATTCTGTTAATGATTGGCTTTGGGAGGTAATCCATTGGTTGCTGTCTTGGGAGGCTTCTGATTCAATTGGGGCCTCAATCTTCTAATCTGTCTCCCTTGTAGTATGTAGAGAGCTTGAGAAAGATTTTTGTTCAGGCAGCTTATCCAGTCCCGTCTGACAACTCTCCCATGAGTCTGATCGTCTGGGCCGGGCTCCTAAATCTCCTCTCTCCTCTTCATGCTTCAGTGCCTGCATCACCTCCTCCGAAGGGGGGCTAGGGGATGCAATTTTTGTTCCAGAGGACCCACCCCCCAAGCCCTTCTGTCTCCCCTTCCATCTTTGCTGATTCTTCATATTGATCCATTCCTCGAATCAATCCTGGGGTTCAGCAACCCCTAACAGCTCCCCTCTTAGGAGAGATGGAAGTTTTTAGAATTTCAGAATAATGTCAACATTCCAGGGAACATCCATTCCTGTCAGTAACTCCAAGACAAGCATAATCTCAAAAGTACTTTTATTATAGAATAGCACCTGGCACATCTGTGGAATTCTGAAACTAAAAGTTTCCCAACTTTCCTACAATGTCCCAACCTACAAACCATCTCCTTTTTACTCATCATCACATCACATGAACCAATGCCAAAATATGTTCCATTTCTTTCTGCGCCACACTTTTTAACCTTGAACTATCAAAAGAATTATATTTTCTCTACTAAGAGCTACTCAATTAACATCACCCCCTCCCACTTTCTCCAGCTATGTGGCAGCGATGAATCATGATTCCATAGCTGACCCATTTGGTTAAAACAAAGGGTTCTTTTACTAAAGGTGTTGGTTGCAGTAAAGTCAAGCCAGCTCTGAATTCTCCCATGGTTGCAAGATACAAAAAAGGTTGACCCACACCCCACCCCTCCTCCTATGACCAGTCCTTTTCCAGCCAACCAGAACTCACCAAGATGTTTGAGAACACTGAGATATTTGATGGTATTCCACATATTTCTCGGAGTACTTGGCCTTGGGATGCTGGTACGAACAGGATCCGGCTGTTCTGTTCTTTATCACCTGTCATCCCCCCACTCCTGATTTCCCATCATGTACATAGACAAGCTTTAATGCCCTTTCATCCCCCCATCACCTGTGATGTCAAGATGCCCTGGAGATACCAAGCCGAATCAAGCAGAGCTGACAGTTTCATTTCTTGGTTGCATTCGAAAACCAACACTTATCTGTTTTGTTTTGTTTTTGCAATACATTTTTTATTTTTTATTTTGTTTCAACATATCATTGTGTGAACAATATGGTTCCAGAGTACCTTATATTTTAAAACAAATATGACAATAGTTTTCATCTTTGATACAGTTGACATTCTTATAAGATTTGATCTTAATCTGCATATTTTGTTAAATTATCAATCTTAATTATTCAATATTACAGTATGTTATTTTTACGTCAATCTTTGTATTCTTAATATTACTCCTTTTACTATATAACTATATTAATAATTGTATTTGCAGTGTTTAAGAAATTATATAATTCTGATAACAATTCACAGATTCATATTAATTTATATTTTTCTGTTATTCATATCCTTTTGAATTTTCAATTGTGCCACTATTATATTTAAAGTGTTCCCTTCAGTGGTGCGTTTCAAAATAGTTTACCACCGGTTTGGTGGGCATGGCTTGGTGAGTGCGCTTTGCATGCACACTTTGCACATGCATGCATGCCAAACATGCACTTTGCACATGCGCAGAGGCTTTCCAACTCACCTCCAGCAATCCCTGTAGCTTCAGCAGCTGACACACAGCAATCTGTTGTGCCCCGCAAAGCAGCTGTATTTCAAAAGCAAGGAATAAAGGTCAGTATGGGAGCCCAGGTGGGTGGGTGGGCCCAACAGCAGTTCATCAGAGAGAATCGGTTCTGTCTCCACTGATCTTTGTCATCAGAACAGGGACAAACTAGTAGAATAGCACCACTAGTTCCCTTTCAAGTCACATTGTAATGCAATAAAATAGTATTCATCATATTTACATTTAATATATTGTACAATTCTAATAGTAATATATTTGCTTTTGTTAGTTTGTAATCTTTCATTATCTTATCAGATTCCACATATCTTTCCTTTTCCTACAATAAAATGTTAATATTCATATATTTTTTTTAGCTACTAGGAACATTTGCAATGACAAATTTTAGAATGCCAGGTGACTTTTCTTTCCTTTAATCCTTGGCAAAATAAGTTTTATATACAAGTGTAATGACTAAAATATATATTCTGTGGAAAGAATATACAAGAAGATTATAATATTGGTTCTGAAAAGTTAGAAGCAGACTAAGGTTCCAGATGAATTTGAAATAAGATTTTGAAATTAATTATAAGAAGCCTTCCTTTACTTTTGTTTTGAAGTCTTGAAAAAAAACATGATATTGAAGAATTGTGAATTGTGAGGTTTAGACACTAGAGATAATCAGGAAGTACTAAATATTATAATTAATGGAGAAGAATGTTTAAATTTGACTTAGGAATACAGAATGGACCAACTAAGTTTTAAGTGAATTAAACTTATTACTGATGGTCAATTAACAAACAGTCCAGAAGTAGATTTGATTGGGACAGCATATAAATCAAGTGGGACATGATGTCTCAGTAGTTAAGCTTGAACAAGGCACAATGGGGTGAGTTCATGTTACTTGCCCCAGCTCCTGCCAACCTAGCAGTCTGAAAACATGCAAATGTAAGTAAACAAATAGGCATCACTTTGCTGGGAGGATAAGAACATTCTGTGTGCCTCAGCATGTAGTCATGCTGGCCACATGATCACAGAAGTAACTTTGGACAATGTTGGTTCCCTTGGTTAAGAAAATGGAGATGAGCACCACCCCCTAGAGTCAAACATGACTGGACAGGGGAAATCTTTACTTTTATAAACCAAGTAAGTAAATAAATAAACAAACTCCAATTGGACCTCAAAAGAAAAAGGGCAGGTGACCAAGGGCAAATTTAACTGTCATATATTTGATCTCTAAGGTACATCATGACAGTAAGGACTGATATTAAAAACCATAATAAATATAGGCCTAAATTTTCCTACCATGTCCTTATTTTGAAGGCAATTCATTCTTCAAAGTTCAGGGGGAATTCAAAAAGGACAATTACTAGGGAATTGTTTTTTCCTGCTAGGCAAAGAATTTGCAGATAGTTATTATCCAGTTAGGCATTTCAAGATAATATTGCATGCACCTTTCTGCAATATGGCAAATTTTGCACCATCTCCCATTCTTCTATTGCGTGTATAGACAGGTTGTCAAACCAACCAGAATTTGCAAGAAAGATAAATTGGGAAATCAGCAAGTCCAAGTGATATTAATGTGTACTCCAGTGTCCCGGTGCCCCATAAGCTTAGCAGAAATGATGCTACTTCATGCAAATGGATTTCTGAGTCATGTTTTATTTTCCCAGAATGCCTAAAAGTAAAATTACTTTGGAGACCTTGGATTATTGTGGGAAATAAAAAAGGTAGGTCCTAGCCTTGGAGAGTTGCTGCTGCTACCATTGTTAATAGCTTTATAATCCATTGAAAGAACACTATTAAGGTGCAGATTCAAAGGGTAATAACAAATGCCAAATGCCAAATATCTCCTTTGGAGGAACATCCTTTAACACTGATGTAAATTCTTGTTTTGGGAGCTCCTTCCTGTGGACTTAAATGTTTTTTTTTTAACTTTCACACATCAGAATAAAAAAAACTTTGATTCCATTTGACTGAGTCTTCCAATTAAATCTGCCCAGCAAATTGAATGATCTATTGATCTAAAACATCGCATCGGAACAGGTCAATTTGAATCAATTTGATGATTGCTTTATACAAGGATTAAAAAAAAAATTCAGATACAATCAAGAGAATGGTTCAAATAGTGGATCTAAATAGAACTGTTTTGATGCTTCGTTGTGGAACATTTTGCTTTGAAATGATTTGCTACATTGAATAAAATCACAGAGGAGTTGCATACTGTTGTTATAAAAGATAACCTTAAGGGGCTGGTTGTGGATGACAGTTGCTATTCAAAAGTAGTAACATCAAAATCAAATGGAGAGTGTTGGCTACGTTCTGAAAAGCTTCAGAAAGGAATTGACGGGAAAAAGCATTTTAATTTTTATTTGTTCTTCCTCATCTCCTCTTAGCCCAATATCATGCAAAGTAAAAAACACCCTGCTGGTTGCTGCTATCAGATGTTGTGGAAGTGAACAGATTTTAATTTGGGGCAGATTAGTCAGATGACTGCATCTGTTGTTTATATCATTTGATAAGCAGTCTGCTACAAATCAACAATAATGCGGTTTGGATGTTTGTTAGTTCAAATGACAGCAGATGCCTTGACAGCAGAATATTGAATAGCATACATCAACTTTTCTTTTCTTTTTTGATGTGATTTCTTGCTGTATCTTCTCTGCTATTGACAACAGATCTCCATAGAATGGGGAAAAATTGTTATTTTGTATAGAAGCTTCAATCTCTCTTCAACAAATTACAGCTGATGGTACTAATGAAATAATCTGTATGATTAGCCAGTTCAATTAAAAACATATGAACATAAAATAGACAAATATGACTCCTTCTGCATCAACCAACATCTATTTAGTCCTATATTCTTTTCTCCAATACAGTTGAATGTTTGCTTCTAGGAAGTCCTCAAACCTCTCCTGAAATATTTCTTCCCCCTATTAAATGTTATTCTTTTTATTTAGTTATACCATATATTGTATTACCCTTCAGTTATTACAAAGGTAATTTCCAATCCTAACTGTAATAGATCACTAAATGGATGTTTATTTGAATTTCTCCCCAGCACACATCACTAAGTGCAGATACTGAAAAATATGCAGGGAAGAACACAAACATCTTAATGGTATCTTAGGTACAACTCCATCAAAATATTTTGTTCTGTTTTCCCAATGAGTGAATGCACCAATCTGCGCAGATACAACATCATTAAAGGAACAGAAACTTCAAGCTTGTTAGACAATGATTTGTGCACTGCTTAACTAGGACAAAGAAGTACGCCTGCTATTAAGAACTAAATAATGCAGATAGAATCACACAATGACATACTATAGTTGGATAATAAGAACAAGCAAATCTCTAGGTGAAAAAGACAGTTAGATCAGTTGCTTGGTTACGCTGCTTTAATAGAATAGAATGAATGAGCTGGAAGGGACCTTGGAGGTCTTCCAGTCCAGCCCCCTGCTCAAGCAGGAGAATCTATACCATTTCAAATAAATGGCTGTCCAGTCTCTTCTGAAAAACCTCCAGTGATGGAGCATCCATGATTTCTGGGGGCAAGCTGTTCCACTGGTTAATTGTCCTCACTGTTAGGAAGTTTCTCCTTAATTCCAGGTTGCTTCTCTCCTTGATTAGTTTCCAACCATTATTTCTTGTCCTGCCCTCTGGTGCTTTGGATAATAATTTGACCCCCTCTTCTTTGTGGCAACCCTTCAAATACTGGAATACTGCTATCCTGTCATCTTTAATTCTTCTTTTCTTTAGACTAGCCAAACCCAAATCCTGCAGCTGTTCTTCATATTCATGTTTTAGTCTCCAGGACTTTGATAATCTTAGTTGCTCTTCTCTGAACTTTTTCCAAAGTCTCAACATCTTTTTTGTAGTATGGTGACCAAATTAATGATGAACATTCCCTTCAGTAGTCTGGCATCAAGGCTATACAAAAATAAAAATGAGAAATCTGTGATTCCTTCCACATGTATTGTTGAATTACAACCCCCAACAACTCCATATGTTAGTCTTACTCCAAGTCTAATTTCCCAGGTTAGATATAATGGTATATATGCTTACAATGGCTATAGTCACAAAATTTATTTAACTGGTCTGGTTGCATACATAGAAGTTGTATTTCTATAATATGCTACAGATTTTTAGTTTTAAACATTTTTCTCTCTCTTTCTCTCTCTCCAAAAAAGACTTGGTATATTGGGTTCAAGCATTCTGTTTAGTTTAGTTTAAGTTAAAAGCCTATGCTAACCCTGGGTTAACTGTGTTGTATGAATGCAGCCATTACATCATTGTTAAAAAGGAGTCCCTGTGGATTTTACTCTGCTAATCATTACCGAATATAGAGGAGGAACTCATCTCCGTTTCAAGACCGTTGAGCCAGTGCTCAATGTGGTCATGTGGCCAGCATGATGTCACAGAGTGTTGTTACCTTCTTATCATAGTGGCACCTATTTATTTACTCACATTTGCATGCTTTCGAATTGCTAGGTTGGCAGGAACTGGTGTGAGGATGGGAGCTCACCAGTCATATGGTGCTCAGGTTTCAAACATGGGCTGCCGGCTTTCCAGCTAACAAACCCAGGGTCTTAACTGCTGAGACCCCACACTGCCCACATATTTGTTAAACTGCTTGATTTGATGCTGCCATTTTAAAAAATTGATTTGGTGACAGCTTTTATGCATACTAAAGTATATAACGCATACACTCATTTAAGATGAAGAAATAATTTGTTGCAATAATTTGATTCCTTGAAAATATGATTGTGATTTCTGCATGCAAATCACAAAAACATAATCAATAAAAGCAGAAACAACCATGTATAAACTTATTGTACATAGTGAAAGTCTTGACAGTCTTCCCAATAAAAATCCCAATGAAATCTGCAAGATCTATTTGGAGGTTGGGATGAAGAATCTAGGCATTCCTGGATGAGATATTGGTGCATGAGGTATACATACAGATATGCGCAAGTGTACTAAATATAATGGGAGAAAGTGACTGATAAAAGGAAGTATGGAAAAAATAGAACTCCACCAACATTCTAGTAAATTTATATAGAATTATTTTGAATCCAAAAGCACCCACATAAACCCCACCAGCATCAGAGGAGTGATAGCTTCCACATTTTGCTTATGGACTTTGTGAATCCTTGCTAACCTTCTAAGTTAGGTCCTTGATCAGAGTTAAGGCAGCTAGTTCCTCCTAAGTCTCTCAAGCTCCATATTTGTGATGATTACCCTGTTTGGATCTTGTTTCTAGGAGCCACAACAAACATTTATTATTACTTCTTCACAGCTTGTCATCTTCAGATTCTCACATCTGGATGAGAATCTTCAGTAATTTTCAGGAACGTTTTGTGTGAAACAGAAGGTAACTTGTATTTCTATTAGAAATGAAAAGGTATAATAACCACCAGTTCAAAAATGCTGAGCCATGCTAAGCCATGAGCAGATTCTAAATTCAACATTTGACTATGAATGTTTGCAAGTGAACATATAGTAGAAATTTGACATCACCTAAGGTCCACATATAACATTTCTGATTATTTATGAGATTTATATACAACTTCAAGATAGATGAATTGTAGGCCCTGAAAAGTTACCTTATCAATGTATGTACTTGCTTGTAAGTGTTGTATTGGTCTAGCAAGCTATTGCATTTTGGGGTCAATATTAAGAACAATAGATTTTTAGGTTTTCCAAGCCCTGAGTTCATTAAGCAAGTCCTGCTACCCAAAATATCCAAATCAAGATTCTGAGGAGTTGATTAGATATTTTCCCCCCATTTTATCCAAAAGCTCAGAGATTGTGGAAAACATAATGTTGAATGAAAATGTGTTCAGCCAGTAGAACTCCATTATAAATGAGCATTTGGGGCAATCTGAATCCCATTTCACAAAGCAAAAAAGAGATGGTCTCCAGTGAATTTGTATTTAAATGAAATTCAAACATCTGTGGACTTGGCAGTTTTATATCCCACAAAGTTCCAGTTGAAAGCTTTGGGTGAAGAATGTGCTTACTGGAGCTAAATGCATAACAGAAGAAAACAGATTCCAAATTATATGTAGGAATAAGTGATGCTATTTTGCTGCTTTCTTTGGAGAATGTTAGTTATTACAGTGGATATGAAAATACATCTTAAAACTGGCCATTTTCAGTCCTATCCTTTTAGCATCTCCTTTGCTTTATGGATACTTGTATACTCAGCTGAATATGTTTTTCAATATTGTCACTCCATTTAGATCAGCTTCCTTGAGTTGATTGTTGTCCAGATGTGCAAAAACTCAAACACTTTGAATTTCCAGAATTGTAGTCCCAAAGCAACCAGAAAGACAAAGACTTCATAGGCCATTCTTGACTATGTCTACTACCATATGTTTGCACATAGGATTTGTAAGGTACTTCAGGTACCTTATAATCAACCTGGCATTTTATGAGTGCCAGAAACCTGTATTATACAAATATGTCTCACAGGATTAGCTGAACTCTGAAATCCATCTGATCATGCTGTACAAGCTGTTGATGTAGTCATCATCACTATGTGGCAGTGAATAATTTAATGGGCTGTCAAGTGTGTGTGTGTGTGTGTGTGTGACATGCATGTTGCCCTTTGCAACAATACAGAAGGAAACTTCCTATAAACTAGCCAACCACATTGCCATTAAGCATTCTGCACATTGCATTAAGTCAGCTATGATCATTCTTTGTTAATTACATGCAACTGATTATACAGCTACATATCTGTTCTACTTCTTTTAATAAGCACAGCTGTTTCCTGTCCAGATTTTGATTGGGGAAATTTTCCCATCTCTAATTTTGACATAGGACACTTGGAAAAAAGCAACAACAATTTCAGAGGGCTCTTTGGACACATGCTGTTTAATGCATTTTGACACATGGTGTGCTAGTAGACCTTGGTTTAGCCTTAAACAGTTCTTAATGACATTTCATTCCCTATTAGATAGATCTTTGACCAATGCATTTATAATACACTGCTCAAAAATAAATAAAGGGAACACAAAAATAAGACATCCTAGATCTGAATGAATGAAATATTCTTATTAAATACTTTGTTCATTACATAGTTGAATGTGCTGACAACAAAATCACACAAAAATTATCAATGGAAATCAAATTTAGCAAACCATGGAGGTCTGGATGTGGAGGTACACTCAAAATTAAAGTGGAAAAAAACACTACAGGCTGATCCAACTTTGATGTAATGCCCTTAAAACAAGTCAAAATGAGGCTCAATAGTGTGTGTGGCCTCCACGTGCCTGGATGACCTCCCTACAACACCTGGGCATGCTCCTGATGAGGTGGCGGATGATCTCCTGAGGGATCTCCTCCCACACCTGGACTAAAGCATCCCCCAACTCCTGGACAGTCTATGATACAATGTGGCATTGGTGGATGGAGCGAGACATGATGTCCCAGATGTGCTCAATTGGATTCAGGTCTGGGGAACGGGTGGGCCAGTCCATAGCATCAGTGTCTTCATCTTGCAGGAACTGCTGGCACACTCCAGCCACATGAGGTGTAGCATTGTCTTGCATTAGGAGGAACCCAGGGCCAACCGCACCAGCATATGGTCTCACAAGGGGTCTGAGGATCTCATCTTGGTACCTAATGGCAGTCAGGCTACCTCTGGCAAGCACATGGAGGGCTATGCGGCCCCCTAAAGAAATGCCACCCTACACCATTACTGACCCACTGCCAAACCGGTCATGCTGGAGGATGTTGCAGGCAGCAGAACATTCTCCACGGCATCTCCAGACTCTGTCATGTCTGTCACATGTGCTCAGTGTGAATCTGCTTTCATCTGTGAAGAGCACAGGGCACCAGTGGCGAATTTGCCAAACTTGGTGTTCTCTGGCAAATGCCAAACGTCCTGCACGGTGTTGGGCTGTAAGCTCAACCTCCACCTGTGGACGTTGGACCCTCATACCACCCTCATGTAGTCTGTTTCTGACCATTTGAGCAGTCACATGCACATTTGTGGCCCGCTGGAGGTCATTTTGCAGGGCTCTGGCAGTGCTCCTCCTGTCCCTCCTTGCACAAAGGCAGCAGTAGTGGTCCTGATGCTGGGTTGTTGCCCTCCTACAGCCTCCTCCACAACTCCTGATGTACTGGCCTGTCTCCTGGTAGTGCCTCCATGCTCTGGACACTTCACTGACAGACACAGAAAACCTTCTTGCTACAGCTCGCATTGATGTGCCATCCTGGATGAGCTGCACTACCTGAGCCACTTGTGTGGGTTGTAGACTCCATCTTATGCTACCACTAGAGTGAAAGCACTGCCAGCATTCAAAAGTGACCAAACCATCAGCCAGAAAGCATAGGAACTGAGAAGTGGTCTGTGGTCACCACCTGCAGAACCACTCCTTTATTGGGGATGTCTTGCTAACTGCCTCTGCTTTCCATCTGTTGTCTATTCCATTTGCACAACAGCATATGAAATTGATTGTAAATCAGTGTTGTTACCTAAGTGGGCAGTTTGATTTCACAGAAGTATGAATGACTTGGAGTTACATTGTGTTGTTTAAGTGTTCCTTTTATTTTTTGAGCAGGGGGTAAAGCTTGTACATGGAACAAAATTTGAATTATATTGT
This sequence comes from Pseudonaja textilis, assembly GCF_049901715.1. Taxonomy (NCBI): domain Eukaryota; kingdom Metazoa; phylum Chordata; class Lepidosauria; order Squamata; family Elapidae; genus Pseudonaja; species Pseudonaja textilis. The sequence continues at coordinate 9,862,573 of NC_141998.1, read as the reverse complement.
TGCTTACAAAGGTTAAAGATACTGAACACTCTTGGGATACTCTGAATGACAATTATTGTGATGGGGCAGAATGTATTCTATGATGTGAGCTAACAGATAGATGATTTTCCTTTTGGATGGTGTTTTCTGTCTACAGTGTACATTTTTACAAAACCAGCTCTAAAGCTCTCCAGCCATTGATGTCCCTCAGTCATTGCTAAGGAAAAGGCACCTTTCAGGCATATCCTATAGAGTGAGATTTATGGAAAGGACTGAAAAGGGATCCAGAGCAGAGCAACATAAGTTAAATGAACATCTTGTTTCAGTCCAAGGGGCTCCTCTTTCAAGCACATACAACTACAAGACTCAAGTCCATGGTTTTTATGAACCAAGAATCCAAAGCTAAAACCAATCCATGGTTTCAGATTCCACCTTTTCTGAAATAAATAAATAAATAAATAAAGATAGTTATCCCATATGAAGCAGAAATAAACATGTCTCGGTTATACTTAGTGACAGATCTCACTAAGTATATGGAATGTCAGAACAGCTAGTTAATGGGAACAACAGAGATGTCAGCCTATTCACCATTTTTTCACCTCCTACAATATTTGGATTTAGCTGTAATCCACATTAGTCTGGGGAGAAATATTGCATCTATCTCAGACAAAAATATTTTCAATCTGGCATGTTTTGTGGGGAATGCAGATTGAAAAAGAGAAAAATCACAGACATTTTCTCAAAGCAACATCTTATCTGCAAGTTTGGCTCAGCTCATTGCTGTATAAAAGACAATTTGGTTTGCTTCTTCCAATCACTTGTTCAAAGTGACATTTGTTTTCTGAATCAAACTTAACACTCAAAGATAAGGAAAAGCAGTGCAGGTTCAAACCAAATGCCATTTGTTTTATTATTATGGTTCATTGCAGAGTCAGACAGAATGTTCAAACTGGAATTGGCATTTTTATCCACCTATTAAGTTCTTCCAAAGGACCTGGGATAGGAAGATGTTGATGTTTGATATTATTATTTTTCTCAGAATGAAGTAAGCTCTATCTTCACTCTGTAAATAGCATATATCCCTAGCTCTATCATCTATTTCAGTGGTCACCAACCAGGGATGACTGGTGGTCTGTGAGAAAATGTTGGTGGTCCTCAGAGAAATGTCACCCCCAAAGCACCCCCCCACCAAAGTTTAAAAGCACCCCCAAAGCAATTAATCCAGGCTGCATGGGAACACAAGGCTGTGCTGCCCACATGGCCAACAGGAACATAAGGCTTGCATTGTGAACAACACAAGATAGTGGGGGATGGGGGGAAAGGACGGAGGGGAGGAACTTACCCCACATGTCTCACCTGGCCACTGGGCTGCTTCTTTCTGCTTCTTTCTTCTTCTGCTTTTGGCTGCACGCAAGGAAAGCAGCATGATGTCTTTCTTTCTCTCCCCCAAACTCCACCAGAAATGAATCTTTGGGACCCTGCAAGGCATCCTGGTACAAGAGGCTGCGCCGGCAAAGACTCATTTCTGGCGGACTTTGCAGGAGAGAAAGAAAGACTTCTGCTGCTTCTGCTGCTTTCCTTACATGAAGCCAAAAGTCTCTCTCCCCTGCCCCGAGAATGGAGCTAGAGACGGTAAAGAATAATCGATCAGTAGGAAAATGGGGTGGGGAATTTTCTTGCAGACTTTTTTGGGGGATTTTTCCAGGGTCTCTGGTATGTGGGATTTAAAATTATGATTTTGGTGGTCCCTCAGGTCCAAAAGGTTGGAGACCCCTGATCTATTTGATATCTATTTTTATCTATCTATGTCTCTATGTCTCTATATGTATATCTATGTTTGTTCAACAAACATTCAGAGTTGAAATTCTGTCCCTCTCATGATGGAGGAAGTCAACTTGGTTACCATAATATGAAAAGAATGTTAAGACTCTAGAAAGAATTCAGAGAAGAGGAACACAATGATTAAGGGATTGGAAGCTAAAACATATGAAGAACAGTGCAGGAATTGGCTATGTCTAGTCTAATGAAATAAGGACTAGGAATTATATGATAGCAGTCTTCCAATATTCTTCAAAGTACCTTGAATGCAGGAGAAGAAGCAACAGATGGAAACTAATCAAGGAGAGATCCAATCTAGAAATAAGGAATAGAATAGAGTAGAGTAGAGTAGAGTAGAGTAGAGTAGAGTAGAGTAGAGTAGAGTAGAGTAGAGTAGAGTAGAATAGAATAGAATAGAATAGAATAGAATAGAATAGAATAGAATAGAATAGAATAGAATAGAATAGAATAGAATTCTTTATTGGCCAAGTGTGATTGGACACACAAGGAAATTGTCTTGGTGCAACTGCTCTCAGTGTCATAGTAAAGAGACAATGCAATTTGCTTAAATGAAGGATTTCTCATTTCCATAAAATGTCTCCCAATTTCAAACTTGTTACTTGATAAAATCAGGAATTGGTAGGCAAATGTTCTTGACATGGCTTGCCCTAACTTTGAGCAAGCAAGGCCAAAAAAAGCAAGTGGTATCTGTACTTCAACATTCCTTAAATTTGGGGTGTGTTGGGTGAAGAAAACAGTTGCACTTTTTCCTGCAGCATTTGATGTAGCTTTGGGTGACCTGGCCAGTGCCAACTCATAAAGCACAAGAGATTGTGGGATGAAACAAAGCAATGCAACATGATCAATTTGCTTCATTGTTAGAAGTGAGATGGTTGCGTTGCCTCATGAAGCAGCTTGGAGGGAGCATTTTGCTCAAAATTTCATAGACACAAAGCCTTCTTTGAAGACTTACACAGCCTTGATAGTAAGTGCTTCTAAGAAATATATGCTTCTGAATAATGGCAATTATTTAATGACCTGAGTAGATATTTTAGCAAGAAGACATTGAGAAAACTACAATAGATGTTATTTCAACACTTGACTTTTCTAAAACCTACTGACAGAATTCTGCTAGCTACAACATCTTGTAAAAGTGGACTCTGCAGATGTGGGAAAATGCTAGGATGAAGAAAATGAAGAAAACATCTTGTAAAACTATCACCAAAATGTACACAATACAAAACATAATGGCAGAGCTTCTGGATATTGTCTTCCATATCCATTTCATTGCATGTTCTGCCCTTAACAGGAGTTATCAATCTATCAAGCATCTGTTCCTTCCAATACCTACAAACATGTTCATTTGCAATGCTGTCAATTGTCTTTTCTTGCTGCATGCATTTATGCATATAAAAATATGGGAGGATCAGACTATTTCAAGTCAGTGATGCTCTTATATTCATTCATAGTTGGTCCTGCCTTGTTTATTTAGTAATTGATTTTTAAAAAGTACAAATTAAAAAAATAACCACAAAAATAGAAAACATTGAAAATTTGTTGTATTTAAAATATATTACTGATGTGTTTTTTCTGAATATTTTTGTATGAATGTGTATGTGTTGCATTTTTTGGGTTTTGGGCTTTCCAGATTCTTCCATTTTAATTTTGAGCAGAAGGAAAGAAAGAAGCAAGGTCAATGTGTTGTAGTTATTTTGAATCCCTTAATAGAAAGATTAAAAAAAATATTCCAAGATTGTGTTGTCTAAAATTAGAAGATCTCTCTGTGAAGATCCTATTATCACAACTTTTCTACAAGGTTTTATCTCAATTTTGAAAGATTTAGTGGATAGGTTACTGTAGGGCAGCGGTTTCCAATTTCTGGGCTGTGCAAGCAAATGAAATTTCATCCACACATGTGTGGGAACTAGGTAGCATGTCAAACCACCCCATGGTTTGATTTCCATGGAATCTGTCCCTGGTGCCCAAAATGTTGGGTACTGCTTCTCTAGGACAGCCAAGTTTGGATACAGAAACCCAGGTTATCATTAGATTAACCTTTGTTAGCTTCAAAGCCTGCAGTTCTCAGAATATAATGAAACAGGGGAAATTAGTTTATCCATATGTAAAATTGACTCTGTTTAAAACTAAATCTTATTTATGTTACATATAGTTTGCTAGGTCAAACAGAACAGTTTTGGAGTTTCTATTACACACAAAATTCCCCTCCTACAATCTAATTAAACATGTGGCATGAAGAGGATTTTTGAGTCTTCTAGCAAGATCTACATATTTGGCATTTATTATTAAATCAGTATGCCTCTAAACCAAAACAACAACTCTACCTTAAATTAGGAAAGGGCAAGCGTACAACAGAGGAACTGATGTGTTAATCTAGACCAGGGGTGTCAAACTCAAGGCCCTTGGGCTGGATTCGGCCCATGAGGTGCTTACATCTGGCCTGAGGGGCCACCCTGGAAACAGCAAAGGAATGGCCTGCAGTGTCTCTACCAGTTGAAAACAGCTCAGGTGACTGCGATGGCCTCCTGCAACCCTCTGCCAGCAAAAATGGAGCTTGGAGGGCTGCCCACCCTGGCCACACCCACCTGGTCCCCAAGGTCAAATGCAACACTGATGCTGCCCTCAATGAAATCGAGTTTGACACCCCGGTTTAGATTTGATCTGAGAACAATAATGTCACTAATATCCCAAAGGTGCTTTTTCAAGAGGCAACTGGACTTTCTTTGTTTTTCCTTGCAGACATTTTGCTTCTCAGCCAAGAAACTTCTTCAGAACATCTTCAAGGGAAAAAAAAAAAAGCAAGTCCAGTTGCTGCTTGAAAAAGCAGCTTTGGGACAATCATGACCTCAATGACTGAGAATCTCTACAGACAATGTCACTAATATGAACTATTTTTCCATATATAAAATTAAAGAGAGAATATACTTATATCTATCTCTAAAATTTCTATTTGCATAGGCAATTGTTGCTACAGCTTGGAGTTGATTTCTGCACATTTCTTGAGACATTAACCCTCATCATGCGTATCTAGTTGAAGATGAAAAGGTAGGTGCAATTTCCTATTTCTTCAACAATGAAGCATAGCTTCATGGTCAAGTTTAAAATCACCCTAAAGCGAGCTGTTAGCTGAACCAAAGCTTTTCTCCAACTCATTAATGTTTCTAACCCATTAGATTTTAACAAGGCTAATTATCTAGTCAATCCAATTATCTAAGCAGAAGCAGCACATATATTGAGAAGTCAAGAAAACCAACACATCTGAAGTAAATGACTCTCTCCTCCATTCACAAAAACTATCTTAAGTCAATTTCATATTCTGATTTTCTGTTTGAGACCCATGCAACCATATGTCCATAATATTAGTCCATACGATGATAAATGAAAATTTTACTAGTTGAGCAAACTCCTATTAGGAAGATGAGGGTTGATTTTTTTTACCCTTATTATTTACTTAAATGGTTAATAGAAAGACAGCACTTAGTGTGTTTCTTTAATGAGAAACAATGGTTCATTAGTTTAAATTGCAGTCAGTTGCCAATAAAAGTTTAGCCCAAGATGGAAGAATAATAAATGTTATTTTCAGAGCACAATAGAAAGCAAGTGCACGTGAATGTAGGATTTTTCATGTATTTATGTGCATTATAGATACCTCTAACAGATGGGATCGAAATTGTCACCCAATTTAACTCTAGTGAAATCACAACTGCCCAAATATGACTTATCTGTAATAAGTTCTGAAAAGACAAAAATAATCTGAGGGTCGTGATAAAGGAAAAGAAGCTGTAAATTAAAGATTAAATATTACTGTGCTCTTGATATAATCTCTCCTATTTAAAAATGACAAAGCAACTCCTTTCCTGTGTTTCTCATAGCAGTAATGATGAAGCCAAGGAAAATAATCTGTTGAATTTCTAGAAATTGCTTTGGAAAAAATGGTAGCACACACAACTTCTACTGCATTCCCTGTTATTTCTTCTTTATGAACTGCTATATAAATTACAGGATTTTTTTTTTATAAACCCATTCCTTATTAATTCCATATTTACTGCAACAGGTGGTTAATGACTCAAAGAAATAAAAAGTCTGCTAATGTAATTACACAATTACTGTTGTGCCAACATTTGTTTTAGTAACCTATAATAATAACAGTTGCTTTATTCTGAGTCTTTTTTTAATGTAAATGACTTTATAGTAAGTATTTACACAATAGTTTTATTGCAGATTTCTTTTTTGGCATGTTTAGTGTTTAGTTTCTAATCTTATTTTGAATATTAATGATAGAAATGGAGAAAATATTGATATAATTAATTGTTCCTACTTGTAATCATTCATGAAGCAATATTCAATAGTGAGAAAATACATTTGGAGATCATAGACCGAGCATATCTACTTATCAAAAGCTAGCATATCAAACGCTTGGTTCAAATAAGGCATGTCCAGCCCATGCAGCCCTGGACAGCTAGTAATGCAGCTCCACAAGATTTATAAAAATAAAAATAAAGGAACTTTGTAATTATATGATAATTTCAAAAACCAAATATGGAATTGTGCATATCAAAAAGGCAGTCAAAATTGCATCAGATCAAGTCAGAAGCATCTGACTTGATTTGACAACTTGAAACGAATTGTTATTTTAATTCAGAAAATCAACTTGGAGATCTGGTTGACTTGCCTATGGATTAAAATACTGAATGGACTATTTCCATACTCCAAGAACAAAAGTCCCAAACATATATGCATAAGAATTGATACAATGACACTATATAAACTCCTACAGCACTTTTGCAAGCTTACAGTTACCCATGACTTTTGAATGGCTTGGCAAGGAGTAAAGGATAGTATAAAAAGAGCTAGGAAAAATATGATTGCTTCCCATGTATTTAATGTTGATGTGATCACTGTGAGATGGGTGGCAAATAAATGTAACAATATTAATAATATAATATATTCAAATATAGCAATATATCAGCTGAGAAAGCAAAAGGAGAGAGAGAGTTTTCTTATTAGGTTTGTAATAAGAGCAGACATATATGATTACATAAAATATATATTATTTTTGTCTTAGTAAAATATGTCATCCATACAAATTGCCATATTGAGAAGGGGATTAAATTGAGCCATTTAGTAAACAGGTTCATCTGAAATACTAAATTAAATTAAGGCTTAGTTTCAAAATCAAATTTAGACCTAGATCAGTAGCTTTTATGCAGAAACAAGTATGCATGAAAGGAGAAATTTTCTGCCTGCTGTAGATGTTATTGCTATTAATCTAGTTAATTAGAGAAGAAAACAAAACAAATTACTCTTAATAAGTTTTTCAGACAAGATTTATTGTTAATTTATGAACTCATTGATATCTATTTATATTATCTTTTTTCCCAAATTAAATTTGTATTCCAGAGAGTTTTGAAATGACCTTTATTTGTTTACTAAGCAGTTCAGCCCTAAGCTTGGATGCTAGTTTTTCATCCATTAAAGGAAGAAAACTGTAAGCGTGATCATCACACAACAATACATGGAAGTTTGGATCTTAGCTTGAAGGGGGCATGAAAATCGGTCAGTGTCTTTATGGGAGTAGAAGATGCAACACAGCATCCTGAATCTTATGCTATAAATGTAATGCCTGCATTTACTAAGAGAACATCAATAGAGATTCTCAATCATGCAGGTCAAGATTGTGCCAAAGGTGCTTTTTCCAAAAGGCAACTGGAGTTTCTTGTTTTTTTCTTTGAAAATGCTTCACTTCTCATCCAAGAAGATTCCTCAGTTCTAACTAAAGAAGCTAGAGTTAAAACTGAAGAAGCTTCTTGGATGAGAAACGAAACGATTTCAAAGAAAAAAACAAGAAAGTTGAATTATCTTTTTGGGGAAAAAGCACATTTGGGATTACTAGGAAAGATATTATACCTCTTTTGGACTGTATTGGTTTTGCCTGGGCTAAACCTTTTCATATTCTTCTGTATTCCTCATCTAAACTTCTAAATTTTGGACGTCTGAATTGTACAATCCGTATTTCAAAGATTTAGATGTTCCTTTTCCTCCTATTTATATCTGTATAAATAATAAAATTGATTTGTTGACTTCTCAGTTTTGGTAGAGAAATTCTATGGCACTTTTCCCAACCAATTCTTATTCAACCCAGGGAAAGAGAAATTTCTTTACAAATTACTTTAATGGAGAAGATAAAATGGTTAGAATAACATGGGTAGCATATGATGTTCTTTCATTATTTACTTATGAAATTACCAAGCAATCTCTATGGATATCCAGAGTTTCCTTGGCAAGATTATGTTAATATAACTTCTCAGTAAAGTAGAATTAGTTCATCTGGACATGCTTCCTACCTTCCAAGGCTGACATCAGTTTTGCAAATCTGAAAGGCCATTTCTCCCACATCATCTTTACAGACCAAGAAACTAGGGGTGAGGGAGCCCTTCTGAGATGCGGTTGTTTTTTCCTGCCTTATATGACTGATTAACTCATCTGACTTTGACTATTATGCACCTTGAGTTCATGTAGAGTCAGTCTCAGGGGCTGCCTTTTTCTGTTTTCAGTAAAAGGAAAAATGCTAGTGAGCCCTGCTATGTTTATAGGACATAAAAAGGCTTATCTGGAATGTAGGAAATGAAGAGGCTATTTCTCATTTTGGGGTGTTGCTAATGACTGACTGCCTTTCTCTTTGTTATTTTCTCAAGCAGCCATTAACCTTGCTTCACTCACCATGGCACTTTTTCATCTTCCTTTGTTTTGCTTTCTCTGTTCAATACCTTGGTTTAAGAATCTCCAGGGGCAGCTGATTAATGAACCTTCAATGTTCCATCTTAAGCCCAGAAATGGAACAGAAACTTCTGTTTTATTTGATCTGGTATAATTTACAGCTACTGTCTTCCTATTCCAAGGTGTGCATGCGTGTCTCTCTCAGTGTGTGTTCCTGAAAAATAATAATCACAAATACATATACCCTGTGAGGCTAAAGAGAAAGTGTTAACACCATTATATATGGTAGATACTATTTGCCATTCAGAAGTCACAGATCCAGCTTTATTTTTGAGAAGAATAGTAATATCATTTAGACTTAAATACTGCTTCACAGTGCTTTATAGCCCTCTCTAACCAGTTTACAGTCAGTATAATGCCCTCAACAATCTGGGTCCTCATTTTATTGAGCTTGGAAGGATGGAAAGCACATTGAGCTGGTCAGGATCAAACTGCTGAACTGCTGGCAGCCAGCAGAATTAGCCTGCAGTACTGCATTCTAACCACTATGCCACCTTGAAAATATTGAAAAGTGACTCTTAGTAATCCATGTTTTATATAGATACATCTCTATGACATGGAGTTTAATGACCACCATCAGATATTTTGGATTCTTTTCCAAGCCCAGTTCAGAATCTGATGACCGAACAGAGCATAACTTTGCTCCTTACTTTACATTATTTGTTCTGCAGCAATTTCTTTTTCCTTAGACACCTATTTGCTCTCTGAAGAGCAAAAGCCTCTTTGATCATGCATGAGTACATCCCACCTCACTTTCAGTAAATATACAAGGGACACTAATAATATTATACAACATTTTGAAATGAACTCAAACAGTTCACATTTTCAAGGTTGCTATGCTAAGTGGAAAATATTTGTCCTTTGGATTTTTCTCTTAGCTGAGAAACTAACTGAAGTTTTGAAGTATTACAAATATCAATGATCAGACTTATGCATGTGTAGTATCTGTGAAAGTGAAAGATACTGTTTATATCTACAGGTAGGCCCAATTTATGACCATTTACTTAATGACAGATTGACTTACAACAGCACTGAAAAAAATGACTTATGACCAGTTCTCAAACTAATGACAATCACACCTTTCCTGCAGTCACTTGGGTGCCTAGCAATTGACATATCTTTATGATGGGTGCAGTGTCCTGAATTTATGTAATCACAATTTGGAGGGCTTCTGACAAGCAAAGTCAATGGGAGAAGATGGCTCAACAACTACAGTTTGATGTCTATGGAGATTCTCAGTCATCCAGACCATGGTTGTTCCAAAAGTGCTTTTTCAAAAGGCAGTTGGACTTTGTTTTCCTTGAAGTTGTTTTGCTTCTAATCCAAGATGCTTCTTCAGTTCTGACTGAATGGTAGAGGATTGATATTCCTTGCAGACTTCTGATCATTAGCACTCTTTCTGAGAGTTGTTGAGGCCACTTGGAGGTTTATCTGTGCCCTCGGGGTTACCTGAATAGTGCAAATGGCTGTGGAACCTTTTGAGAACTGCTGAAAGGACTGTGTTGTAAACAAAAGATAGGTGGTGTCATATCCGTCCCACTCTGTGGAGAGAGGGGTGTTCAAGTTTAGACTCAGAGAGGAGCGGGGAGGGAGAGGTAAGGGGGAGAGAGAGAGCACTAACAATCAGGGGACTGCAAGGAATATAAATCCTTCAATTCTCCACCATTCAGTCAGCACTGAAGAAGCTTCCTGGATGAGAAGTGAAATGTCTTCAAGCAAAAAACAAGAAAGTCCACAGTTGCCTCTTGAAAAAACATTTTTTAGACAAACACAGACTGATGAATTGATTCATCACATTTTTGTACTGCCTATGTCACATAAGTGACTCTCGGCAGTATGCTTAATGACCACAGCAAAAAAGGGTCAAAAATTTGAGTATGACTCATTTAACGACACCATTGCTTAGCAATAGAAGTTATAGCTCTTTTTATGGTCATAAGTCAAAGACCACCTGTACTAAGAAGTTTTGTAGGAGTTGGTTGAAAGAATTGATGTCAGTGCCCAGGATGGTATCAAACAGATCCATTATTTCTTCTAAGGAATGAACACAGGGGTGGGATTCTACTGGTTCATACTGGTTCTATAGAACTGGTTGTTAACATGACTGGTAGTTCTAAGCACTGGTAAAATGGACACCTGGCTCACCCTGCCCCTCTCTGCTGCTCCTACGCTCCAAAAACTGGGATATGATATTTTTACTGCGCATGCGTGACATTTTTTGCACATGCATGACAATCCTTCCCTCATTCTCCCCTGCCCGCCCCTTCCTACGCTGGTCCTGGCCCCCACCCCTATCCACCGCTCCTATGCTCCAAAACCATGGTTTTTTTTAGTGTGCATGCATGACATTTTTCTTGCATGTGTGACAATTCTTGCCTCATTCCCCCCCGTCCACCCCTCCCTTCATGACCCAGTTATTCGTTATTGTGCATGCGTGACATTATGTCCATGCGCAACTATCGGGGACAGCATTCTCCCCTGCCGTCAGCTCCACTTCACAGTTCTTGGCCCAGTCAGCCATTATTGCACATGCAGGACATCGCGCACATGTGTGATAATAGCTGACTGCCTTCTCCCCGCCTGCCCCACCCCACCCCTACTTATAGTACATGTGTGCTATTTAGAAAATTTTCATGCTCAGCGCCATCGCTCACACCAGCACAGTTTCAGCAGCAACAGCAGCCACAGCAGCAGCAACAGCTGAGGCAGCTAGCCAGTCAGCCAGCCAGCCATCACTGCCTGCCTTCTGCTGCCCTGCTGAGTGAGTGAGAGCAAGCCACAAGCCCCGGTTGCCACCGCCACTAACTGCCCTCACACAGCTAGCTTGCCTAGCAGGCCCTGCCTTGCCCGGCCTGCCTCCCAGTCTTGCCTGCCTTCCTTGCCTGGACTGCCTTCCACGCAGCTGCCATTAAAGAAGATGCAAGCTCCAGCTGTCACCGCTAGCCATCCTCACCTGCCTTGACTGCCTACCCTGGCCTCCGAAGATGCAGATTGGTAACTATGACCTCCAATGCAATGCCCACCTCCCTGGCCAACACTCCCTGACTTTCCTGCCACCTTATTCCCTAGCCCATGGCCCTCCATTGTTGCTGCCTTGCCTGCCCACCATTGATCGGTGAGTGAGGAGGCAAAGCAGCAAGCACTGTTGGTTCCCAACCTCCTCTTCCTGCCGCTGCTGCCAGCCCTGGTCATGTGCCAAGTCCCAGGCCGGCCACTGTTGCCTTACCTACCCGGCGGCCACCATCTTGGCTAGGCCGGCCAACAGCCGCCATCTTGGCTAGGCCAGCCACCATCTTGGCTAGGCTGGCGCCACCTTCCCTTGCCCTCTGTGGCCTAAGTGTTTCTGCCTTGCCTTCCACCATGTATTGGTGAGTGAGGAGGCAAAGCAGCAAGCCCCACCAGTTGCTTACCTTCTCCTGCCACCACCGCCGCCGCCAGCCCAGTTGGGTGCTGATTCCCGGGCCAGCCGTCCTCGCCACAGCAAACTTGAAGACTGAGGAGGACCCCGGTGTAGCTGGCTAGCCAAGTTGCCTGCCTCGTTTTTGGTAAGTTGCTTTTTTTATTTATGTATTTATTTATTTTTTCGTATCTGTTTTTGTTTTTATTAATCATAAAAAAGCAGATGCTAAAGAAATAAATAAATGCATAAAAAATCATTTTACTATTCATCTTGATGTTTCTTTCTCCTTTGCTTTTTCCTATTAGCAACAATGTAACATAAATGGAAACAAAATGTTACATTGCTGTTATGTATAGATACTTGTTTCTGATTTGGGATTTTTCCTAATAGGAAAAAGCAAAGGAGGAAGAAACATCAAGATGAATAGTAAAATAATTTTTATTTATGTATTTATTTATTTTTTTAGCATCTGTTTTGTTTTTATTAATCATGAAAACAAAAACAGATACTAAAAAATAAATAAATACATAAATAAAAAAGCAACTTACCAAAAATGAGGCAGGGAACTTCTTGTTACATTGTTGTTATATATTATCTGTTTCTGCTTAAATCAATATATAGCAACATCAATGTAACAAAAACCTGCATGCATACATAAATGGATTTTTTTAAATAAAAGTTTTTTTATTTTTTTTAAACACAAACATAAACAAAACAAACATAAAACATAAACCATCTTCAGTTACATACAGTATGTCGGTTGGTACAAATCACTTGTGCACAATCTCTGCAGTCTTTCCCTTCCAATTTGCTTTAATCCTTGTATCATAAATCCACAATATATATTTATATTATTATTATTATTAATTACTTACTAAACTTATTAGTATTATTACTACTATTAATTACTTACTAGACTAATATTACATCATTTTATGTGAGCAAATCACAATTTTTACTTACTTTATAATGTTCATTTCATCTCCACCAATCTATTCTATAACAATATATCCTTACCTTACTTCTGTAATTCTATTACACCTCTATTATATTATATTATAAAATATTTCATAAATGAAAAAGCAAAGTAGAAACAAATATCAATAAGTACAGCAGTGTAACAGAAAAATTATTTAAATTTCTTTATATTGGTTTATTTCTAATTTTGTTAATTATATCAACATATTTATAATTATCAACCTTCTGTATTTAATTCATACATAGCAATGATCATTTTCCATCTAATTTCTACCTCTTATCTCTATCCATTTCTGCACATTGTAATTTTTTAATTTCATTTTTATCTATGGGGATCTCTTCGTTTTTCCATTGTTGTGCAAACATAATTCTAGCCGCTGTTAACATGTGTAACATTAAATATTTATTGTACTCCCTTTATTTATGTGGGTACCAACAAAAATATTTCTGGTTTTAAAATTTAAATCTATATATTGCTTTACCATTTTTGCTAACCTTGACACTACATCCTCTTGAATGGCTACACTAGCAGAGCACAATACTGAATTCATATATTCCATTTTTTAAAACTGAGGAATAAATTTCAGAAAAAGAATTCAGTATTGCTCTGCAAATGTGCCCATCAATTCCATTCATAATCTAACTTCTTAGATGATTTTGTACTATTATCTTTTTTTTGTACTATATATATCTGCATAAGGCTGTAAAAAGCTTCAGTATATTTTTAAGCTGCATTCTAAAATGGTTAGGTGACCAAACATGGCTACCCCTGGCTTCTCTCTCTCAGCTATAGAGAGAGTATTCCATTAGGGACTGTTGGTCCAAGTAAGTAGTCTTGGCAAGGAAAGATTTTTGTGCCACTACTGGCACAAAATAACAAACTTCCTTGGTTTGTTAATAGTATTTCCATTTTAAGTGTTTCTTTTTTCAATTAATGAATTGTAATTATGAAAATATCAGCCGTTCTTTTATATACAAAGTGCAACATCTTTTTTATAGACTGTCATTTTCAAATCCACTTTCAGTTCCATCTCAGTCTTGTCTGGTGAAACTTGTTTCTCTTCTATAATATCTTTTAAACACTAACTAGCTATAGTGTCAGGGACTCTTAAAGGTAACTGAATGTTACTGATCTCTATTCCTCACCTGCTTTCTTTGCTTGCCACTGCCTTCACCACTCAACTTACAACAACAGAGTCCAAACCACTACATTGTTGATTTTTTTTTTGTAGCTTATTATCAAGATGAACAGGCAAATGAGTTTGTCTGCTTTCTTCAGCAAGAAAACAAAAGGAGATCCAAAAGAGTCACAACCACAACCATTGGAGGATAGTGGTGCCAGCACATCATCCACACCACGACCAGAGAAAAGAACCAGCACATCATCCACACCACGACCAGAGGAAAGAACCAGCACATCATCAGGTACTGGAAGAACTGAATCAGACATTGAAGGGAACCTTCCTGACTGCTGGACACCGCAGCAGTACAATAATTTTAGGGGAAAATATGATGGACTGGATGTTTCCCAGAAAAAAATATGTTGCAAGCATTGCAGAAGATTTGAAATTTCAACCAAAGAAAAAAGTGTCCACGGAGCTAAGGAGTGGAAGAATTACCAAATTGAACCATCAGGAAAGAGTAAAGAAATACAACAAGCTTCCCTCAGAAAGAAATTGAAGGAACATTTCTCATCTAAGGCTTACATCTGTACAGAGAAGTTGAAGCAATGTGAGCAGGATGTCATAAGCAAAGGAATGGAGAAGATATCTGGGTAGTACATGTAGAGTGTTTACTACAGTGTATAGTCTGGCACAAACGTGCAGACCATTTTCATATATGGAAGATCTGATTGAATTACAAATAGCAAATGGGTTAGATTTGGGAACAGGGGACAACCCTAGCTATATGGCGGGCTTATCCAGTACTACATCAGTTTTTCTGTTCAAATAAAAAATACTCCAGTATGGCTGCCTGTCTTGAGAACACATATTTTCTCACTGATTTGGCCTTGATGATTGATGTGCTAACTGAAGTATCTCTCCTTTCTAATGCATTGCAAGCAACAAACATAGACATTATAAAGGCTGAAAAATTTGTGATAAGATCAATTAGATCATTTGAAATGCATATAGAGGAAAAGGGTGCATATGAAAAAAGGTTGATGAATTAATTACTTCAGAAGCCTTTAAAAATATAAATTTTATACAAAATCATCGATGAAAAACTTGCTCATGAAACTTCCTCATAAAAAACTTGTACAAAGCATTGTAACTAATTTCAAGAAAAGATTGATGGATTGTGAACATTTAAAAACAAGCTGCCAATTTAAAGACCAATTAAAATTAAACCAATTAAAATTTCTAAATTATTTGGAGCCAGATTATTGGAACATTGAAGAAGTGGTGTTCCATGGAGAGCATCTGAAGAACAATTAGTTGCATTTGGTGAAATTTTCAATTATGAAATCAATATTAATGATTATCGTGATTTCATAGAAAATGTACTAAAAGATTCTAAAAATTGTACAATTCCTTGCAGCGTTAAAAAGGCTAGAGATATTATTAAAACTTCTGCAGTCAGTTCAACAGAGGTGGAAAAGGGCTTCTCACAGATGAACATAATATGTTCAGAGGGCAGAAGTCGCCTTACAGTTTCCAATATTAGAAACCTCCTGACCATCATTCTAATTGGCTTACCTCTGAAAGAATCGGACCCTGTTCTTATAGTAAAGAAGTAGTTACGGGCACATCACACAGCTGATGATGCTCATGTTAAACACAAGAAAACTGTAACTCGGGACGATAATAGAAAAGCAATTTGGCTGTACTTTAAATAAGTTTTATTGATTTGTAAACTTTATTATGTAATAGTTTTTGATTAATATTTTAAAATGTTGTAACAATATAATTTTGTGTACCTTTTTATTATTTAAGTATTAAAGACATGACATAATAAATTAGCTTTTGTTTTGGTATATCTTTTTTTAATACTTAGTCATTAGGGCAAAGAAGTGATGTTGAGTTGGCCTTGCCCAGCCTTCCTTGTAGCTCCTTGTAGCTGCCTGAGCCTCACCCAGCCCTCTCCAGGGCTCCCCAATCCTTGGAAACTGGCAAAAACACTTGCTAAGCAACTGGCCATTAAGTGAGGACCTGGTCATTAAGCAAGGACCGTTTACATTTGGTTTGCCAGTCACATGGCCACCTGGTCATGCCCACCCCAGTCCCATGCCCACCAAGCCACAAATTAGGCCATGCTCACAGGACCGGTTGTTAAGAAATTTGAATCCCACCCCTGAATGAACCAAATATCTTTCCATTATTAAGAAGACATCTGCCTTGATCCAAAAAAGTGACAAGAACTTCTACTTTTAAATTAATAAACACTGCATTTTAAGAGTAACTGAAAGCTTCATAAAATATGGATTTAGGACATTGCTGATAAATGATTAATGTAGAGGGCTATCCCAAGTTTTACTCCTGATACTGTAATATAATTTTTAAAAATAAAAAAATAAAAAAATGTCATATAATCCTACTGAATCATTAAGATTAGAACGGTGCAATTTTCTAAACAGCCATGTCAGTATTTCAAAGTTATTAAAAAATGGATTAGAAAAGTGGCCCATCAGAAATGGGATATGCAAGCTCTTTTTGATACAGTTTTTTGTGTTGCTATTTGAGGTCTAAAGCTCTCATTCCAGAAGATGTATTGTTATAGTGTGTTGATACATCAAGTTGTTATATATATACATCACACCATATACGCATGCAAACACACACACACACATGTGTTTAAAAAGCTTTTTTAGAATTTTTTAAAGTCTAAAAAAATGGCCAACCACTGCTTTCAGTTTCCAGATGCTGCTCCATGACTCATGGAGTGCTTTATTTTGATTGGCAATATGACAATATGATATACAGAAGAGCAGTCAATCAATTTACAATTATACATTCACTGCAGTTACCCCACATACTGTAGCAGATATTTTCTGTGGATACCTTAGATTTCCATCACAGCTTTATAACATTGCTTCTCAACATTCTTCTGCTTACATTTAATCTAAGCATTTAGGAATGCATTAAACTATTCAGGAGACCTATGTTGCTATGATCTTGTCTTTCAAGTGCAAATATATTTAGCAGCCTTGACAACACCAAGGCAGCCTGCTGTGCTGGGATTAACATGGTTAAAAAGGCAATGCAATGTAGGTTTGAAGAAGGCTTCTGCTACCCTTAAACTTTAATTCAAAGTCTATACAAGTTTTTTGCTCTTGTCAACCTGATCAGAGAGTTATGCTGCTGCAGAGTAGGCTAGTTTTGAACTACCAAGAGCAAGGATAATGCAAACGCAATGGCATTGTTTCTGCCTCCTTTGGCTAACACGTTTACTTCAAAAGAAATGGCCCTTTGCTAATTGGTACTGAAAGTTAATTTTGTTCAGTTTGTTTGGGATTTAGAGTAAAAATTATTATTATTTTAAAGAAAACTTTTGACAGGTTAACTTTTAATGCCTTTCCATTATAAGTCTCCCCACCAAAGTAATTCTCTTTCTGTTGCATTATTTACAAGTCAGCTTCATAAGGGAAAGCTTCAAAACCCCTTCAGGCAATAATAATATGTTCCTCACTGCTATCGACACAATTTGTTCTGGTTAATTGCTTGTCTATTCCCATCGGGTAAAAGCATCACTTAAATGCAGGGTAAGTACCTACTGATACATTTCAAGGATTGTAGCGAAAAAGGAAGACAATGTGTAGATGTGTTAGGGGCCTCCTTCCGACAGCTGTCACCTGTATGGAGCCAAAGTTGGAAAAAGGAGAATCAGTGAGAAAGCAGATGCAAGGGATATACAAATTAAAAGGTAAAGTTTCCCCTCACACATATGTGCTAGTCGTTTCCAGCTCTAGGGGGCAGTTCTCATCTCTGTTACAAAGCCGAAGAGCCAGCGCTGTCCAAAGCCATCTCTGTGGTCACGTGGCCAGCATGACTAAATGCCTTCGAAGGTGCATGGAATGCTGTTACCTTCCCACCAAAGTGGTCCCTATTTTTCTACTTGCATTTTCACATGCTTTCAAACTGCTAGGTTGGCAGAAGCTGGGACAAGTAACGGGAGCTTACTCTGTGATGCAGTGCTAAGGATCTGAACCACCAAACTGCCGACCTTTCTGATCAGCAAGCACTGCATCTTAGCCACTGAGCCACTGTGGCCCTACAAATTAGTCTCTATCTAATCCTTTTTTTTTGTACATTTTTATCACCTCTATGTCATCAAATTTCTTCATTATTATGGGATTAATAGAATATATAGATATAGATGTAGGACTAGGTGTGTTCGGGTCTTTTCCCGTGTAAGATTAAGAGTATCTTGGTGACATTTTGGTGAGGTGCCACTCGCCATCCTCAGGCTGGTGCTTTTAGCTTTGTGCCAGTGCAAGTAGTGTGTGATCGGAGCTGCTGTCTCTCTATAAATACTGGGGGGGAGGGCTGGTGTGCTGGGCTGGTTGGCTGTGCTGCTGCCTCTTGATTGATTGATGGAGTTGATGTTGGTATAATGGGCTGTGTGATGGCCTTGTGAGTTTTGTTGTGGAGATATCCTGGATCTTGTGCTGTAATTTCCTGGGTCGTTTGTTTTTTTTTCCATTAGCCTCCTGTGTTGTAATGGCTTGGGTAGTGGGTTGTGTGATGACCTTGTGAGTTTTATTGCTGTGGCATCCTTGGTCTTGTGCTGTGATTTCCTGGGTCATTTCCTGTGTTGCAACTTCTTGAGTTCTTGTGGTGTAATTTCCTGAATTTTCTGATGTGATATCCTGAGTGGGTGGCTGTGATGTAGCATTCTGGGTTTTGGTCTGGCTTCAAGCTTGGGGTCTGGGTCTGTGTTCTTGGTGTGTGTCAGCTTGTTTGGTTTTGGGGTCGGGGGGGTGTGGCAGCTGGTGAAGCAGCCATGGTCTGGTTTCTGGTTTCTGGACGGTGGTTGTCCTTCATTTATAAGATGGGTTTGGGCCTGGGTCTGATGAGGGGGATTGGCGGTGGTGTCCCATGTTGTTTTGGGTCTGGTGTTGGTTTTCGTGGCTGGGACTTGTTTGTTGTTGTGGGCTAGTTTCCTGATGTCTGGTAGGTGGGAGGAATCCTCCTGTTTATTCATGTTATAGGGGTGTTTTTTATTTCAGTGGCTTCCCTGATTATTCTCTTGCTGGAGTGTTCATCTGCCATCCTCAGGTTTGTGTATTGGGTTCTTTTTAATCTTGTGTGTCAGGCTTGGCAGCCATTTTTGTTTGTTTGCCAAGCCTGACACACAAGATTAAAAAGAACCCAACACACAAGCCTGAGGATGGCAGATGAGATTCTGCTGAAATGTCGTGATAATAAAAGCACAAATATTAAGACATGGGAAAATACCCGAAGAAACCTAAATACCATACATATAAATACCCACGAAAACATAAGAAAACAAATGTGTGTGTGTGTGTGTGTGCGTGTGTGTGTGTGTGTGTGTGTGTGTGTGTGTGTGTGTGTGTGTATATATATATATATATATATATATATATATATATATATATATATATATATATATATATTTGTTTTCTGAGGTTCTCAAGGGTATTTGTATGTGGATCTTTGGTTGTTCGGGTTTTCTCCGCGTAAGATTCAAGTATCTAGGCAACGTTTCGATGAAGTCTCATTCATCATCTTCAGGCTTCTGTCTCCGGCTCTGTGCTTCTCAGAGTGATGTGAGATTGCAGCTGCTTCTTCCTTTTAACTGCTAGTGGGGTGGGACTTGATTGGGTGGGGCTTGGCTATGTTCTGATTGGGTGGGGTGTGTTCTCATTGGTAGGGGGTTTGGCTGTGTTCTGATTGGTTGGGGGTTGGCCGTGTTCTGATTGGTTGGAGGCGTGTTCTGTTCAGGTGGGGCTTGGTTGTGCTCAGGTTAGTCTTAGTTGCTGGGGGATTTGAGTTGGTGAGCTGTGATCTTGCTGTTTGGCTTCGAGTTCGTGGTCGTGCTGCATCTTCATAGTGGGTGTCGGTTTGCTTCATGTATGGCTCAGAGGGGTTTGAAGTGGTAGTGATGCAGCTGCAGTGCAGCTTCTGGTCCATGGTCGTGTCTCATCTTCTGAGTGGGTGTGAGTCTGTTTTCTACATGGAAGTGTGGTGGTGGCATCTTGTGTGGCTCTCATGGGTGTGGGTCTGGTGTCCTTCTTCATGTTAGGTACTGCCTGTTCATGAGGGCGGGTTTCCAAATGGCTGGAAGGTGGGAGGTGTCATCTCATTTGTTCATGCTGTGTGGCGTTTTTCTATCTCTATGGCTTCTCTGATTATTCTGCTGAATAATATATTCTTAAGTTTTGCGGTACTTACATGTATGGCATTTGCTTTGTTCGGGTATTTTCCACGTCATTGTAGTTGTGCTTTTAAAGTTGTAGCAACGCTGGCAGAATCTCATCTGCCATCATCAGGCTTCTGTATGGCAGATGAGATTCTGCCGAAATGTCGCTACAACTTTAAAAGCACAACTACAATGACGTGGGAAAATACCCGAACAAAGCCGAATGCCATACATGTAAGTACCCGCGAAAACTTAAGAAAACATATATATAGTTGTAGCAACGTTTCAGCAGAATCTCATCTGCCATCATCAGGCTTCTGTATGTATGTATGTATATGTACATATACATATACATATTTGTTTTCTGAGGTTCTCATGGTATTTGTATGTGGATCTTTGGTTGTTAGTTTTCTCGCTAAGATTCGATATCTAGGCAAGCTGATGAAGTCTCATTCATCATCTTCAGGCTTCTGTCTCGGCTCTTGCTTCTCTTGCTGAGAAGCAAGAGCCGAAGACAGAAGCCTGAAGATGATGAATGAGACTTCATTGAAACGTTGCCTAGATATTTCGGAATCTTACGCGGAGAAAACCCAACAACCAAAGATCCATATACATATACATATACATACACACACACGCACACACACACACACACACACATATATATATATAGGTCTTGGCATGTTCGGGTCTTTTCCCATGTAAGGTTGAGAGCAGCTTGGCTATGTTTCGACGAGGTCCCACTCGCCATCTTAAGGCTGGTGCTTTCAGTTTCATGTATTTATAAAGAGACGGCAGCTCCGATCACGCTTTGCTCGCACAAGCATGAAGACCTGAACATGCCAAGTTACTTATAACCCAGATTCAAAGTTCTGACATTTATCCCTCTTGGCAGTCACAAACTGCATTTTTGGCACTCAGCAACAAGACCACGTGTGTGGCCATTTACAGCACTCTATAGTGACATATCTACAATTTATGATGTTTTTGTTGGGAAAAGGGTGTTTATTTCCAATTTCTAGCATCAAACACCCACAAAAGGGAACAGTTACTTTTAGCAAAACAAAAACACGGTATCCTTCCTGGATATCTCCATCTGCAGAGGAAACAATGGCAAATTAAAAATGCAAATCCATTGAGAAACATTCCATGTTAAGTGCTCCATTACCAAAGAAACAATGCAATTTCCCACAGGAGGAGTTGTGTAAGAACATTATTCAGATGAGAACAACTGTACTGCAGCAATCCAAAACACCAAAAAAACCCAAAAGGGAATCAGATAATCTATACAACATCTTCAATGAAAAGGATACCCTACAACTTATAAAAAATGCCAGACACTCAACCCACTATAACACAATGAACACAAACTTTGAAAGGGATAACACTACCATAAATCAAAAACATCTCAGAAGTAACCAACAAACTGTTACAACTGCATGCCATCTCTGTAGCACACAAGCCAATTAAAGGTCTCCAGAACATTCTAAGTAAACCAAAAGAGCCCAGTAGCCCAAGAGGAAAAATAGGAGCCATCTACATTTAGGTATGAAGGTATGAAGATCTGAAGAACATTCATTAGCCCAACTCTCCTCTTCCTTAAGTATTCCAGAAATATATTCTGCTAGCACTAGCATAAGATATTCATTAATCCTTTCTGTATGCCTAAAATAAACATGAAGTAATTAGCCTGAGTATGATCCAATCAATCAATATTTTCATGAAATATTATTCCTCTTCAGTACAAGTTCTAAATGAATGAACTCTATTGTTTCTTCATTCCCAATTAGATTTAGCTTCCTTCCCATATCATTATATTTATGTACACACGCACACACACACACACGCACACACATCTGGAGTACACCAGATGACAACACATTGCTTTAATATCTATAGGAGAAAGAAGGAATCGATATACATACATACACACCCACCCACCCACCCACACACACACACCCTCAAGATGAAGAAGTGGAAGTAGGTAGCATGATCACAAAATAGCCTTGCTGAAAGTACAAAACCCACAAGTTGCCATCTTAACAAAACTCAACACATCAACCCAAGTTGCCACTCAACATACCAGGTGAAAAGATGTAATATGAATATCTACAGAAGACAAAATTTAGTATTATTATTTTAAAATAGAGTATTTTTCATTTCCCCATTTTTGTCTCAAAGGTCAAAATTTACACAGAGAGGAAGTGAAAGTTAAAAATTTGCATTAAATATCAATATCCAAACTCCACTGGGAGAAATAGGACCATTCTTTCCTTTATGCATAGTTATTTTTGAAAAAGAGAAATAACTTTGAAGTGTATGTACAGACATTTCTCAAAAGGTAGAAAGAATGGTCATAGACTTCTGTGATTAAATCAGAAAAAGACCAGATCACATAAAATGTTCTCATACTCACCCAAAATGTCTTCTCCAGAACTCCATCTTTCACATCGTTTTCATCAGCCATTCAGTTGTGTTGACCCTTGGTCACTTTATGGATCAGGACTCTCCATGCCCACCACCTCCTTAAGATTGGTCATGGTCATCCTGGTGTCATCCTTTATAGCAGGGGTCGCCAACCTTTTGGACCTCAGGGACCACCAAACTCATAATTTTAAATCCTGCAGACCAGAGACCTTGGAAAAATCCCCCAAAAGTCTGCAGGAAAATTCCCACCCCATTTTCCTACTGATCGATCATTCTTTACCGTCTCCAGCTCTATTCTCAGTGGGGGGGGAGAGAGAGAGAGAGAGAGAGAGAGAGAGAGACTGACTCTTTTGGCTTCATGTTTTTCGCTTTCAACTTTAACTCTCAGACCCTCCAGATCCTCATTGCATTCCTCAAACAATGGTGCTATCATTTGCATATTAGAGGTTGTTGATATTCCTACCACTGATTTTAATCCCAGTGGTACATTCCTCCAAATGTGCATTTCTCATTACCATTTCTATGTACATGGTGAATAATATAGTGTAACCTTGCCAAGTGCCTTTTCCAATTATGCACCATTTTGTGTCTCCAAATTTTATTCTTACAGTGGCTGCCTGATCAATAACAGAAAGAGCGGGATGTGGTGTGATGATATTCCCAGTTCATTGAAGCAGTTCCAGAGCCTGCCATGGTCAACCCAGTCAAAGACTTCCGTGTAACCAATGAAGCACATGTAGAGGTCTTTTTGGTATTCTTTGCTTTTGCATCATCCACCACAGATTGGCAATATGACCATCTTGCACATTGTTTTCAATTCATGATGGTTCTGACATTTTGTCTCCAAGATTGCAAAATGTTTCATACCAGAGCAGAAAAGGAGTGGTAGCAGAAAGAACTAAAAGGTCAGTGCTGATATCCCTCTAAATCAGAGCTAGTTTCAAGGCAGATATAATCAGAAGGGTACTCTTTTACAAGATGTGAAAGAATGGAGTGGCATTCAAAGACAATTGTGTCTTGATTATTATTGTTACAAGTGGATGTATACGCTTGCCATTTTGCTCCTGTTACAGTGGTTATTTTGAAATCCTTAATTATCCCTTGAAAGGAGCTGCTGAATGAGGAACTTTTAACCCTTATCCGTTTCCAAAGCATTCTTCTTTTCTTACTGAACTGTTCATTTTATTTCCCTTTTCAGTCAAGCCTCCAGAAGACTGGAGTCATTCTGAGCATTCTACTTTAAATTTATTGGACTTAGCAAAGGCATGTAGGATAGACAGTGCAAGGGACAAGAACATCCTCTTTTCAAGGTCTTCTTTGTAATGGATGAGGTAAAATTTTAGATGATTTGTTAATGTTGGAGCCATCTGCTTTTCAGTTTGGTAGGATAACTCCAGTGTGATCCTGGAGAGTGAAAAAGGGAGTTAATTCAGCATACATACATACATACATACATACATACATACATACATACATACACACAAACAAAACCACTCTGTGTTCCTTTCTATTTATTTTTTCAAGAATTGTCTAAAGTGTACACATAAAGAATGAATTTGTATTACTATCTATAGGGGTTGAGAAGAACCAGAGAAGGAAAACTCAGCTTCAGTGAAGAGATTCTCACTTTGGGACTTCCTTAAAAATATAAAAAAGATGTTGAGACTCCAAAAAGAGTGAAGAGAAAAGCAACAAGATGATTAGGATAAAACATGTGAGGAACAGTTGCAAGAATTGGGTATGTCTAGCTTAATGAAAAGAAGGACTGGGGTGACATGATGGCAGGTGCTTCCACAAAGAAGAGGCGGGGCAACCTATTCTCCAAAGCATCTCAATGCAGGACAGGAAGCAATGGATGGAAACTAACCAAGGAGAGAAGCAACCTCGAACTAAGGAGAAATTTCCTGACAGAACAATTAATCAGTGGAAGGACTTGCCTCCAGAAATTGTGGATGCTCCAAAACTGGAGATTTTAAAGAAGAGATTGGACAACCATTTGTTTGAAATGTTATAAGGTTTCCAGCTTGAGCAGGGGATTGGACTAGAAGATCTCCAAGGTCTCTTTCAACTCTGTTATTCTGTTAAAAGTTACCTTGCATTACAGGGCTTGGAAGTATTTCACAGCTTCCTTGCCACTAAGATTCTCATTTACGTTTACTCATGAAATATAGTACAATTAGATTAGATATTTAATAATAATAAAGAATCAAAGTTTGCCTCCTGCAACGCAAGTAAGTCTTTGTTTTATGGGTTTATCCCTATAGTTTAAATAGTGTTGGGGTTTTTTCCTCCCCATTTTTCTAAGTTAACAGATACTTGGCTGTTATGTCTCACCTGTATCCACAGGTGAGAATCCAAAGTTCCGGAGTTCAAAACCAAACCAGACCGCAAAGAGTTAACTGCTCTGTTTTCACAGTCCTTGGCAGTCTTCCTGGAATCTGTCTGGCAAGTCTACGGCCAGTTCAAATGTATTCTTCCGAATCCAAAAAGCACTAAAAATCAACTTTGCTTCGAGCGGGGGAGAGGCATTAACACGCTCCTTATATATCCCCTGAAGGGGTGTGTCAGTCTCTTTAATTAATCCTTGGCTGAACGTCTCTTTTCTAATTGAGATTGACATCTCAATCTTCTCCTAGTCCTAGCATCCAGCCAGCATCCGGCAGTTTCATCATCGCTTGAAGCCTCTGGCACACTTTCCTGATTAACAGTTAACACATGAGGTGCAATCAGGAAGGGAGTTTCAGAAGAGGAAGACGCCTCTGAAACTTCTAATAAATCAGGCTCATCTCTCAGATTCAACTCCTCCTCCTCCCCCAGACTCCTCTCAACATTGCTCAGCAATGCAGGCTCGAATCTCAATGCCAGATCTTCCTCATCACTCGAGCCTACATCTGCTGACTGACTTGGTTCAAACCTCGGAGGCACAACACTTGGCTATTCTTTTGATTATCTCGATTTAACTGGTCTTGATGCACCTGATCTTGTTGCACTGATTTTAGTGATCTTGATGCACCTGACTTTGATGCATCTGACCTTAAGGATCTTGATATACCTGACCCTTGTTAGCTTTGTAGAATTGTTCTAGCCTTTTTTTTTTTTTTAAAGAATTTTATTAATTTTCAAACAAACATACACAAACAAAACACAAAACATAAAAACATAAAACTTCTTTTTGGAAAGCGGCCTAGTCCCGGGTTACATCTTTTAGTACAGACATAAATCAAGTTCATGCTCACTTTATATACCATTTCATATCTTATTTACCATTCTATATTTTCTATGTGGCTTCTCCCCTCTTGTCACTCTCTTAATTCTATTTTATATTATTTCATCTCAATTTAGATCATTATACTGATATCTTTTGTCCATTCTGTAATCATCTATTTTTCTTTTCTTATTAACACAATATTTCTCCTGTAATCACTGTTTGAAGTATGACGCCTTTATATCTTTCCCCTAAATTTAACACTTAAAATAATATATAATTCTCATTCGGATTTTGCTTAGCACGTTCTAAAACTACCTACTACATTTTAAGATAGAAAAAAATAAATTTATAATATAATTAAAACAATAGTCCATAGTATATTAAACTTTATCATTTATGCATTTTTTGCTATTTTGTTAAATCTTATAAAGATCCAGTTTTCTAACATTGTTTCAAATAAAGTTACAAGAATACAATCTTATGTACTTTTGCAGAATCTCTTTTGTAATCCTAGTCTTTTTGCCCCCCCCCCCTTCTTAATCTCCACCCTCTTGGTCTCCACTCTCTTCTATAAACACAAGCTATTTCATTTAGCCCTTTCTTCTTCCTGGGGTCTATCTTTCCCCTAAGTTTAATACTTAAGATAATATATAATTTCCATTCTGATTCTGCTTACTACATTCTACATACATTTTAAAATAAAAAAATAATACGTTTATAATATAGTTGAAACAATAATCCAAAGCAAATTAAACTCTATCATTAAATCTTAAACATTTTACATATTCCTTTTAATATTTTATTAGATCATATAATATTCCAATTTTCTAACTCTATTTCAAATACAATACTACAATACAATCTTGTGTGCTTTTGCAGAATCTCTTTTTAAATTGTATTTTACCCTTTGTCTCTGAAAAAGATCTGTTTTTTTACATCTTGTTTCAAGCTTTTGTAACTTCTCTTCCCCCTTTCCCTTCCTTTCTTGTCCAATCTAGCCTTTTTACCCACCCATCTCTTAATCTCCGCCCTCTTAATCTCCCCTCTCTGTTGTATTTCTCTTTTCTGTTGCTTTCTGACATTGTATCGATTGTTCACCTTATTTTTCCTTTTTTTGGTTGTTTTTTTAAGTCTTGGATTCTCCATTCTCTTTCCCTTCTTTCCCCTTTCTTCCTCAACTAAAGTTATTTGTTCATTAAAGATGGCTTCTTCATCATCATCCCAGCTTTCTTGTTGTTGTAATTCCTGGTAGGTAGAAATCGCCATTTCCCAAAAGTGAAAAACAGATCCAGAAGAGCCCTTCCCTTCTTGTTCCTCTTCTCTTAACTTTTGAAATTCCATTTTCAATTCTTCAACAGATAATGCCATTGTGAAAAGTTTTTTTAAACAACCCAAAAGTTTTTAGTCTTTCAAAAAATAGTTTCCAAAAGTCCCAAAGTCACCAAGCAATCCAAACCAACACAAACTGTTTCATTTAGCACTTTCTTCTTTTTATACTTTCTCTTCTTGGGGTAGAATCAATTGCAAAGTTCCAAAATGTATTTTTTAGAAGTCTTATTACAGTTTGTCTCTGGTCTTGTAAGCTCCAAGCAGTCTCCTCCAGCAAGGTCTTAGTATAAGTTCTTTATTTCTCCCTTCCCACTTATAGCAAAAAAAGAGTTTTTAATTTTTTTAATTCCAATGTTCAGAAATTTTTAATATCCCCTTGGTTTTATTTTTCAAATTTAATTATCTTCTGTTGCCAAGACGGGTTTTTCCGATTTCCTTCTGCTATTTCCATAGGGAAGGAGAGTGAGAGAAAAAAAAAAACTTTCCCTTGTAACGCAAATAAGTCTTTGTTTTATGGGTTTATCCCTATAGTTTAAATAGTGTGGGGTTTTTTTCCTCCCCATTTTTCTAAGTTAACAGATACTTGGCTATTCTCTTGATTATCTTGATTTAACTGGTCTTGATGCACCTGATCTTGTTGCACTGATTTTAGTGATCTTGATGCACCTGACTTTGATGCACCTGACCTTAAGGATCTTGATATACCTGACCTTTGTTAGCTTTGTAGAATTGTTCTAGCCTTGATACAACAGGATCCTGCCTCACCAGCTTGATTTCTTGTTATACGCTGGTAATTTGCATGCAAATTGCAAAGTCTTAGAACAGTCAGGAAGGAAAGAATAAATATTCTGCAAGAGACTTGGAGAATATGGAATTAATTCAGTGCCAAATGGCTGCTGTAGAATAGAATTTGGTAGAAGAGCAGATCTTTTCCTCACTTTTCCCTATTCTCTTCTGAATGTATTCTGCTGGATTAAGATATCCCATACAGGGAAGAAGTAGAAGCCTGCTTACATTATCTTTTAAGCAGCTTTATACATTTTTTTTTAAACCTCCTGTTTTGTCATATGTGGATGCTTTATCAGATATTTGCTGGTAATAAAGAACACTACAGGAATAGCAAAAAAAGAATATTATTATTAGTTATATTCACAGTTATGTTTTGACCAGAAGATTAGTAACTCTGTTTCTTACTTTTATACAAACCTTTCAAAATATTTTTCCTGGATTTTTAAAAAATTCATCCTTGAAGAGTATAATTTATCCTAGATCTCTGGCATAGGAAAAAATCTTCTTGCTCCCCCCAAAGTATATGCAATAATTTAAATATAAAAACTTTGTATTGTTACTGCAATGTTCTACTTTGTATCCATGAACAGAAAGTATACATAGCATTCCTTGGTTCCTTTTTGTATTTTTAGTAGAATACACTTCTATGGAATAGGTGAGTCGAAGTAATTAAAACCATTCAATGAGTTTCAAGATGGATTTTAATTTTATTTTTGTAAGAAAAGAAAAAAACTTGTGGGGCAGGAAAATAAGAGCTGGAATTTGTAAAATGACTAAAAAAAGAAAAAGAAATGACAGATGTGGGTTTTGTATCTACTTCTAAATGCTTACTCTAGCAGAACTGATCTAATGTATGATCAGATCTGATGCAGGAAACTTCCTGAATCAGTCAGTATAATGAGAATGGAAAGCTGCCTCATATTATCAGCTGTAGAAGGGATTACGCCAATAAATTTCATCTCAGGCCAGAAGTAAGCAGAGAAGCTATTGAGGCTTCTGACCAAAATTAGGAAAGGCGAATACTGCAAAATCCTTATTGTCCAGAAAACCTGTACAATAACCGCTAATTCCTAGGATACAGTAAATGTATACAATATTTGGCAGTTGGCATGAATGTAAGTGCCTTCAATAAACTTAGAGGATGTTGTTATATAGTCTGTTTCTCATCTCTTTCTTGAGCAAATTATTTGTAAATATATTACACAATTGTTGCTTTTATGCTTTCAGTAATAGTGGTCTATCAGGATTTCAATTATTTGAAATATTAAATCAACTTATATAAAATGTTTATATTAGTGGACTTCAGCTACCCGACAAGCTTGTCTCACCCTTAATGTCAGGCTACAGAACTTTTCCCATTCACTCAACTAGAATGAACTTCTGAAAATGTATCCAAACGTATCACAAAGGAATTCTTTATTGAGAAGAGACAATTCCTGTAGGAGTTCAAAGCAGCGTCTGAGGTCTCTCAGGCATACAGGGATACATAAGGGAGTTTAGAACCCCTCCCCTTATCTCGATGTGTATTTAGTGAAACAAAAGCCAGTATGTTAATTCCTCCCCACCTCTCTTGTTAGAACAAACTATTCAAGAGATTCCCAAAGTACAATCTCACTGTGGAATTTTTATGACGTTCTCATCTCCTGGTTGTGCCTCTCAGAGGTGATAGTTCTGGCCATCTGGCTTTTCTCCCTCCATCGTATCATGTGTGGGTTATACAAATTCGATATAAGATTAAATATATTCAGGTTACATCAAGAAAGGATTTCTTTATTAGCCTCCTCCCCCTTTTCTTCTTCCACTGAAGAAATGACAGATACACGGATCTGACACTTAAATAATTTCTTATACTTCCAAAGTACAAGAGAATTCCAGGAAACAAGTGGGAACCAATGAGAAGAACACACAGTGGATTAATTTCACTGATGACTGCCATTCTAGCAGCAGAGACTGATTAGGTTGCAGACTGGTGACAATTATATATTCTGGTCCTTGAAACATGTGCATGATTGTGCGTGTTATGTAAGGCCAGATTAAATAACCACCCACACACATACCCACTTTCAAACATTATGACAGCACAAACAATCATTTAAAGTAGGCATGTCCAACCTTGGCAACTTTAAGACCTATGACCTTCAACTCCCAGAATTTCAGGCTGACTACAGAATTCTGGGAGTTGAAGTCCACAAGTCTTAAAGTTGCCAAGGTTGCTCATCCCAATTTATAGTACAGTATGTCACTTGCCAAGGTTAGCTTCCTATGCCAAATAAGGAGTTGGATCAGAACATGGAAAAATCCATTCTATGGGTCTACTCATACATATAGAGAGACAACTATAATTAGGATGTATTTAAATTATATTATTACCACTAGGTTACAAAAGGAAATGGAAAAGGAGAAAGTACAGTTGCTACATTAACCTATAAATATTTCATATTTGTAAATCAGCTTCAAATGCTTGAATTGTAGTGCTATTTACAAATATCATCCTTGTTACAATGAAAGGAAGAAAAGAACTTGAAGGTTGCTGGGTTGTTTTCTCCCCCAGATACTAGCTGGTATCACTGAATCAGGAAGGTGGGTTAAATCTGTAATATATATTCACAGATAATGTCCAATTGAAAACTCATGTTCTTGAATTCTTTATTACCAGTCAAGATCCTCTTTCACTGCCATTGGAATAGAAACTAGAAGGGGAAAATAGTAAACGGTTGGGCACTGAAATTAAATCCTTTGCATATTAGAAAGCATGCTTATATCCCATTAGATAGTCATCTTCTAGAGGCAAACATGTAATTCAACATCATAATTTTTTTAAAATAAAACTTTAACCTGACCTTTAGGAGAGTGAGTAAAAAAAGAAAAATTAGGGCATGTTTGACTGCTGATTTTAACATCTGTTCAAGCAAGTTTAGCAATTCCTGGATGGCATTTTGTTACCTTTGAATTCTTCAGGTGCAAAAGGCCACATCGGAATGCAAATACTACAAAGAATATAGAAAAACAGATTGTCAGCACGACCCTGAAAGGCTAAGCCAAAAATGAAATATCATTAAACTAAACTAATAACTAAGTCATTAGATACATTTGTTGGAATAATTTCCAGGGGGCATGTTTTAATATTCACAAGTATTCTTACCACGTTTCAAGATGGAACAGCCTTACAATCCTATGAAACAGATTTAAGGTTGAGGAATTGGTTTCTAAGCCAACATTGTTCTTCTATCAAGAGCCCAGAGGGATGCCTAGAAATAAATAAATATTACATGTGAATGTAATATTACATGTGAATGTATGCATCTATGACAAAAGGCAATTATAGCATCTTTATATCAGGGAACATTTTGGTCACAGGTCAGTGATATCTTACAATAGTCTGCTTTTAAAGATTCTGTAAAAATCTGAAACAATGCAGGCTGCTTTCATTCTACTCCAGGAGACAGTGGAGGGGTATCAGTTGAAAGGCTTTTTGAAATCACTACACTGTACTATATTGGCCTGTAGATGGAACTACAAGCAGTAGTGGGATTCAGCCAGTTCGCACCAGTTCAGGAGGACCGGTTGTTAATTTTCTGAGCAGTTTGGTGAATTGGTTATTGGAAGAAATCATTAGGGCAGAGAAATTATTTGAATCCCACCACTGACTTGTCAAATAAAATCAAGATATGATTGCAAGTCTGGTCTAAAGAGCAGCCTAGTCAAAGCTCCAGAATCTAGTAGGGCTAGGAAAAAATTAATCCTGTCTAAAACTATGGATACTTATTATGAACCCTTGGTCTGATTTGTTATGAAGTTGTTCCTGCCCCTGATGGCTTGATAATTTGAGGATTTCTTAAAGCATTTGATTTCAAATAATTTGGGGGGTTTTGTATGCTCTGAAGTCAAATATTGAAGCACAAATTTTAAATATTGATGGTAATCAGGTCATTTTTATGCCTTGATGTTGCTCCTAGAACCTCCAACTCTAGTTTTGCTTTCAAAATCCAGTTGTGTGACTTGCTAATGAAGTTTGGCAAGTCAATTGCTCAGAAATAGTTCTAATTATCTGAAATCACCAAATGAAAACTCTCTGTCTCTGGCTGTATATGCTAGTGTGGATAAGATTAAACCGTAGAATGTTCTTTTTGCCTCACTTGGAGACAATGCTGAATATATTTGCTTTATTTTATATGCAGAGCAAAAGTGTAACAAATTTAGATGACATATTTTATCTCCAGTTAAAAGTACCCTGTCAAGTAAGTGCGAAGGATCAGGACCATACACATTAAGTTGCAGCACAGAAAATTAATTCAAGCCATTATGCAAGAATGTAGTCAATTGAAGTTCACTACTAAATTGGTGCCAGATAAGGTTCAATGGAATTCAAGAGGGGCTGGCCTGGATCATTTGTGGCAATGTAAGAACTCTAGGCTGATGACTTATTTAACTTTGCCCTCAGTTCTGCCTGCTCTTCTACATACCCATTTTCTCTGTTTGTTCCATTTGATTCTTTGGGCCATTTACTTTTATGACCCCACTCATGTTTGAGTGCAGACTCTTCTCAAAAACATAAAAAATAAAAATAAAAATCTTCAGCGACCAAGTTTAAATGCAGTGACCTAGCATGCAGATAATACAGCTGAAAAGCAGATATCAACGCAACTTAGATCAGTGATATTTTTATGCAACCCAAAACATGCCTCCTTTGAAATAAGCCCTGTTAAAAATACCAACACTCCTTGAGGTTGGACTCTCAATCTGTAATTGAAGGAAAATGCTTTTGAGAAACATTTTAAGATGGAAAAAGATTCTTTGATGTTTGGAACATCAGAAAAGCATAATTTCACAGGGAGGCTACTTAAAGAGCTACATAAAGCATTGCTCTGCTGTTTCATTTTGCAGGGGGATCTTGTGTCTGATGCCTGGCATGAAGGGGTATTGTGAAACAAAAACATGGAAATGTTCTATATTCATAGCTTGAATCAAAGAGTTCAGACACTTGTATCTTCTCCAAATGATACAAAGACCATCAAAGGCTTGAGAAATGCTTATTTCATTTCAAAGTAATGGTTCTTCTATGATACCTAGAATGCTCAATCCCGAGCCTTTCAAAACTTCATGCAAGGTTAATCATTTAGTTCTCAGTTACATGACAGGAATTGAGAACAAATTCTCAGCAGGGAATATGTGGTGTTCCAGGACAAGCAAGAAGAAGAACCAACATCTGCTCTCTGCCTCCTCCACTTTCATTTCCTTGCATTGAAAATTTAAACTCAATAATCCATATATGTTCCCTTCATGGATTGTTGTGGTGAAGCAGCTTGCACAGCTCAAAAAGGCTGTGAGCTAAACCATGCAGGTTCACCCAAGATGGACTGGTCATAATGGAGAGTTCTGACAAAACATGGTTCAGTGGAGAAGGAAACGGCAATTCATTCCAGTATCCTTGCCAAGAATACCCCATGAAGAAGTACAAAAAGGTCAGAGGATTGGGGGGGGGGGGTCTAGTGTCCTATGGTCCATGAGGTTGAAAAGAGTTGTATGTGACTTAGTAATTGAACAACATACTGTAAATCTGGGTGGTCAGCTGATTTCAATAGCAGAGATTCTTTGTGCTCTTATAGGAAAAAATGTATTTATGGACAACTCAAGTCAAATCAAGAATGGTATAGTATGGTACATATAGCACACTAAAAAACAGAACTCATGATTTACTATGGGACCCATTTCCGGGTACTATATATGCCTATGATTAATAATCTGGGTTAGGCCTTAGGGATGCTCAGTCCAACAATCCTTCCTGTCCACTTCTTATGTCATGACAACATTGGAAGAACATTTAATGATTTATGCAAATTAGGTGTAGAAAATGTTTTCCCCATCTAAGCCAAAATGTTCATCATTAACTCCCTTCAGAACGTTAAAGGAAACATTTTTTGTCCTTCAAAGATGTGTACTAAGATGCCACTTAATCAAAATCATTATGTCGAGCATTAATTAGAATCACTGATTAATATATTGTCTCATCGGAAACTGCTTTTCCTTTTAATTCACTGCACTTACTTAAATGGGAAATGCAATGAAATTAATGTAAAAGACCTTTCAGGTCATCTTTCTCTATGCTTCTGCCAGTAAAGATTAGATGCCTGCCTTTCATTTTTGAATGCTTTCTTTGGTTGGCACCGTGCAGTTAAAAATGCAGTCTCTGTCAATATGTCTATGGAGATTCTCAGTCATCCAAGTCATGGTTGTCCCAAAGGTACTTTTTCAAGAGGCAACTAGACTTTTTGATTTTTCTTTGGAGGTGTTTCACTTCTCATCCAAGAAGCTTCTTCAGCTCTGACTGGATGGTGGGAAATAGAAAGATTTATACTCCTTATAGACAGCTGGTCATTTGATTCTTTTAGAGAGACATTGAGACCACTTGGAGGTATGTCTTTGTGCTCAGGGTCATCTGAGTAGTGCGAATGGGTGTGGAGACTTCTTGGAACTGCTGAAAGGACTGTGTTGTGGAGCTTGAAGGTTGTTTTTATGCCCTGTGTTTCTTTACTGTTGAACACAGGAGCAGGCTGTTGGGGATGAGTCTGTGTTGTCTGCATTTCAAACTGAAGCACAAATATTTGTCAATATAATGAATTTTTCAAAGGGCCTAAAACAAAATACGTATCCTGGGTTCTGAAATCCTTATTAGAACTAATTTTTTCACCAGCTATTTGGCATGGGTTTTGTCAAACAGTGTTTGAAAAAGGCTTTTCTTGCTCCAGGAAACCCAACCAAACCCAACCCAACCCTAGCAATTCTGATCCCTGGTTGATTGTGAGTTGCACCATTTGCTTGAGATAGATGGCCAGAGAAATTAAATAAATAAAAATCTTTACTATTAAAACATGCAACCTTTTGGATACTCAGCACAGTATTAAAGACAGATGAGAAATTTATTACATCTGAACTGTGACCCAAATCCATTATTTTAAGTATTCTAGATGTGAAACAAAATGCCATGTGTTTCAGTTTGATTCATATAATTTAAAGACTGCACTAAGATGTTTTCTCCTAAAACTTCACTGAAGATGGTAGCAATGCCTCTTGAATTCTACTTCTCAGACAATCTAAAAGAAGAAGAAATTTAAAAAATAAAATAAAATAAACATTTCAAAAATTGCTACAGAAAATAATTGAAGCAACAATTAAGGGGAAGTTGCGTGTTCTGTTGGTCCAATATTGAGTTTTAAATTGGTTTTAAATTAATTTCCACTTCGTCTGCATGATAAGTGCTGAGTTTCAATACTGAGTGTCAAATTTATTTTTGCAGTTTTAAGATAAAGTCAAATTCCATTGAAAGGAAGCCCATTTCATTGGATTATTCTAAAAGGTTATATATTATCTATATGAAATGTCAAATATAGGACATTCTAAATGGTAGAGCGACTTCATTATGGGCCCATTCATTTAATGGATAAAATTCCAGAATGTGGTGGTCAAATACAAACATTTACTGTTATGTTCTATTCTGCATCAACATAAGATATTTATAAACATTATCCGGATGCTTCCACACTCAAAGTTTACATATTTTTATTTTAATTTAATCTGTTTGATTGGTTCATTTATGGTATTTCTTTTTTTTAATTTTTTTAAATTTTTTATTGGTTTTTAAAACAAACATAAACAAACAAAACATAAAAACATCAAATCATCTTCCATATATGTACATATAGTGCGCTGGTTGGTTTACAAATTGTTTTGTGCTTTCATTTCATAGTCTTCAATTATAATTACATTGTAAATAATCTTGTATTTTCAATCAATATATTAAACACATTAATATTATAAATCAATCGTTTGACAATACTTTTATTCATTCATGTTTTCCAAAATGATCATATTTTACTTAATTTGTTTTATAACAATTTGTATCATCGTCCCTGATCTATCCTAGAATCATTTTGTAGATATAATTAGAAAAGAATACATCTTTATATATTTATTATTTTCTAAAAGTCTACATATTTCATTACTATATTTTATTGTCTAACCATTGATAGAATAGATCCCAAATTTTATAAAATTGTTTATCATCTTGTTCTCTAATTTCAAATGTCAATCTACTCATCTCAGCACATTCCAATATTTTCTTAATGATTTCCTCCTGTGATGGTATTTTCTCATTTTTCCAGTTTTTAGCAAATACAATCCTAGCCACTGTTAATACATTTACAATCAGGTATTTCAAGTCTTTACTATATATTTCAGGTAAAATTTCCAATAAAAATATTTCTGGTTTCAAATCTATATGCTTTTTTGTCATTTTTTCCAACCATCTATATGTCCAGTATTTTTTAGCATCCGCACAAGTCCACCACATATGCTAATATGAGCCAGGTATCTGATGACATTTCCAACATTTTTCGGATTTATTCTTGAACATTCTTGCTATTCTTGTCGGGGGAAAGTGCCACCTGTAAAACATCTTATACAAATTTTCTTTATATGCTGTTGACATTGTCATTTTATAATTTTGAAACCACAATCTTTGCCATTTCTCTAGATCAATCCCATATCTAAAATTCTTCCCCCAAGCAATCATAGTTTCTTTAACTTGTTCTTCTTCTAGTTTAATTTCTAATAAATATCCATACAATTTTTTAATCACCTTTTCATCAGTACTTGTCAAAATCTTATCTGAGTCAGTCAGTTTATCATAGAAACCTTCTGTTTTAGAATCTTTATCATACCTTGAATGTATTTGCGCATATGAAAACCAATTCATCTTTATACCTTGTTCCTCTAGTTTTTGTATAGATTTAAGTTCACCCTTTTCATTCAATATTTCACCATAT
The DNA here is from genome assembly GCF_049901715.1 of Pseudonaja textilis. Classification (NCBI taxonomy): domain Eukaryota; kingdom Metazoa; phylum Chordata; class Lepidosauria; order Squamata; family Elapidae; genus Pseudonaja; species Pseudonaja textilis. The sequence continues at coordinate 9,825,705 of NC_141998.1, read as the reverse complement.
ATAACTGTTTGTTCCTTTTTGTATATTATAGGATAAGAAAATGCTTCAATTTAACCACAGAGACTCCCGTATATAATGTCTTCTAAAGTACCCCTGTGTTTTAGTTTCTTTATACCATTTATGGTATTTCTGCATATCTTTACACATAAAATGGGGAAACATTTGTAAAATCAAAGAGAGAACTATAAATTTAAGATGAATAAAATGAATTGCATGTATTCTTTCTATAGAAGTGAAGAACAAATTTTTGAATTCTATCTTTTTTAAATCAAGGGATGGAAATTATGCACCATGGTTTCCCATCTATAAATATTAAAGTAGAGATTTCATAACTAACTGTCTGAGAGTTTTAACATGGATTACTTTATAGAACAATAATTTACATCAAGAAAGCTGTCTTTTATATCCTATACAATGGCATAATTAAATAGTATTAAACTGTGTCTATGCAAATTTCTTTAAAAATAGAAATCTGTGCTGTCTATTATAATATAAATGTCTGATTTTAATGAGTTTTCATTGATAAAATCATTTTGTTTGTTTCTCTGCAAAGAAGTGCTACCCTGTAGCTATGCTTTGACAATTATTACTACAAGACATTTTGCAATTAAAATATCACACTTCTATAAATTATGATCTATATTTTGATATCAAGTGCCCTTCTCCAAGACAATTGAGTTTTTTCAAACCATCTTCCTTTCTTAACACTGAAAATGTATTTCTACTTGTTGAGAGAATATGGCACTCTCCCTTCATTTTAAATTTAAATCAAATTATTTCATATGATTTTTCCATATATTTTTAACATTAGCTATTTGCCACATGGAGCATTACAGTTCAGCAATAATTATTTGAGTGGTATTTTTGAAATATGCAAATCACTGTTTAAAAATTTGACTTTTAGGCAGTAAGGAAACAGAAAGTGATTATGACCCAATTCAGAGTAACCATACTTTTAAATTGATTTAGGAAATCAACAATTTATTTTCCTAATCTATGTAGCAAAATCAGTTTAGCTCTTCTAAACCAATGAATCTTTTAAAAGTCATATTTAAAAGAGCCAGGTTGGTCTAATAGTTAAGGCTCCAGGCTAGAAATTAGGAGGCAGGTTGCTGTTGTGGGCAAAATAGGAGGAGAAAGGGATATTAGATATGTTTTCCACCTTATTTGTAAAAATCATAAAGTGGGATACAAAGAAATGAACAAACAAATAGATAATTTAAATCCCTTTCAAGCTAAGTTTTTAAACTGAAGCTATTCAGAATGCTATAAAGAGATGGGAGTACCAGACCATCCTATTTGTCTCTTGAGAAACCTATATGTGGGTCAAGAAGCAGCAGTGAGAACTGGACATGGAACCACTGATTGGTTCAAAATTAGGAAAGGAGTCTGAAAAGGCTGTATACTGTCACCCTGCCTATTTAACTTATATGCAGAGCACTTCATGAGAAGGGTAGGGCTAGATGAATCGCAAATTGGAATTAAGATTGCCGGGAGAAATATCAACAACTTCAGATATGTAGATGACACCACTCTAATGGCAGAAAGTGAAGAGGAACTAAAGAGCTTCTTGATGCAGTTGAAGAAGGAGAATGAAAAAGTGGGCTTGAAAGTCAACATTAAGAAAATTAAGATCATGGCATCCGGCCCTCTCAATTCCTGGAAAATAGACGGGGAAGAAATGGAGGTAGTGACAGATTTTATTTTCCTGGGCTCCAAGATCACTGCAGCCAAGAAATTTCCTGGGGAGGAAAGCTATGGCAAATCTAGATAGCATACTAAAAAGCAGAGACATCACCCTGCCAACAAAAGTGTGTATAGTCAAGGCTATGGTTTTCCCAGTTGCAATATATGGCTGTGAAAGTTGGACCATAAGGAAGGCTGAGTGCCAAAGAATTGAGGCCTTTGAACTCTGGTGCTGCAGAAGACTCCTGCGAGTCCCTTGGACTACAAGGTGATCAAACTGGTCAGTTCTAGAGGAGATCAGCCCTGAGTACTGTTTAGAAGGCTAGATCCTGAAGATGAAACTCAAATACTTTGGCCACCTAATGAGAAGGAAGGACTCACTGGAGAAGAGCCTAATGCTGGGAACGATTGAGGGCAAAAGAAGAAGGGGTCGAAAGAGAATGAGGTGGCTGGATGGAGACACTGAAGTAGTAGGCATGAGCTTAAAAAGACTCCAGAAGTTGGTTAGAGGACAGAAAGGCCTGGAGGAACATTGTCCATGGGGTTGTGATGGATCAGACACACTTTGCAACTAATAATAACAAAATACAGAATGCTATTGTATAGTATTATTTATTTATTTGTTGGAATAATAAATTGGAAGATAATGGACCCTGCAAATGGAGCTGAGCTGGGAGTCTTGGAGTGAGGAGGAGTGCCAGAGGAGTAATACTTCCTTAAAAAATCTTGGTCCAGCTGGTCTGGCTGGTAGCATCTTGCAAGGGCCCCTTTCAAGGGTTACAGGAGAAGATTGTCAACAGTTTTGAAGGCGAAAGAAGGGCTTTATGCCCAATGGCAGATAAAACGGTAGAACCATCTTCTAGGAGAAGAGAAACTCTGATTTCAAACCTCCACTGCCTTGTGGCTATATCTATTATTGGAAAAGGCTTCAGGAGTCATCCTCGAGGCAAAATCCAGAGCCAGAGTCCCGGAAGCAGTTCATGACTATGTACAATCACATTCTGGTAACTCCTACGATGCAGCTGGAACTCATCGTATTGGCTCTGCCATTCCATTAGACTATTTCAGTGATGTAGAGAGGGAGTATCTGCTGCTTGGGTAACAGTTTATCCTCCATATTAAATTATCCAGGCCTCGTGCTCTGGAGAGGACACTCTAGCTTTGCATACGGCATTGAAACAACAACATGGGAAGTGGCAGTTACCGGTTTCATAGCACGATACCATAGTTTTTTGAGACTGAAGAATGCCAATTCAATTCAGTTTATTTATTAGATTTGTATTGCCGCCTATTCACCATGGCGACTCAAGGCAGCTTACAACATATAAAACCACAATTTAAAAACAATAAATTATTGTAAAATCAAATATAGTAAAATCAATCTCCACATCTCCCCCAAGCAACAGCAGAACACACAAGCCATTTAATGGGCTCCATCCCACTCTGGGTTCCCCAGGCCTGCTGGCAGAACCAGGTCTTCAATGCCTTCCAGAAGAGAATCAGAGTGGGTGCTGGTCTAATCTCTGGGAGAATGATGTTCCAAAAGGAGGGAGCCACCATGGAGAAAGCCCTTCTTCTGGGTCCCACCAGGTGTATCATCAGGGGTGGGATTCAAATTTTTTAACAACCAGTTCTGAGGGCGTGGCTTAGTTGGTAGGCATGGCTTGGTGGTCATGTTATTGGCTGGGCGTGGCCAACTCAATATCACTCACATGGAGGCATGCATCTGCTCACCTGGCCTATCATGACTGTGGGGATGCTGCAACAGTTGTAAGTGTGAAAAATGGTCATAAGTCACTTTTTTTCAGTGCCATTGTAACTTTGAATGGTCTTTCCACACAAGCAAAGTACCAGCAAAGAAGGGGAAAAAAACTCCAGAGAAGTTCCTGAGACAGGAAGTCTAGACCTGCCAAGAATGTAATAAGGGTTAACGGAGAAGCAGTTTCTGAAAGCAACACCAGAATATTTCCTTCCTGCCTTCCTTACAGGATTAGGCCAGTAAGTTCTTCTAACAACCGGTTCTCCGAACTGCTTAGAATGTTAACAACCAGTTCTAGTGAATAGGTGCAAATTGGTAGAATCCCACCCCTGTGTATCTTCCTCAAGGTTGGGACCCACAACATTCCCTGCCTCCTGGTTCTGATGGGTCAGGTAGATGTGACTGGCAAGATATGGTCCCTCAGATAACCTGCTCCCAAGCCATGAAGGGCTTTAAAGCTCACAACCAGCACCTTGAATTGCACCTGGAAGAAAATTGACAGCCATTGAAGCTCCCAATGATACATGTGCACACCAGGATCTGCACAAAACCGGAGCCTCCGGATGCTCTTCAAGAGCAGCCCCATATAGAGCATGTTACAATAGTCAAGATGGGAAGTGATTAGGGCACGAGTGATTACGAGTAGAGACCATTGGTCCAGGGAAGGGCATAACTGGTGCACAACCCGCAGTTGTGCAAAGACCCTCCTGGCCGTGACCATCAATTACTATTCGAGCAGGAGTCATGAATCCAGGAGAAACCCCAGATTATGCACAGGGTCTATTTGGGGTAGTGCCATCCAGGACCAAAGATTCTCCCTTAGGTAACGAACCCCAAACCCAGAGCCACTCGGTCTTGCTGGAGTTTAGTTTCAACCCATTGCTCCAATTACATTGAAGAATCTTGTCAACTCACATTTGGTTTTGGAGAATATTATTTTTAGATCTGGTTTAACAGCTGGTATCTTTAGACAGCTGATGACACTCCATTGCTCTGGGTAAGAACACCATTGGAATCATCTTTTGACTGTGATAGTGGAGCTGTGTCTTTGATTTGCTTTTTTAAAAAAATCCTGCTTTGTTTTGTTTTGAGTTTCTCTTTAATTAGAACCAGAATGAATTCAGTTTCTCCATGCTAAGAATGTATCTATGTCATGATGTTCATGCTAAAAAGACCTTATTGCTGCTGAAATAAAATATTCTCAGAATAGTCACAGCAATGCTAATATTTCTGGTCCTAATGTGATAATGTTGTCACTATTATTGGCAAAACCGTACTTGTCTTGTTTTCTGTGAAGGACAAAAGTAAAGATCTTGACAGCAATAACAAAAGCTATTGTCTGCTTTGCATTTTAAAGGAGGAGAAAATGTGCTGATCTGTGCATGTTTACTGTGCTGTTCTTGGAACAGATGAAGAAAAGATAGATGATGCTGAAACATGTTTTGTTTATGCATAACTACCCTAAGGAAATTGAATTGCCGTGGTATTTCCTGATATCTTGTTGATGGAACTAGATCAAACTGAACTAACCTAAAAACAAAAGATTTCAAAAACAAAAGGGCAGTGTGAAAATGCTCTTTGCCCCATTGATATTATGTGTAAATAATCAATTTTCAGATTTCAGACCAGGTTTCTGCAAGGGTTGGATCCAGCAGAATGCACCGCTTAGGACAAAAAGACATTTATTTTCAGTAAATGTCATCTCTTCTTGAAGAGATTTCTTAAACAGATGTTAAGGTTTGTATGTTTTTCCCACTCTCACTATGTTATCATAAAACAATATGATTTATCTCATATTGTCCTTTTTCCTCTTGTCAAAGCAATAACAGCACATGGTTGGGAGAAAGCATTTAGTTGGGTGGAAGACACTTAAAACATCTCCTTATTGATTCTCAGTGTAGATTATTAAAGATGCAAGTAGCTGTATTAGTTTGGCAAGATTTCATGCAGGTCTGGGGAATTCTGGTGTTGAAGTCCACAAGTCTTAATGTTGCCTGGCCTAGATAATAGACCAGATATATCTCAGTTCACAGAAGAATAGCAGCGGAGAAAGCAACTCAGAACAGATACTCACTAGTTTTCTGGGAAGTAAAGATAGGGGAGGGGAGAAGTGTTTTAAGGCTTTCAAGATTTTGTTACTGCAAGTTTATAGTAAAGGTCATGTTAATAACTCATAATTTTAGCTTCTTTCCTGGACTACCTCAAAGGACTGACATGTTGTGACTGCCATAGAAAACATAGCCCATGTTCTCCCTTGTTGCCAGTACTACAGGGAGATCTACCTTCAGTTGATCAGTCCTCTTTAATCAGAATATTCAAGATCTTGCTACGTTTTATTTGCACTATTTAGTAGACAATAAAGATAATGTTATTTCCATAAATGTTGCAAAATCTGTTATATTGTGGGTAAATTCCACCCACAGATGGTTAGTAATTTTCAATGACTGTCATTTCTGGTGCTTACTTTGTTGTTTTATAGACCATGACCACAAAACAAAAGTAATTCATTCCTATCCCCATGGATAAAATTTGTATTTATCTTAATGTTTAATAAACAGAGCAATTGTTCCTAGCTTGTGCCCTCTTCCCAACCCATCTCAATAGATTTGTTGTCATTATGTTCATTTTTCCTTTAAAATACTGCATTAAAATACATTTAAAGGCAGATTGAGTAAACAGTTTGGAACTTGGTTTGTTTTTTGTAATTAACTAAATCCCACTTGTAAGTACAGACTACAAATTGAAGAGAACGGCTTTGTTGAAAAAAAGCCTATGTCCAATGCATGCCTGAATGAGATAATAGAAGAGTTTGCTGCCTGTGGTTGATATGAAAACTTGGTTAAAGTAATTTCTTTAGTAATGATTTAGTTTATCTTTCAGTGTTATGGTGGCTAAATACTAATATGTCTATGGAGATTCTTAGTCCCAAACAGAGGTGGTATTCAGCAGGTTCTGTCCAGTTCTGATAGCGGAAATTTTGAGTAGTTCAGAGGACTGGCAAATACCACCTCAGACTGGCCCCGCCCCAACTATTCTCTGCCTCCTGAGTCCCAGATGATCAGCTGGGTCTTCTTTTGTTGCCCTGCACAGGAGAACGGAGCTGGAAAGCAAGTTAGTGGAGGGGGGGGGATGGGATTTTGCACTAACCTTCCCCCTGGAATGGGGTGGGAATTGAGATTTTGCAGTAACCTTCCCCTGGAGTGGGGAGGGAATGAGGATTTTGCAGTAACCTTCCCCTGCTACATCCACCAAGCCATGCCACACCCACCAAGCCATGCCCACAGAACCAGTAGTAAATTTTTTTGAATCCTACCACTGGTCCCAAAGAGGCAATTTCAAGAGGCAATTGGACTTTCTTGTTTTTCCTTGAAGATGTTTTGCTTCCCATCCAAGAAGCTTCTTCAGCTCTGACTGGATGGTGGGGAATGGAAGGATTTATATTCCTTGCACACAGATGGGTATTTTTATTCTTTTAGAGAGTCATTAAGGCCTCTTGGAGATTTATCTGTTTATTCTATGTTATTCTATCCTTCTATTCCCCATCTTCCAGTCAGAATTGAAGAAACTTTTTGGATGAGAAGTGAAATGTCTTCAAAGCAAAACAAGGAAGTCCAGTTACCTCCTGAAAAAGCACCTTTGGGACTAAATACCAATAATATGGACAGCTTTTATATCACTGGCATTTGATAGTTGTATAATAGCAATAGCTATATGACTTAGACTTACATACTGCTTCACAGTGCTTTACAGCCCTCTCTAAGCAGTGTACAGAGTCCGCCTCTTGCCCCCCCAAATTTTGGGTCCTCATTTTACCCACCTCAGAAGGATGTAAGGCTGAGTCAACCTTGAGCCTGGTGAGATTCAAACTGCCAAATTGCAGGCAGCCGGCAGTCAGCAGAAGTAGCCTGCACTCTAACCACTATGCCACCACAGCTCATAATACTACGCAAATGCTATAAAACTTTGATCTGGAAACACACAATAGTGAACTTATTTGCATATTGACTTTGCATGATTTTTGTTTTTTTAGTGTGGGCAATGATGTGGACAAAGTTTCTTAGAAGTTCTTTACTCAAAAGAAGCAAAGCATCCTTTCCTGTCAAGCAATGTTTCCTTTCCCAACACTGTTTTCTAAAATTGAAGCAAGGCTGTGTTAAACCCTCTTCCCACTAATGGAGTTGCTAGATGAGGCTTCAAGATGATGTTAAAGCAAATATTGTCATGTCCAGGATCATCTGCAAAGGAATGAAGCTCCTTGAAAAAACAAATGAATCTACCTCATAGACTCCTAATGATTAGTGTGGTGTGAATATTGTAAATGTGCTAGAGGCTGCTCTTTTAATCTCCACTGTCAGGTCTCTGAGAATTGTTCCACTGATTTTTGTTTATTGTGGATACTGGAAATTGCTTTCCATGGAAAGGTAGGACATTCACACATTCATATCCTGGAGAAGGGCAAGAGACCTACAGCCTGCTATAAGAAGCTTACTGAACTCTTATTTTCTGATGGGGGTTAATAGTAAAAAATGCATATTTTTGAAGAGAGCAAAGGGTAATAATATTCCAGTTAGATGGCAGTGCATAATTTGCTTTGACTAATCTTAGAAAGCTAAGCATTAGATCTGATAGGACAAATGTGCTTTTTCAAGAGGCAACTGGACTTTCTGATTTTTCTTTGCAGACATTTTGCTTCTCATCCAAGAAGGTTCTTCAGCTCTGAGCTGAAGAAGCTTCTTGGGTGAGAAGCGAAACTTCCAAATTAAACCAGAAACTCCAGTTGCCTCTTGAAAAAAGCACCTTTGGGACAACCATGACCCGGATCTCCATAGATGTCTCATAGTACAGTTAGTCCTCAGTTTATAACCATTCATTTAGTCGTTTGAAGTTACAACAGTACTGAAAAAAATTACTTACATCCAGTCCTTGCACTTACAACTGCTGTAGCACTCCCATAGTGATGCGATCAAAATTTGTGCACCTGGAACCATGTATTTACAATAGTTGCAGTATCTCATGTGATCACCATTTGTGACTTCCCTAGTCTATTTCCCACAAGCTAAATCACTGGAAAAGCCAGATTCTTTAAATGATCAGATGATTCATTTAACAATCATAGCAATAAAGGTTATAAAATTGGGCATGACTCACTTAAAAACTGCCTTGTTTAACAATGAAAATTCTGGTCCTCCTTGTGGTCATAGGATGAGTTGGGGACTACAGTCCTTGTAACTGAATAGAGGATTACTAGACTCTTCCAGGCCTGTAGATTAGATTGAGAAATTAGGGGAGGGGAATCCAAGAATGACATGGGCAATGACAAATTACTTCTGTATTGTTGCTGAAAAATACAGCCTGGTTATGTTCATGTAGTCATCAGGATTTGAACTTGACTCAGAGGACACTTTATCTAATAAAGGCCAGTTGTGTGTTCTTCTGCAATGTTCGTCTCTCTTCTTCAGTGTGCTGCTGGTTACATAAAGGAGCAATTTCTCATTTTGTCATTTCCTGAAAGTAAGGCTATTTTAGAAAATTAAGAGCTTGTCAGCCTTTAACAAACTCCTTCCCCTAGGAATTTTGTAAGACTATCTCTGCTAAGCAGTAGGTAGTAATCTTCTTGCAAACTGATTTTAAGATTAGAGTCCTCTGAACCTTGCCTTGTATTGTATTGTGGCATAGGCTGATACTATCTCATCTTTTTTGACCTTGACCTGGAGCAGTTTTCTTTATTATAGTCTCTCCTTTCCCCGTGCATACACCCTCCTATGTACCATCTTCACCTCACCACTGACTGTGAAGATGACTGACACAGCAGTTTTCAATCTTGTTTGTTCAGTAGGGAAAAGGAAATACATACAAAGACTGATAAAGCTGAACTAATACTTTGCTGATTTATATAAAAAAATCCACAAAGGAAAAACAGCAGGTAGCATATACTGCTGACCAGTTCTGATATAAATTAGGGCAAGATTTCCAAATCAAAACAGCCAAGGACCACAAAGATAGTGTTGATCTATGAACAAGATTCAAGCTATATCACCCAAATGCAGAGTTTTGTTTTACACACATATGAACAAAATAAAATAAGAAGATGCCTCTTTTCTTAAACCTGAAGCAGAATGGATTAAATCCTTCCATGCACAAAGATATCCACAGACACAAAACCCAATGGAAATGCTATCTTTTTAAATCCTGCAATTATGATTTAACTGTATAAAGTCAGATAAATATAGTATATATGTATTTATTCTTCAATGCATGGAATTTGTTAAGCTTGCAGCTTTCTTTCTTCATAACAGCAATTTTAGCATGTGAAGAGAAATGCTGTCTTAACGACTTCAAATGGACTGCTACCACTATTTTTGATGTGAAAAATGAGTTATTTCAAAGGGAAACAAGAAATGTTTCAGCTAGATAGACTTGGAATCTCTGTGTAAAAGGGTCATGGGCTAGGTAATAAATGGTGGCAGTCTAACAAACAGTTTTAAAAAATTTACTTATACCCCACTGTTATTATTTTTTACAAATAATCCAAGGTGAAGAACATATTTAACATTTCTTTCTCCTCCTATTTTCCCCACAACAACAACCCTGTGAAGCAAGTTGGGCTGAGAGAAAGCAATTAGTTCAAGGTCACCCAGCCAGCTTTTATGGCTAAGTTTATTGAGGATCAATGAGTTCCTTACTTTTCTATCCTCTCAATTTAATTTGATATTTTTATTAATCTGCTAAATATTTCTCATTTGAGATGTTTTGATTCAGTTCTTTAAAAAGTTATGCCCAACTATTGTCCTCTAGAATTACTTCTGGTTGAGTTCAAAGCCCACTGAGCTGAACCAATTATTAAATGGTATAAAGCAGGCAAAATCCAGTTGAAATAATGTGATTTGGAAATTTGATTTAACAATTTTAGTAGTAAGAGTGCATTAATCTGATGCAATTGGCAACTTCAAATCTCAGCTGACAACTGCTCTGTCTTACACATTGGCAACAAAAATCAGAACACCAAATACAAACTGGGTGGTTGCAACCTCAAAGATGACCCTCATTCTGTCAAGCACCTTGGAGTACTCATTTCAAAAGATCTAAGCCCCAGAGCTCACTGTAACAGCATTGCCAAAAAGGCATTAAAAGTTGTTAACCTAATTTTGTGAAGTTTCTTCTCTGGTAACATTGAACTTCAAACCAGGACATACAAACCTTCATCAGACCAATTCTCAAATACAGCTCATTTGCCTGGAATCCACACTATATAATGGACATTAATACAATTGAATTAGTCCAGAGGTATTTAATGAGAAGAGTACTTAGAGTCAAACAACCTACTTTCCAAAAAACAATTTCGTTTCAGGAAAAAAATGTCCTGCAATCTACAACTCCTACACTGCAAAAACATATGGACTACTCTACTCGACCGGGGTAAAGCAATAGACACAATTTACATAGACTTCTGCAAAACCTTTGATTCAGTGATATACAACAAACTACTGTTAAAACTAAACTCTTACGGCATTTCTGGAGCCCTTCATAAGTGAATTACTGCATTTCTGTCAAACAGGCAACAAATAGTAAAAATAGGGAGCAAACCCATCAAACCCTGCTCCAGTTAACAGCGGTGTCCCCCAAGGCAGCATTCTAGGACCCACACTCTTTATACTAAATATAAATTACCTTTGTGATCACCTTATAAGCAACTGCATCCTTTTCGCGGATTACGTAAAACTATTCAACACCACTGACAATGCTGCTATCCTTCAAAGCGACCTTGATTATGTGTCTGAATGGTCAAACAATTGGTAACTCCAAATCTTGACCAACAAATGTTCTGTCCAACACATTGGAAAAAAATCAATACACCAAATACAAGCTAGACGGATATGACCTCACTCTGTCAAGGACCTTGGAATACTCATATCAAATGACCTAAATGCCAGAGCCCACTGTAACAACATTGCCAAAAAGGCATTAAGAGTTGTAAATCTAATCTTATGAAGCTTCCCCTCCAGAAATATTGAACTGCTAACTAGGGCATACAACACCTTTGCTAGACCAATACTTGAATACAGCTCATCTGACTGGAATCTGCACTGTATATCGGACATTAATACAATTGAGTGAGTCCAGAAATATTTCACGAGAAGAGTTCTACACTTCTCTGCTCACAACAGAATATCCTATATCACCAGACTTGAAATTTTGGGCTTGGACAACCTTGAACTATGCTGCCTACAGTTGGACTTAAGAATAGTACATAAAATTATCTGCTACAATGTCCTACCAGTCAATGACTACTTCAGCTTCAACAACAACAATGCAAGAGCAGACAACAGATACAAACTCAATGTAAACAGCTCCAAACTTGATTGCAGAAAGTACGACTTCCGCAACAGAGTAGTCAATGCCTGGAATGCACTACCTGACTCTGTTGTTACATCCTCTAACCCCCACTCCTTTACCCTCAAACTAACATCTATTGACCTCACCCCATTCCTAAGAGGTCTGTAAGGGGCATGCATAAGTGCACAATCGTGCCTCCCATCCCTGTCCTATTGTCCCCATTTATTTGTACCTATTTCCTGTATTCTTACTCATGTTTATACTTATACCTTGTAAGTGATTGACAAACAAACAAACAAACAAACACTCCTCAGCTCACAATAGAATACCTTATGCCACCATGCTTGAAATTTTGGACCTAGACAACTTAGAACTATGCCGCCTATGGTCTGACCCAAGCTTAGTACACAAAATTGTCTGCTACAACATCCTACCTGTCAATAATTACTTCAGCTTCAACCACAATAACACATAGGCAAACAATATTTACAAACTCAAAGTAAACTGCTTGAAACTCAATTGCAGAAAATACGACTTCAGCAACAGAGTGGTCAATGCCTGGAACTCACTACCTGACTCTGTTGTTACATCCTCAAACCCCCAAAACTTTAACCGTGTCTACTGTGGACCTCACTCCATTCCTAAGAGGTCTGTAAGGGGGCATGCATAAAGTGCACCTGCATACTGTCCCTGTCCTACTGTTTCCATTTATTCGTACTCATTTATTATGTATATACTTATACCTGTTTATACTTATCTGTTTATATATTATGTTCATACTTATACTCATTTTCTCATACATGCTTGAAACACTAAACTAAATAAAAATACATTTATATCCAGGTAAATATAGTTCAGATTTTTGAATTTAAAAAATGCATGGCTGTGTCTGACATATCCAATTTTTTTAAACAAATAAAAAAATGGATGAATCAAAAAAATTCCAAATTAAATTTTGATAATTTTTTTTTTCCTTCTTAGCCCTGAAAAAATATTCAGAAATAGAGATTAGTTTAATAATACTGTATTGTGACTTAGAATACATTATTCACTAAAAAATTAAATGTAGATTCCTTGGATCAATGATGGTGAGCTGCAGTGCCACAGTAGGTACAATGCAGGTGGACTCACTGCCCACTGTCAGGAGTTCAATTCTGACTGGCTGAAGGTTGACTTAGCTTTCCATCCTTACAAAGTCAGTAAAATGAGGACCAAGATTGTTGGGAATAATATGCTGACTCTGCAAACCTGTTAGAGAGGGTTGTAAAAGCACTATGAAATGGCATATACAATAAGTCTAAATGCTACTGCTATTGTTATTGCTAAAAAGTTATGTATCATTAATACATTAGGTCCAAAATGATTTACAGTGTTTGCTAGCATTTTTTCAATTTTTCAGAGTGAAACTTTTTCATCTATATGGAACTGGACTGATGATTTTCTGCAGGCAAAAAATTGTTTTATAAGCTGTGGACCTTCTATATCAGAACTTGATATGGAGAGACTTGCCTATAGAATCACCCAGAGTTGGACATGACTAGATAATATCATTATCAACATATCAAAACTTAACCTAAAGTCACAGCATCCTCTTTTCTTCTCCCTGTCCCTTTTCTCTCAAGAATGCCAGCTTTAAGCATTGATCTTATTGTGAACTATTTGAAAATAAGAAAATTAACAGATCATCCACCCATCCATCCAAATGTACAACAATTAGACTGCCATTTCTGAATAAGTGGGTCAAGTTAAATTACAATAAGAGCCAATTATTCTAAGTTTACCTTTGTAGCTTAATGAAGAACAATAACATTTTATTTCTGTCTCTTTCCCCAGGGTGGTGTATGGAACAGTAGCCATATGCATATAACAAAAGGAACAGTTTACCTATACAACAATTTAAACTCTTCCACAAACAAACCCACAAAAAAATCTATTAAGCAGAACATAGAGTAACTATGGAGTTTGGGCAGCCTTTTAAATTTGATAAACAAATACATTGACAATATATTGGCACAAATTGGGAAAATATGACCTTGAAAATATTTATATCAATCAATAGCTCTTGAGTTGACAATGGAATGGATAAGATGGGAGATACTTTTTTTTGCCAAAAAGAGAGAGATATTTTTTTAAAGTGCCACCATATCCCTGATGTCATCCAAAAACAAATGTTCTTTTGTATATTTTTCATTGGGTATAGGATTTCATTGACAACCAATGCATTTCTTTAAGGTTCTAATTTGCATAATTCTATTTAGAAATTTTACTATTTCTGTTATGTATAATGAAAAATAAAAGCAAAGCTTTTACTAAGTGGTGCTCTGAATCCTGTTTTTCTTTTTACTTTTTAGTCTTTTGTATGCAACACTCTTATTTGCTTTAATATAGAAGATAAGAAAATAAAGATGATTCTTTTTTATCATTTTAGATCTTCTTTGGAACTGGGATTTTAAAAAATCAAAAGAGAAATGAATGAAACTATAAATTGCATTAACTTCAAGTCACCTTTATTATTATTATTCTATTCACAGAAAAGGACGAGTGCCATATTAGGCATTTTAAATCAAAAGGGTGCCTTAGTTTTCCTTTGTTTCAAATTTAATTAATCTTGCTTTAATTATCTCTAAGGGAATTTCAATAGAAACTTTATAGAGTACATACAGTATGTGTAGCCTAAAATAAACATAAGGTTTCTTTCTCGGTGAACTATATTTCCTCCACCTTACTGAAACCTTTAAAATACAGTAATACAGAGTAGTTGGTAGAGTTGGGCAGCTATAGAAATTAAATAAACAACAACAAAAAAAAACTAGATATGTGACATCTCTTGAACTAATATCTTTAACTTCAGGTCCAATGCCAATAAAGGAGAATATTTGTAGCTCAGGGTTGAACTGTGGAATCTTTGATTCTTCCTGAGCTTGTTTTCTTATGGACATTTCATTACCAAACTAGATAACACCATCAGTGCTTGTTAGGAATGGGGTTTGCTCTCAATTTATATTCTAATAGCTTGACTAGTCAGTGTTGGTGGGCATGGTTTTAGAGATTCTTTGATTGGGCAGTTTATTGTTAACTTATTTGGCAGTCCCTTGAATATCCCAGTACTATTCCTTCACTCTCTCCCTCTCCCTCTCCCATCCTCTTACTCTTCAATGACAGAAATAGGGAGAAGCAAAATTGAAAGCTATTTGATATTTTAAAAATGCTGCACATTTTCCCCATCTACAGTATATTTTTCTATCGGTATTTGAACCCATAACTTTTCCTCACAATTATTCCATGGGATTTTTAAATAGAAGTTTCCTAATTATATTGCTCTATTTACCACATTACTTTCCTTAATATGAATTTCTATTTAAATGTAGCTCAATCCTGACCTATTGTTTTAATACAATCTTCCCCCAAACCACTGATTTTGGGAGGGGTGCATTTTACCTTAATGTGTGCTAATTTTCTTACCTTTTTGTATTTGCTTATGACAAATCCATCTCCATCTCTAGGGTACCTGATCGAAAATCTGTTCCTTAGCTATCATTGTGAATGCTATGTGGTCTCTAAATGCACCTCTCAATCTGAGAAGCCTGGGAATTACTTGACCGAAGTACTGTTTAAAATTCTGCTAATAAGAATGTTCTGATCTTTTAATATCTACAGAAACCTCACTTTAAAGACCTTTAATATATGACTAAAGTTAAGCACATCACAATATTCTTTAATGAATAGGAATGGATTTCTCAGTTGAGATTTTAAAAGAGTAACAAGCAAAGAGAGCCCTCTAGCCCTTCTAAGAATTTTCATTAATCACAGAAATTCAAAAGGCTCCCCTGTTCTTTCTTTCTTTCTTTCTTTTTTTGGCTTTGGAGCAATAGCCTTGACACTGGAGAAAATATGACCTGCAAAGTATCAATTTTCTCCAAGGATCTATTAATATTTTTTAAAGAGATGTTAATCATTCCATCCCTCTCGCCATTGCTTCTGAAATACCAGTTATTTGGCAAGATTTCAAACTAGAGTAAGACACAGGCCAGACTACTCATCAATAAAACTAAAAAATGCATAATTCAATTTTTTTTAAAGGGGATAGAAAATGCTGAGCTACCTAGCAATTAATTTGTTTCAATTAAATGTGGCGCTATTATCATAAGCAGTAGAGAAAGCCATTAGATGGTAGCAATCATGTTCTTGGCAAAGAGGATGCCAACTAATGCTACTTTGCCTGTAATGTTGAAATGCTTCTTTATGGTATTTGATATCCATGTACTGCCTTTTAAATCCATTATTGCACTGAAGATCCCATATTCTGTATCTTAAAAGGAAATCTCACACCTTGAAAAAGGATAGGTTTATCACCTGTTATCTATAATGGGTAAATGGAAGCATCATTCATTGCAAACACAGTATGTAACTAAATATATTGAAGGGGGGACAGAGACAAAGAGACAGAAAGAGAAAAAAAGGTTTTAAGACTTGTCACAGTATGAAACTAGTGTGGGCAGAAGAATTATCCTTAATATTATTTAATATTGTTAGAACAATTATACCTATTAACTTACCAGTTCTCAGTCAGTCTAATGGAATTTCAAATTAATAATTAAAAAGTTGAATCATTTCAAAAGGACAAAAAGAACTTCAAGAGAATTCTCAGTGGCAGAGTCTGGCATTCTTCCATTCATGTAGTTCACTTTCAACTAATTGTGTTAAATTATTCCAGTGTTAAGTAATATTTCCTATTACTTAAT
Source organism: Pseudonaja textilis (assembly GCF_049901715.1). Classification (NCBI taxonomy): domain Eukaryota; kingdom Metazoa; phylum Chordata; class Lepidosauria; order Squamata; family Elapidae; genus Pseudonaja; species Pseudonaja textilis. The sequence goes on along the minus strand of NC_141998.1, from coordinate 9,809,184 downwards.
ACTGATACTTAAAAGCAGTAGTTATACAATAGAGTATGCATATAAATTATACATATAATTACATATATGTAATTATATATGTACATATAGTAATTATACATATTGATAGTAATTATAGTAATATAGTAATCATTGCCCAGAAGATCATCGGTTGCCTTCTCCCCTCTTTGGAAGAGCTTTATAGCTCCTGCTGCCTTAAGAAAGTTCAAAACATTCTCAAAGACCCATCTCATCCTGGGCACCCTTTTTTTGAACTATTACCATCCAGCAGACGGTACAGGATAATAATAAAAACAAGGACAAATAGGGTGAAAAACAGCTTCTATCCCAGGGCAGTAGCTCTGTTGAATGCTACTGTATAATGCACTGTTGGTGTGGTGTCTGGGTTTTCAATTCAATGTGTGGAGTGTGAAGGATGTGTATTTGCATTTATTTTCATGGTCATGAAAGATGGGCACTGAAGATGGTGTTTGATTTCATTGTATGAGGTGCAATGACAATAAAGTAAACTAAACTAAACTATACATATAACATTCAAGTCAGTCTCAACTCCTGGTGATTGCATAGACAATCCCTTCTGAAATCTTTGCAAGATTTCAGAAGTTTGCCATTGTCTTCTTCCTAGGGCTGAGAGACAAAGACTGGCCCCAAATCACCCAACTGTCTTTGTGTTGAGTCCACTGAAGATGGGCAGCCAATAAATGTACTGTAAATAAATAAATAAATGAATGAATAAAATAAGGCAGGTATGGAATTCCTGTCTCCTGTTTTCTAGTTGATGTCTTAACCATTCCAACAACTGGGACTTGCTAGTTCTAATGTACTGTATTTAAATATATATTTAGTATTTTTTTTCTTGTCATGTATAGTATAATTCTCTTCCTGAACTCAGTTAACTCCAAAGGGAAATTATGGTGTGGGAAATTAATAAATCTATATAATTACTAGAAATATAAGGCCATCCAACTTAAACAACGTAAGCATGGATGGCAAAATACAGAAAAACAAACAGTAAACCAGAACAAATGACACCCCTATATAATATAAATATAAAATACAAAGTATAAATATAGCATCAAAGTACTGTAATAGAATAGCCGAACCTATTCTAATTATCCACCAAGTTTTCCATCTAAATTGCAACATTTAGAAATTGAGGGTAAGGGGTATCTCATTTACACGGAAGTTTCCGAACTACCAATATGTTGCAAAATTATCTCCCACCCACCTAAGCAAGTTCTGTTGTTGCAAATCACATCAGTTGCAAATGAAGCTTCGTGCAGGCAGAGTTTTTGACAGAAATCAATCTGAGACACTGAATGCCTTATTTACAAATCTATGGTTGAAAAATACTGACAGGAAATGAATTATTATAGATACCCAGAGAAAAAGGTTTGAAGGGGTAACTGTTTCAGTTTAACTTTTTTTAATCTCTGGTTTTATTGACATTTCTTTTTTTATCAAATGCTTAATGTTGAAGCATTATTCTATTTAATTAAAAATCAGTCTCAGTCAATAAAACATGCTAACATATTGTCAGGTTGGAATTTGCTTGGTAAGCAACATTTGGGCCAGCAAGTAGCATGCTATATTTCAAACAAACAATCAGAGCAGAAAGAGAAGAAGTTGTGATTGCATAGAAGGGAAGTTCTGCATGAATCCTGGGACCTTGGGTTTAATGAAAAGGACTAGGGATGGCATGATAGCAGGGCTGGGGTTGCCACAAAGAAGAGGGATTCAAGCTATTCTCCAAAGCATTTGAAGGCAGGATAAGAAGCAATGGATGAAAACGAATCAAAGAGAGAAGCAACCTAGAACTAAGGAGAATTTTCCTGAAAGTTAGAACAATAAACCAGTGGAATGGCTTGCCTTCATAAGTTGGGGATGCTCCAAAGGACAATGGTTTGTTTATGGTTTGGGTATAGGATTTCCAGCCTGTGCAGGGGGGTTGGGCTAGATGACTTACAAGGCCCTTTCTGTTATTCCATTAAAACCAGTGGTGGTGTTCATCCAGTTCTCACCGCTTCGGGTGGACCGGTAGCAAGGATTTGGCATGGATCGCCAAACTGGTAGTAACTCCTGGCTGGCCTGCCCCCGACCCAGTCACCTGGTTGCCGCTTGCTCACTTGCCCCGCCCATCCAATGCTCACTCACAACGGTCTGTTCACCTAATGCTTACCTGCCCGGTCACTCCTTAAAGTATTTCCTTTTTTCCCCCTCCCGACAATCAGCTGTTCCTAAGATTAGCTAAGCCGGGATTCCCCTCGCTTACTTACTGCTTTACCCAAGAGGCTTCCCTGAGGCCCAGGAAGGCAAACATATAGTATTCAGCTTTGTTCGGGTATTTTCTCACGTCGTTATAGTTGTGCTTTTAAAGTTGTAGCAACGTTTTGGCAGAATCTCATCTGCCATCATCAGGCTTATATATAGTGTTCGTCTGTGAGTTAGGCTTTTGAAAGCACAAGTAAAACAACATGGGAAAATACTCGAACAAAGATGAATACCGTGTGTGTGTGTGTGTGTGTGTGTGTGTGTGTGTGTGTGTATGTGTATTCAGATATTATATTCTTAGAATTGAGACTTCTGCAATACAAACTAGGGCTGTGATGTATGGTTTGAAGAAAAATTCAGGAAATTCATATTAGTCCTGACTAATTAGCATAGTTTTGCACTCCAATATATAGTAATGAGGATTGGAACAAATATGAAAATTGATTTGAACTTCCAGTTGAACAGTAAGAACAGTTCAACAATGACTTTGCTTTTTTTTTCTTCTGCATTAGTTGGACCCCCAGTTACTGAACTATGCCCAGTTCTGGACCTCATTCTTTGAGATTCAGAGAAATTGGATTAGGGTCTGAGAAGGGGAGGTAGGCTGATCAAGGGACTAGAAACAAAGAGAATTTGAAGGACGTGGGAATAATTAATCTTGACTAGAGAAGACTGAGTAAAATAGGATAACCTGTTCATGTAACTGAAAAGACAAGGATTGCTTTCCGTCATCTTACAAGACAGTGCACAGAATAATCAATTAAAATTATTGAAAGGAAATTCCAGATGAATCTTAGAAGCTTTTTAAGAGGAAGAAGAGTTCAACCATGGTACCATTTATTGAAAGTGGGGGAGGGGAATTTCTCATTACTAGATGTGGTCAACAGAAGTTGAGAGTTGAGGGTATTTTAGTTTGGATTCCTGTTCTCAGCTGGATTGGTGGCTACTGCAAACTTCTGTAAGGAGCAGGCACTTGGTCAGATGGGAACGGGCTGCTTCTTCTATTTGAGGAATGTCTGCAGGAGTGTCCTAGCCACTGATATGGAGTTTGAGAAGGGAGGTGACTTCTCTATATAATTGGTCACTCTGCCATATGCCTTTTCTCCTTTGGGGCATCATTCTGTCCATCTGGAGGCAAAATAGATTTGGTACTGATGCAGTGGTAGAAAACACTGTTCAACAGTAACAGTATCATTGTGGCCTATTGTTGGCCTCTGAGAGCAATTCAAATTCAGCTCACTTTATACATTCTTCTGAGTCACAGTGTGATTGATAAAGTAGGCATTCTGAATGCTCACAAGGCTACCATCCTGACTATTCTGAAGCACCATGATATGTAAGAGTTATTGACTCATTCTCCTTGCATTGTTCTGGGAATAATTCTTTGATCTCAGAGTCATTGGATGCTAAACCAGTAGGCTGGTGCTTTCGGCAAGTTGGGGCCATTCACAGCCCAACTTAACTGATGGTGAGAAACATTTAATAAAACTGGAACCTCAAATCAGATTGGGATCAACAAAATGGAGAGCCCTCTCTTGGGCACGTGAGGCGTCACCCCAGCACCACTCTGCCATGCATGCGTGCACATTCCTCCCACCAGCATGCGTGCTCATGCCTCCCGCCAGCCAGCTGATCTTTGGGTCTCTGCCACACATGGGTGGGGGCAGGGCACATGCACAGGGGACATGCCAAAATGTATGGGGCAGGGTGCATGTGCACGGGGATGCATGCGTATTGCATTTTGGGGACACTTGAAGCTTTAATTTAAAAAAGTATTGTTCTTGGTTTCAGTTTCTTTAGTCTAATAGTTAAAATAGCTGACCTTTTGCCAAGCAACTAAGCTTGATGTCTTCTTTATGAAATTGATGATAATAATTTTGGATGCCAAAGATGAACTTGCAAAATTGCCACTTTTCAGCTCAGTTGAAAAATGGCATCCTCTTGTTACCCAATAATAGAGATAAAAACAAGGAAACTTTCTATGTGTCCTAGAAATTGAAACAATCAAACAAAAACCATTCAGTAGGACTTATTGAATTTAAATAATGTGTGTATATATGTATATTTCTATACACAATCACACACACACAGAGATACATTATATGTATGCATAGCCATACTTCACATTCAAGTTCTATGCTTCATACTGTAAAAAAGTATATTGTTTACTTTAAAAAAAAAAAAAGATTAGTATTTTTCAAGAAGCTCTTTGGGAAATATATTTGACTGAAAAATGATGAGAATTATGTAATTGCCTTCGTGTTCTTTTTTTAAGAGCCTCTCTCTATTCATTTCATTTGGCAACTTAAGTATATATTGAAACTGATGCAAAAGGTACTTATGATTTGCATATCTTGTGTCATGAAATGGCATCAAGGGGTTTTAAGTAAGATAGTAGCTCTCTTTCCATCTCATCACTATTGAAACACAAGGTTTTTTGAGTGTAAGCAGGCTGATATGCAACTATGATCTTATAGACAACGATCTCTCATCCCTTGATTGGCAATCTCTATTGGCAATACTGTTGAAGACCATTACAACGTATTTTTACTTGAAGTCAAAAGAGTCATCAAACTATATGTACCAATAACAACTCCCCCCCCAAAAAAAAAAACAGATTTCCCATAACAATAAGGAAACTTCAATACAAAAAGAGATCACTTTGGCAGAAAAACAAATCTGGTCTTGTTGCCAACTTCAAAAGCTGATACAAAAATTTATGCCACCAGATAAAGACTGAATGCACCAATTATCACATTTAACAAGAGGAAAACCTTCTACGCACCAATTCCACTCATGCTTTCTACAATTTTGTAAACAACAAACTAAAAGGCTCAAGGTCCATCCTACCCCTGATAGGACCTAATGGTAAAGACTGCAACAACGACACCATTAAAGCCAACCTCTTTAACACATTATTTGGCTCAGTATTTGTAAACAGCAATGGATCATGCCCAGTATTTCCTAGCCAAACCAAAGAAAATTACAATGATCTAATACATGTCAATTTTACAGAAGACAATGTTGAAAAAGCACTACGCAATCTAAAACCATCTCTATCTATTGGACTGGACAGAATATATGCCTGCTTCTTCAAAAAGCTATCCACTGCCATAGCTGAACCTCTAAGCATAATCTTTGAAAAATCTTTCAGGACCAGTTCCTTGCCTAACCTATGGTCACAAGCCACGGTCATCCCCATCTTCAAAAAGGGAGAGCCCAGCCTAGTTGAAAATTACAGACCAATCTCCTTATGCTGCATCACCTGTAAAGTCATGGAATCAATTATAAATCAATCCATCATCCTCCACTTAGAAACAAACAACCTACTCTCTAATAAACAATTTGGTTTCAGGAAAAAACTATCATGTAATCTGCAACTCTTACACTACCAAAAACATATGGACTACACAATTTGATCAGGGCGAAGCAATAGAAGCAATCTACATAGACTTCTGTAAAGCGTTTGATTCAGGGGTACATGAAAAACTACTCCTAAAACTAAAACCTTATGGTTTTTCTGGACACCTGCATAACTGGATAGAAGTATTCCTGTCAAACAGACAACAAATGGTCAAAATTGGGAGCGTCCTATCAAATTCTGTACCTGTCAACAGTGGTGTCCCCCAAGGCAGTGTTTTAGGACCAACTCTCTTCATACACTACATAAATGACCTCTGTGATCACATTAAGAGCAACTGCGTTCTCTTCGCTGACGATGTAAAGCTGTTCAATATAACAGACAATACTGCTACCCTTCAAAAAGATCTTGTCTATGTATCAGAATGGTCAAACAAATGGCAACTTCAAATCTCAACAAATAAATGCTCTGTCCTACATATTGGCAAAAAAATAATAATCAGAAAATAAAATACAAGCTGAATAGTCAAGACCTTGTTGATGATCCAAACTCTGTAAAGGACCTTGGAATACTCATCTCTAATGATCTAAGTATTAGAGCCCACTGTAACTACATAGCCAAAAAGGCATTAAGAGTTGTTAACCTAATCCTATGTAGCTTTTTCTCTGGTAATATCACACTACTAACTAGAGCATATAAAACATTTGCTAGACCAATACTCGAATACAACTCATCAGTCTGGAACCCACATTAAATATCTGATATTAGCACAGTTGAGAAAGTCCAGAAATATTTCACAAGAAGAGTTCTCCACTCCTCTACTCGTTGCAGAATACCTTATGCCACCAGACTTGAAATTCTAGACCTAGAAAACTTAGAACTATGCTGCCTTAGGTCTGATTTCAGTATAGTATATAAAATCATACATTGCAATGTCCTACCTGTCAATGAATTTTTCAGCTTCAACCATAACATTACCAGAGCAAACAATAGAAACAAACTCAAGGTTAATCGCACCAAACTTGATTGTAGGAAATATGACTTCAGCAACAGAGTTTGGTTGTACCCAAACCCCAAAAACTTTAACCTTAGACGGTCTACTATTGACCTCACCCCTTTCCTAAGAGGTCTGTAGGGGGCATGCATAAGTGCACCAAAGTGCCTACCATCCCTGTCTTATTGTTTCTTTTATTTCTTTTATTTTTCTTATATGTATCCATGTATTCATAATTATGTATATACTTATACCTATTTTCTTGTAAGCAATTGACAAATATAAATAAATAAAAAATATGATAGGAGATGGCACATAATCTATTAGGGACCTCTTCTTTAAAACAAACCAGACATTTCTTGATAATCAGCTAAGTGTAAACCTCATATCCTAACTAGCCAAGAAATCCTGCTATTCAAAGGATTCATAATATCTAAATCAGTTCATTTGGAAATTACATTAAAGCATCCAAATTTAATGATTAATGAAAATACACAGAAGGTAATTTCATGATTCTATGGCTGCTGGGATGATGTCCCTGTGGAATTTGCCAAACTTCTGTTTGGTATCTTGGATGGACGTGGGATGGAAGTGTGAAGGAAAATGGGGAGAGATTCCAGAGACAAACAATGGATCACAAGCCCTTCTTGTTCCATGATGCTTTTCAAATGAGGAGAAAATAAATGTGAAGCCTGCAGCTTGTGTGAATACATATATTCTCATTATTTTAGATAAAGGAAGGAAGGAAAGGAGAGAGCAAGGGAGGGAGGGAGAAAAGGAGAGGAGAAGAGAGGAGAGAAGAGTAAAGAAGGGGAAAGGGATAAAGAGAGAAAGAAAAAGAAAGAAAGAAAGAAAGAAAGAAAGAAAGAAAGAAAGAAAGAAAGAAAGAAAGAAAGAAAGAAAGAGAAGAAAGAAAGAAAGAAAGAAAAGAAAGAAAGAAAGAAAGAAAGAAAGAAAAAAGAAAAAAAAGAAAAGAAAAGAAAAGAAAAGAAAAGAAAAGAAAAGAAAAGAGACCTGGAACAGACAGAAGGAGAAAGGGCTGTCCCTGGCCCCCTGCCCAATATTTCCTGGCATGCCAGCATGAGCCCAGCAGGGGTTTTGGATATAGCTATTCTTCTACCTCCAGCTCTCCCCCAACCCACCCACCCCTTGTTCTGTAAGTGATTGTGTGCTCTGGAGGGAATTTTCTTGGACTTTGAAGCTCTGCAAAAACTCTGGACTTTGTAGACTTAATGAACAAGGGAATTGGAGATGCTTTCTACTTGGTTTGGCTTTAATAACTCAGTGAACATTTTGATGTAGAATACAAGTAAGAAAAACTCAGATGCAGCCTTGCTTTGAAATCTTGCTTCACTTTACTTTTTTTCCCAGAATGTTCAGTCTTAATATTTCATTAAATATCTTATGCCATGGACTGTTTTCATGTTCCTTTTCAAACCTTCAGTTCAACTGAGCAGCCAGAAAGTTAAGTTTGATGCCGGCAAAAGAGCTGCTTTCTGTGTAAAGTGTTGGGCTTACCCCCCACACACCATATTTACTCTTTCTTATATTGATTTCATCATGCATCAGACAATGCACGTTTAGTGTAGCTCTGATACCCCAAAGGGAGGGCAGGAAAAGATTTGTGGCTTCTTTAAAAGGTCTGTAGATGAACTCATGCCACATCTTCTGAGATGATCTTCAGAAGTTACAATCATGCTTTTCATCTAAAAGAAACATTTTCCTGGGTATATGCCTTTTCTCATGCTCAAAACAAGATGAAACAAAATTGAAACATCTGGCATCAAGGGGCTGTTTTCCTCCATAGGTGTCTACTCCACAACTGCAATTCTGATTATAGTACATCTTACAATTTCCCTCAATACCCTTTTTTGGGGGATAATAGTGCTCTGGAAGCATTACCAAAAATTAAAATCACCCTCTGTGTTGGCAGGCCTCCAGGGCATGTATTAAAGAGAGCTAGAGAGAGCTCAGAATTAGATAAATTCTGCCCTAAATTCATGAGTTATTCCAATTAGTACTCACACACAAAGTTCTTGTTTTTCTTATGAGTAGCACCTGGGCACATGGTCAAGAGGTAATCTGATTGTCCATTGCGTCCCATATTTTCCAAGCTTCCAAGGTTAAAATAGATATATGTTGCTATATCTGGTAACCCTTTTAATGGACTGCCACTGACCAGAACTGAATGACAAGGTTTTAGAATTTGTTTATAGATAACAAATAAGATATGGAAAGAAGAAATTTTTAAGAGAAGGTGATAAATTACTATAATTGTTTACACTTGTTTTGATGATGCAGGAAGTAATTTCTCTATATACTTTTCTTTGTCTTTACTATATTATTATATTCTCTTTGTTTGCTATTTTTCTTTCTGTTTTTTTTATTTTCTGCACTTTCAATTTTTTCCTTTTTTCTTTTTCTTGATTTGTATTAGTTTTTATCTTTCTAATTGTAATGTTTAATAAAATTGCTATATATGTAAAAAAGGAACACATCATTAACTGCCTCTTTCTCTTCAAAATCATGTTCTGTGAGTCATTCTATTAATAAGCACAATCCTATTAAGCAAACCATCTAATTATTAATCCATTAGCAAGCAGACTGAACACATTTCAGTGTCTTTTGAAAAGGCTCTATTCTTGACAGACAGATTTTGTGAAATTTCTCCCCCAGGCCACTCCACCCCATGTTGCTGAATTATAATTTTAAAGGTTGGTTTCCCAAATATAATGAGAAATTAATGACTTGCATGATCATACAATTCTTTAGCATTTCCTACTTGCTGATTAATTGTACTTCCTGCCTTTTGACAAATAATATAAAGTACTAGGTACTTTATATCTTCAAAATGTTGCTCTTTCTTTTCTTTCTTTAAAATTACGTTAAACTGAACCTTGAGATAGTAATGCTGTTTTAATAATTAAAGTGATATATGCACAAAATAATTATTACACAAATGTTTGGCAACTTATTATAGTATTTTGTTATAAAATATTCCAACATGTCATGTTTTAATACAGAAATAGTCAACGAATGGCCAATTGGCTATATATGAATCTAAATACTTGGTGTTTTTTTTAAAACTTACTTCAGCTTTGAAGCTCATGCCAGCTAAGTTTTGGCAAATAATTGAAAGTAGAGATATTTTCAGAGACCATATTGCTGCTGAAGTTTATACAAACAAAAAAGAATATATTATGAATAATTACATTAAAAGCAGCATGGCTTATGAAAAAAACCTATACAAAATTGTATTAGAATAGAATAATTATTGTAACATCCATGCTTTACAGTTAATTCTATTCTGGTGAAAAGGGAGGGGAAAACCCAATGAAAACATGAAATAGTACTTTAGGTTCTCTACTTCTGATAGGACCCGAAGAGGAGCAAACTGCCACAAAGAAATACCTGGATAATAATCTTTCTGAATGATGGAAAAATTGCATTATCATTCTAGTTTTTCAGCTTTTAAAGAAATGGGAACAATAGAAATAACTTCCCTGTGTTGGTATTAAAATGAGTTAATGAAAGAAGAGGCCTCTCAAATTCTGCCGAAAGCTTTGCTGGCTTGGAAGTAAGGCTTAATAACTATTGACTTAGGATACTTTGGTAAGAGATAGACAACAATTGCAAAGATGCATGCACATTATCCAGGCATCTGTTCTATAATTATTGACAACTTGAGATGTATTCTGTCCCAGGAACCAAGAGAGCCCTCAAGAAAACAGTTCACAGCTAAAGATGTGAGAGGGTTGTAGGAGTCCTACTGGATGATCATTTAAACATGAGCCAGCAGGTGTGGCAGAAGCCAAATACACTAATGCAATCCTTGGTTGTATAAACAGAGGCACAGAATCAAAACCATATGAAGTATTAGTACTACTTTATAAAGCCTTAGCAAGATCACACCTGGAATACTGCATCCAGTTTTGGTCACCACATTATAAAAAAGATGTTGAGACTTTGGAAAAAATGCAAAGAAGAGCAACTAAGATGATTAAAAGCCTGGAGACTAAAACATATGAAAAACAATTGCAGGATTTGGGTTTGGCTAGTCTAGAGAAAAGAAGGACTGGGGGGACATGATAACAGTATTCCAGTATTTGAGAGGCTGCCACAAAGAAGAGGTCAATTTATTTTCCAAAGGACCAGGGGCCAGGATAAGAAACTATGGATGGAAACTAATCAAGGAGAGAAGCAACCCAGAACTATGGAGAAAATTCCTAACAGTAAGAACAATTAATCAGTGGAACAGTTTGTCTTCAGAAGTGTTTCATCACTGGAGGATTTTAAGAAGAGATTGGACAGACTCTTGAATGAAATGGAATAGGGTCTCTTGCTTGAGCAGCAGATTGGACTAGACCTCCAAGGTGCCTTCCAGCTCTATTATGATCGAAAGATTTCCAAGTATAAGACTAGCTGAAATGAAGAAGGCCAGACAACTATCTTGGTCTCTAATACTGGCTTAAAAAGTTTTCAGCATCCAGTACATCCCAGGCTCAGCTGGTATTCAGCATGATTCTGACTTCCAAGGAGATGGTTTCTTCAAAGGAATCTAATCCAACAGTTTGGCACTTATCCACTACTCAGTCTTCTGTTCTATCATTTGGCAGCTGAGGTCCAGTGGCTGCAGGTCAGAGACTGCAAATGCAGAATGTGAAGATGAGAGAGACTGGTTCAGTTCAGGTCCACTGGCCTGGGAACTAAAGTTCCTTGTTGTCATCCTCTGATTTCTCCATTTGTTCTTCTCAGGGAGAACCCACTGAAATTTAAGAGGATGGAGAGGAGGAAGGAAAGCTTAAACTTGCTAAGCAAAATATGGTTTTCTTTAGCCTTTACTGATTCAATTTCACATTGACATTCTGTTGGGGGTGGGGGGAAGAAGTAGAAAATCAACAGACTATAACAGCACATTCATCCTCCAAGGAGAAAATAAAGTGAATATATGCATCTATTTTTTATTTCTTGAAAGCTCTCCTGTTTGACAAGGACATGGGAGAAAGTTATCCCACATCAATAACGATGAATATTAAGACTGAAATCCCATACATATTTACTGGGAATAAGCTCCATTAAACTTGGTGAATAGATCCCTGTTGTATCATAATTATTCAATTATAATTGTTCACCCGATCAGCCAGATGTTTAGACTGGGTTGGGCATTTTTAACCCCTAGTCAGTCCTTCTCAAAGTCCTGGGATGAACAGATGTTGTTGAGTGAAGGTGTTAAAGGTATCATTGCAGGAATTAAGCTGTTCTAAGTAAAGCTGCTTTTTGCAATTGACTTGGTGATGATTTTGCCAATGCTGAAGGTATTCAATGGTTCTCCAGTTGATTTGGGATTGCACCCATTGCTATTAGGACTTTGCTTACTTTTGCCACAGTTGTTCATAGCCATTTTGAGTTTCTGCCTATAGTGTGAAATCTGAGTTTGTTTCTACTGACTTTCTGTTATTTGTGGCTTTATTACCCCAGTGCTCACTTGATCTTATTTGTTTCTAGGTGGTATTTCTTGATCAAGTATTCTTTGGTCTTTTTGTTCTTCTGCAACTTTTAATCCATCACTTCTAACTTGCCTGCATCCCATTTTAGCATGGTGATTTATTTTCCAACCTGATCTTCAATTCTGGTGGTGTACTATTTGGCTTTTCTTCTTCTGTGTTGACTTTGCATCCTGTTTTCTCACAAAGCTGCTCCAATCTAAAATATGAAAAATTCCACCATAAGGCTTACAAACATTTAAAAAATGACAAAATGCACAGGATGGAGTAAGAAAATGGAAAATTGGATTCAGAGCTTATCTAAGATTTAGACAAAATGTGGAGCCATATCCTAAATTTATAGAGGAAATGTCCTGCATTTTTTCTCAAAATCTGATGAAAGAATTTGTTGTCAAATGTTGTTTTAAAATAGAAGAGAGCTTTACTGAAGTTCTCAAAGGTAAATCTGTAATTAAATAAGTAAGTAATTTGGCACTTATTTGATTGAGAGAGAGAATGGATATTCATTAGTGCCCTGAATTTCACACTACAATGAATTGGTTAGCAGTTTGCAGCCTCCATGGCTCTTACACTTCCAAAAAGGAAGGAAAGAAGGAAGGAAGGAAAGAAGGAAAGAAGGAAGGAAGGAAGGAAGGAAGGAAGGAAGGAAGGAAGGAAGGAAGGAAGGAAGGAAGGAAGGAAGGAATCCAAAATTATTCTGAAAATGAATAACAGAATAACATAGATGGAAGGCTCTTCTAGTCCAATCCCCTGTTCATGCAGGAAACCTTATACCGTTTCAGACAAACAATTGTCCAGTCTCTTCTTTAAAAAGTTTAAAAATTATTTTTTAAAAAACAATTGAAATTAAGAAACAGTAATACCTTCCATGAAGAATTTCCTGAACAAGTCCAAGTTAGATCTTTGCACAAATTTTCTTCCTAACCCAGAGAAGAAAGATAATCATATAGTGGCCTTATTTAAAATCCGTTCATTCATGCATTAATTCATTCATTTTTTAAAAAGGCAGAAACAAATTGCCACTGAAAATTGGTCTAAGAAAGATGCAAAATGTCAAAAATATGAAAATGAGTAGTATTCTCCCTGCCGCGCCCCTAAAGAAATGTGGAAATACTCCCAGTTCAGCAACATTATTTTTTTTCAAATATCCTGCTCCATATAGAATGATTCAGTGACCTTAATTTCTAAAGTTTTTCTTTCACCAGTTTCTTATTTGGATGCTGAACTACAGGTGAAACTCGAAAAATTAGAATATTGTGCAAAAGTTCATTTATTTCAGTAATGCAACTTAAAAGGTGAAACTAATATATGACATACTCATTACATGTAAAGCAAGATAGTTCAAGCCGTGATTTGTCATAATTGAGATGATTATGGTTTACAGCTCAGGAAAACCCCAAATCCACAATCTCAGAAAATTAGAATATTGTGAAAAGGTTCAATATTCTAGGCTCAAAGTGTCCCACTGTAATCAGCTAATGAAGCCAAAACACCTGCAAAGGGTTCCTGAGCCTTTAAATGGTCTCTCAGTCAGGTTCAGTAGGAAACACAATCATGGGAAAGACCGCTGACCTGACAGTTGTGCAGAAAACCATCATTGACACCCTTCATAAGGAGGGAAAGCCTCAAAAGGTAATTGCAAACGAAGTTGGATGTTCCCAAAGTGCTGTATCAAAGCACATTAATAGAAAGTTATGTGGAAGGGAAAAGTGTGGAAGAAAAAGGTGCAAAAGCAGCAGGGATGACCGCAGCCTGGAGAGGATTGTCAGGAAAAGGCCATTCAAAAGTGTTGGGGACTTTCACAAGGAGTGGACTGAGGCTGGAGTCAGTGCATCAAGAGCCACCACACACAGACAGATGCTGGACATGGGCTTCAAATGTCGTATTCCTCTTGTCAAGCCGCTCCTGAACAACAAACAACGTCAGAAGCATCTTACCTGGGCTAAAGAAAAAGAGAAGTGGTCTGTTGCTCAGTAGTCCAAGGTCCTCTTTTCTGATGAGAGCAACTTTTGCATCTCATTTGGAAACCAAGGACCCAGAGTCTGGAGGAAGAATGGAGAGGCACACACTGCAAGATGCTTGGAGTCCAGTGTGAAGTTTCCACAGTCTGTGTTGATTTGGGGAGCCATGTCATCTGCTGGTGTTGGTCCACTGTGCTTCATTAAGTCCAGGGTCAACACAGCCATCAACCAGGAGATTTTGGAGCACTTCATGCTTCCTTCCACAGATGAGCTTCATGGGGATGCTGACTTCATTTTCCAGCAGGACTTGGCACCTGCCCACACTGCCAAAAGCACCAAAACCTGGTTCAATGACTGTGGGGTTACTGTGCTTGATTGGCCAGCAAACTCGCTTGGCCTGAACACCATAGAGAATCTATGGGGCATTGCCAAGAGAAAGATGAGAGACATGAGACCGAACAATTCAGAAGAGCTGAAGGCCGCTATTGAAGCATCCTGGTCTTCCATAACACCTCAGCAGTGCCACAGGTTGATAGCTTCCATGCCACACTGCATTGAGGCAGTAATTGCTACAAAAGGGGCCCAAATCAAGTACTGAGTACATATGCCTACTTATACTTGTCAGAGGTCTGATATACAATCCTTGTTTTATTGATTATATGTAATATTCTAATATTCTGAGATTGTGGATTTGGGTTTTCATGAGCTGTAAGCCATAATTATCACAATTATGACAAATCATGACTTGAACTATCTTGCTTTGCATGTAATGAGTCTATCTCATATATTAGTTTCACCTTTTAAGCTGCATTACTGAAATAAATGAACTTTTGTACAATATTCTATTTTTTCGAGTTTTACCTGTAAATGAACTGATAAAAATGTTTCTTGGTTTCTTCTTCAATTAGTCAGTCTGTAATTGGCAGGAAATATATTTGCAAGGGACAAGCAGGAGAATAAATGTAGGCACAAATTCTAATCTGTCTGCAGGGAAACAAGAAAATTCTTAATATCACAAATCTATTACCATTCTTAGTTATAACCTGAGCTGATTGCTGGGAGGTTTCTTTCAGTGGAGGAGTGCAGAAGTTAAGAAAATATTCCATAGCTATCAAGAGCTCTTTGCTATAATTGCTAAATAGAAAGCTTTTGTAGTTTTTAAAACATCTCTTTCTGAATATATCTTTTTCTGCAATGAACCATGGAATGGACCACTCCTGCTATGCTTCCTGCAGAAATATTCAGATGCTTCCTATGCTTCCATTCAGAAAAATAGACAAAATAGATATTCACCTGATTTGGACAAGCTCTTTTGATATTCTGAAAAATTTATAAAGGGATATATCAGCCAGAAAATAAAAATGGAATGTTAGATTTGATGCAAAACTAAAAGTTAGATTTAGAACTATCTTACATCCAAGTATTATTTTTCTGTCTCTAAAATTCAAACAATTTACTCCAAAGAGGTCCCACATGTGTTGTTAGAACAAGAATCAGTCCACAATAAGCATTTTTGAAGTATGTAGAAAAGCAATTGAACAATGTCTGTTCTCTTCTTTAGCCAGCAGAGCTCATGATGTCTGTTTGAAATGTTCAATAGTTATAGATTTTTCATCACTAGACAAATTTTGCAGAGGACACTATAAAATAAATTGTTGGAAAGGTTTTCTTTCCTGCGGTAAATCAGCTAAAGTGAGAACTGAGAGAAACTCTCAATTTAACAGATGTCTATAACAGAAAATAAATTCCATATAGCCTTAAAAAAAAACACAAAAAACCCCAAAACAACAAAAGTTCTGAAGATTTCATATAGCCTTCCCAAACAACATCAACTACAACAAATTCAAAAGACAATTTGCTGTAGTAGTTAAAAGGCTAGCCTGGGAATGAGGCAACTGTGATTTCCAGTCCCACCTTACACATGAAAGCTGGTTGGGTGTCTTTGAGCAAGTCTGTCTCCCTCAGTGCAACTTAGCCCACAGATGCCTGTTATAGAGAAAAGAGGAGGTAGATCCATTAAGAATGTTAACTGCCCTTAATTATATATACAAAAGTTGGGATAACTATCTAATAACAGTAATCCATGCCAACAATTTCATTTTTCCTCATTTTTTGATAGGTTAAAGAATAGGAACCATGCTGTAGACAATCAGAGAAACTAGGAAAAAATTACTTTGATTTTCCTTCCTCCCTCCCTCCCTCCCTCCCTCCCTCCCTGTGTGGGAGTGGATGTATTAAGGTGGCAATAATTATGCTTTCCATAACACATTCTGGACCATGGGAATTGTCTCTGGGTTATTACCTTCTTCGGTCTATGGCAAGCATATGACTGTGATATGCTCTCAACATTCCAATGTTTGAGATTCTGCCCCCCCTCCCCCAATAAATACAAAGACCTGAAAATAGAAGTAGAATAACTGTGGCAAAGGCAAGAGAACCAGTAGTAATGGGTACCTTGGGTGCAATTCCAAAACATATGGAACATCGCATGAACACCATGGGCATTGACAAAATCACCCTTAATCAATTTCAAAAGGTAGTTTTAGCTGGAACAGTTTACATCTTCCAATGACACCTCCAACATCATCAAACAACAACATCTGTCCATCCTGAGTCCTTGGGAAGGATTTGATCAGTGAATAAAAATGACAGATCCAGTCTAAGCATCTGGCTGAGTGTGCAACCAAAATTAACAAGAAAAAAATCAGGCATTCACCATTGCTAAGTCTTTGATTTCTCTTCAGTACAGTTGCCAGATACCAATAATATAATATTATTCATATTTCAAGCATCCAAAGTGCTTTTTAACTGATTGATAGTGATTTCTTCAAAATAAAATGCATTTTAATACTTGCAATAGCTGAAAGCTTTCCTGTACCAAGTCATGGATCTTAGATTTGAAATAAATGATGCCTGAGCCTTTTCAGGACTAACACTGAAGTTTGTGGTTGCAGGTAGAAAATGGTATCAAATGCTACATTTTTTAAACTAACAAATTTGAGTGGCTTTTTATTTAATGACTAGCCGATAACCTGGCATTGCCTGGATTTTTATTTATCCTAATCCTGCATTATTCAGGAAAATTCTGTAGTTGGGACTCACACTGTTGTACTGTCTCTTATGCAGCATTGCAATTCTTCTATTCCTCCACAGGAGGGAGCCCCCTTGTGGAGTACTGTGAAGCTGTTACAATGGCAAGTCCTCGGTGCTTTACAGTAGAAGCCATTTTAAGGCACATACCCCCAAGGGGTATTAGGGGTATCTTACTCCCACAGTATTTGTTTCCAGAGGGTAAGTCATCTGTGTACCAAGTTTGGTTGAAATTGCTCGAGGTGATCCAGAGTTATGCTGGAACATATACACACACACACACACCTATTTTTATATAGATAGATAGATTGTAGATCATAATTATAGTTGCATCAAGTACTTTGAATATTAGTGTGCCTGTATTTACATAATTCCAAGATTTGAACTTCAGCCACAACAGTTGTTTCTGAATAATCATAATAAATCTAACTTTTTCTGATCTTAAACATAAATGAGAGACCAACAAAGACCAACAATTGAAATGATACCTGAATTTTGCTACACCCAATGCTAGCAATGAACGCTTTATTCCACTGGGATAGAATTTATACATACAATTCTATAAAATGTGAAATAGAGAAATCATTTTCGAGATATTATTCTCTTACAACTCCTCAGGTGACTTAGCTCTTAATGGGAAATATGACCTTCTCCTTAGGCATTCAATGAAAAACAACAACTTCATGTTCTGTTAATTAAGTGAGATTTTGCTGCAGGTAAATATCTTGGTTCCACCTCCCCATTTAGCTATTTACACAGACAAAACATAGCTGTGAAACATCTCCCTTTTCATCTAAAGATGTGGCGGTTTTGGAAAAAAAGTATGTGAAATAATTGTTTTTATAAATAAAGCACAAACTGGGAGGTCTGAGTTATAGATGATTGAATAATACAGCTGGATACACAAGCAAATTTAAGATAGCTAACTTCTATTGTTTTGTTGCAAGCCACTGATCTAAAAAAAGAAGCTAGTCATGATAAGAAATATCTTCTTCTTCTATCATCCAGCATCCTGATTCATGATTTGGTAGTCACATTAGAGGCTGTCATTGTTTGATCCAACACTTAATATGAGGGATAAGCTGGTTGCCTTCAGTCTCCAGACATGAATTCAAAAATGCTTGTGGCATGATAGAGGTCTGCCATAGTTTTCAAAGGAAGTATACTGAGGCATAATCTGGCACCAATGTATGTCTCTAACTCTTTCTTCAAAAATTCCTTTAAAGTCACTGATGAGGGTTGTGGGGAAGCACACTCTAATAAGTGTTTTCATTCCACGCTCTCCAAAATATATACCATTAAAAAAAAATCCTACATTAAGAAATGTTGCATATGAATTTTGCATATTAGAGGGTTGCTTTTCAAACTTGATGAGTATTTAATTTTGCATGCTGTTAAATGTGAGATTTCCAGATTTTTAAAATATTTCATGATATATTTAATGGAATAAGATAATGTATAAACTTGCATTTCTTCTCTTAAGGGAAAAAAACCCCTTTTCTGCTTAAGGACCTCAAAGGGTCTTTCTCTGGTATGCTCTGAAGACAATGTTATGTTTCTATTTCAGTGTAGAAGAGTTAGAAATAATTTCCTTTTACTTCTTACAAGAATATCTTATAAGAAAGCAATTTTTAAAGGTTTTTTTCTTTTAAAAATATCCTTCAGAAAAAGGATCAGGGAAAGAGAAAAGACTTGGAATAGAAGGATGTAAGAAATCAATTAATTAGCTCTTTAACTGGCAGCAATTGTAAACTTCAAATGCACTGTAACATTGAATTTTTTCAATGAAAAATTGCAGATAGAAATGTAACATCAACTCTGAATTTTCTATAAATAGACTGAACCTTTGGCTTTAATTTAAGTATTCATTTGTTTGTCTCTCTATTTGCATTGATTGGGGAATGGCATTTGCTGAAAACAGAAGTAAATCTTTTAATATCCTCATTGGAAAACAACATGAAATTATGGAACAGTTTTTATTTATTTTTCTCCTAAAATAAAAAAGCTACTGAAGGAACCACAGATGAGACACCAATTAATTTTGACTACCACTGCTGCCATCCAATCTTTTTCTTGCTGTGCTTGAATAAAGGTTCATCTCTCCAACCAATGAAACTTGGAAAAAAACCTGAATCTCCAACCTATTTATATTATTTACCAAAATTCATAACTGGCTTTGGAAAGCTGCAAAGAACTCTGTGCCAAGAAACAGAGGTAGTGTTTATAATGAGGTAGCCAGTGCTGATTGAACAATAGGAAATTTGTAGAAGTTTATGAATCTTTACAACAAATGCATAAATAGTAGGGTTTTATGATGGTTCCCATGGTTGTAAATAAGCTATCTACCCAAAGTTATCATTGTTTAAATGCTTCAAAAGGCATATTTTATAGATACAAGACTGAAATCCTCATGCTGCATATTATGATATCAAAACTATGGATGCAAAAAAATTTTATGGAGAGCTAAAGTGGGATTGAATGTGGAAATTGTCTCTTTCAGCAGTTCCATGATGGTTTGTTTCTTCATTTATTTATATACCATCTTTATTATTTTTACAAATAACACACAGGCAGCAACATATCCAACACATGTTCCTCCTCCTCCCATATTTTCCCCACAACCACAACCCTGTGAAGTGAGTTCAGTTGAGAGAGGATGACTGATCCAAGGCCTCCTAGAAGGTTTTCATGACTAAGGCAGGACTTGAACTCATGTGAACTCATGAATGCTAATTCTTGTTTCTTTGTAGAATGTCCATGGCAGAGCTGTCAAACTCCAGCCCATGGGCCGGATGTATCATGCACTGGCCATGCCCATTCCCAGTTTAGTGAAGGGAAAGAAAGTCCCAATACATTGCATGACTCCACTGTGATGACATGAGTTTGGAACCCCTGGTCCATGGGAATTCTTGAAGAAGGATTTATTTAGTTAGATAATGTTATGAGGGAGAGGCGGGTACCATTTTTTCTTCCTTTCACACAGAAAATTCAGAAGAAAAGTATTTTGCTTTCTCAAAATAATTCCTGAAGTGATCAAGTCCAATAAATGCCAGGCCTTCTAATAATGCCCAAATCCAACTTGTGCATCAACATTGGCCTTTCTTCAACTGGGAGACTTTGCCCACTGTCACTCATAGCTTGGTTATTCCCATATTATTACAGTGCAAGGGGCTGCCCTTGAAGATCACTTAGAAATTGCAGCGGGTCTACAATGCTGTAGCTTGAAAAGTTATGAATGGTAAATGATTTGAGAGCAGAACTGGTTGCCAGTTTGTTCCTTGGTACAAATCAAGCAGCTGGTGGTCACCTTTAAAGCCCTTTATGGCAAACACATAAAATAACAGATTAACAGAGTTGGAAAGGACCTTGTAGGTAATCTAGTCCAACCCCCCACCCAGCAGGAGACCCTATACCATTTCTGACAAATGGCAGTCCAATCTCTTCTTGAAAGTCTCAAGTGATGAAATTCCCACAACTTCCAAAGGCAACTTCTGTTCCCTTGGTTGATTGTTCTCATTGTCAGAAAAGTTCTCCTTATTTACAGGTTGAATCTCTCCTTGTTCAATTATTCCTTGTCTGGCCTTTGGGTGCCTTGGAAAATAACTTGACCTCCTCCTCTCTGTGGCAGCCCCTCAAATATTGGAACATTGCTATCATGTCTCTCTTGATCCTTCTCTTTATTAAACTAGCTATGCCCAGTTCCTGTAACCGTTCTTCATATGTTTTAGCCTCCAATCCTCTAATCATCCTGGTTGCTCTTCTCTGCACTTTTTCTAGAATCTAAACATGTTTTTATAGTGTGGATGCAGTATTCTAGGTGTGGTCTTACTAAGACTTTATACAGTGGTATTAGTATCTCTCTTGATCTTGATTGTATCCCTCTTTTAATGCAATTTAGGATTACCTTGGCTTTTTTGGCTGCCGCCACACACTGTTGGCTCATATTTAACTGTTTGCCCATTAAGTCTCCACACATTTGCTTTGATCTAGAAGCAAAAATTCTGATTGGGTCCATTGTTTATGGAATGTAACCTTGGGGATTTCTGAGCTTAGTTCTCTTCTTCCAGATGTTTTATTACCCAATCTATTGTACACTAATTATGTCACCTAATTTTGGCAATGAAATGTCTGCAAGAAAACAAAACCAAACTCAAAGAACATGAAAGATTCCTCCCACCATACTTTCCGCACAACCAAAGCCCTGGTTTCAACCCAGAGCTACAAATATTCTCCTCTGCCTGAATGTAACCTGCAAGAATTTGGGTGTTGGATCTCTTAGTTGCCTCCTCTTTCTCTGAAACAAGATATAAAAGGTTGTAGAAGGATATAGAATTCTTTATTGGCCAAGTGTGAATGGGCAAACAAGGAATTTGTCTCAAAGAAGAAGCCATCTTCAATGACCAAGTAATTCTACATGGGGAAAGAAAAGGAAAGGGGAGAAAGAGAGTGGAAAATTTAAGATCTGAAAAAACAGTAACAAAAAAAGAATAGTTTGAAAAGTAATTACAACATTAGGAAGAAACAGAAGAGAGGATTACAGAAGAGAGAATCAGAATTAGAGAGACAAGGGGTCAAAAAGAGGAGGGAGAAGAAGAGGAGGAAGAGGGAAAGGAAAAGAAGTTATAAAGGACAGAAACAGGACATAGAGAAACAGGGAAAATGTACAAGGATTAAAGGTATAAGCTTATTTAGAAGACACAGAGATAATGGGTGAAAATTTAATTGAAAGTGGGATTCTGCAAGGGTACATAAGATAGTATTGTTATATTAGAAATAGAAATAAACTTAGAAAACATGAAACAAGTCTGATTAAAATGATGATAAAAATACTCATTGTAATGTAATGGAATGGTTGTTAATAAATAAATGAAATAAAGAGAATGAGAGCATGAAATTAGGAAAGGATGGGAACATTTTAATTATTATAAAAAATTAAGTGAAGAATTTGAAAGAAATATGGAAAAATTATGGAAATATTATAAGTGTTCCTAAGGAAGTATGATACCCCATTGTTAAAGATATTAAAGATTATAACTAACATTAATGATAGAGCTGAATTAGAATAGAATAAGTATTTTATTTATTATTGTTAAATATATACTTTCTCTTTAAGAACCTAGTGTGTATTTTAAGAATGTACCAAGCAGAATTCAACTGGAAGTTATATGTTATATTGAATGTTATGATTGTAAATGCATAAATTGAAGTTTAAATGAGAGTTGAATGGACAAAAATTACAAGATACAAAGGTGTTATACTCCAATCAGTAACCACAGGGGAAATTATTGTTTAATGAGAAAAGAATATATGAAATTGAAACATGACAGACAAAAGTATAAATATAATTATTAGAAAGATATTGAAACTTCAAAAAAGATATATATATATATGAATTTAGAAAGGAATGAGATAATTAAAACAAAGATTGAGAACACTAAGGGAAGGGAAAAATTATTGAGAAAATGTTCAAATAGTAATAAGAACACAAAGATGAATATAAAATTTAGTTTGTGTCTGTATGGAGAAGTGATAACTTGAGAATTGCTATTCTCAAAAAAAGATATTTTATTTGTATTATGTTTTGTGAAAACCCAAATAATTTTTTTACCAAAAAAAAAGGAATTTGTCTCTGGTGCATAAGCTCTCAACGTACATACAAACAATAACTGATAAATCAGATCATAATAATCAAAATGCAGTCATCAAAAATCATAAGATATAATACTTAGTGATAGTCATAGACTACTAAATAAGCAATCAACATAAATCAAACTAGCATACTAAATAAAACAATATAAATGGTAAGATACAAGCAACCAAGTTATAAGATAAGGAAATAGGTAATAGGAAAGATGAGAAGGATAATAATAATATAGCCCTACTAGGCAGTTTGACAGTACTTTAGGAATTAGTTGTTTAGCAGAGTGATGGCATGGAAAAAAACCTATCCTTGTGTTGAGTTGGTTTGCTGTGCAGCTCCCTATAGCATCGTCTTGAGTGAAGTTTATGTCCAGTGTGGGTTTTATAGATATTTTCACAGCCCTCTTTCTGGCTCATGATCCTCAATGGAAGGCAACTGTTTTTTTCTGGAGTTCTAACTATCTGTTGAAGTTTGTGTTTGTCTTGTTTGGTCTCAGTGCCAAACCAGACAGTTACAGAGGTGTAAATGACAGACTCAATAATTCCTCTGTAGAACTGTATCAGCAGCTCCTTGGGCAGCCTGAGCTTTCTTAGTTGGCTCAGGAAGAACATTCTTTGTTGTGCTTTTCTGATGACATTTTTTAATGTTAGGTTTTAAGTCTTGAATTATTACAGAACATAGAAACTTGAAGGTCTCTACAGTTAATTCTGCGTTTTCTAGCACTGTAAGAGGTGGTAGAATAGGAGGGCTTCTCCTAAAATCTACTATTATTTCTATAGTTCAAGATTGTTTCAGCCATGCCACCCAATATCAGTTTGACCCTGAATCTGTTAACTTTTCATGAAGCAACTAAGATGTGTCAACAGGCCTTTCCAGATTTTCCCTTTGCCTGGTGGGAATGATGTTAATGTTCCTTCTTGGTACATGGAATACTTACTTATCGTGATATTTATTTTATTAGGCTGTAATGTTTATACTATAATGATTTAGTTTTAATCTTATTACTGTTTGGGGAAGTATGTAAACAACTTAGTGTCAAGCCTGATTAGAGCTGGTTATAAGCTCAATAAAATAAATACATTCATGTGCAGCAGGAATCTTAGTTTCTGTTTGAACATGTAGAAAAGCTTTGAATAAAATACAGAGAAAGAAAACTTATGAGCATCACAAATGCATATTCTAAGCTATGAAAAATATGACTTCAATGCCAATTATTAGCCAAAATTTTCCATTATAAACTTGTTTGCATAGAGGCTTTAATACATACATGAATCAGTTCAAACTTCTGAGGGCAATTCCTCTGTTCGCAACAGAATACCCTACACCATCAGACTTGAGATTCTAGGCTTAGACATCCTTGAACTACACCAGCTAAGATTGGACTTAAGCATAGTACATAAAATCATATGTTACAATGTTTTACCAGTTAATGAATATTTCAGCATTAACCACAACAACACAAGAGCACACAACAGATATAAACTAAATGTAAACCACTCCAAACTTGATTGCAGGAAGTATGATTTCAGCAACAGAGTGGTCAATGTCTGGAACTCACTACCTGCTTCTGTTGTCACATGCTCAAACCCCCATTCCTTTACCCTCAAACTAACCTGTATTGGCCTTACCCCATTCCTAAGAGGTCTGTAAGGGGCGTGCATAAACGGACAATCGTGCCTACTGTCCCTGTCCTATTGTCCCCAATTATTAGTTCCTATTTCATGTATTTATACTTATGTTATTATCTTATTTTATTTCTATAACTTTCTATAAGTTATTATCTTATCTTATTTCTATTATATTGTTAGCATTTAACAAAATAAATAAATAAATATTAATAATAATAATTCTATTCTCAAGTAATTTTTGTGTCCCTTTCCTTAGCCCCCGAACAGTAACTAAACTCCTAAATATGACTCTACTACATGTTTGATAACTCCTTCCTTCATCCCTCCCTCCCTCTCTCCCTCCCTCCTTATGAATATTAGGATATAAATTCTTATTCCAGTTTAAAAATGCATTGCTATTTTGAGATAAAAAATGTTTAGGAGTGCAAATTTTGATATATGTTAAAATATGCATGTTAAGATTAACATCTCTTTAAGTGTTTTTATATTTGTAAATTGTTGTAGAGCAGCGGAGGAACGAGGCTGAACCAGAGTGAAACGTAAAAGGCTTTATTGCAATGAATAAAGGGTTGCCGCGTCTGCCTTCTCGCTAGGCAGGCTAGCTGGCGGCAACGGAGCTGGCACTGCTCGACAGCCGCCTTTTATAGCCGGCTGTCAAATGGTGCCAGCCAATGGGAGCGGCTGGTGCTCCCGCTCAAACAGCGGACCTGGTTGGGGACTCCAACCAGTCCCAAAGACATAACACTCCTTTCCCCCAGCTGGGAGCATGCGTAGTCCTGCAGGTAAGTTGGTTGTCTGCGCTGGCGGCAGGAACGTCGCAACCCAGGCAAGCTGCTGGCTGGCGTCAAGTCCTTGCCCCCGGGAATCGTCTCGGAGGTTGTTGGGAAGTGGGTTCGGTCAGGTGTGGTGCTCTGTGAATTAGGTAAGTCCCTATGTTCGGGCTGACCTTGGCGAGTCGCTTGGTCCGGCTGGCAGACAGGTTCGCTTGGCTGTTGGTTCGGTGTCCCTTGTTGACAGCTCGGGCCCTCCAGCAAACTCTCCTGGTCGATGGGGTAGATCGGATCCTGCAGGGAGCTCCCGACTGGGTAGGCTGGTACCGGCAGGGAGTCCTCGGTGCTAGGAGGTTGGGCTGGGTTGGTATCAGTTGTGCTTCTCCATCGCCTTCTGAGCTGGTCCACGTGCCTCGCCACAGGCGCCCATCTTCCAGGAGGACCCTGTAGGATCTAGGACCTGTGACTGACACAACTTGACCTGGTACCCACAGAGGATCCCCTGCATAATTCCTGGCGTACACCAGGTCATGCAAGGCAAAGTCCCTGACCAAACTGTCAGATCCTAAAGGGGTGTCCGGGCAGTAGTGGGGGTGCAATCTGTCCAGGGTGGTCCTAAGGCGTTTCCCCATCAAGAACTCGGCAGGGGATTTATTTGTAGCAGTGCACAGCGTCGTATGTTGGCTCAGGAGGTAACGTGACAGTTTGGAATGCCAGTTTTCCTGGCCAAACCTGGCAAGTGCCTCTTTTGCTGACCTGACTGCCCTCTCAGCCATCCCGTTACTAGCGGGGTGAAAGGGGGCTGTAAGGATGTGTCTGATGCCCAAGTTGGCAACGTACATGCTAAACTCACATGACGTGAACTGGGGGCCATTGTCAGACACCAGTGTGTCAGGGAGCCCATGGGTAACGAAGAAGCAGGTCAGGGCCTTAACAATTGCTTGAGTGGTTGTCGAGGGTAGTAGGGCCAAGTCTATCCATTTGGAATAAGAGTCTACTACAACCAAGAAGGTCCTGTCATGTACTGGTCCAGCCAGGTCGATGTGCAGGCGAGACCAAGGACCACTAGCACTCTCCCACTTGGTAGGCGTGGCTGCTGGTGGGGCAGCCCTGGTTTCTTGGCAAGGTTGGCATGAGCTTACCCAGTTGGAGATTTGGGCATCCATGCCAGGCCACCAAACGTAGCTGCGGGCCAGAGCCTTCATCCTTACGATGCCGGGTGGCCTCGTGAAGTACCTTCAGGATGGGTACACGAAGAGTGGCTGGGATGACTACCCTTGTCCCCCACAACAGACATCCTTGTAGTTTCGACAATTCCTGCTTACAGGTTTTGAAAGGAGCAAAGTCAGCGGTGTATTGTGTTTCCGGCCACCCCTTCCCACCCAGTCCATAACTTGGGCAATTATTCTGTCTTTTTTTGAGTGCGCAGCAATGTCCTCGGCTGTAACCAGCAATTTAAGTTTGTTAACTTCAAAAATGGCATGAACAGGTGCTGGGTCTTCGACTGGGACTGGTAGGGGCAGCGACTAAGGGCATCGGCGTGACTCAAGTTTTTTCAGGGCGATGCACCAACTTGAATGAATAAGCAGCCAGGAACAAAGTCCACCTGGTCATTCTAGGTGATAGTACCTGTGAGGTTTGCTTATCCCCTGATAACAGCCCCAGGAGTGGTTTGTGGTCGGTTATAAGTTCAAAATGGTGCCCAAACAAAAATTCATGAAACTTTTTTACTGCAGCTACTGCAGCCAAGGCCTCCTTATCAATTTGGCTGTAGTTCCTTTCTGCAGTAGAGAAGGTCCTAGAGAAGAAAGCGATTGGTGCCTCGGAACCGTTGGGAAGCCTGTGGCTCAGAACAGCCCCAATCCCAAAGGGGGATGCATCAGCAGCTAGGACCAGGGGAAGTCGTTGATCAAATTGGATTAAGACTGCATCAGATGTGAGTAAGGATTTGACTGACTTGAAGGCATGGGTTTCTTTGGGTCCCCAATGCCAGGGGATTCTTTGTCTAACAGTCTGTGTAAGGGTTCAGCAATAGATGCTTTGTGCGGGAGAAATGAGGCGTAAAAGTTTAGTAGCCCCAGAAAGGCTTGGAGCTCCGTCTTGTTAGTTGGTGTAGGCGCCTCATGGATAGCCTTTACTTTGGATTCGACTGGGTGAATGCCAGAGGCATCTATCCTATACCCCAGAAAGTCCACTTGCCTAGTGGCGATGGCGCACTTCTCCCTTTTAAGTTTGAGGCCATGCTGCCTAAACTTCTCTAGGACTGCTCTGACCCTCTGTATGAGCTGAGGTCGGTCAATTGCTGAGACTAAATGTCATCGAAGTAAGGGACAACCCTGGGAGACCTTGGAGAATCCTTTCCATGAGGATTGGAATATACCCGGGCTACACTTACGCCCGAATTGGAGGCGTTTGCACTTGAATGCCCTCTATGTGTGACTATGGTTTGTAACTCAGCTGTCTGATCATCCACAGGGAACTGTTGGTATGCCTGGGACATATCTAATTTGGCAAAGATGGTGCCAGGTTCGAAGGTGTGTAACAGGTGTTGAATAACAGGGACAGGGTAGGCGCTGACCTGTAGATAACGATTGAGGGTGGTCTTATAGTCTGCACAGATTCTTAAACTGCCATCTTTCTTGAGTGGGGTGACTATGGGGGTTTCCCATTTGGCAAAGTCAGTTGGTTCTAACACCCCTTGCTTTAGTAACTTATCTAATTCTAAATCTAACTTGGGACGGATGGCGAACGGCACTCTGCGTGGCTTAAGGCGAAGAGGAATTGCCTGGGGTCCACAGAAGGAGATGGGGTGCCAGAATAACAACCCAGCTCGCTGCTAAAAACATCAGAGTAATCTGAGAATAGGGCGTCTACGTCAAGTTGAGACAGCATGGATCCCAGTTACACTAAGGCCGAGGGAGGGAACCAATCTAGCCCCAACAGACTGGGGACGGCACCATTAACAACCACCAAAGGCAAACGGCCTTTAAAGGCTTGGAATTGAACTAAAAACTTGCCTTTCCCGAGGACAGGAATGTTCTTGCCCTGGTAGTCCCGCAGTGTCAGGTGGCATCTCTGCAGCTTCTTCTTCGCAAATCTGGGATGAATCTTCTTTAGGGTTTCCCAGGAGATGATTGAAAGTGCAGATCCCGTGTCTACTTCCATCCTGCAGGGCTTACCTTCTAAAGAAACAGAAATACTGATTTTATTAGGAGTCTGGGAAGTTTGGTTAGCATGGTAGCAGGTATAGCAGTCCTCCACTTGCCTTTGGAAAGTATTAGGTGGTGGAGGTCTTCGAGGAAAGGTTCGCCCTGCTTGGCAGATTCTAGCGAG
This sequence comes from Pseudonaja textilis, assembly GCF_049901715.1. NCBI lineage: Eukaryota > Metazoa > Chordata > Lepidosauria > Squamata > Elapidae > Pseudonaja > Pseudonaja textilis. The sequence goes on along the minus strand of NC_141998.1, from coordinate 9,780,631 downwards.
GTGGCCTTTCTTTTGACAATTCAGGCAGATGGCGTTCTTAAACCTGCAGGATGCCCTAGAGTGGGAGCCCCGCAAGCTAGGCAAATGGGAGGTTGCTTGGGGCGAAGTTGTTTCTCTGTCCTGCTCCTACCTGTGAAGGCTTTTGTTGCTTAAGGCAGTTAATGTCTGTTGAGTCTAGGGGTCTTCTTCAAGGAAAACTTCCTCTGAATGGATGGTGGAACTGCTGGGTTTTACAGGAGTTCCTTAAATTTCAGCTGCTGATTGGGCAGAGAGCTCAGCAGCTTGGGCTTCCTCCACGGCTAAAGCTAGGTTTAAGTCCTTTTTGCTAGCAAACGTCTTTGAAGCCTAAGGTCTCTAACCCCACAGACGATCTGGTCTAGTAACATGTCTTCTAGGTAGTCTCTGAAACCACACTGTAAGGCAGCTATCCTCAGAGCTGCCACATACTCATTAATTGACTCTCCCTCAGCCTGTTTTCTGGTTCGGAAAGCATATCTCCTGGCTATCTGGGATGGCTTAGGTGAGTAGTGGTTGGAGAGGATCTCTTGGAGTTCATCCCACGGAATGCTCCTGATAGCGCGAGGAGCAACTAGTGCTGTAGCGGTGTCAAAAACCGCAGCCCCACAGTAGCTGAGGAAATAGGATTTTTCCTGTGCTCAGTAGCATCTGCTAAACCGATGGCATCGAGGAAGTAGCTGAAACGGTTTTTGTATGAGTCCCACGTTTCCTCGGCTGGCTTGAATGGCGGGAATGTTGGATTGGCATTCATTTTGGAAACGGCAGGGCTCGTCCCTTCAGTCTTGATTCAAAATTCGCGCTCTTAGAAGAGCGCTTGCGGCTGCGCTTATCAGGTGGTGTCTGTCTCTCTGGCTACGGAGGCTTTTTTGAATTTCGCGCCCTTTGTGAGCGCCGGCGGCTGCGGCTTCAGTGCCCGTGACTTCGCTCTAGTGACTACAGCTCAAACCCAGAGGCTTTTTGAATTTCGCGCTCTTTGTGAGCATCGGCGGCTTCAGTGCCCGTGGCTCGCTCTATGTGGCTTCAGCTCTTTGGAATCGCACTACTGGTAGCCTCTGATCGCATCCCGCCCTCGTCGCCAGTGTTGTAGAGCGGCGGAGGAACGAGGCTGAACCAGAGTGAAACGTAAAAGGCTTTATTGCAATGAATAAAGGGTTGCCGCGTCTGCCTTCTCGCTAGGCAGGCTAGCTGGCGGCAACGGAGCTGGCACTGCTCGACAGCCGCCTTTTATAGCCGGCTGTCAAACGGTGCCAGCCAATGGGAGCGGCTGGTGCTCCCGCTCAAACAGCGGACCTGGTTGGGGACTCCAACCAGTCCCAAAGACATAACATAAATATTTGAAACAAGGACCAGATAAAACTAATTCATCAACGTATCCATCAACCTTCAGTCTTCATTATCAGAAACCATTGACCTATCCAATTTTCAATTCTCAGTAATAGGAAATGCACAAGATAAAAGGCAGAAGTATCATGACATAAACTTCATTTGGAAGTCCCTGTTGCAAAATTATCTTTATGGGCCTACTGCTCTGTTTACAGTTGCATAAGTGTGAGAGAGACAGAAAACTAAACAATATGTGAAACAAACAAAGGCCCTAAAAGAAGTCGGGCATCAGAAAAAGACCCACTTATTGCTAGATAGAAGAAGCAATGTTTATTCTAAGACCTGGGTCATAAATCAATGTGATTTGCATGCTGTCTTGTATTATTGCAAAGGATCAATTGCACATGAAGTGAGACAGATTGTTTATGTTCTTTAGAATTAAATGCATATTACATTTTCATTTTTAGTTCTAGTAATAGTGTGTCAAAATACTTTCAAGTTTTGGGAAGGAAGGAAGGGAGGGAAGGAAGGAAGGAGGGAGGAAAAATTAACCATGAAATAAATATCAGAAAGAAGGAAAGAGAAAAAGAAAGAAAGAAAAAGAAAGAAATGAAAATGAAAAGAATTAGCTTTATAGAAAAAGTTTATTTTTGTTGTCATGTTTTAGGGTTTACCTGACATTTGGAAAGCCTAAATCTGTAGATTATTGTACAGAGTTTTAGATTATGAAAAGACACAACAGCTATGAACAGCATTCTTAGATCAACAAAAACAACGAAAGAATCTGGTAATTTAGATCATGTCATGCAGTTTTCTAGGCAACAACAATGGAAATGGTCTGCTACTTTCTGGCATTTCTCCCCCCCCCCCGCCGCCCCCAGTCCAATCTAATCAAAACCCCTGAGACTTAGCAGTGTGCTCCCATTTTAGTTCCACTCAGGTTTGAAACTGCTTAGTTTTCATTGCTGTATCCATTAAGCATTATAATGTGCTGCTTAGAGTATTAAGGAGCAGAACAGCAAATAAAGGAAGAACATCAATTAATTAAATCAAGAACAACTGCTGATTTTTCAAAATTAGACACTGGATGCCTTATGAATTTTTTTTTTCTCAGCTAAGTTGAAGATGACATTCACTCACAACGTGAAGGCCAGTCCAATCAGCAGACTCTGAGAAGTGACTATAAATTGCACATTCTCTTAATCATGTCTTTCAATGGATGAAATAATCAACAAACTTTCTGCAGAACCATTGTTCAGACTGCTCACTAAAATCACCTCTGCATTTTGAGAAACAGGGAATGTGCTTTGATTATTTCTTCCTGTCTCTTGGCAGGCAGAAGCAAAACACTGAAGCACAAGGAGAGATTTATAATGATGTGGAGAATTGCCATGAAATTATGATCACCAAAATGTTTTAACATTAACACAGTCTCCCACTGTGTGCTTTTGTAAAGTGCTTGAAGGATCTTTGATCTTACACAGCTCTGTCTCTTCACTGTAGGAAGTTTTGGAACTAGGAACTTCTTCACATCTGCATTATTCTTTTTCCTTAGAGGGAAAACATCCATATTCCTCATCCAGAAACCCTAACAGCAAAGAACAGGGACAAGAGAGCAGACAGTGCTGGTAAAAAGAGATATAAAGAACTGGTGTATTGTAATGGTTAAAGTGGATTAGGTCTTGGATGGAGCAGGATAAATTCTATCCTCATTATGTTATGGACACTAACTGAGTCTTTGGCGGAATTTATCGTACATAGCTGTTATGGGGAAGAGAAAGAGAAATCTTTCTTGTAAGTTACCTGCGCTACTATAGGGAAAAATAAATCTAGCAAACAAAGTTAGTGACTAACAGTTTTTACAGTTGTGAACACAGTTGTGTTACAGACAACCAGAACCAGCACTGTAATTCATTGCTAGAGAGGAACAAAGAACAGAATTTAAGGAAGTGGATGCACTGAAAATTTCTGGTTGGATAATCTACACATCACTGTCTTTACAGAAAAAAGAGAGAAATAGAAATAATTCATTTTGGGGAAACCGTAAGGCAATAAAACATATTTAATGAAAAGTATTGCACAGTTATATAACTTGGTGAAGGTATCTGATTACTGATATGTGGGAGTGTGGTTAAAGGTAAAGGTAAAGGTTCCCCTCGCACATATGTGCTAGTTGTTTCCGGTTCTAGGGGGCGGTGCTCATCTTCATTACAAAGCCGAAGAGCCAGCTCTGTCCCAAGATGTCTCCATGGTCATGTGGCTGGCATGACTAAATGCTGAAGGCGCACAGAACGCTGTTACCTTCCCACCAAAGTGGTCCCTATTTTTCTATTTGCATTTTTACATGCTTTTGAACTGCTAAGTTGGCAGAAGCTGGGACAAGTAATGGGAGCTCACTCTTTTACATGGTGCTAGGGATTTGAACCGCCGAACTGCTGACCTTTCTGATTGACAAGGTCAGCATCTTAGCCATTGAGCCACCATGTCCCTTTTGGGGGTGTGGTTAGCAACCCTTAAAAAGTATATCAGTGTGGTTTCCATATGTTTTACAGTTTATTATTTTTAAGGGATGCTAACCACACACCAAATGATGGGGGAAATCAGAGATTTTATGGATTAAATCATATTTGACTCTTTGTAGCCCCATGGACCATAGCACACCATAGCACACTTCTGTCCCTCTATCTGTCCAAATTCACATTCATTGCATCGATGACACTGTCAAACTACCTTATCCTCTGCTGTCCCCTTCTCCCTTTGCCTTCAAACATTTCCCAACATCAGGGTCCTTTCCTGTGAGTCCTTCTTTCTTATTTGGTGGTCAAAGTATTTGAGCTTCAGCTTTCAGTATATGTCCTTTTAAAAAACAGTCAGGGTTGATTTCTTTTAGGATTGATTGATTTGATCTCCTTGCAGTCCAAGAGACTTCTCCAACTCTGCAATTCAAAAAGCATCAATTCTTTGGCACTCATCCTTTCTTAAAGCACAACTCTCACAGCCATCAGAAATTTAGGTCAAATAATATTGCAGAATTGATTCCATATTTTGCAAATGGTTAGATATTTCTCCCACCCCTCTGTTTCATAGGACCTCACTTTGACTCTGTTGACTGATTTCTTTCTTGTGGAGTAATGATAAAACTTGTGTGGTAGAATAGATCAGGGGTCTCCAACCTTGGCAACTTTAAGACTTGTGGGCTTCAATTCCCAGAATTCCTCAGCCAGATTTGCTGGATTAGATGGTTCAATTGAAAAGCAGTCTGCAAAAGGCAAGATGCTAGAACCTGATTACAAGACACTGCAGTAGATGGTATTCAGCAGGTTTTGAACAGTTCTGGAGAACTGGTAGTGGAAATTTTGAGTAGTTCGGAGAACTGGCAAATGCCATCTCTGACTGGAGATTTTACACTATCCTTCCCCTGCCACACCCACCAAGCCACGATCACAGAACTGGTGGTAAAAAAAATTGAATTCCGCCACTGTAACTTGTGAGAGCTAACTTAAAACTATAGTTTTCATTGCCACTTTGCATATAATTTCATTCCTGTGAAATATGCTTCCTTTCTCTTTTTTAAAATGTATTCTCAGGATGCTTGAGAATTTCTTTCAAATTCTTTTTGTTGGAAGTTTTGGGCTTATACAATATATTGCACTATTGCAGCTCCAACTGACATTATTTTCTATGGTATGCCTTGGCATTAAAGGTTTCCTGCTTATCTATAGTTCCCAATCTGGGGGGAAAAGATCTCTTCTTATGCCTCCCCAGGGATTTAATTAAAACATGGAAAAAGGTCTAATGAAAGATAGGATAATTATACACAGCCATTGACTGATGGTTCAAGACCATCATACTCATGAATTTCATTAGTGTTCCTTTGTTCTTAAAGGATGCGGATGAGTGGAAGAAAAGCAAATTCACTTGAATGATTATCTATAGATAGAAATGAAATTTTTGGCACAATCAGAAATCCCTAGTTCATGCCTCTAAGTTCGATAAGCGACAAACAATGGGAATGGTACTTCCAAAATCCAAGAAATTACTTTGTAATTTCCTTGGATAGTCTCCCAGTCCAAATAATTCAGACAAATTTCAGTATATCAGAAATACAATAGAAAAATCCAAGTTAATTGCTAATATAAGTTTACAAGGTTCTCTTTCTGTAAACCATATTAATGGTGTCTGCTTCCTATGCAAATTCTACCAGTTTAGCTACATAATTAAATTGATTGTTTATATTTTAGAGTATTTAAAGTCTAAAATTAAGGCAGTAACAATAAAATAGAGTGTTAATTAATTATAATAACTTACTGGCACAAAAATAGAGCTGAGACAAACAGTAAAAGGATTTTAAGGGAAAAATGCTTTTATGGAGCTCAGAATTACTTTTTAAAGTATCTGGAAACTACTTTTAAAAATGTGCTTGCAGATCCTATTTTCCTTTTCCTTTTTTCTCCTGCAGAGTTACAAACAAATTTAATAAATAAAAATAAGTAAATAAAGTATAACCAAACTGTGTTATTATCCTGAGATATTTTATATGACAGGGAGCCAAGTGACTAAGTAACATTTTAGCTTATTTATTAACCCTCATTTATTTTATAGATTCATAATCTTTCTGAATGATCTCTCAAAAATTACAAAATTAAGGTTGTGGGAAACCAGAGGAACACATGGAAAAAATATATTTAATTTTGGTTTGGTGGGTTTCCATGAATAACAGAATAGAGGGAGAAAAAAATGATAGCTTGTTACACAGAGAGGATGGCATACACTGTTGAGGTAATTCCCCGTTAGGAGAATGAGTGCACACAGGGAGACGTAGTGAGAGTAGTGAAGAATAACACACACACAGCACACAGCCACACTGTATAGTATAATGTAGGTTTTTACTTCCAGTAAAGCAAAGTTCAACAAAACAGTCCAAGTCATTCACTGTTAAAGCAGTCAGTTTTCAGTCCAGGGATAATCCAAATATCAAAGTCCAGTATCAAAAACAGTTCAGTAAATAGACTCACATCAAACCAAGACTAACAATGATTAGCAACAGTCAATGCAGGAACGGCAACACTCTCCAGAAAAGGACAGGACAAACCAGGTTTCTGGCTCCATCTTATGGCTGTTTGGGGAACCACACCCAATTACAATTTTAGCATTCCCTTATAAAGAGACAGTATTAAAATGTCTATCCAGGTTTATATATTTTCCAACACAACTGTTAGGTGACTTACATTCCTAACATTCTCCCCTTTGGGTAGGACAATATATACAACCTTACATTCTAAGTCCATAATCCTCACAGCAAGCCTTATGCTTTACTGAGCCTAGGGCTTTTGTAAAATGATCTGCGATGTTATTTTCTGACATACAGCATTCCAGCTTAATCATCTTACTTTGCACACATTGTCTCACATTTAAATATCTTAAATCTGTGTGTTTTGATCTTGTCTTAAGAGCAAGATTGGAAGCCATCTGTATTGCTGATTGGTTGTCTTCATAAACAACAATAGAATCTGTTACATCAATTCCCATATCAATTAATAATTGCTTATAACAAATTAAATCTGCACATAATAAAGATAAACATGAGAATTCAGCCTCCATTGTTGTCAAACTTAGATGTGTCTGTCTAATCAATGCCTTTCCCAATAATACTACAGTACCCGATGTAGATTTTCGTGCATTTATGTCTGTAGCAAAACTTGCATCAGCATATGCAGTTAAACTCAGTTCATCTTTAGGCTCCAAATACAATGCATAATGCATTGTTTGTTTCAGATATCTCAACACACATTTAGCAGCTTGCCAGTGCCTTTCAGTCAGCTCAGTTTGAAATCTAGCTAATTGGTTAACACTGTATGCAATATCTGGCCTTGACTAATTACTGAGATAAGATAGACTACCAATCAAGGTCTGATAAATGTTCTTATCAAAAATAGGACTTTGAATATCACTATGGCTAAACTCCTGGCTCATTGGTGTTTTAGCCAGCTTACAAAATTCCATTTTAAAACTTTTTAGTAATTGGTTAATTTAATCTGCCTGTGAGATTTTGTATACTCCCCTAGTTCTATCTATCTTTAAACCAAGATATTGTTTTATTTCTCCCAACTTTTTTATCTTAAATTTCTTCTCTAATAGTGATATTATTTTAGTAGCTTCTTGTTTAGTTTTGGTGATTAATGCTATGTCATCAGTAAACAATAGCAACAACGAAATAATACCATTACTTTCTTTTTTAAACAAACATGGATCAGCCATGCCAGCTTTGCACAGAACCTATCTTAGTTAATTCCTTAACTATACACTGGTTCCACTCGTATCCTGATTGCTTTAAGCCATAAAGATGCTTTTTCAATCTCCAGCAATCAGTTGTATTATCTTTTTTTATACCTAAAGGTTTCTTTAAATAAATAGTGTGTGCATGCAGATATGCCGTTTCTACATCCAAATGATTTTTCTCCTGAGCTGCCCACACTAATGCTGCTCATAATGTAGTAGCCTTCAGACTAGGTGCAAACACCTCATCATAGTCATTTGCTGTCTGATTGAACCCTTGTGCTACTAACCTGGCTTTATGGGTAACAGTCCCATCTACACCTGTCTTTAGCTTATATATCCACTTACATCCTATGGCATGTTTACATGGTGGTAACTTAACATTTTCCTATACCTCCAACTTTTTTTAATGATTCCAGTTCCTTATCCATTGCTTCCTGCCAAGCAACCTCATCCTTAGCAGGATACAGTTTTAGTTCATTATAGTTATTTGGAACTGTATTCACTTGGCATACAACACTAGCCTGATATCTATCAGGTGGTCATGTTACTAGGGTTGAACGTCTTGGTAATAAAAAGCTAACTGGTGGACTCACCTGTGCCACCTGCTCCTGTTCTCCTACCTCCTCCTGTGCCTGTTCTCCTACTTCCTCCTGTTCTTCCTCTTTAATGGCTATTTGTGGTTTACTTATTTTATCTTTAGGGACTATTTGTGTGTCAATAATAATATCATTGCTGGAATCCTGTTCCAGTTTATTCCACCCAACGTGCTCAAGAAATTTAGCACTAGCGCTACAATAAACATCAGCTGTGCCTGGATCCCAAAATCTAAATGATCTATCATTGGTCTCATAACCTACAAAAAATAATTTCTTAGCTCTATGTTGCCCTTTCAGTCTTACTTGTGAGGGAATATGCACCCAAGCTGGAGCTCCAAATGTGTGTAGGTAACTTAAATTTGGTTTTCTGCCATGCCAATGAGTGAATGGCAATTCTCCAGTTGTTGTGTTAACTACATTGTTTAAAACATGGTTACTACACATTATGGATTCACCCCACAGTGTTTCAGGCAAACCTGAATCAGATAACATAATGTGAGCCATGGCTTGTAATGTTTGCCCTCTTCGTTCTACAAATGAGTTATGTTGTGGTCTGTAAGGTGCAGAACGTTTATGCTCAACACCAGCCAATTTCAACATAGTTTGGAATCGCTTATTAATAAACTCAGTCCCATTATCAATAACTAAAGTAATTACTTTACTTTTTATTTTTCTCTCAGCAAACCTCAGCCAGTTAAAGAAATGTTGGAATGTTTCTGTTTTGTTTTTCATAAGATAGCAGAAACCGTACTGTGAGTAATGGTCCATAATACTCAAAACATAGCAGGTACCTCCCAAACTAGGTTTCTTAGGACCAATTATGTCAGTAAACACAACCTCTAAAGATTCTTTGGTCTTAAACCCATTAAGTCTGTTTGCTGGAGTAACCTTGCTTTTCTCCTGGCAACAGGCATTACAGTTTAAATACTTGCTACAGGATTTTAATTTTACTCCCTCTAACAAGTCAACAGTTTGTTTGAGCATTTTGAAATTAATGTGCCCCAGACGTCTATGTAGTAAATGTATACATTCATCATGTGGCTTAACATTGCTATAAAACGAGTTAGCCATCTGCAATTGGTCATCATGTAACACATATAAATCAATCTCTAAAGTAGCAGTAACACTTTTACTCTCTTTCTCTATTATACAGTTATCTCCTGTAAAAGTTACTACATAACCAAGATTAACTAAAGCCGTTACTGATAACAAATTAAATTTCAGTTTAGGTACATATAACATAGTTAAATGCTCATTTACACAAGAACAATATGCAGTACCTTCACCAGACGCTTTCATCTTCCATCCATTTGCCAATGATACATGTTGTTTACTCATGGACATCGTTAGAAACCTCTCTCTATTTCTAGTAATGCATTGCGATGCTCCACTATCAACAACCCACAAATCATGGTTTACAGTTGAATTGCTAGACATAGCTAAACTAACATTCTTCTTAGCCTTCTGGTGATTACCAGTATTCTGTCATTTGCCCTTCTAACAGAATCTAGCTATATGTCCCCTAGCTTCACAAGGAAAACATTTCCTAACAGTATAGGCAGTTGAAGACAAATCCTCTTCTTGTAGTTGTTCCTTTCTCAGTTGGTCCCTATCCAGTCGTCTTCTTGCTTCTTCTAACAACCTTCCGGTTATGTCAGTCAATGTCAGTTTATCTCTGGTCAGGACTTCCAGTGAAGATACATAATCATCATAACTTTCATCCAATGAGGAAAGAATGACGTAAACTTGATGCAGCTCTGAAAATATCAGTTGCTTTTCATGTAGCTCTTGAAAAGTTCTTTTCATGAAGTTCAAATGAGCTAACATATCTCCACCTTTCAGAAGACATGCTCTAAACGATTTTCCGGCTTGTGGTGCTTCGGTTGCAGGCAGGATTCCGTGACTCTGCACGGGTTCTGCCTGTGTTCACTGCCTGAGTGCCTCGAGCCACTTGGCTTCGGGGCTAAGCCTACCTTTGTAGAAGGTGGTGAAGACTGGGGGTTCTGGCAGGGACAAGAGACATCGCATCTCTCTTCCCTAGCGGCTAAATCTCCCTCTCCGGCGATGCAACTGAAGCAGCGATCTTTTATGGCCGCCATTTAGAAGAGCCCAGCCGGAAAGGAATGTGCTGGAGGGGTTTGTGAAGAAATGAAACTGATTTTGCTGACCGGGACAAAGGAACAGTGAAAGTATCCTGGTATTTAACACCTATTAAAGACACATTGTTCCCAGACTGAGTAAGCAGCGAATGGATATCAAAGGAAAACTTTTTTCTTTTCACTCTCCTTCCAAACGGAACAGCTTTGAGAGAAATCGGAAACCCGCATTGAAGGTATGCTAAATGCTAAAGACTGTGCTAATGCCAAAGGGATATGGATTTCTAAATATTTAAAGAAAATTTTTCTTCTGCTGTGAGTGGGAAGGAGAGGAAAAAAAATTGAAATTGAAAATAAAGAGCAGACTGCCTAGAATTTTAAAGAGCCATTTGAACATTAATAAGACTTCAAAGACATATTATAATTGGAATTTTGTGATTTAATAGCAACCCCAGAAAAAGAAATGGAAGAAGGGAAAAAGTGCTAAATGAAATAGTTTATCTGGATTGTTTGGTGACTTTGCATCTTTTGGGAAACTTTTTTTCTTTGTTTAAAAGCACTCGGGTGGTTGTTTTGGGAAAAGTTTTCCTCTTCATAATGGCACCACTTTTGGATGAATTTAAAACTGAATATCTAAAATATAAAAAGGAAGAACAAGACTGGAAAGATACCTTGGACATTCTTTTTCAATCTCTAGAAATGGCGGTGCATTCCTATGGAGAATTGATTGTGCAGCAGGATAATTGGGACAAAGAAGGAACCATTTTTGATGAACATGTGACCCTACTGGGGGAGAAGAAGGAGGAAGAGGAAAAGGAAAAAGGGATTTTAAAACTTAAAAACAACCAAAAAAGATAAAAATGAGTTGAAGGGTGGATATAAGATAAGGAAACAACAGGAAGGGAAAGCACAAGAAGGAAAGGGAGGTGGAAAGACAAAGGGGTGAACAGGGTAAGGAAAAGAAGAAGCAAGGGAGAAAGGAGGGTGAGAAATCTCAATGATGGGAAGCAAGATTTGAAGAAATAAAATTTATTTATAGACAATGGGTAAATTTAATTGAAAAAGGGATTCTGTAAGATACATAAGATTGTGTTATTATAGGTATTTATAGAATAAAATGTTCAAGATATAAATATATAAATAAGTATTAATAGGTATGATTAAAATTTTTCTTTTTCTCTTTATATAATATATTGTGTGACTTTAGGATGTGCTAAACAGAATCCCAATACAAGTTATGTGTGATATTAAGTATTATCAGGTTAGGGGAAAGAGTTAAAGGTGTCATACTCTAATTAGTGTACAGGAGAGGTTTTGTTTAAAGAGAAAAAATGAATGGATAGTTGAGAACAGACAAAGAATGTTAAGTATTATGACTTGAACTGAGATGAGTAGAATAAAATTAAGAGAGTTAAAAAAGGAAGAAGCTATATAGAAAATGGAAAACGGTAATATGATATGGAATGATAAATAAAAGGAACGTGATTTTTGAAGAGGTGTCTGTATGATGAGTTTTAACCTGGGATCAAGCAACTTTCAGAAAAGATGTTTATGTTTTTATGTTTTATGTCTTGTTTGTTTTTTTTTTATTGGAAGAGAATAATGAAAATGTATAAGACAGATGGATATAAAAAATGTATACAATCTAAAGTTAAAGAGATATAATTTGAATAAATAGAAGGAAAAGAAGTAATAAAGAGAAGTTTGGGATAAGATATGAAGATGAACAGATAAGGTAAATATATATATATCAAATTGTGCTTGTTTGGAAATGTGATAATTTGGAATAATTCTGTCTTTAAATAAGTTGTTGTATTGGCTTTTTAAGAAAAAAAAATTCCTATGTCATTATATTTTATGTTTTGTTTGTCTGTGTATTGTTTTGGAAAATCAATAAAATTTGTTCAAAAAAAAAAGAAAAGAAGACATGCTCTAAACAATTTACGTGTAAGATGTATGTGTGCACCTACACTGTCACGAACATAAATCCTCTTCAAATTCTCCCAACACCTAGCAGCAGACTCTTCTCCATGAATATGGACTAGCTGCTGGTCACTCAGTGTTTGTCCAATTATACAAAGAGCTCATTTGTTGTTCCATTTAAAGTCAGCAAGCTTCTTGACATTGTCCTCATTATCTGGATCCCAAGTATTTACATCCGGTGGATCTTGAACTGTATTTCATAACCCTTCTCTACGCAGAAGTAGACTACACTTTATAGACCAGGAAAGATAGTTTGTTCCATCCAACCGGGTTATCATTGATAGACTTGTTGACGGGTCTTGGGCCATCTTTACCAGGACAGTAAACCACAATTAAACAGTAAACAGCTGTCTGTATACAATACTGTGTATTCACACCAACTCTCAGTTATCTGAGCCTGGTATGGCCTGGGCCCATAACCAGTGTTGAGGCAATTCCCCGTTAGGAGAATGAGTGCACACAGGGAGACATAGTGAGAGTGGTGAAGAATAACACACCCACAGCACACAGCCACACTGTATAGTAAAATGTAGGTTTTTACTTCCAGTAAAGCAAAGTTCAGCAAAACAGTTCAAGTCATTCACGGTTAAAGAGTCAGTTTTCAGTCCAGGGATAATCCAAATATCAAAGTCCAGTATCAAAAACAGTTCAGTAAATAGACTCACATTAAACCAAGACTCATGATGATTAGCAACAGTCAATGCAGGAATGGCAACACTCTCCAGAAAAGGACAGGACAAACCAGGTTTCTGGCTCCATCTTATGGCCGTTTGGGGAACCACACCCAATTACAATTTTAGCATTCCCTTAAAGAGACAGTATTAAAATGTCTATCCTGGTTTATATATTTTCCAACACAACTGTTAGGTGACTTACATTCCTAACATACCATTTTAAAACCATTTGAAGTGGCTAATGTAAATAATTTAGTTAGCCACTTTAAGCCTGGGTAGCTGTTTTGATAGCTTAGTAAAAGTTCATCTTATGTAATATAGACTAGCACCCAGTTAGCTACATTTCATCAAAGAAATAATCAGTTGGGGAGCATTATTGTGCCTACAGGCTTATAATATCAAAAGAAGGAAGAATCACAGCCTCATGGACAAATAAATGTCAGAGTAAGAAATAATGAGGAAACTATCAGAAAACTTCTCTTACTTTCTATCTGTAGTCTACTTACCCCTCTGGCTATATGACCATCCCACCCACCCCCACCCCCAAGAATTTTAAATTGTTAAACCCTCCTAAAATGTTGCTGGGTTGCCAATTTTTTAATGTGAAAGAAAGGAGAATATCCAGGAGAGCAAGTATATTTGTTTGTTGTTTGTGGCTTATCTGTACTATCTGGGTTGCAATAAATGATGGCAAAAGTATATGAAGTCATTTGCTGCTGCCTAACACTTGCTTTGATTCTTCAACCCAATTTGAAAGCTGCATTTGGGTTTATGCAGTTTATAAAAAGAGAATGCAAGGATCTCCTTCTGAGATGCTTTCTCACACACATCTTTATATGGGCTGATAATATTTCTTGTCCAACTATTGTTATGTCTGCTTGTTCTCACAGTCCATTACAATAGAAAACTCTTAATCAAAGGGAAAGGGGGGAAAATTTTGAATGATAGATTACAGGAGAATCTTTTTCCTGAGATCTAAGAACTAAGTATAAATTACTGAACAGAATCAATTCCAGTAAAATCTTTCATTGTCCTGAAGCCCTAAACCTATAAGAAAGATTGCATAGATAGACAGACAGACAGACAGACAGACAGACAGACAGACAGACAGACAGATAGATATAGATGTAGTGATATAGGTATAACTATGCAATTAATGTAGTCAAAGAGAACAAAGAACCATTAATATTTAAAAATGCAAAACACTTTTGATGGAAATTTAAAAAAGGTTTTAGAAATATCTAGAAGAGCTAAACAAAGAGCCTCCAGCAAAAAAATGGAAATAAATGGTGAAACGATATGGGATAAAATTTAAATAGGGGTGTGTTGGAAGAAGTGATTTAGAAGTTTTTATGGAAATGGCGATGATATGTCAAAGATTGAAATAGAAATGAATGCTATAAATATTAGGTTCTAAGAAAAAAATGATACAGAGGAAGTCACAAATGCTGGGAGAGTGTTGAAAAATGGCAGGTCTTGACGGTTTAACTGGGTAAATGTTAAAATATGGATGTTGTTTACTTATAAAATGACTATGTGATTTGCATGTGTGAGCATTATTGCTGTTCCTCTTGTGTCCTGGTAGCTCTTTATCTAGTCTCTCTGGCTGATCTTGTTTCCTGATCCAAAACAAACTCAAACATAATAGCAATAGCATTTAGACTTATATACCACTTCACAGTGCTTTACAGCCCTAAGTGGTTTACAGAGTTGCCCCCAACAATCTGGGTCCTTATTTTACCAACCTCAGAAGGATGGAAGGATGAGTCAACCTTGAGCCAGTGGGAATTGAACTGCTGAACCACTGGCAGTCAGCAGTCAACAGAAGTAGTCTGTAGTACTGCATTCTAATCACTGCACCACCACGAGTCAAACATAAACTTCCTGTGTGAGATTTAATGCCAGATTAAGAAGCCAAGGATGCTGAACTGCATGGAAACAATGGTCTTCAAACCCCAGAACATTCGTGTACAGAAAGCATACTTCTGTTACTGTTGTGGTCCACTGGAAGCCTGCAGAGATGGCAGCAGAGTCAGACAATGTCACAAAACTCCACATGAAACAATCTTAATCTTTGGATATGAAAGGCATAGAGAGGGAGAAATAATTAAACAATCAAAAAAATAAACACAAATAAGTAAATAAAATGTCCACCTGATTGAACTAAAGTGATTTAAAAAAAAATAGCAACCAGAAACTGTCAAAGCCGAATTTGTGAAAATATTACCTGGTAATGTTTTGTAGGCATTGAAAAGTGGTACAAGATGGTACAATACATCAATATCTCTCAGAAAAGCATATATTCTTTTTATTTGTCATCTATACTCGATAAGCACATTCTTCATAATTTGGTGAATGAGAACTTGTCTCACTCATGGCAAACAATGACTCATATTCCTACCAATAAAATCTTTAATGTCTTCTAGGAACCCTGCCATTCTTTCATCACACTCTTTAATGGAGAAAATATCTGGGTGGCTTCTTGCATGAAGCAAATGCATTACCATTTTTTTTTCATTAATCACAATTTTTCACTTTCATATTTAGTGCTCTCACACACACAAATCACAAAACTATTACCAGTTTCTTGCTGAACTGTAGGACTGTAGCATGAGTTAAGATGGAGGACATGATTGCATAAAACAGGAACAAAGAATACATTGCCTTTGTGTCATGATGGCACAGTGGTTAGAATGCAGTATCGCAGAGTGAACCTGCCCACTGCCAGCAGTTCGATCCTGACTGGCTCAAGGTTGATTCAGCCTTCCATCCTTTCCAGGTCAGTAAAATGAGGATCCAGATTGTTGGGTGCAATAGGCTGATTCTGTAAACTACTTAGAGAGGGAAAGCACTATGAAATGGTATATAAATCTAAGCGCTGTTACTATTGCTATTAGATAGTTAGATAAACAGAGTTGAAAGGGACCTTATAGGTAATCTAGTCCAACCCTCTGCCCAAGCAGGAGATCCTACACTGTTTCTGACAAATGGCAGTCCAGGTTCTTCTTGAAAGCTTCCAGTGATGAAGCTCCCACAACTTCTGAAGGCAACTTTTGTTCCATTGGTTGATTGTTCTCACTGTCAGAAAATTTCTCCTTATTTCTAGGTTGAATCTCTCCTTGATCAGTTTCCATCCATTATTCCTTGTCTGTCCTTCAGGTGCCTTGGAAAATAGTTGACCCCTTCATCTCTGTGGCAGCCCCTCAAATATTGGAAGATTGCTATCATGTCTCCCCTGGTCCTTCTCTTCACTAGACTAGCCATGCCCAGTTCCTGTAACCATAGATAGATAGATAGACAGACAGACAGACAGATAGATAATAGACAGACAGGCACTATTTTTGTAGGATCTAATCTGGGTCAGTCACCAAGACCAGAGGTTTAGTCTTCTGAGCTTTCGAACTCATGCTGGAGCCCATTCTCTCCTACCAAAATGTGCGCATTAAGACTACAGTTCTGGTCCTGGTGGCTGAGCCAGATTGGATCCTGCAACATTATCCTGGGACATGTATACTTATTTGCCTTCATTCATGAAAATATGTTGTGTTGAATAAATGAAAAAAATAGGATTTATATATAATAAATATATTGTTTAATTAAGCATGTGAGTGTGTGTACATATACATATGTAAATCTATATAAATTTATTAATGGCATATCCACCAAACAGCCTGCCACCCTGGAAGATACATTTCTTCAGAATGTGCTTTTACTTTCCTGCCAGATGAATCTGCTTGTTCTCTTAAGACAATGGTATATGACTTTTATTTTATCAGATGAATTATGGCAGGAGGGAGTAATTGACTTACAAGGACCCTACATCTTCCATTTCCATTAAAACAATACGGAAACAAAAAGGCCTTTCATGGTTCATGCATAATACTCTATTTTTATTGTGCAAATTCACAATCAGTCACTGGGGGATTGTTCTTTGGCTCCCTCTTGCTTGGAATCATTTTGTGAAGAATATGTTTCTTCTAGATTCTGGACCTGTCTTACTCTTGGTATTTTAGATACCATGCACCAATAGTTATAGAAGTAAATATTGGCAAGGAAAAAAGAATCACTCTTCTTGTAAGGTAAGCAATTTATATAAAGGAGAAAAAAAGGTGGGGAAGAGAAGAGACTTGATCTCAGTGCTCCCCAAATCCAATGCAACATGGCGATCAATATTCCTCATTCACTCTTATGAGTGATTATGATATCATTATGATGTGTGTAGCTTTTTTTCTATAGACTGTTCAAATAGGCAGACATATTCTGTAGTATCTCACCAATGTGCTAATCTTAACAAGGCTGTGATTTCTGCCAGTGAAATCTTCCTCTAACATGATCCTCTTTTAGATGATGTAATGCTTTTACAACATGATCTATTTCCACATAGAGTAAAGTTTTCTCTATTTCCATGTAGAGAAAAGTAAAGTCCTGCACTTAGGGAACCAAAAGTCCATATGGCTGAGGTATTGGCTGTGTTTCTTTCACACCCCCAACCCCCAAACCAAGCAAACGGATACACGGCATGAACAGACCTCAAACTCGGAGCCAACCAAAACTCGGAACGCCACATCACAGCCACCCACTCAGGATATCACATCACGGAACTCAGGAAATTACACTACAAAACCTCAGAATGTTGCAACATAGCCAACAACCCAGGAGATTACAGTACAAGACCCAGGATGTCACAACAATAGAAAGAAGGTCATCACACAGCACATGACCCAGGTCATTACAACCCAGGAGATTACAGCACAAGACCTAGGATGTCAAAACAATAGAACTCAGAAGGTCATCACACAGTCCATTAGCCAGGTCGTTACAACACAGGAGGCTGATAGACACACAGCCAATACCTCAGCCACACACGTTCTTATGAAAAAGCCAGATAATCTGCAAACATCAACTCCATCAACCAATCAAGAAATGACAACACAGCCAACCTCCACACCAGTATATATAGAGAGATGGCAGCTCAGATCACGCTTTGCTCGCACAAGCACTATTCTGTCGTCAGTAAAGAGACTCGCAGACCGGAGTTGATTTCAGCTCTTTAATAATAACAGTAACTTCAACTGCAGTCGAACCGCAGCAGCCCTTTTTATAGCGGCTGCTCCATGGCTCTCAACCAATGACATTTAGTTAAACTTCCCACCGCTGTTGGCGGCCAATCAGGTACTAACGTTACTAACCAATCATATCGTTACTTCTATTAACCAATAGGAACATCGCCCTAGAAGTCTCTATTTAAATACACTACACCCCTCCCCTCTTGGTTCATTCCAACGTAACGTAGTCATGCAGATAGGCGGGGCTCTTGTGAGTCCTTGTTGACCTGTGCAGTTCAGTCCCTATGTTGGTCTCTTCTGGTTCAGACAGGCCAGCTGTCTGCTCTGCTCCTCCCTCTGGAATCTCTTGGAAGGGTGCCTCGACCATGCCGCTTCGGTCGTGTCTTGGGATTGTTGGTCCTACTCTGCGGTCTGGGCTTGCTGGAGGGACAGCTTGGTCTCCTCACTGTGTGTGTGGGCAGGTCGAGTCGGCCTGGCTGCTTCTCCCCTGAGGTTCCTTCAACTCCTCTTGTTTCTCGAAGTCTTCTAAAGGTAAGTGATTTTTATTTTCTTCATTAATTTGTTTCCCCCCACTCTGGATTTTTTATTATTGTCTGAGGGTGTTTGTAAAAATGTTTGTTCTGTGTTTCTGGGAACCTTGGTGTCTCATTCAATGTATGGGGACCGTAGCTGGTCGATGTGTCATTTCCATGATCTGCCATCGGTGGTTTCTAAACGGTAGGAATGAGGGCCAGTGATTTGAGTAATAGTTGCCAGTAACCACAATGGTTCTCCAGTAAGATTTTTTTGCGTAGACTAAATCACCTGGTAAGAAGGAGCAGTACTTACTGGATGAGTCTGGTGGCTTTTCTGGGTTGTAGGTAGGGTGCAGTCTATCCAAGTAAGATCACAATTTTCTTCCCATCAAAAGTTCAGCTGGGCTCTTGTTCGTAGTTGTGCATGGTGTTATATGTTGGATGGTGAGTATGGTGTTGAGTTTTTCTTGCATATCACTTCCATCAAGCCTTTCCAGGGCTTCTTTTGTAAAACAAACCATGTGTTCCACTGTATCGTTCGCTGCCGGATGAGCTGGAGCTGTCAAGGCATGTCATATTCCATGTTCCACAAGAAACTGTTCAAAAGCCAAGGTTGTAAACTGTGGCCCATTGTCCGATACTACTACATCTGGTAGACCGTGGGTAGCAAAAAGTTTTTTTAGTTGTTTGGTGATCGCTTCTGTGGTTGTTGAACTCATGATGATGACTTCCAACCAGTTTGAATAGGCATCGACGACGATTAGGTAAGTGTAACCTTTTGTGGGGCCAGCGAAATCCATATGGATTCTTGACCAGGGGCCTCGGGGTGTCTCCCATTCGAGCACTGGTGCTGAGGGGGGGTTGTCTGGAAGATTGGCATTTGTTACATGTTTTAACTCAGGCTTCAATGTCTTTATCTATTCCTGGCCACCAAATGTAGCTTCTGGCCAGGGACTTCATTTTTACTATGCCAGGTTGTCCTTCGTGTAGCATGGTTAGCACCTTTTCTTGTAACATTTTGGGAACCACCACCCTGTCTCCCCACAAAATGCACCCTTTTTCCAGCGATAATTCAGTTTGCTGGTTTTTAAATGGTTTAAAAGTCTCGGTTTTTATGTTTTCCAGCCAGCCCTGTCCCACCCAGTTCAATATCTGGCTCATCAGTGCATCTTTAGCCGTTTCCCTGGCGATGTCTGATGCAGTGATTGGCCAATTTGGCATCATTTCAATTTGTAGTGTCTGTGTGGTGGGAGCTAGATTGTCATCGTGCCCTGGTAGTGGTGCGCAGCTTAAGGCATCTGCGTGGGATATGGCTTTCCCCGGGTGATAAATGAGTTTGTAACTGTAAGGTGCTAGAAATTCTGACCATGTAGTCATTCTTGGGGACAGGATATTGGGGGTTGCCCTGTCTCTGGATAGGATTCCCAATAATGGTTTGTGGTCGGTAATCAAAGAAAATGTCCTACTGTATAAGTATTCGTGGAAACGTTTCACTCCCGAGATAGCTGCCAAAGCTTCCCTATCTAGTTGGCTGTAGTTTCTTTCGGTTTTGGATAACGTCTTGGAATAAAAGGCAATTGGTGCTTCTCTGCCTTCTGGTAGTGTGTGGCTGAATATTGCGCCTATCCCGAAAGGCGAAGCATCGCAGGTGACAGTTAGAGGTAACATGTTGCTGTATTGAATCAATACTGATTTTGATGTGATTAAGTCTTTAATTTTTTTGAATGCCGTTTCTTTTTGGTGGCCCATTTCCAGTTGGCTTTTTTATTGAGGAGTCTATGCAGTGGTTCTGCTACTGTTGCCTTCTGTGGCAGGAAGACATGATAAAAATTAATGAGACCCAAAAAATCCTGTAAATCCATTTTGTTTTTGGGTCTGGGGGCTTCCTTAATCGCTCGTAATTTTTTTGTGTTGGGTGGATTCCTGCTTCATCAATAAGGTATCCCAGGAACTCAACCTGGTTAGTGGCAAGTTGGCATTTTTCTTCTTTGACCTTGAGTCCTGCTTCTCTAAATTTTGTCAGAACTGCCCTTAAATGGTCTTTTAGTTGTTTTTTGTTTTCAGCAGATATTAATACATCATCAAAGTAGGGCACCACTCCTTTTAGTCCTTGTAGAAGGTGTTCCATTAGGCTCTGGAAAACGCCAGGGGCCACGCTTACACCAAATTGTAATCTATTGCATTTAAATGCTCCTCTGTGCGTTATGATGGTTTGTGCCTTGGCTGTCTCAGCATCAATGGGTAACTGTTGATATGCCTGCGCGAGGTCGAGTTTTGCAAAAATCCTGCCTCTTCCCAATGAATGCAACAGGTGTTGGACTACTGGAACGGGATATGTGCTCTGTTGCAATGCGTGGTTCAGGGTGGCCTTATAGTCACCACAGATGTGCACGGACCCATCAGGTTTTATAGGGGTCACAATTGGGGTCTCCCATCTGGCATGGTCAGTTGGCTCTAGTACCCCCTGAGCGATTAGTTTGTTTAGTTGTCAATTTTAGGTTTTAGTGAAAATGGTACCCGTCTGGCTTTAAGTCTAACTGGAGCTACATTTGGGTTTAAGTTAAATGATATAGGGGTCCCACGGTACTTGCCTAAGGTCCCGTTGAACACGTCATGGAATTCTTCTATCAGGTCTTTTTCCCATTCAGTCATGGTGGTGTTGTTGATTCCTGTCACCTCAATCCCGAGCGGTTCGAACCATTCCAACCCGAGCAGGCTGGGGCGATCTCTGTCAATGATAGTTAATGGCAGGATCTTGGTGTGCCTTTTAAAATTTACTTTGAAGTGTCCTAGCTCTACTACCGGTATTTTGTTACCCTGGTAGTCCTTGATGATCAGGCTTTGCTTCTCAAGTTCTCTGCATTGTATATCAGGAATAAATCAGAATTTATTGTGTTCCATGACACCATTGATAAATACGAACTGGAGTCTACTTCCATCTCGCACGCTCGCCTTCAATCAGGATGTTGATTGAACCTTCTTAGTGTTTGTTGTCCTGGCCATCCCAATTGTGATAGTTTGGCGCATTTCTTCCTTTTCACCTTTTCGTTGACTTTCCTCATCACGTTCCAATGGTTCCCGGTTGTCCTTTCTTTGTTTCTGGGGGGGTGCTGCCTTGTCCCCTTGAACTATAGCTCTTTTGTTTCAGCATACCCTTGCGATGTGCCCCCATTTCTCACAATGCCGGCATGTGGCATCCAGGAATTGACACTCAGATCTCGGGTGGTTTCCGCCGCAACCCGCACACTGGAACTTGGATCTTCTGCTTTGTCTCTCTCTCCGGTTCTTTTCTGAGTAGAGTCTGTTCACTTCCTCATCTTCGTCATCTGGATCGGTTGATGATTCGATGTCCTCATTGTGAGAGGTTGTGGCAACGTGCTTTTTGGTTCCCTCTGTCTTCTTCTCTTTGTTCATGCTCGGGCTGCCCGCCATGTTCATCTGCTTCATTTTTGCTGCAGATTTCTTTGCGGCTTCAGCGGCAGTTGCTTCAGCAACGGCTTTGTTGACAGTGGTGTTTGGTCGGTTTAATAGTTTGCTCTGTAAGGTTGTGTCCCTTAGTCCAAGGATTATACGATCCCTCATGGCTTCGTCCATGTTGAGGAATTTGCGTGCCCCCCCATGTCTCTTAATGCTGCTACGAAGTCTCCAATGCTCTCGCCTTCTAGTTAGTCATGCTTGTAAAACTTGTGTCTTCTAATCAGGTTGGATACGGCCGGTGCGTAATGGTTCCTCAACATCTGATTCAGGTCTGGCCATGCCATCTGTTTAATGTCATTGGGTCTTGCTAATGCCTTGGCCATTTTAAAAATGGTTGGACTGCAATGCGTTAGGAATACGGCTCTCTTCCTTTGGTCGGTGATTTCTTGAAGCTCGTTGCTTTCTAAAAACATCAGGAATCTGTCAATGTACATCTCCCAGTCTTCTTCAGCTGGATTGAACTGTGAGGGTGGTGAATTGTTGCCGGCCATCTCATTGGTCCTTCGGCTATCATTGACACGTGCTTATGGTCTTTGTCTCTTTAATCCCACCCTTGTTGCCAGTGTTCTGTCACCAGTAAAGAGACTCGCAGACTGGAGTTGATTTCAGCTCTTTAATAATAACAGTAACTTCAACTGCAGTCGAACTGCAGCAGCCCTTTTTATAGTGGCTGCTCCATGGCTCGCAACCAATGACATTTAGTTCAACTTCCCGCTGCTATTGGTAGCCAATCAGGTACTAACATTACTAACCAATCATTTTGTTGCTTCTATTAACCAATAGGAACATCGCCCTAGAAGTCTCTATTTAAATACACTACAAGCACCAAGATGAAAGCACCAGCCTGAGTGGGATCTCATCGAAACGTTGCCAACATACTCTCAATCTTACATGGGAAAAGACCCAAACATGCCAAGACCTGCATACCTGTACCCGTGAAAATCTACAGAAAGAAATCTCGTACCTCTATGAGGAGGAAACCTTCCAGCTGACCAGGACCTACGAGAAACTCATTGTCCGAAGAGCCACCATCTTATGTGATCTCACATTCCTACACAATTGCCAAGACAAAAAAGTGATCCCCACATGCTTCCAACTCAAATTCCATTCCAAAACCTCAGCCACTGAAAGGAACCTGAAAAGAACGGAATTAGCCCTAATCAGAAACGAACTCCACAGGAAAAGATTCCTACTGGATCAAACCAACAGGGACCTACTTACTCTCCACCTCAAACTCAGCAACAAAATCCACCCAGCACTCTGGGACAAATCCAAACAACTAGCCCACTGGAGAGCTGAAACAGAAACCCCACACAAGATAGACACACACACCAGCAAACTCCACAGACAAGAGAAACATCAGAAGCCCAACCCCTTCCAACAACAATGCATGAAACACACAGTACACAACATATCAGACAGAACCCTCACCAGAGCAGAAACCAATGTCCTTTCCAAGGGATTCAACTTTGCTGTCGCCCCCAAACGCCTCCCCACTGAATACATTATATGCAGAGCTGAAGCTAGCCTAACCAAAATTAACCCAGATGTAGCCAATAAAATCAGACTTGAATCACCAATGTCTTCTACTCCAGCAGTCCACCCAGAAGCAACTTATACAGAGAACAAAAAGCACTCACCAACTTGAGGAAAGAAAACAACATAATTCTTCTCCCATCAGACAAAGGCAACGCCACAGTAGTGATGAACACATTGGATTACCAATCCAAACTATCCAACCTACTCCAAGACCCCACTTACAAACCTCTAAATACTGACCCCACCACCTACCTGGAAAAAACCACCAAATCTAAAATAAAAGCCTCCCCCATCAGTGAAGAGATCAGCAAAGAATCATCTCCAGAGAAAAATCATCCAGATGCCCTAAACTCTATGGCCTCCCAAGATACACAAAGAAGGAGCACCACTCAGACCCATAGTCAGCTCCATAGGCTCACCTCTACAGAATCTTGCCAAATTTCTCGCCAAACAACTCCAGCCCTACACAGAATCCATCACCTCACATGTACAAAACAGATTACAGATAATAGAGTTGGAAGGGACCTTGTAGGTCATCTAGTTCAACCCCCTGCCCAAGCGGGAGACTCTATACCATTTCTGACAAATAGCAGTCCAACCTCTTCTTGAAAATCTCAACTGATGGTGCTCCCACAACTTCCAAGGACAAGCTGTTCCATTGGTTGATTGTTCTCACTGTCAGAAAGTTTCTCCTTGTTTCCAGGTTAAATCTCTCCTTGTTCAGTTTCCATCCATTATTCTTTGTCCGGCCTATAGGAGCTTTAGAAAATAGCTTGACCGCCTCCTCCCTGTGGCAGCCCCTCAAATATTGGAAGACCACTATCATGTCTCCCCTGGTCCTTCTCTTTACTAGACTAACCAAGCCCAGTTCCTGGAACTGTTCGTTGTTATGTTTTAGCCTCCAGTCCCCTAATCATCCTGGTTGCTCCTCTCTGTACTATTTCTAGAGTCTCAACATCTTTTTTATAATGTGGTGACCAAAACTGGATGCAGTACTCTAGGTGTAGTCTTACTAAGGGTTTATAGAGTGGTATTAGTACTTCCCTTGATCTTGACTGTATCCCTCTGTTAATACAATTTAGGATTGCATTAACTTTTTTGGCTGCTGCAGCACACTTCTGGCTCCAATTTAGCTGGTTGTCCACTAAGACTCCAAGATCCCTCTCACAGTTACTGCTATTGAGCCTGGTTTCACCCAGTTTATATGTGTACTCTTTCCACTTCATAGAAACAATAAACAAAATCTACAACCCGGCAACCTATTCATGAGCTTCGATGTCATATCCCTCTTCACCCAAGTACCTATTAAAGAAGCCTTGACAGCCATCCAAAACAAATACAACCCCCTAAGAACATCCTAGATCTGACCAACCACTGCCTAACCAACACATACTTCATCTACAATGGACAAAGATACAAACAGATAGAAGGATCACCCACCCTATGAGATCACCCGTCATTGCTAACCTATACATGGAAGACTTTGAAACCAATGCTCTAGATAAATCTGAACCCAAACCCAAACTCTGGCTTAGATATGTAGATGACATTTTCGTAATTTGGCCGCATGGGAAAGAAAAACTGGACAAGTTCCTCACACATCTCAACAGCATATACCCCAAAATGCAATTCACCATAGAAACAGAAGCCAACAACCAACTTCCCTTCCTGGACATCCTAATTTACAACACACCATGCACCGGAAGAAAACACACACAAACCTCTACTTAAACGCACAATCCCATCACCATCCTGCACAGATGAATTCCATAGCCAAGATCCTCATCTCCAGAACCAAATGCCTAGCCAACAAAGACCACCTGAAAACAGAATTACACACCCTCACTGATGTATTAATTTCCAATGGATTCCAAAGAAGCACAATTACCAACCTAGTCCTAAGGGAGACACCCCCAAGAAACTGAGACATAGAGCAGGACAATGGTATTGCCCACCTCCCCTACGTCAAAGGCACCACAGATAAAATCAGCAAAATTCTCCACAAACACAATATCAGGACAGCCTTTGGTACTGACCAAAAATAGTCAACATTCTAAGAAACCCCCAAGACAAGATCCCTCTAGAAAACCAAGGAGTTTATGAAATACCATGCAACAATTGCCCTGCCACATGCATTGGACAAACCAACAGGAGAATAAATGCATGCATCGCAGAACACAAAAATGCAGTCAGAAAAGAAGAAAATACTTCCTCCCTTTTCCAGCACCTTAAAGCCAGAGGATATGAAATTAATTTTGAGGGAACCAGATTAATCTCCAATACTGAACACTTCAAGAAGAGAATAATCAGGGAAGCCATCAAAATAGAGAAACACTTCCATAAGATGAATAAACGGGATGATGCCTCCTGCCTACCAGACATCTGGAAACTAGCCCTTATCAACAAATGAGTCCCAGCCACGAAAACTAACACTGGACCCAAAACAACACATGACACCACCATCATTCTCCCTCACCAGACTCAAACCCAAACCCATCCCATAGACAAAAGACAACCACTGCCCAGAAACCAGACCACAGCTGCATCACCAGCTGCCACACCCCCAACCCCCAAACTAAGCAAACGGATACATGCCATGAACACATATCCAGGCCTCAAACTCAGAGTCAAACCAAAACCAGGAACATCACATCACAGCCACCCACTCAGGATATCATATCACGGAACTCAGGAGGTTACACCACAAAACCTCAGGATGTTGCAGCACGGCCAACGACCCAGGAGATTACAGTACAAGACCCAGAATGTCACAACAATAGAACTCAGAAGGTCATCACACAGCCCATTACCCAGGAGGCTGATAGACACATAGCCAATACCTCAGCCATACATGTTCTTATGAAAAAGCCAGCCAATCTGCAAACATCAACTCCATCAACCAATCAAAAAATGACAACACAGCCAACCTCCCCACCAGTATATATAGAGAGACGGCAGCTCAGATCACGCTTTACTCGCACAAGCATGAAGCCAAAAGCACCAGCCTGAAGATGGTGAGAGGGATCTCATCAAAACGTTGCCAACATACTCTCAATCTTACACGGGAAAAGATCCGAACACGCCAAGACCTGCATATCTGTACTCGTGAAAATCTATGATATATATATATATATGTATATGTATATGTATATATGTATATATGTATATACGTATATACGTATATACGTATGTGTGTGTGTGTGTGTGTGTGTGTGTGTGTGTGTGTGTGTATGTGAATGTATATGTATATGTATATGTATGTATGTTTTCTGAGGTTCTGCGGGTATTTATATGTGGATCTTTGGTTGTTGGGTTTTCTCCGCGTAAGATTCGAAGTATCTAGGCAGCGTTTCGATGAAGTCTCATTCATCATCTTCAGGCTTCTGTCTCCGGCTCTGTGCTTTTCAGAGTAATGTGAGATTGCAGCTGCTTCCTCCTTTTAACTGCCAGTGGGGTGGGACTTGATTGGGTGGGGGCTTGGCTGTGTTCTGATTGGGTGGGGTGTGTTCTCATTGGTAGGGGTTTGGTTGTGTTCTGATTGGTTGGGGGTTAGCCGTGTTCTGATTGGTTGGAGCGTGTTCTGTTCAGGTGGGGCTTGGCTGTGCTCCGGTTAGTCTTAGTTGCTGGGGATTTGAGCTGGTGAGTTGTGATCTGCAACAGGACCACGAACTAGAAGCCAAACAGCAAGATCACAACTCACCAGCTCAAATCCCCAGCAACTAAGACTACCGGAGCACAGCCAAGCCCCACCTGAACAGAACACGCCTCCAACCAATCAGAACACGGCTAACCCCAACCAATCAGAACACAACCAAACCCCTACCAATGAGAACACACCCCACCCAATCAGAACACAGCCAAGCCCCACCCAATCAAGTCCCACCCCACTGGCAGTTAAAGGAGGAAGCAGCTGCAATCTCACATTACTCTGAAAAGCACAGAGCCGAGACAGAAGCCTGAAGATGATGAATGAGACTTCATCAAACGTTGCCTAGATACTGAATCTTCTGGAGAAACCGAACAACAAAGATCACATATGTATGTATGTATATATATATATATATATATATATATATATATATATATATATATGTATATATGTATATATGTATATATGTATATATATATACATGCATTTCTTGGCATGTTCGGGTCTTTTCCCATGTAAGATTGTGCAGGGGACTTCATATATGCCTTGGTTTTCCAGGTCAATATGCACTCACAAACAAAAAAATCTCCACACCACAAGCCAAGCAAACTCCTGGCCACAAACAGAAGCCCCTGATACCTCCAGCTTAATCACACCCCAACCAGGCACCCAGATGAAACCTAGCTTCCTAATAAATGATAGCCATCCATTTACTCAAAGCCAAGCCTCACTAAAAGCCTCCAATACAGGAAACACAATGTTGCCAGCCAATCAAGACAAAAAAAATACTACAAAACAGACAGAAGATATTAGAAACACCAATCAAGCAGAACACAGCAAACTCCAAGACCAATGAACACACACCAAGGCTCTCAACCAATCAGGATGAAGAAAAAACCATTCTAAGTAGGCTAGCACCAAATTTAAAACAGAAATGGCTGTGAAAGCCTGAATCTCAGACAAACATAATACACAAGGCTGATGATGGCAGATGAGATTCTGACAAAATGTTGCTACAACTTTAAAGCACAACTATAATGATGTGGGAAAATACCCGAACAAAGCCGAATACTATACATATAAATACCTGAAAAAACTTAAGAGAACAAATATATTATACTGGGTGAAACCAGGCTCAATAGCAGTAACTATGAGAGGAATTTTGGAGTCTTAATGGACAAACAGTTGAATATGTGCCAGCAATGTGCAGCGGTAGGCAAAAAAAGGCAATGCAATCCTAAATTGCATTAACAGAGGGATACAATCAAGATCAAGTGAGGTACTAATACCACTCTATAAACCCTTAGTAAGACCACACCTAGAGTACTGCATCCAGCTTTGGTCACCGCACTATAAAAAAGATGTTGAGACTCTAGAAAAAGTGCAGAGAAGAGCAACCAGGAGGGATTGGAGACTAAAACATATGAAGAACAGTTACAAGAACTGGGCAGGGCTAGTCTGGTGAAGAGAAGGACCAGGGCAGACATGATAATAGTGTTCCAGTATTTGAGGGGCTGCCACAGAGACAAAGGGCTCAAGCTATTTTCTAAAGCACCTGAAGGCCAGACGAGGAATAATGGTTGGAAACTGAACAAGGAGAGATTCAACCTGGAAATAACAATCAACCAGCGGAACTGCTTGCCTTCAGAAGTTGCGGGAGCTTCATCATTGGAGACTTTCAAGAAGAGATTGGACAGCCATTTGTCAGAAATGGTGTAGGGTCTCCTGTCTGGGCAGGGGGTTGGACTAGATGATCTACAAGGTCCCTTCCAACTCTGTTATCTGTAAAGTGTAATCTGTAAATGATTATTATCTTATTATGATGTGTGTAGTTTTGCCATAATCAAGATTTATGACCACAAATTTTTGTTGTTACGTGAGACATTTGTTAAGGGAGTTTTGCCCAATTTTTCAACCTTTCTTGTTATAGTTGTTAAGTGAATCACTGCACTTGATAAATCAGTCACATGATTGCTAAGTGAATCTGGCCTCCCCATTGATTTTTCTTGTCAGAAGGTTGCAAAAGGGGATCAAATTATTCTGGGATGCTACAATCATCATAAATATGAACCAGTTGACAAGCGACTGAATTTTGATCACATGATCATGGGGCTAACTGTGAAAAATGGTCATAAGTCACTTTTTTTAATGCCGTTGTCACTTTGAACTGCAAAACGTAGTCACCAAACCGGTAGTAACACTGGTTGAATCCCACCCCTGACCAAAATGCCTTAGTTAATGTCACCTAAAAGAGCATTGGGTAAACATTTCCACAGTCGTGGTCTAATTGCCCAATATAGAAAATTATATTTGTATTGAGCATCTGTTTGTACAGTATAAAGCATGCAAACACTGCAGCCTGCAAAACAAAAGCAAGATAAAAGTCTTTCATTCAATAACAACACCTTTTCTGTCAATTAGTAAATTACTTACCACATATCCTGCCTAATATTTATTGTTTTATTTTTATATTATAAATAAATAATAATCTTCTTACCACCTATCCTTTATTTTCTTTCTCCCCCTTCTCTTCCCTTC
Source organism: Pseudonaja textilis (assembly GCF_049901715.1). Classification (NCBI taxonomy): domain Eukaryota; kingdom Metazoa; phylum Chordata; class Lepidosauria; order Squamata; family Elapidae; genus Pseudonaja; species Pseudonaja textilis. Next base: position 9,750,878 of record NC_141998.1, on the reverse strand, counting down.
TCCCTCCTCCCTCCCTTTCCTTTCCTTTCCTTTCCTTTCCTTTCCTTTCCTTTCCTTTCCTTTCCTTTCCTTTCCTTTCCTTTCCTCTCCTCTCCTCTCCTCTCCTCTCCATTCCTCTCCTCTCCTCTCTTCTTCAGAAAAGAAATGGATCTGTCCAAAACTTGGAAATGCTTCTGAAATAAGTGTATTTTCAAGAGCAAGAGGGAGGAAAAGGTGGTAATAAATTGTGGCTAAGTCATCTAAATCTTCCACGAAAAGTTGACAAGTGGTTCAGAGTTTCAAACCACAAATGATATAAGCTGGGCTTTGGAGAGACTTCTGGGTCTCAGAAGTCATTCTTTGCTAACTTGTCATCAGCTTAGAACCAATCAATGATATTTGTGATTGAAAGACATTTTAATGTGAAGCTTTTATAAAATTCCAGTGGGAAAAAAAAGATGTGTTGGTTTAATCTCTCTAGAAGTTGGTTATTTAGGTTCAGAGAATGAATCTCCTTCAAAGAAACAGAGAATTTGAAAAGGATCCTTTGGGGGAAAGGCTAGTTGAACACCATGCTCATACATTCCTGTAATTATAGCATCCCTGAGAAATATCAATATATATAATGAAAAAAAAAATTATTTACTAAAGATGACAAGTAACTTTCTTAACGGAGAATTTAAAAAGAATGAAAAGATGAAAAAAAGTGCAGGAAATGAGAAAAAAGGTATTTGGAAAAAAGTGTCTTATGATCTTCACAGCAGTAACAACCAAGCTTCTTTTATTTTTTAACGAAATGTTATTATTTATTACATGGAGCATGAGCAAAAGTAACATTAGAAACAGTTAAGAGAAAAGAAGAAAAGGTTGAAGAAAAAGTACAGGATAAACAAAAGAAAAACAAATAATTTAGGTTCTTCTATGGATCAGAGAGTTGGACAGTGGCAAAGCATGAGCTAGACATACATGTAATGGAAATGCAAATGCTCCAATGGTGCCTTTGGACTAATGCGATTCAGCCACATTATGAATGCTGACACCTGAGAGTTGTGCCAATTGTAGCAAAAATATGAGAAGGAAGACTATGGCATGGACACATTGTACATGGTAAAAAAAGACTCAGTGGCAAGGACAGCCATGGGTTTGGAGCCTGATGGCCAGCAACCTTAAAGCAGACCCAAGAAAAGGTGGATGGATCTCATCAAGGAAATAATGAAATATGTGAGATTCCCTGGATCAGCCAAATGGCAATGGCTTTGCCAACAAGCAGACCCTGCCATAGCATAGGAATAATGGTAAGAATAATAAGAAGAGATGTCTTTCGATCCAGTTGTGGGGCTCTCACTGATCCTGGGATGTTCACAGGGACTGGCACTAGGTGCAGTGGGTTGGCTGGTGTGGTAGCTGCACTATCTTCTGGAATGGCAATGATTGGGACCAGAGTGTCAGCCCTTGAGCCATCGGCTGCTGCCACTGTTTTATCTTCTCCATTCCAGTGATCCAGATCACCCCGTTGGGTGAGGGTGGAGGTCTCACCCCAGCACTCTCCCTCTCCATGCTCACTGCCCTGATCGGACATGGTTTGCAAAGTCCTCTCAGTAGAGCGATGTTTCGTTGGGTTGACCACTTTGCCTATCCTGCCTAATATAAGGACTTGCCTCTCCTCTCCCTTCAAGAAATCAGAACTCTTGAAACAGGCATTATTTCAAAAGGAAACTTTTATTGAAGGAAAGTGATAGCAAGGAAAGCAAGGCAGGATCTGAAGTTCCCACTCAAAACCCATTAGATTGAACATTGCAGAAAACCCCTCCCCCATGTCCAATCCAAGCCGAGCCAATCCACAGGTATGAAGTTGAACTTGAGCTGAGAAGGTGATAAGAAGTTGTTCTCAGGTGCTATTTTGTCCATTTCTTCGAAGCTGAGACAAAACAGATGGCTCCAAGCAATTCCCTCCCCCTCCCTTTCCTAAGCAAGTACATCAAAGTGACAGGAAAGAGATTGTAAAAGAATATCCAGGGCCCCGTCCCCTCCAGAATGGCATAAGGATCTATGGGACCTGACAGGTTCTTCTAACAAAATGTCTACTTTGGCAGTTCCCACATTAGTAAAAAGGCACTCATCTTTGCCATGAGCAAATCAGTCCATCACAGACAGAGAAGATAAGAGTATTATTTTATCAACTCCTCTAGTTACCATAATACTTCCTTCTATCTCCTAATTTATCTATCAGCTGTTTATTTAAAGCAACTTTTACTGTGATGCATTTCTAAGGAATTGGACAGCTATTAATGACAATTTAGTTATAATATGCCATAACTGATTCTACAGTGGCCAATGTAATCAACATATAGCTTGCTCCAATAACTACATCTGCAATGAAACCTCTTTTTTTAATGAAAATAATGCAAAACATTCTGGAAGAATACAAATGAACATGTAAGATTTCCTGTACTTTATAACCCATTTCATAAAGGATTTTGATTTCTTCAGAAACTCTTACCTTTGGAAGAAGTGGTTTAGCAGATGTTTTAATGTCTCAAATTTGGGGGATAGTAGCCTGTGTAAATAGTCATTTTCATTTATCTGTGTACTAGCTTGTTGAACTGAAGACAAAATGCATGGATGAACAGAAGAAGTTAGTTTTGAAGATGAGGATCATGGAGCAGAGGGCCTATGTTTCCTGCATTCCTCCTGAAGAACACACCAGGAGGACAGAAACTTTGAGGATGAATATAATAGCCAGACTAAGAGTTAAAAAGTGGAGTTGAAGAAGAAACTTCATGGGAGAGTCATAGAAAAAAACCACCTTGATCAAATATCAGTTTTTGATGAATGATCATGACAAATTCTGTAACACTGAGGAAGCCCAGCATTACCTGTAAAAAAGAGCTAAAGTGAAAAGAGGACTGAAGTTCTATCTTCCACTCCATCAAAGTTCACCTCAAAAAAAGCACAAAGGAACATCCCATACCTTTTTTTTTGCCTAGCCAGCACAAAAAAGATTGTGTTGGGGTTTGGGGAACGGGGCGGGTATGTAAAATATAAAATATGAGTGATTCAAAAAGTGAAAGTGCAGTGTTTATGCTGATAAATAAAGTTATTACATTCTATTGGCAATTTCTTCTCTCATTGGGTGATGGTGAATTGCTCTGGTGCTGTTATAACAACTCTTTGCTGAACTGCTCATTCCCCATTTCTGGAGATAGCTTGTCTGCTGCTTAAGAAATCTGAGATGCAAAACTTTCTATCCCAGCAGCATTTTAAACATGACACTGTGAAAAGTGCCACAAGATGGAGCTCAACAATATTGGGAGGACCACAGGTTCCAGACCCCCTGCTTAAGAATTACCTCTAGAATTAATCTTTAGTTTTTACTCTGCAGGACAGCCCTTGAGTGCTAGTCTAGTAATCAGTCACCTAGATCCAGTGTAAATAGGATTGGCATCCCAATAAATAAAGGGAATTTTGAGGTTATTGACTGTTAAAGGCTATCACCTTCATCCCAGCTGAACGAGACAGATACTATATAATTCTGTCTCAGAATTATAACATACAAAATTCTGAAACCATCTGTATAGTATTTATGGTTAATAAAGGTAAAGGTTCCCCTTGCACATACGTGCTAGTCGTTTTCGACTCTAGGGGGCGGTGCTCATCTCTCTTATAAAGCCAAAGAGTCAGTGCTGTCTGAAGACATCTCTGTGGTCATGTGGCCAGTGCACGGAATGTTGTTACCTTCCCATCAAAGTAGTCCCTGTTTTTCTACTAGCATTTTTACATGCTTTCGAACTGCTAGGTTGGCAGAAGCTGGGACAAATAACAGGAGCTCACTTCGTTACGCAATGCTAAGGAGTTCTGATTGACTAGCTCAGCATCTTAGCTATTGAGCCACCATGTTTCCTTTATGGTATTGGAGATGAAAATAACATTCCTGTTCAGGACTTAATGGAAGAAATGTATGACATTTCACTGGCATTTGGGAAGGAAGGAAGGAAAGAAGGAAGGAAGGAAGGAAGGAAGGAAGGAAGGAAGGAAGGAAGGAAGGAAGGAAGGAAGGAAGGAAGGAAAGAAGGCATTTTCTAATGACCCATTTCAAAATTGGAAGGGTCAACATGCTAGCTACAACAGTTTTTTTTTAAATCCAATAAGTATTCTTGCTGTGTTTCCCAGTTCAATTCTGCTGATGTAATATCTCCCATAAATTGGAAGACAAAAGCTGAGTACACTACATCCTTTCAATAAATTTACTCTCATTCCTTGGAGGGAAAAGGAAAGACAGAGAATAAAAATAAGAATTCCGGACTTCCAGCGGTGATGCCTTGGTGAGAGGGTGAAGGGAGAGCGGTCTCCATCTCTGGACCCATTTTTCACTTTTGGGGACCTTTTGGGGCATGAGGAACCTGGAGAGCCAAGTGGAGAAGAGGGGAAGCCCGGAAGATGGCAAGGCGAAATGCAATTTCCGGTCGGCAAGAAGGGAAACCCCTGAAAACCCTAAGTGAAAGTGTCTGTCATTTTATTATGGCAGACCCGAGGCCATGGCTGAACCGTGAATGAGGAGGAAGTGAGAAGATTATCAACAGAAAGTGTCATTTAAGTTAAAATCCCAAAGTTGCAACTGTAATAATTTGCCAAAAGTAAGTTTGAACTTGTTTCTGAGGAAAACAGAGCTCCAGTGAGGGGGGATAACCCCATAGTATAGGCAGCGAGACAGTAAGAAAGAGCTGTGATTCAGCACTTTTTACAAATGGAAAGAAACTGAAGGAGAGGGGGTATAAGTTGGAAGTGAATAGTTCTAGGAAGATGAAAAGTGGAGATTTAAATAAGATGAGAAGAAAATCCAGGGAAGCCAGAAGAGGAGGTGGCAAAAAGAGGGTGATAAGGGAGAGACAATTGACTTTTCTCTGCTTCTGGGATGGAGGGCGATTACAAGACCAACATGGTGAGTGGAGGAGAAAGTGGAATCCGATTGGGACGTGAGAGCGATACGAAGGAAAGAAAAGAAAATCTTGGAAGGAAGGAGGAGGTGAAGTGGAAGTGGAGAGACATTGAAAGGATCAGATGGAAAGTCAGGATGACGGAGGTGAGAAAGGAGAGACACAGAGAAAGCAGTGACTTAGCAATTTTCAAACAGAAGGAGATGAGAGGACATTAATGGGAGCGGAGAAGAAGAAAATTTTGCAGAGAGTGGACTGAAAGAGATGACAAAGGAGGATTGGAAAAAACAGAGAAGATATGAGTGGAGTCATAAAGAGAGAGAGTTGGAGGGAGTAGTAGAAAGACAAAGCGGAAGAGAGGAGAGTGGAAAACATTTTGGACTGAGTTGTTGAGATCAGAGAGAAAAGAAAAGGAAATCTTTGAGTGAGGTATATGAACTGTAAACTTTAAAGATAACAAAATAGGCTGGTATTGAAATATAAGCTTGATTTATATGATTAACATGATCTGTATGACTTGTATGATTTGAATGTATTTGTCTATTAGAGCACTGTCTTAAGGAGATTGTGGGTATAAGAAATCAAAAAGGAGGCTTTCTCCTTCTTTAATTTGAAATAACTTGATGGTATAGTTATCTTGAAAAAATAGGATTATTGGGTTAAGGAACGTAGTGATAAATAATCTTAGAGTAGGATATTAAGAGTTTAAGAAGAATGTAAATTGTTGTGAGCATAGAGAATCTAAACCTTGACGCCTCTTTTATTGTATAAAGGAGAAACTACAATACATTGTGTATAGAAAGAAATAGAAAAGGGGTGTTTGAGTAAGTTATATAGAGATACATGCAGATATAGATCTTTCAATTGACAAATACCTGACTACTGGATTACTGCTTTAAGTTAAATGTGAATTAAGAAACTAAAAAGGGGGCCTTTTTGTCTTTTCTTCTCTATTGGGGTGATATATGAGGTTATAATTACTTTGATTAAGTATTATATATTGAACTAAGGAAATATAGTGATAAATAAGTTTTGATTACAATATTAAGAGATTAAGGGGAGTGTGTATCTAGGTAATTATATATAAACGGAAATTAAATTCCCCCTTTTATTATAGATAAAAGGAAAAAAAAGAACAAATTTAATACTTTGGGCATAAGGAAAGGCAGGAAGGCTTTATCTGAGTAGGATATTGTTAGATGTATAGTGATATTGACTTTGAGATAGAGAAAGGGATAACAAGTGGTGCTAATTCTATGTAATTATAATAAAGAGATTTGAAAAGAAGAAGGAATAATTTGAAAGTAAGAGATTAGTTTAAAATATATTGTAAAGGAGTTAATAAAATAGGTAGAAATAAATAGAGCTTGAAAATAAGACAAGTGCCATGACATCAGCCTGGAGAACAGCAAAGAAGACAACATCTAGTCCAACATTGACAAGTACATCACTGGCCGGTCAAAAGGCAATTGAAGGAATGTCAGGGGCAGAAAAACAAACTATAGCCAATATGAAAACAATACAGGCTTTGTTAATGACCATTCAAGAAACCATGCTCAAAATGCAAGAACAACAGATAAAAACACAAGAGAATATTTTGCAAAATCATATGGAATTGAAAGGCAATATTAATAAATTAGAAGACAAAGTTGATACTATACAGCAAACAATGCAAAAGAATGAGCAGAAACTAGAAGAGGTGGAACTTAGAACAGTGCAAAATGAAAAGAAACTGGAACTAATGGACAATAGGATGATGACAATAAATAAAAGATTAGAAGAACAGATTATCCACTGAGAGATGGACTGCACTGCCCATTACTTGAGGTTTCAAAATATCATTGAAAGTAGAGATGAAGATCTGAATGTGCTTATGGCAGAATTACTTGCGCCAGCTTTACAAAGGGAGACCCGAGAGATCCTGCTAGAAATCGACAAGGCCTATAGAGTTCAAACGAGTTACACTCGATGTAACAGGTTACCCGGGGAAGTCCACATGCGATTTGCCAGGAAACAAGTACGTGACATAATATACAAGATAACATGAGATGAACCGTTGGTTTATAAAGATAAAGAAATGCAAACCCTGAAGCAGGTTCCCAAGAAGGTGCGTGAACAGAGAAAAGACTATTGGTTTTTGGCAACACAACTTATCCAGAAGAACATAATGTTTCGATGGTTAATTCCAGAAGGCTTGTTGGTAACATGGCAGGAAAAGAGGATCAGGATAGATAACTTAGACAAGGTGCAAGATTTCTATGAGCAGAACAGAAGAAGGAACAGAAGAAGAAAGCAGCAGTAGAGAGGAGCTAGAGACAGAAAGCCAAGAAGAACAACAACAGCAAGACATAGGAGGCCTAGAACAAGAAGAAGAGAACAAGGAGGAGACGGAAGGAAGAAGATTAAGAACACACCTGCAAAGAGAGACTAGAATTAACAGAAGACAGATAATATCCCACAAGTAGAAAGACGGAAACAGAAACAAAGCTATTATCATTAAACATAAATGGTCTAAACTCACCCATTAAAAGGAAACAGATACTATCTAGATTAGCCAAACAGAAATTAGAAATAGTATGCCTGCATGAAGTTCATATTAAAAAACAATTTTGGAAAAGTTTAGAATATCCTAAATTAGGAAGGTTATTTGTAGCCCTGGCAGATCAAAAACAGAAAGGGATAATGGTATATGCTAAAAAAGAAATGAAGGCAGTAGAAAAATATGTAGACCCACAAGGGATAATTTTTTTAAAACAAATTTTATTCAGTTTTTCACATTAAAAACAAAAATCTCTTTTTAGTGGACAACGTATTTCCGGGTCATGACCTTTACATACAAATATGACAGCAATTATACATTCATATATGCATACTTAATTCTATTATTACCTTTTCAATTCCAAATTTTCAGTAAGGAGAGAAACAAACACATTAATTCTAGCCTCTTTCATTAATCTCAATTGAAACATCTTTTTATTTCATTTCAATTATTTCAAATATAATCCTTTAATATTTATTTTAAAAATAAAGTTAAACAATATGTGTTTGCATAATAATAATAATAATAATAATAATAAAGTTACCAATGTCTCTCCTAGCTTTTAATAGTCTATATTAACTTATTAATTTAGTTGGTTCTTTAGTCTGTCATATTCAGTTTCCATTACACATTCTTTTTATAAATTCTAGATTAATACAAATTTTAACACTAAAAAAAAAAAAAACCAAGTATAGGTTTCCTCCCTTTTACTGCTTTGAGTGTGACACCTCAATGATTAAAATATACCTTTATTCCCTCATCTTGATTCCCAATAAACCATTATTTTTAAGAAATTACAATAATAATCATTACATCTTTTCATTTGGATTCTGCAGCATATTTTCCCCGCTTGATTTTTAATAAGAGTTATCAGTATCTATATTACCCTATTTTCTAAATATTTTTAATTGCAGAGATATTCTTATTACCCCTTGTCACCCTGCATAATCCCCTTTTTAATTCATCAACCATTATCTCTGAAAAAACATTTTCTTTTCAACATTTTACTATTTCCATATTTCTTTATTTCATGCACCTGTTTCTTACTGCTTCTACTCTGCCTCTTTTCCCCATATCTTTTCTCATTCCAGTTTATATCCCCCTCTTTCTGAATATCTCCCTTTCCCCTTTTCTGCTGGCTCTTTCTGCCTTTCCTGACTTCACAGGTATTCCCCTTTTTGATTGCCTACTTAAATCTCAACTTTTTAACCTTCCTTCTTTCCCCACTTCATTGTAGTGTTCTTTGTGTTAATTGTCTATTTAAAATGTCTTCTTCTTGGGTCGACTCCTCCTCCTCTGAAGCTCTTTCTTCTTGTTCTTCAATTGCCATTTCCATTTTTTCTAACACAGAGCAAAGTGATCCGCCTCTTTCCTGTAGTAATTCTCTCATATTTTTAAGTTCCATTTTTAATTCCTGAGGAGATATCATCATTACACATTCTTATATTTTATGATCGTTAAAGTCCACAAAAAAAAAAAAAACACTTTTATTTTCCTTCTTTCAATTTTCTAAAGTTCTCAGTTATTCTAGCCGAGGATCTATACCAAAAACATCAATCAATCCCAAAGTCAGTCTTTCCTTGCTTTTTTCTTTATTCTGGTTCTGCTTTCACTTTCTAAGATTCTTACTTTGTTTCAATATTTCTTTAATGTTATATCCACACAAGTTCATTCAGAAACAGGATGCTTTCCCTTTTGTTTGAGCTCAAGTTTTTGTCAAAAGGTGGCACTCACCATTATACAAAGTCTTCACTTTTCCCCCCTATTTTTTTATTTAGGGTTTTTTGAACCACAATATTCCAGCACAGTCCAGTCTCCAATTTGTAAACTTTATTATTATTATTTTTTGACAATCTTAAATTCAGCTTTATTTTATGCCTGTTTATTCCCAAACATTTTAGTCCAATTTAGTTAAATCTTTAGTTCCAGCTTCTTCCTTTCCCAGTTCGAAGCCCCACTTAGTTGTCAAAAATATTTCCCCTGTCCCTTTGTAATTTCACCGCTCACTTTTCTTTTCTTAAACATTCCATGTTACCTTAATCCCAGGGTACTTTTGTTTAGTTGTATTGCCCAGTTGTTCCAGTTCAGATGTTATCCACCTCTTTCTTCCCTCCTGCATAAATCTTAATCCAGCTGAGTCCTCCTCTTCGGGGTGGCCATTTTAAACCACCACTGCAGTCATCTTCGGGGGGAAAAAGCCAACCCAGGGGGGGAGATGTGGCTCCCCTCAACCTGGCTTGTGGCTTTCCCTTACTCTGCCGCCCCTCCAAGGCAGCTTCAGCCCCTAATCATTATAATTGGGGGTCTCCAATGAAAGAGCACAGACCATAGCTGCAGAGAGTCATGATCTATGACATATAACAGCATATACAGTGAAAAGATATAAGGAAAGATGGCAAAATCAGAATAAATTACAGGAGGAGATTAAGGACCTAGAAAGTAGATTACAAAAAAAAAACCCACAAGATGAAAATTTGAGGAGAGAGATGATTCTTACTAGGCATAAATTGAACATTATAAATCAGGAAGAGAGAGTTAAAGAGGTGAAAAGGGCAAAACAGAATTTTTTCGAACATGCAAATAAACCAGGGAGGTGGTTAGCCCATAAATTAAGATTAGAAAGAGAAAGAAGGTTGATACAAGAATTGGAGGAGGAGGATGCAAAATTAGAGTATCGAATGACTGAGAAAAAGAAAATAGTACAAAAATATTTTGAACAACTATATAGGGAGGATGGAATAAACCCTGAGAATATAGAACAATCTTTGAAAAGGAAAGGTCTCCCAGAAATAAGAGAGGAACAGAAAGAGATATTAAATAAAGAAATAACAGTGATGGAATTGAAAAGGGCAGTTGAAAGGCAGAAAGATAATAAGATGCCAGGGCTGGATGGTCTTCCAGCGGAACTGTATCAATGTATTTATGAATGTCTTGAACCAATGATGTTAGATGTGTACAATGAGGTATTAGACTTTGCCAAATTATCTGATTCATGCAAAGAAGCAAATATCTCACTAATTCCTAAAGAAGATTTAGATCACAGATTAAAAATTATAGACCAATCTCACTCCTGAACATAGACTATAAAATATTTGCAACAATAATGTCGGAAAGACTAAAAATTATATTAAATGAACTTATTCATATTGAGCAGAATGGGTTTCTAACTTCTAGACAGATAAGGAACAATATAAGGATAGTATTAAATGTATTAGAATACTATGAGGTCCACCCGGAAAAGCAGGCAGCGTTGATTTTCTTGGATGCTCAGAAGGCCTTCGACAATCTCAGCTGGCAGTTCTTGTTCCAACAGGTCAAAAATATGGGATTTGGTCTAAATTCAAGAAAATGATTGGCACAATTTATTCAAACCAAAAAGCTAGGCTAATTATAAATGGGGAGATTATTGAAAACTTTAAGATTATGAAAGGTGTTAGGCAGGGATGTTCAATGTCGCCTCTGCTTTTTATCTTGACCATCAAAGTGCTTTTAAATCAGATTAGACAAAGAAAGGAGATAATTGGATTGAAGAGGAAAAAAGAAGAATATAAAGTACAGGCGTTTGCAGATGACTTAGTATTTATTATGGAAGATCCAATGGAGTCAGGGACCTATCTAATTCAAGAATTAGAAGAATATGGGGCAGTAGCAGGACTAAAAATTAATAAAGATAAAACAAAAGTAATAACCAAAAACTTGATAGAAAGTAAAAAAAAACAAAGAAAGGAAATTGGGATTACAAAGTGTCAAAAAACTTAAATATCTAGGAATTTGGTTAACAGGAAGATGCTCTTCCATAAAAGAGGATAATTATATGAAATTACTTTCACAGATAAAGAAAGATCTGGGGACTACAACTATCACTATTAGGCCAAATAGCGGCGATAAAAATGAACATACTACAGAAACTATTATATTATTTTCAAACAATACCTATAAAATTAGATAAGAAATTGTTTCAGGAATCAGATAGGACAGTAATGAAATTTATATGGATGGGGAAAAAAGCACAAATAAAATTGAAAACGTTACAAGATAGTAGAACCAGAGGCAGCCTTGGACTCCCAAAATGGGAAACATATTATCAAGCAGCAATTTTACTATGGGTTAAGGAGTGGATAAACTTAAAAAAATAAAAGAATTTTGATGATAGAAGGTCATGACCTCCAAATTGGGTGGCATGCCTTTCTATGGGATAAAAAGAATAAGATCCGCTCCTATTTCCGTAGACATTTGATAAGGGACTCACTTTTACAAACATGGGAGAAATTTTTTTAAAAAAGCATTATTTGAAAAGACCAAACTGGATCTCACCTATGGAAACAAGGGATAATATTAGACTGGTGGGTATAGTTGCAAATTCAAACTAAATTTAAGAAAGGTGTAAAGGAGCTAGGGATAGATAAAGATTTACAAAAATTGGACCAAATCTTGACAGGCAAGGATATAAAATTTATAACCTGAACATATAATTATTTAGTGGAGGTAGAACTAGAGGAGGAAATTGTTAATGGACCAATGATTGCCTGGGCAAGAAATGTGGGTCATAATATAAATTTGGATGAGTGGGAAAAGACCTGGACCGAGAACTGGAAGCTGACTTTGTCAATGGCATTCAAAGAAAATCAATATAAAATGTTTTGTAGATGACACTTAGCGCTGGCACGACTGGTGAAAATGTATCCAACCTTGAAACCAGAATGCTGGAAGTGCAAACAAAAGAAAGGAACGTTTTTCCATATGTGGTGGCAATGTATAGAGGTCAACAAATACTGGAAGAAAATACAGAGATGGCTTTTTGAGATTACAAAATATAAATTGAATTTGGAACCTGAAATATTTTTATTTGATATGATCAAAGGAAATTTGAGTAAAGATAAAAGATACCTTATAGTACATATCTTAACTGCCACAAGAATCATGTTAGCACAAAATTGGAAGAGTGATAAAATACCACCAGATGAAGTTTTGATTCAAAAATAATGGACTGTGCTGAACTAGATAAATTCACTATTGAACTGAAAGGCAAAGAGGATTGAGAATACTATGTGACATAGGCGATGTGGTACGAATGGGTGAAGGATAAGGATAAAAATAATGTATAGCCACCAAATAAGAAACATGGATATACAATGACACAGTAACTGTTAATGGAAATGAGATTTTTGTATTTTTTGTTTTTAAAGAATATTTTTTTTTAAAAAAAGAATTCCACTATGTTTACAATACTTCGCAGCCTATTCTCAAAACAGGAATGGACAAGGTCATGATTTAAAAACATGAGCAAAAATTTCCTAAGCAGCAATTGATACTATTTATTTTCTTAGTTTTGTAATCCAAGTTTATTTCATACCTTGCTAAATATCATGCATGTATGCACTATATTGCATTGACTCAAAATTCTATCAGGTTGGCAACTTGGCACCCTATGGATGTTATAGTCCAGTATCTCACAATCACTTGCCATTGGCTAGGCCAGCAAAATCTGGTTGAAAATAAAAACAAGATAATCTTTTGTGAATACAACGTTAATGTGAAGATCAAATGTAGGATCTCAGAATTGCCCTGAATGACTCAAACAAATTTAAGCAGAGAAATTGGCTTGTACAAGACAGTAAACCATTTTGTGTTTGCATTCTTATGTCTTACAACAGGAGTAACACATTATGACTCATATAAAAAAAACCTTTCCAACAATGTAATCTAAATTGATCATTCAAGAGGGGATGATCCAGGTATAAAAGTTTGCTGTGGAAATAAGCAAGCACGGTTAATACATTCTCACTATTCATTTACCTTTGTCATATTCTTACTACTTGAAATTTATTTCGAGCTTTAAGTTTAGAAAAGTATCATAGCTGCTTTACATGAGATCATGTACTCAGAAGATTGGACCAGAATGAGGCTCTCAGCAACTTGATGGTGTGTGAATATACTATCAAACCAAACTTTTTTAATAGATCAACTTGAAAAAGGAAGTAGAATTCAGAAATAAAGAAAATAATGTTTGTCATTAACTACTGTATGACCTTGAATATATAATTATGGGACTGAACATTCATTGCAGATAGTGTCCCTTCCCCTCCCAATTAATAATGAAAAATCACAATTGTAACCAGTCCAATTAAAGAGGAGTCATTTTCATGCTGCTTCTTCCTTTGCTGATGTTTATTTATCTGTCCCTCACTCTCATTCTCTCTCTCTTGGAAAAACACCAAAGATGAATTTTTAAACAACTTGCAAATTCTAAGCACACAGGTTCTGTTCTGTACAATCATGACCTTTTTAGTATTCCGTATTTGGATTATCTACCCATTTCCCTTTTTGCTTCAGGCAGTTTGGAATGAGTGCTGACAAAAGTAAATAATACAGACGCGGCTCAACCTAATAAATAGGTCATAATATCTGGGAGAAATATATGTAAAATTTATGTTGAACACAACAATTCTTCAGACGGATTGTCATTTGGAACACAACATATCAGATATCACAGTTGTCGAAAACCAAAACATACAATTTATTGATATTGCTGTACCAGGAGATGCCAGAGTTGAAGAAAAAGAACTGGAAAAAAATCTTGAAATATTGCGACCTGGCAATTGAAAGTATGCAATTATGGATGAAATATGTTACAGTGATGCCCATTGTCATTGGGGCACTTGGTAATATGTCCAAGAATTTTGCAAAATACACCAAGAAGTTGTAGCTTCCTGATGCAGCGCCAGCAGAGCTGCAAAAGACTGCATACTCAGAACAACATACATTTTAAGAAGATTCATGGTTGATACCTAGGATACTGGCAGCAATCTGTTTCAACCATCAGAGCCAGTCAATGACATTTGTGATACATTTTTAAGTGTTCTGTTGACTGAGTTTTATATTTAATGAATAAAAGATAATAACAATAACAATTACTACTACTACTACTACTACTACTACTACTACTACTACTACTACTACTACTATTTGGAACTGGCTAAAATCAGGAATACTGAAAAAAGAAACTGAAGGCTTTATTTTGGCTGCTCAAGAACAAGCCTTAGCCACAAATTGCATGAAGGCAAAGATTCAGCATGTCACCACTAACAGCAAATGCCACCTCTGTAATGAAAAAGATGAAACAGTTGACCATTTAATCAGTGGGTGCAGCAAAATCTCACAAACTGAATATCTAGAACACCATAACCAAGTTGTTAAAATCTTTCACTGGAAACTGTGCCAAAAGTTTGGATTTGAGTATAGTAACAACTCCCGGGAACATCAGGTTGAGAAGGTTCTTGAGAATGAAAAAGTCAAGATCTTGTGGGACTTCAGAATTCAGACTGACAGGCACTTGGCCCTCAACACACCTGAGATAACAATAGTTGAAAAGAAAAAGGGTTGGTTCATTGACATTGCAAAACCTGGTGATGCACAAATTGAAGACAAGCAGCAAGAAAAAATTGCACAGTACCAGGACTTACAAATTGAAGTTGAGCGATTTTGGAAAAAGAAATCATGTGTTATCCCAATTGTGATTGGAGCCCTTGGAGCAATACCTAAAAAGCTACCTCGCTATTTGGAAATTCTGAATTTATCAGATTTGAATACCCTGATTCTACAAAAAACCACCCTACTTGGAATAGCTTATATTCTCCGCGCTACCTTAACAGTTCCTAGCTTGTTGATTAGGACTCGAGCTGTTGAGCTACCAACCAGCCTCAAAGTCTGTGAATCTCACCAAAGATGATGATGATGATGATGATGATGATGATGATGAACAACAAGAACAACAACAACAACCTAATCATGTCCATTATTGCTATTTGCTTTTCTTGCATTCGTTTTAATTTGGTTTGCTTCATTCTGGAATCAATGTACAGCATTAAAGCAACAGAGACATGTTGTGCAATACGTTTGTATTATGATTTTATTTTGTCTTCCTATCAAAGAACACAGGAGTTGCTGTATCAACATAAGCCAATAAACTTTGAAATAAGTCCAATATCTCAAAAGTAGGATTAGTCCGTACATTGGACTAATCCTTTGGCTCAACTTCAGTTAGTCAGAAGATAATTTTGTAAAATTATCCCTTCATACTGAATCCAGTTCCTGAGTCAATTTGACATGTCAATTTTATTTCATGCCCCTCATTCATATGAAAATTTGTTGAACTTTGGGGCATGTGCACACCCTAACAATTTTTATGAAGTTGACTCATTGCACCTATTCAGATCAATGTTAGATGAATTGCTGATTCAGATCAGATATGCACATAGGATTTTTACATCCTGTACTTCGTGTCTAAATAAAATAAATATCTAGCATTGATAAAGTTACCCATTTTGCATAATGAAATGTCTACAAGAAAATAACAAAGCTCAGGGAAGACCAAGGAGTCTTATTTCAACCTTGAACTACAAATATTCTCCTTTAATGGTAAAGAAATATCTATAAAGCCAAATCAAATTTTCTAATGTAAGTAAATCACTTTGCAATGCTTAAAATAGTTTAGAAATGTAGTGGTCTTACTACTCTCACTATTTTTATTTATTCATTTTATTGCTTTCTAACAATAAGCTTGTTAGACATTTCCCATATATTCCTCCTTTAAAAAACAGCTTTATTTTTTTCTCTTTGCTGAAATTTCATTCTTTTGTACCTTCATAACACAACTTGCATAGCATCTCCAACATCATATTTGTAGTTAAACAAACAGAAATTTTTGTCTTTCTTCTAAAGTCCTTTCCTGCTTTATTAACATTCTGTGCGATTGTCTCTTGTTCTTTCCACTCCTGTTTTTGGACCTGAATATCTAGAGTGGCAATTTTTTGCCAAATTAGGCTTTGAACCAACAGAAATATAATGAGGGCAACAGTTGCTGTGTGGCACTGAGGGCTCCTCCAGAGTTTTCCTTATCAACAAAACATACATCTAGAGGCAGTGAGAAGGGGCTGGAATATTTAATTCAATTTCTATCCTGGAGTTGTGGCTTTAGAGAGCTAAATCTCTGTGGAAATGCTAAGAGGGAATCAGGTGCATGACAGAAGACCAAAACACAATGGCTTTGTTCCTACTGAATCACTAAACTTGTTTTCCTTGTAATTGACACAGGTATCATCTGGGAATAACTCTGGTTTTGCTTTTCTAAAATGCGCACTATAGTATTTCCCACTTCAAAAGTGGAAATGGTGGTGGTCATCGGAGGACATTCAGTTGCAATTGTCCCAGACTAACCATGCAACAACTGTCAGGTCTTTTCAAGCACAACCTCTTGTCCCCGAAAGAGAATCCCTCTTGAGTTGATAGCACTAACCTTCTGGCTGGCATTTTAAAAGGTCTTGAAAACACTTCATAAACCCAGACTTCTAATTTTTGAAAGTTGTAATCTTCATGATTAATTTTAATAGCTTATTAAATATATTAATAGAATAAATTAAGAACCTACATACTTACTTAACCCTCATTTGATTCTGTTTTAGAATGAGCAATTGTACATGAAGCATGGAAAAGGAATAGGAAGGAAGGAGGGAGGGAGGAAGGAAGGAAGGAAGGAAAGAAGGAAGGAAGGAAGGAAGGAAAGAAGGAAGGAAGGAAGGAAGGAAGGAAGGAAGGAAGGAAGGAAGGAAGGAAGGAAGGAAAGAAAAAGGAGCACAGGGGAGGAGAGAGGGGGAAAGGCAAGGAAATGTAATCTTCTTAATGTCATAGTTATTACCAGATAGCCTCACAGATATTGATGGCTACCATTTATTATGGCTGTGGTTAACAGAAATTTTACAGAAAAAAATCCTTATAGATTAGTAAAGATGTAACTTAAATTACAGCCTGACTATTTAGGTTCACATGCAGTAATCCCTGCCAACAGTGATGATATCAGTAAATTCTGACAAATATTGGCCAATATAACTCAAGTACTACCAGAAACCAATTGTATTCTGAGTATTCTAGGCAAGCTAAGATAGGTAACCTTGAGAAGACCTTGCAAACTAGCCTAATATTACCTACATCCACCAACTAGAAAGTATAGGCCATGATATTTTTTTTGACATGCACACTGTATTTTTATAAATTCTAGTTGATGCCTTTCACTGAAAAATGTTATGAGACTATCATTGCCAGTGGAACAAAGTGTAATATTAAACAATGGACCTGACTTTATTTATAGGAGGAGTGGGATTGTTGGTCTAATGATGACCAAAAACCAGAAGTCTGGTAACACCTTTTCTGACTTATCATTTTTATTCAAAGACATAGTTTTTTTGTGAGGGTTTTTGCCATTTAATTACTTGTAATTTTGAAAGCAAGAGATCCATGCTTCATTTATATAAACTACAAGTCTCTTCCATTTGAATGAAGTACTGTATATATTTTTTACCTTCAGAGATTAAAGTGGAATGATAGGGAGAGTCCACACCTCTTCTCAATAAACTCTCTGTTTATATGTATCTCTCTCTCTCTCTCTCCTGTCTGTCTGTATGACTGACTGTCTATCTCTCTCTTTCTATGTATCTCTAGATATTTATGTGTCTCTATTACCTGTCTCCCTCTCTCTCTGTCTCTCTCTCTCCTATCAAATATTTGAGTTATATGACAGCTAACCAATTAAAAACATCATACAAAGCATAAAACATTTATAAACAAAAATAACCATAGATGCAAGAACACAGTCCAGGTAAAGAACCACCACACAAACTGACATAGCCATTGCATAGACTCTGATGCACATCTAGAACCCCAGAATTGATGACAGAACCATATTTTAAGGTATCGTGAAACTTTTAAGGTTCAAGGTCTGAAAACAGCTATTATTGATGAATGTCATTGCACATTCAAATAGAAACCACTTGATTTACATTTATTTGCTAAGCAATGTTTTTTTGTGTGTGTTTTTTATAAGCTTCCATCCATCCAGAACACATAGCAATGTTCCCTAGATGTGTTAAAGGATTAGTTATCTTTCCTCCCAAATTACTGCTGACAGTTATACTATCTGATTAGATACTTGTTAAAGTTCATTTCTCCATATAAAACAATTACTTAGCATTGTCCAATCAGCTGTATACTTTGATCCTCTTAAGGCCCCAAACAATATGTCTGCAACTTCCCCTGATAGTATTCCAGCAGTCTCTTGGCCTCCCAAAGGAGCTTCTTATTTTATCTTGTTTTAATTTTAATTACTAAACTCCACGAACAATTGGAAGCAATCTAAATAATACATGCAAGCATAAATGACATAGTTAGGGGTATAATCAACATCTGAAATTTACCAAGGATAAAACCAGCAGACTAAAAAAAAAACCTAATATTCTTTTATTTTACTCCACAGTAGATACAATTATTAACGCTCACTTTACAGACTGCATGAAGCCCCAAAGTCCTTTTTTGCTCTGTCTGAGGTCAAGAAAAATTTAATAAGACTGTTCTGAACATCAACAATTTCTCACCCACATATTTCTGGATAAAAACAAAAGATAGCTGAGATGAAACAAAGGTATTGGAATGCGTGGTAGGGGAATTGAACATGGAAAAGTACATGGAATTAAACCTTGCTGTCTGGTTTTTGTTTTGATTACCCCTTGCTGGATCCACATGTGACCCTGACTCATTCCATTCAATGAGGGAATACTACCACAATAATTTTGGGATACTTATACAATTAAGACCCGTCTTAAATCTAAGATTTACAAGACAACCACCCACCTATTCAATATGACATTGAACACTGGGTAGCAACAACAGGGACCAAAAGCTATTTCCATACCATGGAAATGGAAATGTTCCATTGGATATCGGGCATCTCTCTTCTTGACCACATCACAAATGACACCATTAGAAAATATTTGGTGTGGCACTAATCATAGAAAAGTAAAGATAGACTCTGGTGGTATGGACATGTTCAGAGAGCAGCACCTTCCACTATGGCCAGGACTGCCTACCAACCAGAAGTCAATAGCCGGCGATCTCATAGGCATCCAAAACAGAAATGACAAGATACTATCAACAAAGATATGCAAGCCTGCAGCCTGAAGATGCAGCTGACCAGGGGTGGGATTCTACCAGTTCTCACCTATTTGGTGGAACTGGTTGTTAACATTCTAAGCAGTTCAGAGAATCTGTTGTTAGAAGAAATTAGTGGCCTAATCCTGTAAGGGAGGCAGGAAGGAAACATTCTGGTGTTGCTTACAGAAACTGCCTCTCCATTAACCCTTATTACATTCTTGGCAGGACTAGACTTCCTGTCTCAGGAACGTCTCTGGAGTTTTTTTCCCCTCCTTTGCTGGTACTTTGCTTGTGTGGAGTGACTATTCAAAGTTACAATGTCACTGAAAAAAGTGACTTATGACAATTTTTCACACTTACGACTGTTCCAGCATCCCCACAGTCATAAGAGGCCAGGCGATGAGATGCATGCCTTGATATGAGTGATATTGAGTTGGCCACACCCAGCCAATAACATGACCAGCAAGCCATGTCCACCCAGTCATATGACCACCTAGCCATGACCACCACGTAAGCCATGCCCACAGAACCAGTTGTTAAAAATTTGAATCCCACCCCTGCAGCTGGCCATGGAGGAGGAGGAGGAGGAGGAAGAAGAAGAAGAAGAAGAAGAAGAAGAAGAAGAAGAAGAAGAAGAAGAAGAAGAAGAAGAAGAAGAAGAAGAAGAAGAAGAAGAAGAAGAAGAAGAAGAAGAAAAATTAAGAATGGATGGAACTTCTCTAGTTCCAAATGGATTTCAGTAAAACCAGGTGAAATTATCATCTGGCAAGTATCTTTCTAAAAAGTGGTGAAACCCCTTCATGTAACCCAGAATGGGACAACTTGGTGCAGCCAACTTGGCATAGCCAACTCATCAAGGGACAACTCATGGGACAATTCAGTAATTCAATTTAAGTATTTAAGATAATTAAAAAGTATTTTAATTTTTGTCATTTGCGTTTCATTCCATCCATCCTTTTGCATCCTTTCTTTAATGATTCTATTCCACCATTTCTTCAATATTTATCCTGTGGCAAGTTGTCCCATGATGAGTTGGCCTTGGTGAATTGTCCTGCAGCAAGTTGGCCATGGCAAGTTGGCTACATTGAGTTGGCTGTGCTGCCTAGTTGGTCTAGACTCCATATAACTTTAGTCACCATTTTTTTGTATCTGTGATTATCCATTTTTATGTCAGGAGGAGCAACAGTGCTACTATTCAACTCTGCTTATCACAATTCCTGTAACTTTTACATTATGTATTTCCTCCTGTTTTAATCAGTGGTTTCAAAAGGTGCCTTCCACCCTATGGGAGAGAAATATCTTTATGAGAAGCTGGGGTAATTATTGGTTTCCTACCTGGTTATAAAAAGAAATAGATTGTATAGAGATGGACAGGCTAACGATGAAAATAAAAGACAGAGAAGATTCAATTTATTATAGGGCCTGGGATGCCTGGTATGAGTGGTTTAGAAATAAAAAGAAAATAAAATGGCAATTAGGAAAAGAATGAGGGAATATGTAAATATTTAAATATACCATGGAGAAGATTGAGATGTAAGGATAAAAGATATTGATTTATAGTAAGAATAAGATGTAATGGTAAAGGAATAAGTAAATACATATACTGAAAATGTGAGGAGATGCAAAAGATGTCTTGATAACAAGGTATAAAGTGTTATTTTATGTTTTTAAATTTTGGAAACTTAATAAAATTTATTTTTTTAAAATTATTGTTTTCCTACCTAAAGGGAGTCTGCTTGGTATATATAGTGTATATAAAATAATAGAACACAAGCACACACACATGTTTTCTCTTCACAGGAAAATAAACTGAATGAAGACCATTCAGAATGCCTACCATCACTTTTACATTTATGACAACAGCTTCTATTCCTTTAAAACGTAAACTGTTGTCAGTAATATACAATAAGGGATATTATAAAGTGACAGCACATAATTCAGCTATAAATTAACTTTCAAAAGCCTCCTGTTTTGAAGCACCATTTACTTTGCCAAGTGAATAGCTCTGAGATTTGAAATTTATTTCTTCACATCCTCTTCTCTGCTTTAATTTTCACGCAGCAAAGAAATGTGATTGCTTAAAAATAAGAAGTGACTGCATGCACTATGAACTAATTGTTTCTGAGACTGAAGGCATCATTCCTCTGCTATTGCAATTATGCCAAGTGAGATGAGAAATAAGATGGTTTATTAGCAATATGTCTGTCTCTCACAGCCCTTAATGTATGTTCATTGTAGATTACCATTGCCTCTTATAAGGTAGTGTGTACACATTTCCATTTCCAATGCAAATCTGTTTATGTAGCATATCCTGGACATGTACTAAAACTGCTTTTTACAGCATGGAATTCCTTCACCCGTATTCTAGAATGAGAGTCCTAATTTCCATTTTCTTACTTAATGATTTTACCAGAAATATGAAAGCAATCTCACATATAAATGCTTTAGTATTTAATGCTGTATTTTTTTTTTTAACAGAACAGAAAAATCAAGAACTCTGGGAAATTATTTGGACTTGTAAAGGATGTAAAACTGAATGTCTGGAAAATGTTTAATGTTTGTGTAATTAGGTGCAATATAATTAAAAAGGGGGTTATTTTCTGAAATGTTGAATTGGAATTGTTGGGTATATGAATACTCCAACTGGTTTGGGTGAATAAATATATGAACCTAGATTTAAGGGCTTTGTAGCTTTAAGCACAAGAAACTGCAATGTCATTGTGGGTGCGGTTGCAGGCAGTAATAAAGGTAGGAATGGAAACGTAATAGACCCTGCTTCTGGATGCACCTGGTTCTGTTCCTGGTCTGCTGCCTGCTGTGTTGGAACGTCTATCTGCTTACTTTGGAGGCTACTGTGCCAGATACCATTTCAACTGAACACAAGGACTGTTTGCCTGGTGAGCTGTGGATTCAGCGTTGTCTTTGAGAGAAAGGTATCGGGAAGAGAAGATTTACAAGCAGATAAAGACATTGTATTTACTGTTAATGGACTTGATAACTGGATGGATATACTGGATAATGATATATGGACTGAATGACACTTCTTAATCTCTGTGTGTATTAAATAACTATTTTAAAACCACAAACAGTGTTTTTGTCTCCAGTGTGTGTATACTCTTGGGCCCACTCTCTCTCTCATTTGCCTGCCTGGCTTGACTGCTGCTGCATACTCTGCTTGGGGGTTTATCCCCAAACACTAACATTGGTTATGGGCCCAGCAGTGTGCACAGTCTAGCTAACCAGGTTATATCTGAGAGTTTTTGGGGTGAGTTGCACATTGCTATAAAGACAAACTGTTTGTTGAATAGTTATTTTTCTGCAGAGCAATGGCACAAGTAAATTTGCCAAGTCTGTCCATGATATCCAGGTTAGATGGAACAAACTATGTTTCATGGTCAATGAAATGTAGTTTACTGCTACGAAGAGAAGGTTTGTGGGACATAATTACAAACCCACCAGATGTATCCAATTTGGATCCTACTGATGATGAGGATGCCAGAAAGATACAGGACTATAAACAAAAGAATGAACAAGCTTTGTGCATCATAGGACTCACTCTCTCAGACCAGCAACTGATACATATCCTTGGAGTGGAAAGTGCTGCCAATTGCTGGGATAATCTCAATAAGATTTATGTTCGAGAGTGTAGGAGCTCATATCAATCTTACACGGAAGCTGTTTAGAACACATCTTGAGAAAAATGGAGACATGTTAACTCATTTAAACTGTATAAAAAGCATTTTTCAAGAATTACAAGAAAAAGAGCTTATATTTAATGAGTTGCAACAAGTATACATCATACTGTCTTCTTTGGATCGAAGCTATGATGACTTTGTGACTGCATTAGAGGTGTTGCCAAAAGACAGTTTATCAGTAACTGAGATTACCGGCAGGCTATTAGAAGAAGCCAGAAGAAGGTTTGAATGTGACCAGCTGAGAGAAGATAAGCCTAATAAAGAAGAGAAATTATCTTCAAGGCTGGAAAGAAACCAGCTGTGTAAAGGAAAGCACCCGGAAGAAGAGAAGTTATCTTCGACGGCATACACAATTAAAAAGTGTTTTAATTGTGGAGGCAGAGGACATTTGGCAAGATTCTGCAAAAAAGGAAAAAGTCAGAATTTAAAGAAGCCAAAGAAATCCTTTGAACTGGCCATGTTTGGCAATTGTGATATGAAGAATGATTTATGGGTGGTGGACAGTGGTGCATCCCACTGCATCACGAGAGATAAGACAAAGTTTATAAAAATGTCTACAACCTCTCAGCATATATCACTCGCGAATGGTTGGCACCTCAAGGCCAAGGGTGAAGGTATTGCATATTGTCCATGTTTAAAACAGAACATAAAAATGTTATATGTACCACAGTTAAAAATGAACTTACTTTCTGTAAGAGTATTGGATAAACTAGGATATGTGGTTACATTTATGAATAATAAGTGCATACTGGAAAGAGACGGCAAAAAGGTAACTGCAGCTTTAAATGGAACATTATATGTCTTACATGACAGTAAGAAAGGGGAGGCACAGATTGTATTTAATAATATCAAGCCTCATGATGAATGTATCCATTTATTGCATAGACGTTTGGGGCATGTGAATTTTAAAATGCTAAAATGTACAGTAGAGTTATCTGAAGGAATAAGGTTAAAACCCTGTGATAAGTATTTGCGTTGTAATGTCTGTTGTGAAGATAAGAGTAAAATAATGCCTGCAAATAGACTAAATGGTTTCAAAACTAAAGAACCTTTAGAAGTAGTATTTGCAGACATTATAGGTCCAAAGAAACCCAGTATGGGGGGTGCTCGATATATACTGAGCATTATGGACCATTACTCTAGATATGGGTTTTGCTACCTAATGAAAAGCAAAACTGAAACATATCAACATTTCTTCAACTGGTTAAAGTTTGCTGAAAGAAAAACCAAACGGCAAATTATAACCCTGGTGACAGATAATGGCACGGAATTTGTTAACAGCAAATTCCAGTATAGATTAAAGGCAGCTGGAATAGCTCACAAGACATCTGCACCATACAGACCACAACACAATGCATTTGTTGAAAGGCGAGGCCAAACATTGCAGGCGATGACCCGTACTATATTAACTGATTCTGGGTTACCTGATCCTTTGTGGGGGGAGGCC
Source organism: Pseudonaja textilis (assembly GCF_049901715.1). Classification (NCBI taxonomy): domain Eukaryota; kingdom Metazoa; phylum Chordata; class Lepidosauria; order Squamata; family Elapidae; genus Pseudonaja; species Pseudonaja textilis. Next base: position 9,726,305 of record NC_141998.1, on the reverse strand, counting down.
ACAATGTGTGCTAATCATTTATTAAATAATGTGGTTAACTCAACCACTGGTGAAATACCATTCACCATGTGGCATGGCAGGAAGCCTGATTTGAGTTACCTGCACACATTTGGTGCACCAGCATGGGTGCATATCCCTACACAACTCAGGCGTAAAGGGCAACATAGAGCTAAACAATTATTCTTCGTTGGTTACCAAGCTAACCATAGGGCATATAGATTTTGGGAGAAAGGCACATCTAAGGTGTTATGTAGTGCTAATGCCCAATTTCTAGAGCACGTAGGATGGGATAAGTTAGAGCAGGATAACAATAACGAGGTGGTTATTGAATCATACAGAAATCCCATTAAGTATCCCTGTAACTTTAAAAATAATGTAAAGGAAGAAGTACAGGAAGAAGTACAGCCCCTAGAGTAAGAAATAGCTGAAGATGAGGAACAGGTAGTAACTCAACCAAGCCCAGTAATACCCAGAAGGACTACACGTATTTCTAAACCGCCTGATAGATACCAGGCTAACACAGTGTGCCAGGTAAATAGAGTTCCATCTACTGTGGATGAGATAAAAAGATATCCTTCTAAAGAGAAAGAAAATTGGTATGCAGCAATCAATAAGGAATTGAAATCCTTGAAGGATATGAAGGTATATGAAAATGTGAGATTACCTGTTGGTATAAAACCCATTGGCTGCAAATGGATTTTTAAGATAAAAACTGATAAGGATGGAAATATAATCCATAAGGCAAGATTAGTAGCCCAAGGTTTTAGACAAAGTGCAAAAGACTATGATGAAGTATTTGCATCTAGTCTTAAAGCAGCTACATTAAGGGCAGCCTTAGTGTGGGCAGCAAGCAAGAAATATATAGTTAACCATTTAGATGTGGAAACTGCTTACTTGCATGCTCCACTAAGACATACTGTATATATGAAAAAGCCTAGTGGATTGAAAGGTGATAATAATAATAATTGTTGGTTGTTAAAGAAGAGCCTCTATGGTCTTAAACAATCGGGCTATGAATGGAACCAGTATATTGTGAAGGAACTGAACAATATAGGGTTTAAAGCTGGTTTAGCCGATCCATGTCTGTTTAAAAGGGAGAAAAATGGAAAAATATCATTATTATTGTTGTTCACTGACGATATTGCCTTGATTACTGAGACTAATGATGAAGCGAATAGAATTATAGCATCATTAGGTAAGAAAATAAAAATCAAGCAATTAGGGGAGATAAAGAGATATCTAGGTTTGAATATATTGAAAACACAGAAAGGTTATAAGATATCACAGGAAGATAAGATATCTAAATTGCTAATAGATTATAAAATGGAACTTTGTAAGCCTGTAAAGACTCCTATGAGTCAGGATATTTGCAAAATGGATACTCAAAGTCCCAAATGTGATAAGGCATTATATCAATCCTTGATTGGTAGCTTATCATATATTAGCAATTGGTCAAGGCCAGATATTGCTTTTAGTATTAATCAGCTGGCACGACACAATAATGATCCGCTTCAATGTCACTGGATAGCATTGAAAAGAATCCTAAGATATCTTAACATTACATTACACCATGCACTGTATTTAGAACCAAAAGGTGATCTCATATTGAGTGCTTATGCAGATGCTAGTTTTGCAGCAGAAAGAGATACTAGAAAGTCGACTTCAGGAACAGCCATAATGCTGGGTAAGACATTAATAGGCTGGAAGTCTATAAGGCAACAGCATATAAGTTTGTCTACTATGGAGGCAGAATTCTCCTGTTTATCTTTATTGTGTACTGAGTTAATTATGTACAAACAAATGTTGAAGGATATGGGTATAACTGTAAATTACCCTGTAGTTGTACATGAAGATAATCAGGCAGCAATTCAAATGGCCACTAATATTGCAGTTAAAACGAGAAGTAAACATACAGATTTGAGGTATCTTAATGTAAGACAGTCTGTAAAGAGTAAATTGATACAGCTGGAGTACTGCATGTCGGAGGACAATATAGCTGATCATTTTACTAAAACCCAAGGTGCCATTAAGCATTTAGAGAGTTGTGAAAAATATGGGTTTAGAATGTAAAGGTTATATATTTATGTCACCCAAAAGGGGAGAATGTTGGGTATATGAATACTCCAACTGGTTTGGGTGAATAAATATATGAACCTAGGTTTAAGGGCTTTGTAGCTTTAAGCACAAGAAACTGCAATGTCATTGTGGGTGCGGTTGCAGGCAGTAATAAAGGTAGGAATGGAAACGTAATAGACCCTGCTTCTGGATGCACCTGGTTCTGTTCCTGGTCTGCTGCCTGCTGTGTTGGAACATCTATCTGCTTACTTTGGAGGCTACTGTGCCAGATACCATTTCAACTGAACACAAGGACTGTTTGCCTGGTGAGCTGTGGATTCAGCATTGTCTTTGAGAGAAAGGTATCGGGAGGAGAAGATTTACAAGCAGATAAAGACATTGTATTTACTGTTAATGGACTTGATAACTGGATGGATATACTGGATAATGATATATGGACTGAATGACACTTCTTAATCTCTGTGTGTATTAAATAACTATTTTAAAACCACAAACAGTGTTTTTGTCTCCAGTGTGTGTATACTCTTGGGCCCACTCTCTCTCTCATTTGCCTGCCTGGCTTGACTGCTGCTGCATACTCTGCTTGGGGGTTTATCCCCAAACACTAACAGGAATATGAACCAAAACTTGAGCTATATGTAGTATATTCGGCACCATTTATGGTTATGCAATGATCCTAGGCTGATGACTAATTTAATTTTGCCCCCCAGCCTACTCTTCTTTTACAAACAAGCATTTGTAAAATGCTAAACAATAACTACTTGCATGAGATGATATGCAAGTAGTTCTTGTTTAGTGACTGCCCTGTTTAGGGTTTTTACAGTTAGTATAGTGATGAGAAAGTAACTTTGCAACCAATCTTCACATTTACAATCTTGCTGGTCTGTAAAGCAACAAAAAGTTGGTAAGATCATAAACATAGTTACAGTTGTACTTATCAATTGTTTTGCTTAACAACCAAGCTGCCAATCCCAATTGTGGTTGCTAAATGACAACTAGTTGTACATATAATTTCTCAGTCTATTGTATCTGAAGAATCAATCAAATGCTATTCATCATGACTGCAGAAATCATGAAAACATCTTAGACATGATAAATAATGTTGCCTGATGTTTATGAGATAGCAAATAAAATATAGTGTACGATCTGTTTTAGGACTTATTGTGGTCATGAAGTATTATCTTTATATTCTCCCAATCAATATAGGTAGCCCTTGGCTTATGACCGTAATTGGGATCTGGACATCCATCCCTAAGTGATATGGTCATTAAATGGGTCAAACATGATTTTACAATTTTTCCCATGGTTGCAAATCAAATCAAAATGATCCTTAAGCAAATCACATAGTTATTAAATGAATCTGGCTTCCCTCCTTGACTTTGTTGGAAGTCCACTAGGAAAGCTGCAGATGGTGATCACGTGTCTCTAAGACAGACATCACAACTGTTGTAATTACTTGTAGTTGCCAAGCACCCAAATTTGATCACATGACCATTGGGACACTGTGGTAGTCATATGCATGAGGACTAGCACTGACATATTTTTGAATAGTCATTAAAACAAAAAAAGTTGAGGACTACCTGTATTTCTATGTAACCAGTATACATACCTTGAATATTCCTTGGATTGTAAGTAAATTATATGTGGCAGTGTAAGAGGGTGGTAGGAAGGAAAGAACTCTAAGCCAACTGTCACATGTGATGTCCTGTTCAGTTCCCAGCAGTAGTTTAAAAACAATTGTGTAGCAAGCAATGGGAAACTATTCTAAAGAGCAATCTTTAGTGGTCAGGAGTGCGTTAGGCTGGTTGACAAGCAGTATTGGCCTGGATGTTTCTGACTGAAGAACTTTCCTTATGTGCTTTCTTAAGATGAGTTCAGGGGTGGCATTCTACCAGTTTTCACCTATTCTCTAGAACCGGTTGTTAACATTCTAAGCAGTTTGGAGAATCAGTTGTTAGAAATTACTGACCTAATCCTGTAAGGAAGGTAGGAAGGAAACATTCGGTGTTGCTTACAGAAACTGCCTCTCCGTTAACCCTTATTACATTCTTGGCAGGACTAGACTTCCTGTCTCAGGAACTTTCTCTGGAGTTTTTTCCCCCTCCTTTGCTAGTACTTTGCTTGTGTGGAGTGACCATTCAAAGTTACAATGGCACTGAAAAAAGTGACTTATGACCATTTTTTACACTTACAACTGTTGCAGCATCCCCACAGTCATGAGAGGCCAGGTGAGGAGATATGTGCCTCAATGTGAGTGATATTGAGTGGGCCACACCCAGCCAATAACATGATCACCAAGCCATGCCTACCAACTAAGCCACACCCACAGAACCAGTTGTTAAAAAAATTGAATCCCACCCCTGGATGAGTTCCTAAGATTTATTTTTACACCAGTTAAAGACCTCATCCCTAAAGTATCAAATGGCTTGAGTACCATCTGATGGAAAAGAGTGCAGAGTACAGCATTTTGCCTTATGCATTCAAATGCTAAGCATCTTGGATAAAATTGGATGCACAATGTGTACTCAAAGCAACACTAAAGACCCACCAGAATAAAAGGAAAAACATTGCTGCTGGTTACAATGCAACTACTTGAAACAGATTTAATGTTTGATGAGCTTTTGTGTTTACAGTAATTGAAGCTGATAGCTCTAGGACATAGCTATGACCAAAGAAATAAACAGCAACTTGCTTAGCATTTTCTGAAAATAAGAATTGTTGGAAGGATATACAGAAGCCAAGATAAGATGCCTTTCTAAACAAAAACACAGCGTAATTATTTCATGCAACTTAAGGCAATGCAAAGACACATTGTTCCCTTTATATGCTTAACTGGGTCAATGAGAAGGGATTAGTCTGTCCTGGTACTTGAAAAAAGAGATTGTCTATTAATTCCCCCTCCCAGTTAGATTTAACCCTATATAGATGATAACAATAATTCACCAGGAGCTCATTTTAAAAAAGGATTTAGGAAGTACCTTTCTATTATGTTTTGCTGTTGTTGCTATATAGTCTAATTTATTGTCCACAATTCCGTTAAAATCTCCCAACATAATTATATTGGCATAGTCCAATCCAGTTATTTTCATATGTAATTTTTTATAAAATTCTTCTTGTTTATCATTTGGGGCGTAAATTGCAATCAAAAGTGTTTTTATATTGTTGTCCATCATTTCCACCATTAATATTCTTCCATCTTCATCAGTGTAGATCAGTTTTGCGGGGATAGCCTCTTTAATATATAAGACCACTCCTCTTTTCTTACATTGAGTCAAAGAAGTAAATAATTTCCCTAATTTTGGCTGCACTAACAATTGTTCATGTTGTTTTTTAATGTGTACTTCTTGTAAACAAATTATGTCAAACTTTAATTTCCCTAGTTTATGAAAAGTCTTCCTTCTCTTGGCAGCTGAATTCAGTCCGTTTATGTTCATTGTTATCAATTTTTTCTCTTCCATGATGATATTTTATATTTAGATTTGGCGGGTCTCATACATCTTGGTTCACGTTGGTCTTTGATATCCACCTGTCCACATACTACGCCTTCTTCTTTTTCCATCTCCATTTGTTCCTCTTGGGATTCAGTTAATAAGACCTCTTTTTCTGCCTCTTCCTCTCTCCTTCCAAAAAAATCTGCGTAGAAGAGTTCTGCTTTCTCAACTGAATCAATTCTATATCTCTGTTCTTGCCATATGAACGTCAATCCTTCTGGGATCAGCCATCTGTAATTCACCTCCTTCTTCAATAACGTTTTGGTCAGAAATCGATATTCTCCTCTCATCTCTCTCACTCTTCTAGGTATTTGTTTTAGGACCAAGATTTCTTTACCTTTGTATTTCAACATCTTCTCTCTTGCCGCTTGTAAAATCTGTGTCTTAATAGATTTTTTGGTAAATCTAATGTGGACTTCTCTGGGCAGGTTATTTCTCATCGCATATCTTGTGGAAACACGGTATATCTCATCTACTCCATCCATCATCTTTTCCTCTGTTATTTCCAAAGCATCAGCCAAGATTTCTATCATTATCGCAGCCAAATCTTGCCCTTTTTCTTCCTCTATATTTTGAAATCTAAGATAAAATTCGGACCTCTCCAACTCCCACTTCAACATCCCGCTTTTTTCTTGTTCAACCACCATTAATCTAGTATGAATATTTCCAATCTTCTCCTCTCTTCGTTTACCCTCTTCTTCAACTTTTTGAATTCTCACATCATATTTCACCATCATCTGTTGGATATTTTCCACCTTTTCTTCAGTCTTCCCTATTCTTTGTTCAATGATATCTATTTTTGTCTTAAGGTCTTGAATTCCTTGCATGATCATCAGTAAAGTTACTTTTTCTTGTTCTTTATCTTGCTTTGACATTACCTGCGTTGAACGTTGTCCTCCAGATGGTGAAGAAGCAGAAGAAGATACGGAAGCACCCGAAGATATGAGTTTCCTACTCATTTTAGGTGGTTCAAAATCTTCAGACTCTTTCAAATTTGATCCAATCAAAAATGTAGCCAGTTGTAATCCAAAGTGGAAAAGTCCAGCAGCAAAAAATCCAATAGTGAGGGAGAGAGAAAAAAGAAAAGGAAAAAAAAAGGAGAAAAAAAGGAAATTCTTCAGGTTCTTCCTAACCCTAATCCAATTATAGAGTAATCCAGGATAAAAAATAAGAATAAAAAGAAGCAAGCCCAGTAATAGTAATAAAAAAAAAAAACAAAGCAAGAGAAGAAAAAAAAAGAAGTAGAATCTTCAGGTTCTTCAAACCCTAATCCAATTAGAGAGTCCCAATTTAAAAAGAAAAGACAGGAGACCAAAATAATCCAGGAGTATAAATAAAAAAACAAAAATCCCAATACAAAAGAAGAAAAAAATAAAAGTAAAAATAAATAAATAGATAAAAAAATATAAAAATTCTAAGGCTTCCCCTTGAAAATAAAAAGTAAAAATAAAAACATTGCTAAAATAAGAATTTACAATAATGCTAGTGAGGGGGGTAGTGGAGTTAAAAAAGGAAATTTAAGAGAGAAAAGCAACACAATGCACTCTGTTTAATTGTCCAAGGCTTTTGTTATGGCTCACTTCCCTTTCCCACAGGCTTCAAAGTCAAGCCATAAATATTTAATTGTTGATAGAAATCCAGAAAAGCACCTGTAATAATACTGCGCTTTCCCCCTCTATCTTATCACAGAAGTGTCCTTGAGAAGGAGCCTTTCATAATTTTCTCCACTTCAAATAACGCTTCAAGCCTCTAGTTGGCAGTGTTACAAAGTTTCTTAGTTCTCACTTTCCCCCTCCTCTCACAGATAGATAGTTAAAGTTAAAAAAAAGAACAAGAGATATATACATATATATACAAAAGAGAAATAACCAAAGGGAGCCTCTAGCCTGGAAAAAAGTTAAAAAAAAAAAAAAGAAGATCCAAGGGAGAATAAAATATATGTGAAAGGAAAAAAAAAGACCAGTCCGGTTATCTACTAAGTAGCAATAGAGTCCGGTAGCAAAAAAAAAATAAAAAAGAAAAGTAAAACCTCGTTTTGACGTCTCCCTTAAAAAAACGCCGCCAATTCAGTTTTGTCAAAAATCATACAGATTTCTTCTAACAGTCAAAGTGTCCTTTCAAACCTCAAAGTATTTAAAAAAAAAAAAAGCAGTTTCTCACCCAGCCGACACACTTTTCCTTTCAGTCTCTTCCTTTCCGGAGCTGCCCTGACTTCAGCAGCATGGGGGCTGCCTCTTCGCCGCCAGCAAAAGGGACTTCTCCTGGGTCATCCAGGGACTTTGCGGTGTCCCTGGGATCCACAGGGTATGCCCCTCACAATAACCGTCCCTACGGGACGGTTTAGGTCCGTTTGGACCGGCTAGGGGCAAAGATATCAGCTGCAATCATAGAGCTCGATTGCAAGCCGTATCGTCTCGGCGCCAGCTCCTCCCATCTCCAGACGAATTAATTCTAAAAGATATATGGAGAGAAAGAAACACCAAAACCAAACAATATACTTTTTATTCAAATAGACACCTATCATGGTCCAGATTAGATATGATCTGGATTTCAATGGAATTAATATCTAGTATTCAAGAAATAAATATTGAAGCAAGTACTTTGGCAGATCACAACCCATTCACAATTAAATGGAAGGGCCAAAAAAAAAAGATCGAGATGGACGTTAAATAATACTATCCTAAAGGAGAAGGAATTTATACAATGGCTCGAGAAAGAACTTGCCTTTTTCTTTAAAGAAAATAGAAAAGAAGATACTTCAGCACAGAATGTTTGGGACACAATGAAGGTATATGTGAGAGGTTTGATAATAGATTATACAAGAAAAAAGAATGCTAGGAAAAGGCAAGCCATTAAAGCCCTGGAAGATGAGCACAAAAGACTTGAAAAAGAGTTACAGAAAATGCCACAGAAAAAAGACATGAAATTGAAACTGGATATAACTAAACATAAAATGGACTTAATAGAGAAAGAAGAACTGGCACAGAAGATTAGGAATGCTAAACAGAACTATTTTGAAGATGCAAATAAGCCAGGTAGATGGCTAGCATATAAGTTGAGAAAGGAGAAAGAGTCGAGGAAAATATCCCAGTTAATAGATGACCAAGGTCAAGTCTGTTATGGTAATAAAGAAAAAAAGGAAATTATTCGAGATTTTTATGGACAACTTTATAAGAAAGAGAATATTGATGAGGGAAAAATTAAACAGTACTTACAGAATGCAAACTTACCTAAAATATCTAAAGAGACTGAAGAAATGTTAGAAAGTAATATAACAATGATGGAATTAAGTCAAGCACTAAAGAAACAAAATAACGGGAAAGCACCAGGTCCAGATGGGCTGCCTGCAGAATTCTATAGAACATTACAAGAATCATTGAGCATTCCACTTTTAGATGTTGTGAATGAAGCTATGTTAAAGAAGATGATACCTAAAACATGGTCAGAAGCCTATTTACACTTATTCCAAAAGATGAGGCTGATCCACTGCAAATTAAGAACTATAGACCAATCTCTTTATTAAATGCAGACTATAAAATTTTTGCTTCGATATTAGCAGAAAGACTTAAAAAATATTTGAATAGTTTTATTCATCCAGATCAAAATGGATTTCTGCCAAAGAGACAAATTAAAGATAATATGAGAGTAATTCTGGACACTTTGGAATATTATGAGGCACATCCTGAAAAGCAATTGGCTTTGATATTTTTAGATGCCCAAAAGGCATTTGACAATGTGAATTGGAGATTTATGTTACTTTTATTGGAACAGATGGGCTTTGCTAGAAGATTTATCCAAGCAATAGAAGCAATTTATCATGAGCAAACCGCAAAGGTTATGATAGAGGGAGAATTTACTGATTCTATTAATATAAGAAAAGGCACAAGGCAAGGATGTCCTCTTTCTCCCTTGCTATTTGTATTGACTTTGGAAGTGTTGAATAGAAATATCAGAGAAGATAAAACTATAAAAGGAATGAAAATCAAAAAGGAAGAATTTAAATTACAAGCCTTTGCAGATGACTTAGTCTTTATTTTAGAAGACCCTATAGAAACAGCCTTGAAGCTGCTGGAAAAGATAGAGACATATGGTGAGGTGGCTGGTCTGAAAATAAATAAAGATAAAACAAAGATTTTGTCAAAGAATATGTTACTAAGACAAAGAGAAGAATTGGCAGATTTGCTGAAAATCCAAGTTACAAACAAGGTTAAGTACTTGGGGATATATTTGACATCAAGATGTAGTACATCAAAAGAGAATAATTATATTAAACTTAAATAACAGATAGCCCTAGATTTGAAGAAATGGGAAAACTTACAATTGTCATTAACAGGGAGGATCTCAACAATCAAGATGAATATTTTACCCAGAATCTTATTTTTGTTTCAAACAATACCAATTAGGCTTGGAAAAGACTATTTTGAGGACTTAAATAAAATTGTGTTGAAGTATATATGGCAATGTAAGAAAGCGAGGATAAAGCTAAAGCTTTTGCAAGATGCTAGAACTAGAGGAGGGTTTGGCCCGCCTAATTGGGAGTTGTACTATCAAGCTGCAAATTTGATGTGGGTTAAAGAATGGATAACATTAAGGAAGACTAGATTGTTGACATTAGAAGGTCATGACTTGCTGTTGGGCTGGCATGCTTTTCTATGGTACAAGGGAACTAAAACACAGGGCTATTTTAGAAGACATTATATACGGGAGTCTTTGTGGTTAAACTGGGAGAAGATAAAAAAACAATGTTATTTGAAAATTCCAGTTTGGTTATCGACGATAGAAGCTTTTTCTTATCCTATAATCTATAAAAAGGAACAAACAGTTAGATATGGGGAATTACTAGATGAAAAGGGTGAACTTAAATCGATACAAAAATTAGAGGAACAAGGTATACAGATGAATTGGTTTTCATATGCGCAAATACATTCAAGGTATGATGAAGATTCCAAAACAGAGGGATTTTACGATAAACAGACTGATTTAGATAAGATTTGGCAGGTACTGATGAAAAGATGATTAAAAAACTATATGGTTACTTATTGGGAATTAAGCTAGAGGAAGAACAAGTTAAAGAAACTATGATTGCTTGGGGGAGGAATTTTGGATAAGGGATTGATTTAGAGAAATGGCAGAAATTATGGTCGCAAAATTATAAAATGACAATGTCTACAGCTTATAAAGAAAACTTGTATAAGATGTTTTACAGGTGGCATTTCCCCCCGACAAGGATAGCAAGAATGTTTAAGAACAAATCGGAAAAATGTTGGAAGTGTCATCAGATACCTGGTTCATATTACCATATGTGGTGGACTTGTGAGGATGCTAGAAAATACTGGACTAAAATCCGCATGTGGTTGGAAAAAATGACAAAGAGACATATAGATTTGAAACTGGAGCTTTTTTTATTGGGAATCTTACCAGATGTTTATAGTAAAGATTTGAAATACTTGATCGTAAATGTATTAACTGTGGCTAGAATTGTATTTGCAAAAAATTGGAAAAATGAGAAAATTCCATTGCAGGAGGAAGTTATTAAGAAAATATTGGAATGTGCTGAGATGAGTAAATTGACATTTGAAATTAGAGAGCAAGAAGATAAACAATATTATACAATCTGGGACCTTTTCTATCAATGGCTGGATGATGAAATACAAAAATAGAATATTTAGAATGTTAGGTAATAAGGAATATTATTGACTTTTCTTCTCCCTTTTCTTTTGCTACTTGACATTACATTTATAAAATGTTTTTTTTTCTTTTTTCTTAAGATAGAATAGGTATGATTATATGATTTGTTATAGAATAAATTACTTAAATCATAGTTATCTCATAAGGCATGATTGAATAAAAGTATAGTCAAATCTTTTTTTTTTCAATAATGATATGTGGATATATAAGTTTGAATTGATAATAAGAGTTATTATGTAATGTAATTGTAATTGTGACTACGAAATGAATGCACAAAACTGATGAACCAACCGACACACTGTTTGTATATAAGTTTCGAAGAGAGCAGATGTTTTTATGTTTTTGTTTGTTTGTTTGTTTGTTAAAAAACCAATAAAATTGTTTAAAAAAAATAATAATTCACCAGGAGCTCATATTGACTTATATGAGAGATCTTCTAGCCCTGTAATGGCAAACCTATGGCACACGTGCCAGAGGTGGCACACAGAGCCCTCTCTGTGGGCACACACACCGTTGCCAGTTGCACTTCTGGGTTCTGTTGCACGCATGAATGAAGACAAAAATGGTCTAGCACACGTGCACATACAGCCAGCCGCTCTCTTCCAAATTACATCATGTGCATGCACGCCAACCAGCTGGTCTTCATGCATGCATGCAACGGAACCCAAAAGAGAGCAGCTGGCTGCACATATATGCGCACTGGCCAGCTAGACTCTTCCGGGTTTTGTTGCTCCAGTGCATGCGCATGCACTCCTATGTCAGCACTCAGGGCCAAAAAGATTAGCCACCACTGTTCTAGCCAGCTAACAACCACTCTGTAAAGTAGGAGAGGTTGAAAGTATTCCAGGAAGTTTCTATGGTTGAAGGTGAATGAGAACCTGAGTTCTCCCATTTCGAGGAACCCTTGATCATACAGCTTTACAGTTAAACTAATCCCTCCTAGTGTGAAGTGCCTCTGTCTGGCTGTTTTATTTTTCCTCCTTGTCCACACTGAGATATGTACATAAAAAATGAAGAGCTGTGGATGGGAAAGATGCCTCTCTGGAATTTATTCACAGCAATGTAAATTTGAAATACAGGTAGTTCTTGACTTCCTTTAGTTCAATATTACAAGGGAACTAAAAAAAAGTAACTTACAGCCATTTTTCATTTTTCATGCTAATGACCATTCCAGCAGTCATGTGATTAAAATTTGGATGCTTGGCAACTGACATGAACTTATGACGGTTGCAGTGTCTCAGGTCATGCGACCTTTTGTGACTGTCTTATAAGCAAAGCCAGATTCACTTAACAGCAGTGTTACTGTTAACAACGATAGTGATTCACTTAACTATGGTGGCAAGGAATGTCATAAAATGGGACAAAATTCACTTAACAACTGTCTTGCTTAGCAATGAAATTTTTGGGTTCAAATTTTGGTCATAAGTCAAGGATGTAATTTAATGTATCTATACTTTAAATAATGTTCAGGTTAAATCCTAAGCAAAACCTTTATGTGTAGTTTATTTCTTACTGGTCATTACCTTATATTTAGCTGGGTATGGTTATGTTTTTTCTTTTCCCACATAGAACACAGTTATTTAAATAAGTAAAGTATTCCTAAAGGAGGAGAACCTTATTAATCTTATCAGAATATCTTTACCCTTATACATCTTGAAGGGTTGTGTTCTTTGGCTCTCTTTTATATCCTATATATGCCAGATGGCACATATAAATGGTAGGAATGTCTCACTAATAATTTACAATTGCCTAAATACAATGCCAAGTATTAGTGAAGAAAGGAAGATTTCTTTTTGAGTCTCACAATATTTCAGACAATATGTTGTTTTCAGATGCAAACAGTTGCTGAAAGTAATTTGATTGTGCTGTTGGGTATTTTTGAGAAAGTACTAGGTGTTCTATCTTCTCCAATACTAAATTCAGCCTCACCAGCAGCTCAATATGATTGACAATAAAGCTCCAAGGTTTCAGGCAGCAGCTTTTCCTAAGCCTTGAGACCGGAGGATTTTTTTAATAATAGAAGATGTCAAGGACATGGAAGAGATACAGCAGATTTACTTAGCTTTACCTTGGTACTCTTTTAGTGACATTGCAATATCCCCCTGTTTCCATTTCACTTTATTATCTCATTAGTTGTTTATGAAAATAGTAGTGATGAGTAATTGCTGTTGCATTTAAAATCTGCATCAAAGTTGTCTGTTTCTATATGAGGCATCTGCAATGGCTCATGAACTATGAGAAAAAACTCTACAAGGTAGAAAGGAACAATTTGATGAAATAACACACAATAGGGAGAGGGAGAAAGTGAGAGGGAGAAGCTACATCAAGCAAACCTCAATAATAAACTTGATGTATTTTGTTTCTAACTTACATATTTAGATTTGTAGTCCAATATACAATAGATCACACTTATTACTTTATTCCTGTAATTGTCTTGGATGTTTGAGATTTCATGCTATCATGAAATCCTATGATATTAAAAAGAAGGTTTAAAATTGTTTCAAATACACTTGTAAATATATAAAGGAAGATAAAGGAGAAATAGACTTTACCTGTTTTATGACTAATGTATTTCTTAAGACACCTTCACCCTTCTGGGCATGAAAGCCTTGATTATTTATGGTAAGATAGGAAAAAAAATAAACTGATTTTTTTTCTCTTAAAAGGGATTAATGGATTATCCACTTCCTTTTCCTCTTGTATTATTCCTCTAATTTGCTTTATCTTGCAATATATTTTTCTAAATAGTGGTTTATGTAGAATCCTTTAAGATGTTTCACTTCACAAGAAACAGGCTAATGTGGAAAGGATCCCAACTCATCGTTCCCTAAATTAAAAGTGTTTGCAAGTCTTTCCACTGTAGGATAGGAAATTTACAAGTTGCCATTCATATGTCCTTGGGATGGAGTTTGCATGAGGACCTCTATATTTTATTTTGAAAAATGGGCAACGGTGATGGCACTGAGGATAGAAGTTACTCTATTGGGCTTATTAGGGTTCTCTTGAGGGCATAAACAGGCCATAACTTACATGGTGGTTCCTGCAGACCTAGATGCAACTGATGTGGCCTCATAGACAAATATTGTAAGTGCAAGGATAAGGTGATTTCATAAACTCTGTAATTAATTTGCCAATGTTTAAACAAGTGTAAAAAAGGCTGAGACAAGTTATCCATCTTGCTGACATTGAGTTTGAGGCTGCATAGTTTATTTATGTAGCAACTGAAAGTTATATTTGGGATATGTTTATAAAACTCTGTTTATAATCCCATGGGAACAAAATGAAACCAAGTTCAGTGCCCTGTTCTTCATTCTACCTTTCCCATTCCATTTCCCATTTAATTTGAGCTTGTTAGTCTATGACAGCAGGACACATGAAGAATATATTGTTCTCTTGCATGCTGACAGACAAAAAAGAGAAAAGAAATACACCATTTTGCAGCAAGAGAACAAAAGAAAAAAATAAAGCTGTACTTACAAAATCATTACAAAGATGGACCAATGTAATGACTAAAAGGTTGAGGAGCATCTTGCTTCATCTGTTGGAATCTTAAAAAGACCATAGATACATTCACATTAATATTAATAGAGTATATGTTCTAGGGCAATATGGGAACAGAAAAGCCAGCGAGCGTGGTCCAGGGGTTAAAATGTTGGTCTGGACCTGGTGCTCTAGTCCTATGAAAGTTCATTAGATGATTTTGGATGAGTCACTTAACCAACTTTGTTGTGGAGGAAGTAGGGGAGAATGGAATGAAAGCAACTTTGATCTCCTCAATGAAAGATGGAGTATTAATCTATCAAATAAATAAACATAATGGATTATATGATCTATTTCAGTCTTCCCTAAATATGCTGGAAATCAAAGTTATACCTGGGGGATTTCAGGAGGGGGAATAATAGTGCTAGCTTTGATGATTCATTCCAACATTAAACCATGACATAACCCAGTCACACCAACAATGGCTGATGCATCCATGTAAAACATTTATGGAAATTGTCCCAGTTTAATTGAAGTCTGAATTGTCTTGCCAGGAACAGAATTTTATGAGGAAGCTACATTTGCACATATCTATACATCTGAAAATGTTTTTAGAATTAGATATATGATATTTCTACCTCAGAGTAATATGATTTAATTTCACAGTCAATAACGTAGAGAAGATTTATTTATTTATTTGTTCGTTTGTTTGTTTGTCTGTCAAACATGTACAAGATAACAAGTATACTGTAAGTATGAACATAAGGGTATAAATACAGATAAATAGGGACAGTAAGATAGGGACCTCTTAGGAATGGGGTGAGATACATGGTAGACAGTTTGAGGTTGAAGCTGGGAGGATTTGAGGCTGTAACAACGGAGTCGGGTAGAGCATTCCAGGCATTGACCACTTTGTTGCTGAAGTCATATTTTCTGCAATCAAGTTTGGAGCGGTTTACCTTGAGTTTGTATCAGTTGTTTGCCCATGTATTATTGTGATTGAGGCTGAAGAAGTCATTGACAGGCAAGATGTTGTAGCAGACAATTTTGTGAACTATGCTTAGATCAGATTAGTCTTAACTACTATGCATTCTAAAATGTAGATACGCTATTTTATTTATTTTGGTGTTTTTTCATATATAGACTTGTTCGCATATCTTTGAATACATATTTTACTACTAAATGTGATGAAAAAACTTTATAGCTACAGCTCAAAATCAACATTCTAAAAACACCTGGTTTTGACTTTCATTGGTGAAAATCATAGTGTTTCCCTCTATAGGCCTGAATCATTCAGAAGACAACAGGGTGACGAACTGGATAAGCTTTTATAGGATCCCACAGCTTAAATAGAGGTTCTGCATGAAGCAAATTATTTATTAATTTATTTGTTGATTGGTTTGGTTTGCCCTTGCCTGTTCCTAGGGATGAAAGAGAGAATCAAGGTCATCCAGCTGCCTTTGGATGTAACGTGGAACCAGAAGGCATGCTCTCCCGGCTTCTAGCTTAGTACCTTAACAGCTACAATAAATTGGGTCCCTACATAAGATTAAGACCTCTGTTATTCACATAAAACAAGCTTTACAATCAGATTTTGCTTTGCTAAAACAGATGGCAGAATCCACAGGTATCCAAAGCTAGTGTTTTTGTTCTAAACTAGAAAATGGCCAAAAAACAAAATGTTAACCCTTCTTTCTCAGAATATCTTACACTAATTCGAATTATTACCTGTATTGTCAGAGTACAACATGTGTAGAATGAGATTGGCTGAGCCTCCCTTCAACCCCCCCCCCCCAACATAACTCACAGTGAGGACAGAAGTCCCTAACCCATTCCCAATCTTTTTACAATATGTGCCCTTGTTGCACAACATGCTGGCTCCGCAAATCTATCATACTATGTTGACATGAAGTTATTTTCCACTCAGAAGTTTGACAGCCCACTGGTTGTTCTTCAGCCTGTTGTTGTGGCTGACTATGCTTCTCTATCTCCTACCCAATGGTAGGAGACAGAAGTGCTGAACTCATAAATTGCAAACCATTAAGTACAGCATTTTGTAAAATTGGATATTAAGGAACACATTAATAGGCTAGGTATGGAATAAATCTTATTCAGAGGTGGTGAGTTGATTCAAGTAAATTTCATTGAAACTAAATGAGTGGATTGATGCTCAAACAGATTTGCATATGATTATATTGGTCCTATGATAAAACTGATGCCTCTCTTTCATTCATCCTATTCACAGAGGTAATGATGGATGAATTAAAAAAGGACCAAACAGAGATAGCAGATAAAAATTCATAATATATAAGAGGAGGATGTGCTGAATTAGAGGCAGCCAGTGATGCTCCTTCCTTCTCTTATGTTCAAAAAGCCTCCATTTGTGTTCATTCACAACTGTGTGGGTTCTCCTCTTTTTTTCCTGTATTTTTTTATCTCAATGATGATTTCACCATGCACTTCCAAGTGACCCTGATGAATGACTATGGCTCCCTGAAGTGAAACATCTAGCATTTTTAAGGTAATCTTTATTAATTTATTTTATGAATTACAAGTTTTATGATATTTATGATTAGGATTTGATGGGTTGTTGCAGATCATTTTTTATTAATATACTACTTTAAGTCTTGGGAGAGGACAATATAAATAAGGAAGAATGAATGAGCTATACGAATGGAGAAGATGGACATTTAAAACAAGGTCCATTTCATTTCTGTGAGGATTAAAAAAATCTTCTGAACATAGATTTGGATTGCAGGCAGTTCGCACCTATTGGTAGAACCAGTTGTTAACATTGTAAGCAGTTCAGAGAACTGGTTGTTAGAAGAAATTACTGGCCTAATCCTGTAAGGAAGGTAGGAAGGAAACATTCTGGTGTTACTTACAGAAACTGCCTCTCTGTTAACCCTTATTACATTCTTGGCAGGACTAGATTTCCTGTCTCAGGACCGTCTCTGGAGTCCCCTCCCCCTTTGCTGGTACTTTGCTTATGTGGAGTGACCATTTAAAGTCACAATGGCACTGAAAAAAGTGACTTATGAACATTTTTCATACTTACGACTGATACAGCATCCCCACAGTCATGAGAGGTCAGGCGAGGAGATACATGCCTCGATGTGAGTGATACTGAGTTGGCCACACCTAGCCTATAACATGACCACCAAGCCATGTCCACCCAGTCACATAACCACCAAGCCATGCCCACCACTTAAGCCACGCCCACAGAACCAGTTGTTAAAAATTTTGAATCCCACCCCTGATTGCAGGCATGCCCACCCCTGATCGCAGGCTTGCTACTGTGCTGGCTAAGGAAGATAGTTTGTCATAGGCTGGATTACATGGAATGGAAGTTAACATTCAAATATATGCCTGTTAGGTTCTCAGTAAAATAATTTGCTATCTTAAGCACTTCACTCTATAGAAACACTAAGTTGTTGGAGGAACTTATCTATACACAAGTGGATTCCTCTTTCAATACCCAAGGAAAGTATTTATTAGCAATTTGCTCTGCAAATAGTTCTTCCAAAATTCTTATTTGCCAAGATTTGAAATGCATGTTGATCTATTACAAGGAAGAAGAAAAACCTTGCTGGAACAAATCCAGCTCTTTGCATGAATTCAGTTAAGATGCGGGATTCTTACTGGCTGCAGTATGGATATTGTTTCACCAGTGGAGCTGCGAGAGATGTTAATTTTTATCCAGCAGCATGAACCATTCAGTATTTGTATTTTATCTTCCCCATCCTAATTACAAAACCATTTCATTGCTCCTGGCATTACCAGGATGTGGAATATAAAATGCAAATTGGGAGGGGGGAAAAGAGGCATGTTGTAATGATGGTCTGCACCCAAATATAAGCAAAAGACATTGTTGAGATGTAAAATGTAATAATCTCTCTCTCCCTCCCTCCCTTCTCTTTCCTCCCTTCCTTCCTTCCTTCCTTCCTTCCTTCCTTCCTTCCTTCCTTCCTTCCTTCCTTCCTTCCTTCCTTCCTTCCTTCCTTCCTTCCTCCCTTCCTTCTCCCACCCTGATTTTTCAGTGAATCTTTGTGACTAAAGAGAAATCTAGTTTTAATATTCCTATCTACTCCTGTTCCTTTCTAGGAAAACTAAGGAAAGGAAAAGGAAAGGCAGTATATTTGATGATGAAATTAAAATCACAGACATTTTATCAGGAAAAAAATAACACTGGATTTAGAACTGGATTTCAACAAAGACTTGGCTGAAGGAACTACTACAGTTAGTTAGTTAGTTAGTTAGTTAGTTAGTTAGTTAGTTAGTTAGTTAGTTAGTTTTTTAGTTATTACTACAATGAATTTATTTGGTGGTTTTATGATGTAGCCATGCATTCTGATAAAACATTATATAAATAGAATTAAAATTGAATGATGCTATCCTATCTCAATTCTGATATAAGCATAGTTATTATAGGATAAGGTATGAATCAGCTTGAAGAACTGCCAGCTACAGTATGAAAGATAATAGTATCGTGTAAATAAAAATAACAAACTAAATGACCAAAAATATAATGGATTCCAAATGTACCTGTTTCACTCTGCAAACATGACTGGTTAATTTAGAATTTCACAATCAAGCATTTTCTTTGTTTGGAAGAAACAGATTTGAACACATTTCACGAGACTCATACCCATAAAGAATGAAGTTGGTTTACTTATTCTGCTATTAAGCTGGAAAATGCATGTGTGCCTGGTCTATATTTGTGTGTTTGGTTTTGTGTGTGTCTGAATGTGTGTTTGCCTGTGTGTGTTTGAGATAACAAGTTCCTGCAGTTTTCAGAAGTGATCTATCTTTGCTTTCTTCTTCCTAAGGTTGAGAGACAATGGCTGACCCAAGGGCACCCAATCGGCTTCAGGTCCAAAGTGGGAACTCACATTAACTTGCTTTCTAACTACTCCCTTAACTGTGGCACTAAATGGCTCTAACCTGTGTCTCATTTAACATTCCTGAAGTTGGCTCAGTGAAGTTTACCTGGCAAAAACAGCAGTATATTTTATTTTACAAATTTGCTTTGAATAACTGAAAACTTTTTGTATTTATCCCCTTCTTGCTTTGCTTGGCTGCAACAAACAATTCAATTTTGAAAAATATTCATGCTCCATATTTCATGAACAGATTCTCAGACATGGGGAGCAATTGAGGGTTAAAGCCACTGACCCACTTGTTATAGGGCTGTCAATCTTTGTATTTTGATCCAATATAGCACCATGTCATTTTCCCCAAAACTGATTTAATCTCAGGTATAGCAGAAAAATGTTATAAAACCTGACCTTGAAGTAACCATCATCTTGCCTAATTCTTGTTGATGGGGATATGCAATTGCTTCCCAGTTTTTCAGATAATTTTTCCAGTCCTAACTGATGTGCCAGTGGCTGAAATTGAAATTGAAATGGAAACACCTCCTCTATTAAGGAGATTCACCCTATTCCTGATTATTAGCAGAAAACTGCAACATTTTTATTGACATCATGCAAATGATTCCAAAAGTCACCATGGCAAGGTGTGTTAACTCATTATATTCTACCAACTGTGTTGACATTTGAGCACACAGTGCTATGACAAAGCACTGATTGAGAGAGCACCATGTGCTGCATTCAGCAGTACACACAGACATATGTATATACTTATAGTTGGCAGCATACATATCAGCTATAGCACAACAGTCATCAGTTGAAAGAAGGGGGAACAAAACAGGTGAGTACCTATCAGCCCAGTGCTTTGGTGGTAAAATCATTCATGATCATCCTTTCCTTCAAATACAAGTGTTTTCTTGTATAGTATTTTAGATGTTTGGCAGACCAACCAGAAAAAAACAATATGCTTTGTAAACACATCTCTAAAAGTGACAAGGAAATTGTTTTCCTTTCCAAAAAGGCTGAAATAGTGACAGAGGACAGTTTACACATTTTACACATTTTCTGGAGAAATGCTTAACTTGATACGATGGTGACAAACATGGCAATCTCTCTCCTTTCTCTTCTGCCAAGAACGTTTGAGTATCTTGAAGCATCTCCAGATGAAATAACAACACAGAAAACAAAGTTTTAACCAAGAATTTTAGATGTTTTAGATGACAAAGAACCCTTGTCACACCTCTGTCCTTTTCATCTTCTTGGGGACCAGCAATAGGGAACTAATGAATAAAAAGTGAATCTGCAAAAAAAAAAAAAAGTCCTGTTCTCCTTTGTATTTACAACAGTTCATTTAGTAACCTTTCAAAACTACAAAGGCACTGAGAAAAATGATTGTTTTTCACACTTATGGCCACTGCAACATCCCCATGGTTGCATGATCAAAATTCTGACACTTGGTAACTGACTCATCAGGAGAAGATATCATTGTTCTGTTCATTTTCCAACCCACTGTTACTGCAACTCCTATCTATGTTTTCCTATTCACAGTTAAAACTGTTTTCCTGCTTCTGCTATCTTAAGCAATGATTTGTACACCGAGATTTATTTTCTTCTAGGTAAACCCTTGCCATTTGATTGGCTACTTCGCAAAGACTCAAAAATCTGCTCAAGTCTTTTTCCTAGTTTTTCTTCAGGAAGATCTGCTGTGGTTTTAGTTACAAGTCTACACCATGGGTTCAGTACTTATAACTATATGAATTATGGTGGCACAGTAGTTAGAGTGCAGTACTGCAAGCTATTTCTTTTGTCTGCTGGCTGCCTGCAATTTGGCAGTTTGAATCACACCAGGCTCAAGCTTGACCTAGCCTTCCATCCTTCCAAGGTGGGTAAAATGAGGACCCAGATTGTTGGGGGCAATAGGATGACTCTGTAAACTGCTTAGAGAGGGCTGTACAGCACTATAAAGTGGTAAATAAGTCTAAGTGGTATTGCTATTGCTATAACATTTGTTTGCCATGTTATTTTACTTTAAAACTGGGAAAAATTTAATTATCATTTTTCCTTTCATGAGCTACCTACTTTTACACTAGTTTTTATTTTAAAAAAATACATCTGCCTTTATCATTTATCCTCCTTTTACTCCCCCTTCTGAAATTTCTCATCATAACACTTAGATTCTGACAGCACAGATAAATTCTATTATGTTTTCCAAGTAACCACAGCCAAATATTTCACTGTATTTGAAACAAAGACTGGAACAAAAGGCATATACAATTCATGCATAGTAAGTAAGAAATGAGATGAAATTTAAAGCAGAACATTCACAGTGATATTTAGGGATTATCATAACTAAATTAAAAATAAATAGGTATTGACAGAATTTGCATTACCGCCTGTTGGATTATATCTGTGCACATTTTGTTCTTAAGTTTGGGGATGGTATAATTTCTATCCATGCTTGTTTGCTTTTATCTATTTACTTTTTCCTTCCCTCGCATTAGCATTTTCTTGACAACTCTAGTTCAAGATTTTAATTTTTAAAAGCCATTCTGCAACAAGAGATTTATAGCTTTAAAGCTGCCCAAGAATGTTGTCTTGCAGGGTTTTATTTCTCTAGTCAAATCCATACTGTTTTTCATGGAATAATTAGACAACAGAAAGAACAGAGTGCATGCAAATGTATAGATTTGCTGATGTGAATAGGGAGGACTTGAATGAGATTGCAGCCATCACAAGAAAGCATATATATCTGGAGCAGAAAGCAGTTTTAGTGCATATGGCATTAAGGATAGAGCCACAAACTTCAAGTTAAGATGTGCTCACTGTCTGTGGATCTATAACACCCACAAAGGATTTGTATATTATTAAATATCAATTTCTGCAGAACAAAAGCAGATGTTTGATATCATGATGCTGTATTTTGAGCTTCTGGTTTGGTAATGTGAGAAGCAAGGCTATGGATTGGATATGCCTTGTGGAATTCATTTTATTAATCAATTTGCTGAAGAGGCAGAAGGAACGTTTATCAAATTTAGAGATGAACACAGTGGGTGAGATAGAAATATGTTAGAAGACAAACACAATTCTAAATTATCTTGATAGGAATGAAGGAAATAATAAATGAACTTTAATGGAGACAAATATAAGGTTCTCCACATAGGAATAAGAAATTATACACATAGTTATAGATGAGATATATGTATTTGTTGATGAAATTTATACACTGGCTCAGTCTGGTCAGATGAAATGGTTGAGTTATCTGGTCTGATCACAACTTCTGTTCTTGGAATTGTATTTATCATAGTAACAGGTCCCACCAAAGTGGTACCTATTTATCTACTTGCATTTGCATGCTTTTGAACTATTAGGTTGGCAGGAGCTGAGTGAAGAGGGGAGCTCATCCTGTCAAATGGAGCTCAGATTTCAAAGCTGGGCTGTCAGCTTTCTAGCTGACATGCCCAGCCTCTTAACTACTGAGCCATCAGGACATATTAATCATAAAAATATGAACAAGTAGCTTCAGTCTAATACGGATGATGAAAGACAAACGTAGTTTCCTCAACAGAAATACCATTGCCAAATCAATTATTTCTCAACAGTTCCTTCCAGATCTATAATCCTGTCATCTGCCCTATTCAGATTAGATATAGTTTTCAATTAGCATCAGATTTTCTTTATTGAAATTCACTTCAATTTCCCTGTCCACTGGGGGGACAAATATAGATGTGTCTCTATACCAAAGTTTAACAACAACAACAACAACAACAACAACAACAACAACAACAACAACAATAATAATACATTGCTTCCAATATACTTTACACATTGTTGCTCTTTCATCGGTGAAGACTGGAGTTTTGCTTTCGTTAGAATACAAAATGTCCATATGGCATATGTGAATTCCCACCATAGAAGTGTCCAATTTTCAGCCTCCACGGTATCTCATGTTTTCACCCAAATCCAAGTGAAGACTTCTTAAAAGATCTTCTTTCATAAGAAACATGAGCACACAAGGATATTTCAGAACAATTGAATTATATATAATGGGAATAGCAGCACTGTACAACATCCTCCTTCATTTGCAACAATAAAGTCGGTTCAGAGACAGAACCAAAATAAATTAGGGGTTCTTGATATTTTCTGTGTTTAATTGTTTTCTTGCAGGCATTTCATTACCCAAATTAGGTAACATCATCAGTGCTTATAGGTAGCCATGTGCAATGGTTAGAATGCATTTGTCAGCCGGGGGTGGGGGTGGGGATCCATCTTGAATTGGATTTGGGGCTGCCACAAGGGAGGATGGGAAAGAGAGTGAAGTGAGAAGGGAGGATAGCCACAACAATATTCTTTCGCTAGAGCTCAAAGCCGAGTCGCTGGAGTTTGAAGGGGAGTGACTGGACTTGGCGAGAGTTCAGAATGGAGGTAGATTGGAGAGTGTGTCTTGAGGGGCATCAGTAATGGGGTTGCATGTGAGTTTAATAAAGCAGGGGAAAATGTGGTAGTTCAGATCTGGGTTTTCCCAAATGTGCCAATATGACTTCTCTAATAAATTCTTACTTGGATAGACTTTGTCTCTGAGTGCTGAATTGGGACGGAGAGTTTGGTTGGAACACTGACAGCAGTATTGCAGACTTCTCATTGCCTTCTATACTTTTGAGGTCAGTAAAATGAGGACCCAGATTGTTGGAGGCAATATGATAACATTGTAAACTGCACAGAGAGTATTGTAAAGTACTATGAGTGATATATAAATCTAAATGCTATGAAGTAAGTAAGTTAGTTAGCTAGTTAGTTAGGTTAATCAAATGTCTAGAAGAAAACAACCAAGCTCAGAGAGCATAAAGGTTCATCCCTGAGCTACAAATGGTCTCCTTTATTGGTACCAAAAGAAATCTCAAGAACCCTAGTCAAGGTTCAAAAGAAAACTCTTGTGAAATCACCAAGTTGATTCCAGTATCATATTTCTAATATAGACTTTTTGAATTTTTTTTCTAACTTGTCTGTGTTTCTACATGGTTTCCACTAATCCACAAATCTTTAAGCATACCTTTTCTTTCTATATACATTAGACTGATTTAAAAAAAACCCAGCAGAAGTCTTGAGTTTGGAATTTTATTTCAGAAGTTGGCTAAAAAAATGTGAAATGAAATGCAGTATATTTGCATTAACATGCAAAGAAAATGAATTTCTTTTCCAGCCGTAGTAAAATCACCTGCAACTTTGTTTGGTTCTGCTTCATCACAGATATGGAAGCAAGAGCAGCCAAGTCACAATAGGAAAAAAATACATGAAAGAAATATTTGGAAGGAAAGAGATTTCAAAGTTTGAAGTATTCTCTTGTCCGGCTCACAGCACATATTGCTAGATAATAAATGATAGGGCACTGTCGGCATTTTCTCTGTGCAGTAGGCAAAGATTTTTCATTTCATGCTTCATTCTCAGCCTTCTGCTGTGATTTTAGATCAGGGACCACTGTTTTTGCACACAAGGAAGAGCAAGAATATATATTTATTGCTGCTTAGCAACTTGGTCACAAATTCCCTTTCCAGTTTGCAATATTTCTAACAATTTTTCACTGTAGTGAAAAATAAAAAAAAAGCATTATGAAATTGTAGCAGACACCGTGATAAACACTTGCTTTAATATCATACAGAGTATTATTATATTTAGTTACACAGTCAGCCAGATATTCAGACTGGATTTGGCATTTTTATCCACCTATCAAGTCCTTTCCAAGGACCAGGGTTAGGCAGATGTTGTTGTTTGATGGTGTTAAAGATATTGTCATGAGATGTAAGCTGTTCCAAGTAAAGCTGCCTTTTGCTGTTGACTGATGGTAATTGTGTTAATGCTGATAGTGTTCAAGTGGTGCTTCAGATGTTTTGGGATTGCACCCAAGGCATCTGTTACTATTATTACCACAGAAGAATTTGATGCTTAATTGGCATAAAGTGGCCATTTTTTCAAATTATATTTCAGATTTTTTTGTTGTTGCTTCACAGATTTGGACATATACATCAACACAACCAAATTGTTTTAAATCCCTGAAAAGCAAGTTTGGTATAAAGAATTGTGAGAGGGATCAATTTCAGGGGAAAAAAACCCCTCACAATATTTGTTCCTCAAATGATTGATTTAAATCCACAAATTTGAACTGGAGTAGTATTTCTTGTCTTCTGAACTAAACAGGACATATCAGATTTTTCATAAAAGTTAGCTCCCTGTGAGTATACTGGGAATGTGTGAGAGAGATTAAGGAAAAGCAGTTAAAAGAACATATTTGGACAGTATCACTTGAAGAGTTTTACCTGCAATTTCACCCAGTAGCTACTGAAGAGTATGACAAACTGTGATGACCATTTTTTCACAGCTAATGTTGTTCACATACATATTTCATTCAAAGGAAGGGAAAAGGCTTTTTAGTTGTGAAATTACTGGAGGACAGGCATTATTAAAATAAATGTATGTAGTATTTGACAGAGAAGACTACTAGTTTATAGTAGTAAGTTTATCAGTGGGCAAGAGAAGGAATGGGAATCTTCTAATTTTAGTTCTGAAACTTGGGCAGAACATGTAACTAATAGTGCTA
The DNA here is from genome assembly GCF_049901715.1 of Pseudonaja textilis. Lineage (NCBI taxonomy): Eukaryota > Metazoa > Chordata > Lepidosauria > Squamata > Elapidae > Pseudonaja > Pseudonaja textilis. Next base: position 9,700,110 of record NC_141998.1, on the reverse strand, counting down.
AAGTGCTGAGGATATCATAAAGAGAAGAGGGTCCTGAAAAGATTTATCAATCTGAGCTGTTGAATCTGGATTTATCCAAAATCAATAAAATCTTAAGAGTGCTGTATTTGGAGTAGCAATCTCATTCATATTGCAAAATAAATAAATGAGGCAAATATGTGTTTGCATCTATAGGCAATATCTTGTATACATTTTTAAACAATAAATAGAAGATTGATTTTAGTGAGACAGCTTAATGGCATGAATAATTTTCAAAAATTATATCAAGCAGTATGAAGACTGCATAGGCAAAGTGCAAATTTGGTTATTCTCTAGAAAACATGGACCTAAGAAAGCTTTCCTCAACCCTGTTGTTCTATTGCCAAAAAGTTTGATGTCTATATTCCAGCAGGACATATGGTTTTTAGACATGATTTATCCTTAGTGCAACACTGAAGTATGTCTACAAATTCCTTTTAAAGTATTTGGTTTGCTAGTGAATAGAATACATAGGTATGATAATTGTATTCTTTATGACTCCCTTATCCATATTTTAAAATATTTTTATTTTTGAATCTAGTGTAAAATCAACAGATTGATGGCCATCAACAGACAACACCTACACGCCTCTCAAAAGAGACAATCAAAAAGAAACAAACAAACCACTCCTCCGTACCAATCAATCCCCACATGAGCAGAGATCAGCACTAAGATTAACATTTGATCAATAATCAAGAAGTATAGAATATCCCAATCAAAGAACTTTCAATTGCAGGCAAGCAAGCTAATGGTAAACAATAGCCTAATCAAGGATGGGATCCGACCGGTATAACTACCGGTTCTGTCGGTTTGCACGATTCGCACATGCGCGACTCGCACGAGTGCAATTTATGACCTGCTGAGCTGCCCAGACAGCTGAGCAGCACTGCATGCAAGTGCGCAGCAGTTGGAAAAGCCCCTTTTTCCTGCTTTTTCAACCACAGCTGTGTCGCGCAAAGCAGCTGTGGTTGAAAAAGCAGGAAATAAAGGACAGGTAAGAGCCCGGGTGGGTGGGTGGGTGGGCCAAAATAGCAGCAGACATAGAACATTTCTATGTATGCTCTGTGTCTGCTGCTCTTCAGAACCACCCATTCTACAAAGGTGGACAGAACTGATAGAAACCCACCCCTGAGCCCAATCAAAGAACCACCAAGAACACTCCCACCAACACCGACAGGGCAAGTCACTAAAAACAAGAATAAACCCCATTCCCTCTAGCACTGATGATATTACCTAGTTTGGTAATAAAACATCTGCAAGAAAACTACCAAGCTCAAAATCACCAAGGACCCCAAAGTTTAAGTGATGCCTATTTTAATGTCACTATTAAAGTTATTTTTTTTCTTTCAAAAAAAAATGTTTAACATGCATTTGACATTAATTGATGGCAACATACTAAGCTTGGTTTTCCCAATTACAAAGGTTTTGTTTCATTTTGCTGTCGTACAATGGGAATCCTAATCAAATAAAGTGGGTAATGTTCAGAGTAGATTATTAAAGTTCAGCAGCATCACATTGGCAACAAAAGTACATACCGTATTTATCGGCGTATAACACGCACTTTTTCCCCCTGAAAATAGGGGGCAAATGATGTATGCGTGTTATACGCCGATGTCCCGTTCCCAATAGTGCCTAGCGGCGGCGCAGCGTCGTGACGCTGCGCCCGCCGCATATTAAAGGGAATGCGTGTTATACGCCTGTGCGTGTTATACGCCGATAAATACGGTAATTGTTGGGACCATTGTTTTCTCAGTTGTAATATAGGACTGTGAAAACTGGCCCATGAGAAAGGCTGAACAAAGAAAACATATTGATGACTTTGAAGTGCTGGAAAAGAAAATGCCTTGATCTTTAAATTGAACAAATCATTCATCACTAGAGTAATTAAAACCACATTCCCCTTTAGAAGCCCTAAATATAGGGCTTCTTTATATACAGTATGTTATATACAGTATGTTGGACTAGTAATGCAAAAACCAAGTGTCGTGGTAGAAGAGTTCATCATTATTAGATGTAGTGATGACTACCAGCCTGGATGACTCTGTTCACGTGTGCTAATTGCAGGTATTTAAACTCAGGTTCATCAATGAATAGGTTATTCATTAATATTAACAGAGGAGTAGAGTAGGGTAGGGTAGAGTAGAGTAGGGTTGAGAGGGACTTTGGAGGTCTTGTAGTCCAACCCCTTGCTCAAACAGGAGATCCTATATCATTTGAAATGTGGCTGAAATGACTCTACAGAGCTATTGACTCTATAGAGGGATAGTGAGGAATTTTAGTTTTGAAGATCTAGTTATTAGTTAATGTAAATCAAGCACTCATGTAACCATGAACTGGAATCAATAGAATGTGGCTTTTAAAAATTATGACCACAGCCCATCCCATTTCCAGATGGGCAGAAAGAATATGGATAAACAAATAGTGTAAGTATTACATTATAGCCAGGTAATACAATTAAGCCAGGATTAGGAAAGACTTGCTCATGCCATCTTAAATAATCTTCATTGAAACTTGTTAAAATTACTGTATATATTCACAGATAACCTAAGATTTTTAGGTGCCAACGCACTAGAAAAAACTTGGCTTTGGCTTATCCATGGATGGACCAATCAATGACTATGTTGTTAATACCTTTTCAAAGTACCCGTATATCTAGTAGATGCTTGTGGAACAAACCATCTGCTGATAACTTAATTCTTGAATTTTGAACCAAAATATAAAAAATTGGCCAACTTGGATAAGCCAGTTATGAAAATTAAGATATGAAAATTCTAGAGATGAAATTAGCAGTAGATTCTGAAATAATATTATGCTTTTTTTTATCATCATGAATATTTGCCTTCACTGTAAATATATCTAATTTCAGCATCTTTTACAGATTACAATTTTGACTTGTTAAACTCGAGAGACACTGCTGATTTATTAAAGGCAAAAGGGCAAACATTAGTTGTGAAAAGCTGAATAGTTGGCTGGAAACAATTACTTCAACCATTCAAAATAAGGAGAGTCACCCAAATGTTGACAATATAACAGACAAATATCAGTGCAGAATATTCACCTAACCTTAAAAGAAGAAAACATATAAGAAATTAAATCAAATACGGTTGAGAAAAAGTCCAGCAGTTATTGGAACTATATGCAATGTAGCAGGCTTGCAATTAGGGCTTTATAGATCAATTAAAGATGTAGCCATTCAGCATGATGATCTTTTGGCAGTCTGATACATCTGATTTGACAAACCAAATTAGTTTGATTCATTTAATTGGACTGAATAATTTTGCTTCTATTTCTAATTTAAAAAAATACTGGTTTTGTGGAAATCATAATGATTTTTTAAATTTTTTTATTGGTTTTTAAAAACAAACATAAGCAAACAAAACATAAAAACATCAAGCTGTCTTCCATATGAGTACATACAGTGTGCCGGTTGGTTTACAAATTGTTTTGTGCTTCCATTTTGTAGTCTTCAATTACAATTACATTGTATATACTCTCATATTTTCAATCAAATATTAAATACATTAATATCATCATTAACCAATCATTTGACTATACTTTTATTCATTCATGTTTTATGAAATAATCATATTTTACTTAATTTGTTTTATGACAGTTCATATTATCATCCCAAGTCTATCCTAAAATCATTTTGTAGATATAATAAGAAAAGAATACATCTTTATATATTTATTATTTTTTAAGAAACTACATATTTCATTACTATATTTTATTGTCTAACTATTGATAGAATAGATCCCAAATTTTATAAAATTATTTATCCTCTTGTTCTCTAATTTCAAATGTCAATCTACTCATTTCAGCACATTCCAATATTTTCTTAATGATTTCCTCCTGTGATGGTGTTTTCTCATTTTTCCAGCTTTTAGCAAATACAATCCTAGCTGCTGTTAACACATTTACAATCAGGTATTTCAAGTCTTTACTATATATTTCAGGTAAAATTCCCAATAAAAACAAATAAAATCTATATGCTTTTTTGTCATTTTTTCCAACCACGTGTGGATTTTAGTCCAGTATTTTTTAGCATCCGCACATGTCCACTACATATGGTAATATGAGCCAGGTGTCTGATGACATTTCCAACATTTTTCAGATTTATTCTTGAACATTCTTGCTATCCTTGTCAGGGGAAAATGCCACCTGTAAAACATCTTATACAAATTTTCTTTATATGCTGTTGACATTGTCATTTTATAATTTTGAGACCACAGTTTTTGCCATTTCTCTAGATCAATCCCATATCCAAAATTCTTCCTCCAAGCAATCATCGTTTCTTTAACTTGTTCTTCTTCTAGTTTAATTTCTAATAGATATCCATACAATTTTTTAATCACCTTTTCATCAGTACCTGTCAAAATCTTGTCTAAGTCGGTCACTTTATCATAGAAACCTTCTGTTTTAGAATCTTTATCATACCTTGAATGTATTTGTGCATATGAAATGAATTTTGAGCCAACTCAGTTAATCAATACAGTACATTAAAACTGAACTGGATTTTTCAGCTGGACTTACTAATCAGATACATATGATTTTTCAAACTATTTTCATGGCTTATCAGATATAATTTGCACAAGCTTTTTGGAAACTTCTTAGAGATTAAAACAGAAAAAAACACACAGAGACACATGAGTATTTATTTGGAAAATTTATTTTGTTGCCTACTTGCTCATGGTGATGCCAGGTAGCTTACAGGAAAGAAAAACACAAAATAAAATAAATCATAAAAATAAAAATAACTCCTACTCTTCCCATGGGCTCCATCCCCCTCTTGGATTCCCCAAGCCCATTGGCAGAACCATCTCTTCAGGGCTTTCTGAAAGTGTGTCAGAGTGGAGGTCAGTCTAATTTCTGGAGGGTTGATGTTTCAGACAAAGGGAGCCACCACAGAGAAGGCCCTTCTTCTGGGCCCCTTCTGATATATCTCCTTAGGGGACAGGACCTGCAACATTCCCAGCCTCCCCACTCTAGAGGTCAGGTGGATACAACTGGTAAGAGACAGTCCCACAGGTAACCTGGTCCCAAGCCATGAAGGGCTTTAAAGGTGACAACCAGCATCTTGAATTGCCCCTGAAAGCAAATTAGCAACCAATGCAGCTCCTGCAGGAGAGTGACACATGTACATACCAAAGTCTGTGCAAAACCATTCAGTCTGCTGCATTTTGCACCAACTGGAGCTTCCAGATGCTTTTCCAGGGCATATAGAGCACACTGCAATAGTCGAGACTGGAGATGACTAGGGATGAGTGACTGTGAGTGGGGATTGTTGGTCCAGGAAAGGGCATAACTGGTGCACAAGCCACAGTTGTGCAAAGGCCCTCCTGGCCATTACTGCCACCTTCAAGCAGGAGTTGCAAGTCCAGGACAATCCCCAGATTATGCACTGGGTCTGTTTGGGGCAGTGTCATCACATCCAAGACCAAGGGGGAAATTCTCCATGGACCAAAACCCCCAAACCCAGAGTCACTTGGTCTTGCTAGGGTTCAATTTCAATCCATTGCTCCCCATCCAGCCCCTAACAGCCTCCAGGTATGCAAGAGGGAGTCACTTAACTCACCACGGCTGAGACATACAATATACATCAGCATATTAATATCTCCATCTATGGTGATGGATGATCTCATTCAATGTCTTCATGTAGATGTTAAATAAGAGCAGAGAGTACCTTGGGATTTCCGGTTTGAGCTTCTTCGGCAACAGACCGAAACCTTGTCTCTCCAAGGCTTTGATCCGTGCTCGCCGCTGGAACGCCCCGAGCCAGCTGGTTTCGAGGCTAAGCCACCCCGTAGAGGTGGTGAAGAGGGGGGAGACTGCCTGCAGGGTTGAGGAGAGCTGCATCTCTCCTCCCCAGCTGGCCATTACTCCCTTTCCCGAAGGCGGTTGTAGCGGTGGTCAGAAATGGCCACCACAAAGAAGAACTCGACCGGAAAAGAATGTGCAGGAGGAAGATAAGAAGAGAAAGTTTTGATTGACCGGGTCAAACAGCAAAAGCAACAAATAAGGTATCCTGGAATTTAAATTTAACAACATTGTTCCCAAAGAAGATTTTGAAGCTGCAAAGGAGAGAGAGAAGGGAAAGGATTAGGTTTTTTTTTCTTCCCTTCCTTATACTGACAGCTAAGAGACTTAAGCAAGAAACTGAAAAAAAAATCCACTTTGACATTAATAGGCATCCAAGCTGAAAATAAAAGTCAAAGGGATAAACAAAGATTTCTGGACATTTAAAAGTTTTTAAAAGCTGGAAAGGAGAAAAAAAAGAATAGAAGGGCAGGATCTGGAAAAATGGAGGAGACTGCCTGGAATTAAGGAATGGAACTGTAATTAAAAGGAACTTACAGTGAAATTTTAACAAGATTCCTCAAAGATACATTTTAATGGAAACTTGGTAACAAAATAATAGAACCCCAGGAAGAGAAAGTGGAAAAAAGAAGCAAGTAGAAACAGCCTTGGATTATTTGGATTACTTGGTGATTTTTGGTTTTTGCATCTAGATGACTAAAATTAATTGGGTGGTTGTTTAAAAGTTTTTAAAATGGTATCACTCTTAGAAGAACTGAAAATGGAACTTTAAAAATGGAAAGAAGATACACAAGAAGGAAGAAGTTCTTTTGGCTTCATGTTTCAATTCTTAGAAATGGAGATCTGGAACTATGAGAAGCCACAAGAAACGCTTGCAGAACAAGAAGATTGGGACAAAAAAGAAGCCATCTTTAATGATCAAATAATTTTAAGTGGGAGGAAAAAAGGAAAGGGGGGAAAGAGAGTGAAAGGTATAAGATTAGAAAAAAACAACCAAAAAGAAGAACAATTTGAAAGATAAGTATAATATTAGAAAGCAACAGAAGAGGGGATTACAGATGAGAGAGTTAGAAGTAGAGAGACAAGGGGGTAAAAAGGGGAGGGGGAAGAAGAGGGGGAAGAAGGCAAGGAAAAGAAGTTGTAAAAGACAGAAACAAGAAATGGAGAAACAGGGAAAAGATATAAGGATTGTAACCATAAATTGGTTTAGAGATAATGGGTGAAAATTTAATTGTAAAAGGGATTCTGCAAAGGTACATAAGATAGCTTTGTTATATTACAAATAGAAATAACTTTAGAAAATATGATGATAGATAAAATATTTATTGTAATGCAGTGGAATGTTTGTTAATAAATAAATGAATTAAAATGATTGAGAGAGTTAAAAGGGAACATTTTTAATTATTAGTAATGATTTATAAACATATAAGTGAGAAATATGGGGAAAAAAAGAATTAACTATGGAAAGTTTATAAATGTTCCCAAGGAAGTATGATATTCAATTGAAAAGAAATGTTAAACATGTTAAGATTTTAATGCATATTAATGATAGAATTGAATTGGAATGGAATGTGTTTTATTTACATATATATATATATATATATATATATATATATATATATATATATATATATATGGATCTTTGGTTGTTGGGTTTTTCTCCCGCGTAAGATTCGAAGTATCTAGGCAACGTTTGATGAAGTCTCATTCATCATCTTCAGGCTTCTGTCTCCGGCTCTGTGCTTCTCAGAAGAAGAAGAAGGAAGCAGCTGCAATCTCCATTACTCTGAGAAGCACAGAGCCGGAGACAGAAGCCTGAAGATGATGAATGAGACTTCATCAAACGTTGCCTAGATACTTCGAATCTTACGTGGAGAAAAACCAACAACCAAAGATCCACATATAAATACCGAGAACCTCAGAAAACAAATATATATATATATATATATATATATATATATATATACATATATATATATATATATATATATATATATATTTTGTTTTTAAGAATATAGTGTCTATTTTAAAAATGTACCAAGCAGAATTCGATTGGAAGTTATGTATTATATTGAATGCTATAAACTTAAAGCTATACACTGAAGCTTAAATAAGAGTTTGAATGGATAAAATTAAAGGATATAAAGGTGTCATACTCTAATTGGTAACTACAGGGAAAAATTTGTTTAATAAGAAAAGATAATGTGAAATTGTAACAGGACAGACAAAAGTATAAATATAATGATTTGAATTGAGATAATCAAAACAAAGTTGAGAAAATTAGAAGAGGGGAAAGACTATGTAGAAAATATAAAATGGTAATAAGATATGGAATAGAATATAAAAATGAGCATGAAATTGAGTTTTGTGTCTGTATGAAGAAGTGAAAACCCGAGACCATGCTATTTTCAAAAAAGATGTTTTATTTGTATTTTGTTTTTGTGAAAACCCAAATAAAATTTTCAAAGAGAGAGAGAGAGAGAGAGAGAGAGAGAGAGAGAGAGAGAGAGAGAGAGAGAGAGAGCAGAGAGTACCAAGCCTTGCAAGATCAGCCAAAGCTGTGGATGAGGGCTGGATCTATTAACACTGACTGAGTGTGGCCACAGAGGAAGGAAGTAATCTCACAAAGCTATCCACTCCCAACCCCCAAAGTCTCTCCAAAAGGAGACCATGGTCAATGGTACTGAAAACTGCTAAAAGGTCAAGTAGAGTAAGGATGGATGCATTACCAAATCCCACTCCTGTCAGAGGTCATCAAAAAGCACAACCAATGCCATATTTGTCCCATCTCTCTCTTTCTCTCTATCTCTCTCTCCCCCTCCCTCCCTCCCTCCCTCCCTCTCTCTCTCTCTCACACACACACACTGTATGGATGGATGAATGAATGAATGAATGAATGAATGAACAAATTGAGTTGTAGATGCATGATGAAATAAAATAACTGTGAAAAATAAATTTTCAATATTGTTTGAAATAAAATAAAATAAAATAACTAATTAAGCCTTCCAATCAATGAATGTTTTGTGTTTATGTGTGTTTGTATGTGTATGTATATGTTTGTGTGTCTGTATTTGACAATTTGAATTGCATACTTGATAGAGTCTCTGACTGCCAAAAATTAAATGTGTGCACTATAGTTCACACAGAGGAAGAAGAGGCAGTGATGGTTTTTCCAGAAGAGCTCAAAACAAAATGGCCAATAAATATAAGCTGACACTCAACAATAACAATAGATAAAACAACAACGGTGGAACTGTTTAGGTGAGCACTAAGGAGAAAACAATTGTTGCTGATTGTTTTAGGCAATCAGCTATTGCATTGATATTCTATAAATGCAAGGAATCACACTCCCCCCTCCTTCACACACACACATATACACCAAGGGGAAAAAGAAGAACAGCAGCAACAAAGCATCCTTGGAGATAATGTCTTCAACCTTTCTGCTTGCAAATTGTTTATTGCTGTTCTGATTTCAGTCTCTCACCAAAATAACCTCCTGTACAGAACATTTGGGTTGAGTGTTGTTTTTTAAATGTTACTTGCCTCTGAAAGCTAAGACAATTGATTAGAGACTATAAAATAACTAGTTAGAAATATTTGATTATTATTTTAAAAGTAAACACTCAAGAAAGCAAGCTTAGTTTTTTTTTTAAACTGTATCATGTAATGTATTTGTTTGCCTCGTGTCAGCATAGAGCTGTATGACTGAAAGAAAAATAGATCTTTTGTCAAGCTCAGATCAAACAGACTAGTCATGAAGATAATCCTGACATTTTTAATTAAGAAAAAAAAGAAGGGACAATTTCCATTAGGACTATAGCATGCAGTGGGTGAAATTTAACCCTGATGTAATTGGAAGAAAAATCTACATACTAACAAGGTATCTTTATCAAGAAATAAGCAAGCACCGATTTGTTTCAAATTTGTGTATGTCTTGTGCTGGTTGTTGTGGTCATGTTGTAGTCCAAGAATGACATAACTTTTGCTGAACTGTGAAAAACAACAATTATGGGCTCTTGATGCATCTTGTCCATCATTTCTCCTTCTCAGAATTTAGCTTGGCTATAGAATAAAATGCTACTTTAATGTCTATAAAAGAAGGTTGTGTTGAAGAAGAAATAGGCACACATATACACAGATTGCCTAATGGTAATTGTTATAAGGCAGTGATCTATGAAAATAATGGTTACACTCAGAAACAGTCTATGAAATGCTTGTGGCCTTCGGAGTTGCCGGTAGAACACCAAAAACAATTCAAATTGGTTATTTCATTTTCCAAGTCATTTAGAGCCCCAAAAGGCAGCAAACAAAACCATTTCCTAAAATAAATCAGTATTATGACTTGCAGTCCATTTATGTAGAATAAAATCAGTTAAACAATGCATTTCTTAAAAATAAAAAATAAAATGTTAATAGCCAATGAGATAAAGAGCAGAAGCAAAGAAGGAGAGGAATTAGGCATAAGTAGCAAAAAAGAAAGCAAGTATTTGTAACAATCACTTAAAGCAGAAGAATATAGTAAAATTCTCTCCTCCATCTCTTGCCAGGTAGACTGGACTTAGAGAGAGAATGATTGGCACAAAGTTATTCTGTGAACTGCTGTGGATTGAGCTTCAGTTCCCGAGTCTTAATCCAACGGTGTTTGCATATTTGAGGAGCTGCCACAAAAATGATGGGGTCAACCTATTTTCCAAAGCATCAGAAAGCAAGACAGAAAACAATGGATGGAAACTAATCAAGGAAAGAAGCAACCAAAATTTCCTAACAGTGAGAACAGTGAAACATCTTGTCTTCTGAATTGTGGTTGTTCTATCACTGGAGACTTTTAAAAGGAGACTGGACTGCCATTTGTCTGCAATGGTATAGAGTGTCCTGCTTGAGCAGGGGTTTGGACTAGAAGATCTCTAAAGTTCCTTTCAACTCTCTTATTCTGTTACTTTGTTAATACCTACACATGACATGACACTGGCTTTCTTTCAAAATCCAATTGACTTCAGAAAGAGTTGAATCTCTTCAAAGATTCTCGATGTTCTGTTGGTATCTGATATCTTACCTTTCAAGAGGAGGGGCAAAAGGGATAGATCTCATTTGTTCAGATTTAATTTCTTTGCCTTTTCTCCCTGCCTCTGCCCCCAGTGAAAATGAATACACACTGCATTGAAACAACAAAATAACACAAGGTCTTATCAGTCATATGCAGAATTGGTCTCTACTATTTGTTTCACATTTCATATACATTCTATCTCCACTTACTAAAAAAAGAAAAAGGGAAGCAAGAAAGCATTTCTTTACTTTTTATGTATCTTTGCCTACATTTTAACAATTTTATACACCATGGTTCTTTGTGCAATTGCTTATATCCTTAAAGAAGCAGAAACCAAGTATGTGATGGATTATTGTCCAGATTCTCAGGAGGGAGGCATTCCAGAGAAGTAAGAAACAACTCAATTCAGATAGTTTGGGTGAGAAAGAGGGTGAAAAAAGTTCTTTCCTAATAGTTCTGAGCACATTTTCTTTATGCGAGTGGTACTTTGCTTTACCTTGGCAAGATTCTGTCTGTAGGACAATAAAGAAATCTGCTTGGAAGAATGTTTTCTTGGTTTCTGGAGCCTGACAAAATCCTTTTTTGTGTGTTTAAATGTTATGTTGACATTTAAAAGTTAACTAAAATTGCCCTGATAAATGTGGGCAGATAATTAGTATTTATTTATTTAGTTATTCATTTTGTCAAGCGATTATAAGATAACAGGTATAAGTATAAACATAGTTATGAATACATGAAATGAATACACATAAGAAAGATAAAAAGAAACAATAGGACAGGGAAGGTACATTGTTGTGCTTATGCAGGCCCCCTACAGACCTCTTAGGAAAAGGGTGAGGTCAATAGTAGATAGTCTAAGGTTAAAGTTTTTGGGGTTTGGGGAAGAAACCTCAGAGTCAGGTAGAGTATTCCAGACATTGACCACTCTGTTGCTGAAGTCGTATTTCCTGCAGTCAAGTTTGGTGCAGTTTACCTTGAGTTTGTATCTATTGTGTGCTCTTGTATTGTTATGGTTGAAGCCGAAGTATTCATTGACAGGTAAAACATTGCAATGAATAATTTTATGCACTATAATTAGATCAGACCGAAGGCGTCATAGTTCTAGGGTTCTAGGTCTAGAATTTCAAGTCTGGTGGCATAAGGTATTCTGCAATGAGTAGAGGAGTGGAGAGCTCCTTTTGTGAAATATTTCTGGACTTTCTCCACTGTATTAATATCAGATACGTAATGAGGGTTCCAGACTGATGAGCTGTATTCAAGTATTGGTCTAACAAAAGTTTGTATGCTCTAAGTTAGTAGTGTGATATTACCTGAGAAAAAGCTACGTAAGATTAGGTTAACAACTCTTAATGCCTTTTTGGCTATGTAATTACAATGGGATCTCACACTTAGATCATTAGAGATGAGTACTTCAAGGTCCTTTACAGAGTTTGGATCATCAACAAGGACTTGATTATTCAGATTGTATTTTTATTTTCTGATTTTTTTTGCCAATATGTAAGACAGAGCATTTATTTGTTGAGATTGAAGTTGCCATTTGTTTGACCATTCTGATACGTAGTCGAGGTCTTTTTTGAAGGGTAGCAGTATTATTGGTGGTGTTGAATAGATTTACATCATCAGCAAAAAGAACGCAGTTGTTCTTAATATGATCACAGAGGTCCTTTATGTAGAGTTTGAAGAGAGATGGTCCTAGAACACTGCCTTGGGGTACCCCACTGTTGACAGGTACAGAATTTGATAGGATGCTCCCAATTTTGACCATTTTTTGTCTGTTTGACAGTTATAGTTATCCTAAATTGTGGAAAATTATGATGCTATTAAATTGCCAAAATTGGGGAAGACTAGAGGTGAGACAAGGATCAGTCATGGCTCATATAGTTGTAGGAGATGACCAACCTGAGCCCAAGTTCTGAAAATACCTCTCTGGCTATCGCCAATGGAGGCACTAGTATATTCCAATGTTATGGATTTGAACCAAACAATAAAATATAAAGAATTAATAACAGACGAAGGTGACTTGAAAACACAGATACAATTAAAAACACAGGGAATTGAAATTGGGTGGTAGTTGTATGTTCAAATTCAAGCAAACCACAAAAAAGACAAGGAACAATTTGGATTTTATAATACAGATCAGGAATTAGAGAAAATTTTACAAGGAAGTGAAAAAAAGATGATTACCCAAAAGTACAATTATTTATTGAAATTTAAAATGGAAGAGGAAATGGTTAAGGAGAGCATGATAACATGGGCTACAAATTGTGGCCACAATATTGAATTAGAACAATGGGAATGAATTTGGTGAACTAACTATAAATTAATGTTATCAGTCTCATTTATAAAATGTTTTATTGCTGGCACTCCCACCGGCAAGACTTGCTAGGATGTTCCTTAATATGTCACCCAAATGTTGGAAATGTAACTTTAGCCAGGGAACATATTTTCACATGTGGTGGACATGTCCTCAAGCCCAAAAGTACTGGTCTAAAATACAGACATGGTTAGAAGAGATGACAAAACTAAAGATTAAATTTAACCCAGAGACCTTTCTACTTGGAATGATAGAACTGACATGGAGCAAAAAACACCATCATTTGATATCACATATCATTACAGCAGCAAGGATAGTCTTTGCCCAAAACTGGAAATCAACAATGACACCCACGGACCTGGCAATAACTAATAAAATCCACCAATGTGCAGAAATGGTTTGACTAACCATGTTACTAAAAAAATAAGGAAGAGGGGGAGTTTTTTACAACTTGGAATATATGGTACAAATGGTTGTATAAAAAGGAAGTAAGGATGTCTAGTGAAACTGATTAAACAAACAAGGAAAAATGGAAACAAGGATAAATGTATATATAGCTATGTATGTATGTAAAGTAATACAATTAATCAATTAAATAAATATTCTATTATAATTGTAATAATAACATAAAAATGTGAGAACATGTTTCTCATTTTTTAAAATATATTCTTTTTTTGTTTTGAAACTTTCAATAAACATATTAAAAAATATTGCCAAATTTGGGGAAGCCTAGAGGTGAGACAAGGATCAGTCATGGCTCATATAGTTGTTGGAGATGACCAACTTGAGCCCAAGGGAGGGATCAAATGCATCATAAGTTACGAGTCACTGCATACTCACAAGAGATCTAAGTCCAACCCGCCTAGAATGTCTCCTTAATTCCCATTCATTTCCTTTGATTGTTAGTTAGCCAGATTCTTGTAGATCACTTCATCTTGCAATAAATCTTTATTCTCATTTGAACTAGCTGAATCTCCTGATTGCTTGATATTAGTCCTTTTTACAAAAACAGTCTCTCCATTAATTTCTCTACCTACAAATAGGATGGAGAATTTCAAGAACTGACTTCCCCCAAACCCCCAAATAGTTGATTTTTACAGATGCAGAAAATGTTTTCCAAGAAATCATCTCTACTGTAGCTGGTTCCTGAAGATGAAGGTTCTCTGAAACACTTTTTGGGGAGGGAGTAGGAATGGGTGGAAATGTATGGGGAACCTCCTAAACTACAATCTTTCCAGGAGGTATTTCTTGTTAATGATATTATGGGGAAGGCACTTAATCTTCCCTTTCTTTTCACTACCTTCAACCATATGGCATGAAATGCAAATAGCAAAGGGGGTATCAATTCCTAATACTTATTCATCCTGTCACCCAGTGGAATTTAACTTTGGATGAATATAGCTGCCTTCTCTTTGCCCCTCCGCTTATATTGAGACATAATGCTTGCATAATGACACACCAATTATTGTAAGTATGTCCCAGTGAGCACAACGTTAGCTTCAAGGGGACATCCTGTTGCCTTTCTTTCAGCTCCCAAACATCCAAGGCTAATTAAAAGCCTGCCTGGCTGATTTATGAGATCAAAGAAGACAGCTTTCCCTACAGCAAGATTGCCAAGCAACAATGGCTCCAGTGTGCAATCCTTAGAATCAGAAACTGCAGCATTTTACAAAATGTTCTGCTAACTGCCTTCCCTTAAATATGTGTCTTTCAAGAGACATAGACATATGAGCGCAACGCTCAGCTAGGAAGCAGTAGTTATCCAATCTTCGCTGCTCCCAAGAAGTTAAACAGACTGAGATGTCATCTGATTTATTAGAATATAACAGTACAATGGTACAATCTATGGGCTAATGATATGCTAATAAAATAGTCAACACAATATATAAGCATGGAGAAACTATACCCACCCTTGTACTTTATTATTTTACACAGAATGTAGGAAAAATCTGTCACCAAGAAAATGTTTGTTTTTCTTTCTTTGTTTGTTTCTTTGTTTGTAATGTCAGGCATGAAGAATCAGAATTGCACATTAAGTTCCAGTTAAGTTGATTTATGCCTATACTCAAGAATCTAGTCAACCAATGGTCAGCACTAAATTGGTGCTAGATAAGAATTGGCGAAATTCAACAGGGGCTGGACTTAGATCATTTGTGAGAACATAAAGACACTAAGCTGATTGCCCTCTTGACTTCATCCCCTGGTTCTGCCTGCTCTTCAAATACAGGTAATTTATTATTGCATTCATAATCTGGCTTTCCTCTAGAAGCTTGTTGATGATGATCTGCCTTTGTTTTATCTTTACAGAAATCTGGGAAAATAGGTTAAGTAGGAAGATAAAGCTTCTGAATTACAATGAGTGTAACGTTATGCTTTCATTCTTAAATGCTTGGATGAAAAGTCTATGAAGCATAATGTCAGAAGGAATGTTAATGCAAGATATCATAAAATGCTTCACAAATTATTTCACTCTTTTAACAATGTATTTCAAGACACTTATACTCATGAACCATTTAATATAGTTATTCAGAGAATTCTTGAACTCACTTGGAGAACATTTACCAGTTATTTATTCAATTGATATTCCAACTCCTGACCCAGAAGACCCTGCAAATGGCTTACAAAAGTAAAACATAGTTATTTTTTTATTTTAAAATGATTATTAAGTAATTCTGCATTTTTCAAGTGTGGGTCACAATCTCCAGGAAGTCAGGACACAATAAAAGAAGGGTCAGCAGAAAGTGCATACCTCATATTCTTTTCTTTGTAGACGAACCTGTTTGATACAAAAGTATATCAAACTTTGTAGAAGACACAGGAAGGCCCTTTCCCATGTTCTACATAAAATATATCCAAAGTAAAGGTAGAAGTAATTGATGGAAACTTATCAAGGAGCGATCTAACCTAGAACTAAGGAAAAATTTCGTGTCAGTGAGAACAATTAATCAGTGTAATGGCTTGCCTCCAGAAATTGTGAGTGCTTCAATGCTGAATATTTTTTAAGAAGAAATTGGACAATCATTTGTCTGAAATGGTACAAAGTCTCCCATTGAGCAGGGGTTGAACTGGAAGATCTCCAGGGTCCCTTCCAAGTTGTTTTTCTGTTATTTAAGAGAAAGGTTCCTGCTGGTTTTAATGTCTCTGCACATTGTTGCTGAGTGGCCTAAATGTGCACAAGCAAGCAAACAAACAAGCAAGCATGCAGGCAAATAAATAAGCAAGCATGCGACAAGCATATTGGCATTCCACATCTTCTTTTAGTATTACATCAACAGCATTAATTATACACTAATGAGAAATAAATAGGAAGTGAAAGAACTGAAATAAACAACTCTAAGGAATTAAAAGAAAGAAAAACAAGGAAGTCCAATTGCCTCTTGAAAAAAGCACCTTTGGTACAACCATGACCTAGATAACTGAGCATCTCCATAAACATTTATCTAGGCACTTTGGAATGAACACCCTTCGAATGGTGTGGGAGTATGAATGGGTTTCTAGAAAAAAAATGTAGACTACAGGAACTATTTGCACTTCAGCTTGAGATGTAGACAAAACAGACTCATTCCCCAATAGCCTGTGCCAACAGTGAAGGGACACAGAGCAGAAAAACTTCCTTCAGAAAGCACAGCTCCACAACACAGTCCTTTCAGCAACTCCAAGAAGGCTCCACATCCATTGTCAGTGACCCTAAGGGCATAGACAACCTCCAACAACCCTGTAAAAGACTGCAAATGACCAGCTGTTTGCAAGGAATACAAATCCTTCCATCCCCCAACATCCAATCAGAGCTGAAGAAGCTTCTTGGATGAGAAGTGAAACATCTTCAAAGAAAAATAAGGAAGTCCAGCTGCCTTCTAAAAATAGCACCTTTGGGACAACCATGACCTGGATAACTGAGACTCTTCATAGACAAGGAACTAAAAGCTTCTGCAAACCTCCCTTGTACAGCATGGTATATGTTCTGTTGCCAAAAAGAGACTCACAGACCGGAGTTGAATTCAGCTCTTTTTAATAATAACCAATAACTTCAACTGCAGTCAAGCCGCAGCAGCCCCTTTTAAAGCGGCTGCTCGTAGCTCGCAACCAATGGCATCTATTCAAACTTCCCGCCCGTGGCCAATTGGATGCTCGCATTATTAGCGAATAGCTCATAGTGTTTATTAACCAATAGGAACATCGACTTAGAAGTCTCTATTTGAATACACTACACCCCTCCCCTCTTGGTTCGTTCCAAAATTACACAGTCACGTAGGTAGGCGGGGCTCCTGTGCATCCTGGTTGACCTGCGCAGTTCAGTCTCTGTGCTGATCTCCACCGGTTCGGACAGGCCCGCTGTCCGTCCCACTTGTCTCCTTGGAACATCCTGGAAGGGTTCCTCAACCGTGCCACTCTTGCCATGCCTTGTTGGGTGGACGGGTGTCTCCTTTTGCCATGGGTTGGTTGGACAGCTGGTGTGGTCTCCTCTTACCTTGCATGGGCAGGTTGAGTCAGCCTGGCTGCCTCTCTCCTGTGGTTCCTTTGGTTCTTTTCTTCTCTTGAAAACTTCTAATAATAAGTGATTTTTAATTTCTTTCTGCTATGTCTGTTCCCGGTTGTTTTTTTTGTGACCAGATAATTTTCATTTTCTTTATTTATAACTTGTTCCCCCTGCCCCCCTCCAGATTTTTTATTACTCTCCGGGGGTGTTTGGAAAATTGTCTGTTCTGCACTTCGGCGAATGTCAGTGTCTCTTTCGATGTATCGTGACCGTATTTGATCGATGTGTCGTTTCCATTCTCTGCCATCAGCTGTTTCTAATCAGTAGGAATGAGGGCCAGTGATTTGTGTAATTGTTGCCGGTAACCACAATGGCTCTCCGGTGAGGTTTTTTGCATAAAGTAAGTCACCTGGTAAGAAGGAGCGGTACTTACTGGAAGAGTCTGGGGGGTTTTCTGGGTTGTAAGTGGGGTGCAGTCTATCCAAGTAAGAACGCAGCTTTCTCCCCATCAAAAGTTCAGCTGGGCTTTTGTTTGTAGCCGTACATGGTGTTATATGTTGGAGGGTGAGCATGGTGTTGAGTTTTTCTTGCGTGTCATTTCCATCAAGCTTTTCTAATGCTTCTTTCGCAAAACGAACCATGCGTTCTGCTCTACCATTCGCTGCCGGACAAGCTGGCACTGTTAAGGCATGTCGTATTCCATGTTCTGCTAGAAATTGTTCAAAAGCCAATGCTGTAAACTGTGGCCCATTGTCCGGTACTACTACATCTGGTAGACCGTGGGTGGCGAAAAGTTTTTTAAGTTGTTTGGTGACGGCTTCTGTTGTTGTAGAGTTCATGATGATAACTTCCAACCATTTAGAATAGGCATCTACAATGATCAGGTAGGTGTGACCTTTTGTGGGGCCAGCGAAATCCATATGGATTCTTGACCAGGGGCCTCGGGGTGTCTCCCATTCGAGGACTGGTCCTGAGGGGGGAGTGGAAGATTGGCATTTGTTACATGTTTTAACCCAGGTTTCAATGTCTTTATCTATTCCCGGCCACCAGACGAAGCTTCTGGCCAGGGACTTCATCTTTACCATGCCAGGGTGTCCTTCGTGTGGCATGTTTAACACGTTTTCTTGTAATTTTTGAGGTACAACCACCCGGTCTCCCCACAAAATGCATCCTTTTTCCAGAGATAACTCAGTTTACCAGTTTTTAAATGGTTTACAAGCCTCGGTTTTTATGTGTTCCGGCCAGCCCCGTCCCATCCAATTTAATATTCGGCCCATTAGTGCATCTTTAGCCGTCTCTCTTGCAATGTCCAATGCAGTGATTGGCCAATTTGGGATCGTTTCAATTTGTAATGTCTCTGTGGTGGGAGCTGGATCATAATCGTGACCCGGTAGTGGTGAGCGGCTTAGAGTGTCTGTGTGGCAAATGGCTTTCCCCAGGCGATAAATGAGTTTGTAATTGTAGGCTGCTAGAAATTCTGACCATCTAGTCATTCTTGGGGATAGGATGTTGGAGGTTGCCCTGTCTCCGGCTAAGATTTCTAATAACGGCTTGTGGTCGGTAATTAAAGAAAATGTCCTACCGTATAAATATTCGTGGAAACGTTTCACCCCCAAGAGGACTGCCAAGGCTTCCCTGTCCAATTGACTGTAGTTTCTTTCGGTTTTTGACAGCATCTTGGAATAAAAAGCAATCAGTGCTTCTCTGCCATCTGGTAATGTGTGACTAAGTATTTTGCCTATTCTGAAAGGGGACACATCGCAGGTGACAGTTAGAGGTAGTGTGTTGCTGCATTGAATCAAAACTGATTTCGATGTGATTAAGTCTTTGATTTCTTGGAACGCTGTTTCTTCCTTGTGGCCCCATTTCCAGTTGGCTTTTTTGTCGAGGAGTCTATGCAGTGGTTCTGCTACTGTTGCCTTCTGTGGCAGAAAGACATGATAAAAATTAATGAGTCCCCAAAAGGCTGGCAAGTCCGTTTTGTTTTTGGGTCTGGGAGCTTCCTTTATCGCTCGTATTTTTTTGTGTGTAGGGTGGATTTCTGTTTCATCGATAAGGTATCCCAGAAACTTGACCCGGTTTGTGGCAAGTTGGCATTTTTCTTTTTTGACTTTGAGTCCTGCTTCTCTAAATTTTGTCAGGACTGCTCTTAAATGATCTTTTAGTTGTTTTTTGTTTTCAGCAGATATTAGTACATCATAGAAATAGGGCACCACCCCTTTTAGTCCTTGTAGGAGGCATTCCATCAGGCTCTGAAAAATGCCAGGGCCACGCTTACACCGAATTGTAATCTATTACATTTAAATGCTCCTCTATGTGTTACGATGGTTTGTGCCTCGGCTGTCTCAGCATCAATGGGTAACTGTTGATATGCCTGTGCGAGGTCAAGTTTTGCAAAAATTCTTCCTCTTCCTAGTGAATGCAACAGGTGTTGGACTACTGGAACGGGATATGCGCTCTGTTGCAATGTGTGGTTCAGGGTGACCTTATAGTCACCACAGATGCACACAGACCCATCAGGTTTTATGGGGGTCACAATTGGGGTTTCCCATCTGGCATGGTTGGTTGGCTCTAGTACCCCCTGGGCGATTAGCTTGTTTAGTTGCTCATCAATTTTTGGTCTTAATGCAAATGGTACCCATCTGGCTTTAAGCCTGACTGGAGCTACGTTAGGGTTTAAGCTAAATGATATAGGGGTCCCACGGTACTTGCCTAAGGTTCCGTCGAATACGTCATGGAATTCTTCCATCAGGTTTTGTTCCCAGTCGGTCAAGGTAACGTTGTTGATTCCTGTTACTTAGATTCCAAGCGGTTTGAACTATTCCAACCCGAGTGGGCTGGGGCAATCTCTGTCTATGATGGTTAATGGGAGAACTTTGGTGTGCCTTTTAAAGTTCACTGTGAAATGTCCCAGTCCCACTATGGGTATTGTGTTGCCTTGGTAGTCTTTGATGGTCAGGCTTTGCTTTTCAAGTTCTCTTCGTTTAATGTCGAGTATCAAATTTTTTATTGTGTTCCATGACACCATCGATAAGTACAATCTGGAGTCTACTTCCATTTCACACGGTTTGCCTTCAATTAGGACGTTGATTCGAACCTTCTTGGTGTTTGTTGTTCTGGCTGTTCCAATTGTGATAGTTTGGTGTGTTTCTTCCCTTTCATTTTGCCGTTGACTTTTTCCATCTCGGCTCCAATGTTTTCCGGTTGATCTATCTGTGTTCCTGGGGGTGGGGGGTGGGTGGGGTATTGCCTTGTCTTCTTAAATTATAGCTCTTTTTGTTTTGGCATACCCTCGCAATGTGCCCCCATTTCTCACAATGCCGGCAGGTGGCATCCAGGAATCTACCCTCTGATCTTGGGTGGTTTCCGCTGCAACCCACACACTGGAACTCAGGTTTTCTACTTCGTCTCTCTCTCCGGTTCCTTTCTGAGAAAAGCCTGTTTACTTCCTCATCTTCGTCATCTGAATCGGAGGGTGATTCGATGTCCCCATGGTGGGAGGTCGCAGCAGCGTGCTTCTGTGTTCCTTCTGTTTTTTTCTCTTTGTTTGTGCTTGGGCTGCCCGTTATATTCATCTGCTTCATTTTTGCTGCAGATTTCTTTGCGGCTTCAGCGGCAGTTGTTTCTGTGATGGCTTCATTCATAGTGATATTGGGTCTGTTTAGCAGTTTACTCTGTAGGGTTGCATCTTGTAGTCCTAGGACTATGCGATCCCTCATGGCTTGGTCCATGTTGAGGAACTCGCATGCCCCCCCCCAATGTCTCTTAATGCTACTATGAAATCCCCAATGCTCTCGCCTTCTACTTGGTCACGCTTGTAAAACTCATGCCTTCTAATGAGGTTGGATACAGAGGGTGCGTAGTGGTTCCTCAACATCTGATTTAGGTCTGGCCAGGCCATCTGTTTAACGTCATTTGGTCTGGCTAATGCCTTGGCCATTTTGAAAACAGTTGGACCGCAATGCGTTAGGAATACGGCTCTCTTCCTCTGGTCGGTGATTCCTTGCAGTTCGTTGCTTTCTAAAAACCTCAGGAACCTGTCAATGTATGATTCCCAGTCTTCTTCGGCTGGGTTGAATGGTGCAGGTGGTGAATTGTTGTCGGCCATCTCATCGGTCCTTCGGCTATCGTTGCCACGTGCTTACGGTCCTTGTCTCTTTTATCCCACCTTTGTTGCCAGTGTTCTGTCACCAAAAAGAGACTCACAGACCGGAGTTGAATTCAGCTCTTTTTAATAATAACTAGTAACTTCAACTGCAGTCGAGCCACAGCAGCCCCTTTTATAGTGGCTGCTTGCGGCTCGCAACCAATGGCATCTATTCAAACTTCCAGCTGCTTTAGGCGGCCAATTGGATGCTCACATTATTAGCCAATAGCTCATAGTGTTTATTAACCAACAGGAACATCAACTTAGAAGTCTCTATTTGAATACACTACAGTATAGAATGCAGCTGTTGTAAAAATGTTAAGAGTAAGGAAAATCTGGTGCACTTATATTTTAGAGTAACGAAATGAAAGAAAATCCAGATGCAAGAGAGAAAATTAAAGAGCATAATTTTGTGCAGGGATTCTTAAATTAAAGTTTCCCCTCATGAGCCACTATGGGTAGATTCTAGGGGGTCTGTGAATATGGATGGAGAAAGAATTACCATTTTATTTTGCCTGTTTTATATTGAATGCATTTTAATTCATTTTTCTAGGAAGCAGACTGTAGGTTTCACAAGACTCTCAAAGGAGTCTGTGGACAAAACAGGTGAAGAATTCCTGCTTTAGTGATTCCCTTCTAGCCTCCTTGCCAGCACTTCTAATTAAACAACTGTTTTTTTAAAAAAATAATAATCTTTTTTTAAAGCACTGGTCAAAAGCAGGGTTATACGTATACCAATCACCCAACTGAATGGTGTGTGTGTGTGTGTGTGTGTGTGTGTGTGTGTGTGTGTGTGTGCATATTGAACACATTGTCACAGACAGACCGAGATGAAATAAGTAATACTTCTAGCAACACCTGCTCTTGAATACTGCATGGCACATTTCTTGCAACAAGGATTATCCTCCTCCCAGTATTTTTAGCTGCTGTGATAATACATCCACTCTACTGCTTGGCAGTGTAATTACAGCAATCAACATCTTGGTTCCAAGCCTCTGAAATAACAAAGCTGAAATGTTCCTCCTTTATGAAATGCTTCAGAGTTGTCTCCTAGAGGAGAGAAGCCAGGAACAATGTTGGCACAAATCAAGCCTGCATGAGTGTCAGAAAAAGCACTTCGTGTTCGCTGGAGCTATCCCAATTTAAGAAAATAAATTAATTCATTGAGGCCCTCTACATCCAGCTCATTCTATGTCTGCTGCTTCTCTTCTCTATCCACTGTCATTCTTCACATTTAAGGAATGAGCTTCTGCTGCAATGCTATTTGTAGCTCAGGCAGAAGAGACTCCGCTACACTTTAGGTAAGCCTCCACATTGGCTGGTTGCTTAAGTGATCATTTGAAGTTGCAATTGACCTTCCCCTTTCCCCAGAAGAGGTACTTATAACCCAGATTCAATGTTCTGACAGGCACTACCTCCTCAGTGACATGTTCACATTTTGGGACCTCAGACTGCATTTGGGAGGGTTTGACTAGATGACCTACAAGATCCCTTCCAACTCTGTTAATCTGTTATCTTATTTATGAATCCCATGGTCATATGATTGGGATGTACTATGTTTTTTGTTGGAAACTGTGTTATATCTGGTTTCAGCAAAAAGTACCTTGGACGATTGCTTAATGCCTATGGCATTCACTTAATAACCATTGAATTCTCTTTATGACCACTGTATTTGCTTAATGCCTGCTACAAAAATGTTGTAAAATCAAGTTGGATATATGGATGCCTTGAGTTATAACTATCATGATATATGATGTAAATTCTGGACTCTATTATGTAAGTTGAGCACTACTTGGGTCAAAACTGAGATGAAAAAAAAACAATGAGAAGAGTTAGTCAAAGACAAGAGATATTCAAGTTAGGCCTTAGAATAGTCATTTCATCAGGCTGTTATTAAAAAGGAAAACAACCTAAAATAAGTTCAACTTCTTGAATGTGTGTGAGAATATGCAGTACCAGTATGTTTTTTTAAAAAAGAAATTTATTCACATATTATCCCAAAAACAAATGGTGTATCATTTCAAACTAGTAGTAAGAATATCTATGGAGTATCATTCAGATCATGGTTGTCCCATTTTTTTCCCCAAAGGCAACTGGTCTTTGTTTTTTCTTGAGGATGTTTCATTTCACATCCAAGAAGCTTCTTCAGTTCTGAATGAATAGTGGAAGATGGAAGGATTTATATCCATAATTTATATAATTCGTAATGACAATCAAAAGCCTTTGGAACTGCACAGCATCATCCATATTGCAACTCTTACTTATAACGTTGAAATGGCACTATGTAACCTAAAGCTATCTCTATCTATTAGCCCTGATGGATTATGTGCTTACTTCTTGAAAAAGCTTGCCACTGCCTTAGCTGAACCTCTATGCACAATCTATGAGGTATCCTTCAGAACCAACTCCTTGCCTGACCTATGGTCATTAGCCACAGTCATATCTATCTTTTAAAAGGGAGACCCTAGACTAGTAGAAAATTACAGACCAATTTCACTGTGTTGCATCACCTGTAAAGTTATGGAATCAATTATAAACCAATCCATCACCCTCCACTTAGAAACAAACAACCTGCTTTCTAACGAACAGTTTGGTTTCAGAAAAAAATTGTCCTGTAATCTGCAACTCTTACACTGCAGAAACATTTGGACCACACCTTGACCAGGTTAAAGCAATAGAGGTTACATAGACTTCTGTAAAGCCTTTGATTCAGTGGTGCACAACAAACTACTGTTGAAACTAAGTTCCTACAGCATCTCCAGTTCCCTGCACAAGTGGATAGCTGCGTTCCTGTCAAACAGGCAACAAATAGTCAAAATAGGAAGGGCCCTATCTAATCTGGCACTAGTTAACAGCAGTGTCCCCCAAGGCAGCTGTCAGCAAGCTGTTTTGGGACCCACACTCTTTCTGCTTCAATGAGCTATGTGATCATATTAAAAGCAACTATGTCCCCTTCGCTGATGTCATAAATTTTTTTAATACCACTGACAATGCTGCTGCCGTAAAAAGCGACCTTGACTATGTGTCAGAATGGATGCACCATTGGCAACTCCAAATCTCAACTAATAAATGCTCTGCCTGCAGATTGGCAATAAAAATCAGAACACCAAATACAAGTTGGGTGGAAACAATCTCACTATGTCAAGGACTCAAATGATCTTAGCCTTAGAGCTCACTGTAACAGCATTGCCAAAAAGGCATTAAGAGTTGTTAACCTAATTTTGCGAAACTTCTTCTCTGGTAACATTGGATTGTTAACTAAGGCATACAAAACCTTTGCCAGACCAATTTTTGAATACATCTCATTAGTCTGGTATCCACACTGTATATCGGACATTAACACGATTGAGCAGGTCAGAGGTATTTCACAAGAAGAGTACTCCACTCCTCTACTCACAATAGAATCCTTTATGCCACCAGTATTGAAATTTTGGGCTTGGACAATCTGGAATTGCACCGCCTGTACTCTGATCTAAGCATTGTACACAAAATTGTCTGCTACAATGTCAGTGACTGTCTGTCAGCTTCAAGATTCCTTTCCTTTCCTTCAAAGGTGTACTTCACCTTCCGGGTGAAATATTTGGGTTTGTGGGTGTGGGAAATGTGCTGGAGGTTTAGAGAATGAACTGTATAACTTGGGGAAAAACTGTATTGTTTATGCTTATTTGCTTGCTTACTGTGCAATCACAACTCTTCATCAAAATAGGCCAAAGTCAATGGGCAGATGTCTGCATCACCACCTGAAGATGCCTCACATGACATTATACACAACTTCAATTGGATGTTCAGTTTTAGCTATTGTGGGTGGGAACGTTGCCATGACTTTGTATATGTGTTTTTCGTGCGCAGTTCCTCAGATTCAGAATTCTTTTGATGCTACCACTTGATTTCTAGATATCTTTTCTCTATATAATGGAGTTTAAGTGTTTCTTTCTTGGATTTTGAATGGAGCACCACCTGACATTCAACGACTTCTTCAGCTTCAACCATAATACACAGGCAACAATCAATACAAACTCAAAGTAAACCACTTCAAACTCAATTGAAGAAAATACAACTTCAGCAACAGAGTGGTCAATGCCTGGAATGCTCTACCCAACTCCATTGTTACAGCCTCAAACTCACAGCTTCAACCTCAAAACTGGACTTCACCCCATTCCTAACAGGTCTGTAAAGAGGGTGTGCATAAGCACACCAGTGTGCCTACCATCCCTGTCTTACTGTTCCCATTTATCTGTATTCACTTCCTTTATTCGTATTTATGGTTATATTTATACCTGCTATCTTGCACATGTTTGACAACAAAGAAATAAAAATAAATAAACTTCCTGTCTTCTTTACAACAGTTACAAACAAGTTAATTATCCCTCCTCATAATTTAAGATTACATTATATAGTTTCCTTCTATCCCATATTCAACCCTGCCATTTTATTTTATTTTTATTTTCAGTTAAAAAAAAGTCCATAAAAGTGTTCCAGCATTTCGCAAAAGTATTTATTATTTCATCCATGATCAAGCAGGTCAATTTTTGCAATTTCTGCCATCTTCATAATCCCTTCCTCCATGGTCCGTATTTTAATGTTTCTCCAACATTGGGCACATAATAGCCTTGAGGAATTGGCATTTCAGAGACATTTCATAATACACAAAATATCAAAACAGTATAAGTGATGATGATCAGCCAACAATGTCACTCTTCCTGTAATTTTTAGTTGATATTTGCAAATCCAATTATTTATGCTTCTCACTCCATGGTTCACTCATTATCTGCCCCAGTGGATCAATTATTGTTCTCCCCCACCATCTGTTAAGTCAGTTATCACTTCCCTGGATGGTGTAGCCTGGTTACATCCTTTGACAATAGAAAAGCCACAGCAAAATGGAGAGGCAGAAGGTGAGACTGTTTAGTAGTTAAACCTGAATGCATAAAAATACATACTGCTGTTGGTTGATAGAATAAGCATATCTAATTTTTAAGGGTGGGAACTTTGTTGTTCGATGTATCATAGCAGGACAGAAATATTAATACAAACTCAAGGTTAACCGCACCAAGCTTGATTTCAGGAAATACGACTTCAGCAACAGAGTGGTCAATGTCTGGAATACTCTACCCGACTCTGTAGTTTCTTCCCCAAACCCCAAAAACTTTAACCTTAGACTGTCTACTATTGACCTCACCCCTTTCCTAAGAGGTCTGTAGGGGGCGTGCATAAGCGCACCAACGTGCCTACCATCCCTGTCCTATTGTTTCTTTTATTTTTCTTTTATTTTTCTTATATGTACCCATTTCATGTATTCATAACTATGTATACACTTATACTTATTATCTTGTAAACAATTGACAAATAAAATAAAATAAATAAAATAAATAAAATATTCCAACATCTTACTACTTTTTTTGTTTATAATTTACAGATAGTCCTTTTTTAAATTACCATTCAATGTTACAATAGAACTGGGAGAAAAACAGATTTTTTGAATGTTTTTCACATATATGGCCTTTACAGCATCCCCATTGATCATGTGATCAAAATTCAGATGCTTGGTAACTGATTCATACTTATGACCATTGCTGTGTCCCAAGATCATGTGGTCACCTTTTGCAATCTTCTAACAAGCAAAGTCAATAGGGAAAGTCTCAGCCAGTCCTTGAGTATTGAAGTCTTGAAATGAATACAAATGCCAGATCCTCTTTTGGGAAATGATGGTTTATACAATATATCAGCAAATACTCTTATCTGGCAAGAAAGGTTCAAAGCCAGGCATTGAGACTGCTTACATCCCTTTTCCTGTTATTATCATTACTCTAGGCACACCCAACCACACCCATTCCTACATGCAGCTATAATCCTGGCCATGCCTAACCCATTATTCCTACTTGCTATTAATCCTTTGAAACGCCTATGTCCCTATCCTATCCTGACCCTTACTAACTGATTCCCACCTTGTGTCACCTTCACCCTCCACCCAAGCCATTCCTAGTTACCACCCACATGTGCCCCAACTGTCCCCGAAGTGATGCGCCGATACGAGCCACCAAATGATCCAGCCCCGCAGCTGTCAAAGCTAATTACCAGCAGCCTATAGGGGCACATCTCACTGCTAACATCGTTACAGCATGACTCTCAATGTTGGCTACTTTCAGTGCTGGGATCCATCGGCCGGCATGCAGGAGAAGGAGACAGTGCCAATGGTAGCTTAGGTGGGCTGGCGGGCTCTGAGATTGCCGTGTCGTACTCGGAGCCTGACAGAAAGCCAAATTCACTTAACAATCAGGTTATTAACTTATCAACTGCAGTGATTCACTTAACAATTGAGGCAAGAAAGGTTGTAAAACGGGAAAAACTCACAACAAATGTCTCATTTAAGAGCATAAATTTGGGGCTCAGTTATGGCTGTAAGTTAAGGACTACCTGTATTGCGCTGCAAATAAATCAAACCTTCTATTTTTCTGCTTTAAACTCAGGATGCTAATGGATCTTTAAAAAAGCTTTTCTTGGTGGCCTTTTGTGGATAGTATGATAAACAGTGTAAGGTTAGCTCTACACAAAATGTAGAGGTAATCCTTGACTTAACAACCATTCATTTAGTGACCGTTCAAAGTTACAATGGCAGTTTTAAAAGTGACTTACAACTCATCTTTATCCTTATGGCATTTGCAGCATTCCCACAGTCATGTGGTCAAAATTTGGGTGCCTGGCAACTGGCATGTATTTATGGTTGCAATATTTCCAGAATCATGTGATTGTCATTTGAAACTTTCCCAGCCAGCTTTCAAGAAGCAAATTCAAGCAGGAAAGCCAGATTTACTTAATAACTACATGATTCACTCAACAACTTCAATGATTCACTTAACAACCATGGTAAAAACAAGTTGCAAAATTGTGTACAATTCATTAAACAACTGCCTTGATTAGCAACAGAAATTCTGGTCTCAGTTGTAGTCATAAATCAAGGATTATTTGTACAGATGTACATGTGTTTTGGTGTTTCAGGAGACTTAATAAATCAATGATAGAACAGCTAAGGTAGTCCAAACCAGTGTAACCAAGGCAAAAGAGTAAAAAGTGATCCATCCCAAATAGGAAATGTTCATTCTAAAATAGAGAATACATTTCTGGCTATGTGGTGAATAATACTGAAAATAGTCATAAAATGGGGGGAATTGAATGAAAAGTCCTTTATATAAAAGAAAGTTGCATTCAAATATTTTAGAAAGAATGATTTATTCTTGCCACTGTTCATTTTTGGTCCCATCCAACTCTTATTTCAATTCCCCAGGCAGTTCTTGGCCTCCCAAGAGACTTTGGGTAACAGATGATTCCTACCTGAAATTGTAAATTATCTCTAGCTCACAAGAACAGGACGAGAAATATTGAAAAGCTGGTGGTCATTAAAATAAAACAAAAATCATTGAGATGAAAAAAATTCAGTTCAATTCATAAATGCCCAATACTTGTTTAGTTTAGATTTGTTCAATAACTAAATCTGTGTATGATAGGAAAGTCTCTTTTTTTAAAAAATCTAATAAATGACATTATAAAATTGGGTCTTTGTCAACTTTCAAATCTATGAGCTCACAAACTTTAAATGTGCTTATTCCTGCAATTTGTTTTTGGCAGCTCAAGAAATCTTGCAACACTTGTTCATACACAAGCGGCCGGTGAAATAACCCTGTTGTCTTATTTTCTCCCTTCACAATAACAAAAATGGCTTTCCACGTTAGGCATCAAATGGCCTGTAAAAGTGGAGCAGAAAATAAAGCAAACCTAATTCTACGGAGTGGCAAATTCAAGGGGCCGCTTCCTTGAAAAATATGTGCTTGCCTTCTCTTTCAAACTATCACTTAGAGTCATCAAAGTTGCTATTTCTCCCCTGAAGTCCCATTTTTTAAAAAAGTCAAAACTATGGGAGTCAAAGAGGAAGCCAGGCATGATGGGTTTCAGCGGGACTTTTTCCCTTTCAATTTATATCTCCTCAGAAATAATGTGGCTTTTTTTTTTCAAAATGCTTGCACAGCCTTTTAAAAATCCCTTCCAGCTGTGAATCATAGAGATTACAGTCCGAGAAGGTCCTCTAAATATAAAGCAATGCAATTCCTTGCTATAGGATTGCTTGCTAGGAAATTTCATGCACAGCTGAACATTTATTTTGTAAAGATACAAGGGCATCTCAAGAATACATTTTTAAAAGGACTTAATATCCTAGCTCTCCTGAGATACAAGATCACAGGTAAAGTATCACAGGATTTTTATTTTTTGATACCAATGTTTTCGATGTACAGTTTTATAAAAAATGTCCTGCTTTTGAAGTGCAATATCGTTAATGAAGAGGGATAGTTTTTAGAGGGACATAAAAATATTTTTCCTTGGAATATCTATTTGATCTGTAATGCTGCATAAAAAGAAAATTGTTCAAAGTGTTTCATATAATTTACATATAAAAATAGTACTGAAGATTTGGGGCCACCATGTTTTTGTTTTTTGTTTTTTTAATTAAAGTTTTATTTGGGTTTTCACACACAAAAAAAACATAATACAAATAAAACATCTTTTTTGAAAATAGCATGGTCCCGGGTTACACTTCTTTATACAGACACAAACTCAGTTTCATGCTCATTTTTGTGTTCTATTCCATATCTTATTACTATTTTGCATTTTCTATATAGTTTTTCCCCTCTTAATTTTCTCAATTTTATTTTGATTATCTCATCTCAATTCAAATCATTATATTTATACTTTGTCTGTCTGTCCTGTGTCAATTTCATATTATCTTTTCTCATTAAGCAAATTTTCTCCTGTAGTTACTAATTGGAGTATGACATCTTTATATCTTTTAATTTTATCCATTCAACTCTTATTTAAACTTCAATATATACCTTAAGGTTGTAACATTCAATATAATACTTAATACATAACTTCCAATCGTACTCTGCTTGGTACATTCTTATAATACACACTATATTCTTAAAAAAAGGATTATAAATATATGTAATTAAAACCCTCATTCCATTCCAATTCAGTTCTATCATTAATATTCATTAAAGTCTTAACATCTTTAACATTTCTTTTCAATTAAATATCATACTTCCTTGAAGACACATATAATCTCCATAATTAATTTTTCCCTTATTTCTCTTCACATATGTTTTATAAATCGTTAAATATTCATTTTATTACATTTATTTATTGACAAACATGCCACTAAATTATGATAACTATTTTATCAAACATTTTAATCAATACTATCTTATGTACCTTTGCAGAATCCCTTTTTCAATTAGATTTTCACCCATTATCTCTAAATAGGCCCTGTTTCTCTATATCTTGTTTCTGTCCTTTATAACTTCTTTTCCTTTCTGTCTTCCCTCTTTTCTTCTTCCTCCCCTTTTTACCCCCTTGTCTCTCTAGTTCTAATTCTCTCTTCTGCATTTCCCTCTTCTGTTGCTTTCTGATTTTATACTTATTTTTCAATCTATTCTTTTTTGGGGTTGTTTTTCCCAGTCTTAAACTTTCCATTCTCTTTCCCCCCTTTCCTTTTTTTCCCCCACCTAAGATTACTTGTTTATTAAGTAATGTCCCAATCTTCTTGTTCTGCAGGCATTTCTTGTTGTTTCTCATAGTTCCAAATCTCCATTTCTAAGAACTGAAATATGAAGCCAAAAGAACCTCTCCCTTCTTGTGCATCTTCTTTGTACTTTTTAAGTTCCATTTTCAGTTCTTCTAAGAGTGGAGCCATTTTAAATACTTTTAAACAACTACCTGATTGATTTTAGTCATTCAAATGCAGTAACCAAGAATCCAGAGATCACCAAGTAATCCAAATAGTCCCGAGCTATTTCTTCTTATTTTTTTTTCACTTTCTCTTCCTGGGGTTTTACTATTTTGTTGCCATGTTTCAGTTAAAATGTATCTTTTAGAAGTCTTGTTGAGCTTTTACTGTGAGTTCTTTTTAATTCCAGGCAGTCTCTTTCCTTCCAGATCCTGCCCTTTTATTCTTTTTCTCTCCATTCCTGTTTTCAAAAGCTTTTGAGTATCCAGAAATCTTTATTATCCCTTTGACTTTTTATTTTCAGCATTAAATGCCTATTAATATCAAAGTGGATTTTTTTTCCAATTTCTTGCTTAAGTCTCTTAGCTGTCTGTATAGGAAAAGGAAAAAAACCAAATCCTTTCCCTTTTCTCTTTCCTTCACTGCTTAAATATCTTCTTTAGGAATAGTATTATTTTTTTATTGTTTAAATTCCAGGGTACCTTATTTGTTGCTTTTGCTGTTTCACCCGGTCAACCAAAACTTTCTCTTCTTATCTTCCTCCTGCACATTCTTCTTTGTGGTGGCCATTTCTTCTTTGTGGTGGCCAGTATTTCTTTGTGGTGGCCATTTCTGATCACCGCTACAACCACCTTCGGGAAAGGGAGTAATGGCCAGCTGAGGAGGAGAGATGTGGCTCTCCTCAACCCTGCAGGGAGTCTCCCCCTTCTTCACCACCTCTACGGGGTGGCTTAGCCCCGAAACCAGCCGGCTCGGGGCACTCCAGCAGTGAGCACAAATCGAAACCGTGCAGAGTTGCAGTTTCGGTCTGTCACCAAAGAAGCTCAAACTGGAAGTCTGGCCACCATGTTTTTGATGGTGTGAAGTGTTCCAAGCTTGATCACTTTAACACTTCTCCATAATGGGAAATCATAGGTGTAGCACATCAAAGTTGAGTTGTAAGCCCTTAATTTCCATTTCACAATTCTTTTTCTGGATTATTTAAAGCCATTAATACTATCTAATACATTTTTTTTTTCCTTTTCAGCTTCCATCATATGATGGAGCTGTTTGGAAAAATTTCATCCCAATAATATTAACCTGACACTTAAAAGAGTCTCATAATCCTTAATCATTATGACTGCATAAAGCATCAGTTCAAATCTTCATCTTGAGTGAATTTCTGAATTGGAACAAGTTTCCAGATCAAAGCCTTGAATCAAAGTAGATGATTCAATCACTTTGGACTATTCAAGCACTTTTTCACACATGTCCCCAAAAATGTACTTGTCAGAGTGATGTATTGATGTTGAAATCAAATAAATTTCCAAATCAGAATATGGATTCAAATTGTATCAGTTTCAATCCTTTACTCCTTATACAAATTTGTATTATACATCCATACTTAAATACTGTGGCCTTTCAGCATCTTGTGGAATAAAATAGGGACATTTTGGCAATCTTTCTGCTGACACATCAAGAGTAATTACTGTATCAACAAATCCCATTCCATATGCTCTATTCTTCTATTTGGCAATAATTAAATACTTATAAGGTATTTGCTTTTGTGACAAGGAAAATTCTCCTTACTCTCACCAAGATATTATCTACTTGTTAGTGTCTCCCAACAGGCATGCATATCCTACAACCCATAGAAAAGTAGTTTTCTGGAAGAAGGAAGTGGCCCTGAGAACTATTAAATAAGGACCTGAGACTAGTAGAGAAGAGATGCTGGTTAGAAAAGCAACTCCTCGTGAGTGATTAGAAAAGAGAAAAGAAAAAAAAACCAGAAATTATAAAAACAAACAAACAAACTCATAAATAACATTGCTCAGAAAATGTTCCATGAAGAAAAATTAAGTGGCAAGTAATGGAATATATAGTACTGTTAGAGGCATGACTGGGGGTAGCTGACAGATGTAAATAAACTATAACTGGCAGTCCAGCAGAGCAAAATTTTCAAAAGATCCAGACCAAAAAGAAGATGATTGGAGGAAGAACATATATTGGTTTCCCCAAAGATTTGTAATGGACAGCTCATTAAGAATGAGGACAGCTGCAAGACCAGAATAAGGAAAAACCAGGAGGCCAGCAAAAGAGCTATACTGATGGCACAATGGCTAAAGTGCAGAATTGCCAGCAAACTCTGCCGAGAGCCTGGAGTCAAGGCTGACTCAGCTGTCCATTCTTCCAAGGTTGGTAAAATAAGGACCTATTTGGGAGCGATATGCAAATAATGCTTACATTGTAAACTGCCCAGACACTATATAATTAACTCATCAAGTATTAGAGAAATCCTAGTAACACAATAGTTAAAGTGCATATTGAAGGCAAACTCTGATCACAGCCTGGAGTTTGATCCTGACAGGGCTCTATCCACAGCCTGGAGTCAAGGTTGATTCAGCCTTGCATTCTTCCGAGGTTGGTAAAATGAGAACCCAGATTGTTGAGGG
Source organism: Pseudonaja textilis (assembly GCF_049901715.1). NCBI lineage: Eukaryota > Metazoa > Chordata > Lepidosauria > Squamata > Elapidae > Pseudonaja > Pseudonaja textilis. The sequence goes on along the minus strand of NC_141998.1, from coordinate 9,666,089 downwards.
CAATAGACTGACTCTGTAAATTGCCTAGAGAGTTCTGTAAAGTGCTATGAGGCAGTATATAAGATTAAATGCTATTGCTATATTTACATAAACTCAGATAAAAGTTAAGAGTATGTTGGAAACTGAGGGACAAGAAATGGTCAAGAAATGGATAAATGTGAGACCTAACCTCAAGATGCTAGAAGAAAAAACTAGAAGAAGTAAGACAAGGTCAAGGAACATTTTCATTGCACTCAGGAGTAAGTGGGTTAATCTGCTATCTCAAGGCAAGATATAGAAGAGATATTTAAAAGCAATGGATGTCTAAGAGCTAAGTGGTAAAACTATAAAAGAGTCAAAAAAAGAAGCTACAGAGATAATGATGGGGGAATGAAAACAGGAGGAGTACACTGCAGAAATTAATGTTCAGGCAGAGAAGGATATTGTTAAGTACAGAGCAAGTTTCAAGGCAAAAAAATGAAGTCAAAAGGAAATAACTTAAAATAAGAAAGAAAGGAACAAACTTTAGAAATCTAGGATAAAATTAAAAGTGACATAGAGTAATCTCCAAATTTAGCACTCAAATATCCTGAATATTTTGTATACATTTGTGCAAAACATATATCATATAATAAACTATAATAAAAACCTAGATTTCTGCCTGGTTGTCATTATCTTTTATAAAAAGGAAGTGATGTTCTTTATTAAACAATGAGTAGACAGACAGACAGACAGTGATAAGATAAATATACAATTATAAAAGGAGTCAACAATCAAGTAAATGTCCCTTGCAGGGTACCCCAATTTTTTTGATGTATGGGTGTTAACTCATAAATCATTCCGATGCCTGTTCCTAAATTGACATTAGAAGGAACGGAGAAAGGCCTGATGGAGCAATGCGTCAGATGAAGGCCAGAAGCACATTCCATGCTTATCTAGTGGAGATTGTAGCCTAGGCTACTGGATCTTCTGCCCATGAAAATCTTTCATTGGAGACTGTGATTGATGACACTCAGCTGTGAATCTAATATATGACATACCCAGGGGGTTGGGGGGAAACAGGGTCATAGGTGATAGTAAATTATATGTCTCAGAGTTCGCTCCATATGGGTTAGTGCCATACATGTTGCTCCTAATAAATCTTTTGAATTCTTTTGAAGCTTGGCTCGAGGTTCATGATTTAATTAGGGCAATCATTGGAACCCTGACACGGGGTTCTTAGCTCAACTGGCTTAATTAAGAACTGATCACAATATATGCATTAGAGCCCAGGAAGAAATAAGCTAATCTGTAATTGGATTCCCAGTGGGCTGTCCTGTCCAATGGAGATGATAACTATCTAAGTCTAAATGGGGCATATAATTTGCAATAAAACAAAATATAAAACCACCTAGAGAGGGCTGTAAAGCACTGTGAAGTGGTATGTAAGTCTAAGTGCTATTTCTATTCAGAGATAAGTACAAATTATCTGCTAAGAAAAAATACAATTTTACACACACACACACACACACAAACATAAGAGCTCTTCAGCAAAGCTTCTCTTCTTGTAATAAAATGAAAAGAAAGACTACAATAAAAGTGTAGTATTTTCATTGTCTTTCTCTGTTTGATACACTGTATCTGATTACTGAGATTTCACAAATTTTGATTGACTTCAGATCTAATCAGCCTCATCATCTCTGACATGGGTTAAAGTCACTGTTCTTTCTTCTGGTGTTCTGCTGAATTTGGAGTCTCTCCAAAATGCAATGGGACATCACTAACAAAATATATAATGTAAGGGAATTATATATGAAAATGTAAGGGAGGGGAAATTTGCATTAACAACAGCAACCCACCATGGAAATTAATAATACAGGTAATTATTTCTTTCCCATAATTTCAGCTGGTAAACTGAACATCCTAGACCAAGCCAAGTCCAAAAATTCTGGAGTATTCCTGGAAAACTGGCATTTATACAAATCAGCCATCAACAGGCACATAGAGATAAACAGCATGTACATACCATTCAAAAGAGACAATAAAAAGCCTAAATAAGGAGACCAAAGCAACTCCTCATCAGCAATCAATACCATGATGAGCAGAGATTAGCACCAAGATTAACTAACCCTAGACCAACAATCAAGAAGTTAACAATACCCTAATCAAGAAACTACCCACTCAGACAAGTAAGCTAAACAGCAGCCTATACAAGAAAGCACCCAAGAATACTCCACCAACACTGACACAGCAAATCACTAGTGTATACAAAGAGAACAAATCTCACTTCCTACTAGTACTTATAATGTAACTTACTTTGGAAATGGAATGTGTGCAAGAAAACAACCAAGCTCATAGAACACCAAGAAACCCAAAGCTTGTAAAGAACTTGAAATCCAGTAGTAAAATGCTACTGGTTCGGTCCGGCTTCGCTAAACTGATAGCAAAATATCCTACCTGCTGAACCGGTAGTAAAAAAAAGCTCCAACGATCAGCTGAGGGGAGAAAAAAGAGAAAAGTGGAGGTTCGGCCCTCCCAACCATCCCTGCAGTTTTCTGTTCTTTATCCTCTCAGATGATTGGCGCAGCAGTGCCTCAGCTGGTGTTTGCAAAGCTGCAAGTGCAAAGTGCACAATCAAACCAGTAGGGAAACCCAGTGGGGTAGAATCCCACTACTGTTGAAATCTTTTTTTTTGAGAATCCCACAGTAATTAGGGTATGATCTGGCCATGACAAGGGGGACACTAAAAGCCTCCCCAGTTCCATATCACATTACCATTATTCTAACAGTAAATAGAATTACTGTCCCATGTTGGGCCCTAGATAACCTGCAAAAGACTCATGGCTGTCATGGTATCCATGAACTCCCTTTTGAAGTCCCATAAGACTATAAATCTGGGGAACTCTATTGCCAACCCATTAAGTCAAGCTCAGGAAGAGCAATTCCTAGTACTCAGCCAGTAGGTCCCTAGAAGCCAACTTAATGACCATGGTTTCATATCCAGCAAACTGAGGATCGGTGCTCCTGAAAGCCTTAAGAGAACCCCTGGATGACAATCCCAACACTTGGTTTGCTTTTGAGTCTTGATTGCTGCCATAGTCAAAATTCCAGCAAGCACATTTTTTCTTCCAGGAAGGCAAGATACAAATTTCCTAAACAAAGATTAGCAACAAAAGGAAATCAAATTTCTCATTTGATTCCCCCTCCCCCAGAAAGATCAAATAAATTGCCGCAAACTATTCAAGGACCGGTCATAAAATTAATTAAAGGCATCTTCAAATTAAACCAGAAAGCAGGTAGAACAGAAACAAGTGCATTCCAGGGATGAAGGCCACATAGGGCAGGGAAAATAACTCTTCATTAGAAAGTCCAGTTGTTGGAAAAGTTGAATTGGCAAGCCATGTTTAAAAAGATAACCAGACACACACAAAAATAATCCTAAATCTGAATTCAATCTTGGAGACTTTCTTTTCTGAACTAATCTGCACAACAAAGACTTTTCTAATTTCCACAGGTCAGTCAAAGAAATGAAGAGTTTACTAAATCTTGATAATCCCATTTTACTAGGACCAGTCCCTGGTACAGGCAGGAGCTCCATGTGTGTGTATGCAGAGGGACAGTACCTGCATTACATAAATTATTTATTCACTTTATGAGCTATGATGGCACAGTGGTTAGAGTGAAGTACTGCAGGCGACTTAGGCTGACTGCCATCTGCCTGCAAATTTGGCAGTTCAAATCTCACCAGGCTCAAGGTTGACTCAGCCTTCCATTGTTCCAAGGTGGGTAAAATAAGGGTCCAAATTGTTGGGGGCAGTAGGCTGACTCTGTAAACTGCTTAGAGAGGCCTGTAAAGTCTAAGGGCTTAGAGAGGGCTATTAGTCTAAGTGCTATTGCTATTGCTACTTCAAATCTGAGTAGTCAGCAGAAATTGACTCAACTAATTTATTTTTATTGTCCAGAGAATGGTTCATATATAAATTTCTCCAGTTGCCTTTGGAGAATTCCTTGGCTGTTCTCAGAAAACCGTATCAGATTTGAGCTATGTGCTATTATACTTGCAACACTTATCAGGGTAGTGGGATAAAGTCATACTGGCGAGCTCGAGAAACAACATTAGATGTAAGGAAGTTTTCAGATATATTAGATCTGGTAACAATTCAACCATCCTTCTTAAACCACTTTCATTCAGGCACATCTCACACTTTCCTTTCTCTGAAAGCAGATAAAAGAAGTTCTCCTAGATCTTTTAACATGTTCAGGTTGCTTTTTCCTTAACAAATCAAAACTGTAATGAAGCTTTTTCTTCCCCAGTTAGATACTTTATCATTATTATTTTTTAAAAAAACATGATAGGCTTTTATTTTTGAAAAGTTTCTCTAGAAAAAAACCTTACAATAATATATCTCGAAAGTGCATTTTCTCATATGTTTTTCATTGCCAGTGCTCAGAAATGTTCTTTTTTCCAACTTCCTTTGAAAAAAAAAAGCTCTACCTCCATTCAGAGTACCCTGAAAAAAAATACATACTTGATCACTCATTAACTGAGTCCATGTATTTTATTGCAGTTCTTCATGGCACTGTGGCTTTAAAGGTTGTTTTAAAGATGTTGTCAATTTTAGCAGCTTTGGAGTATTACTTTGGGATGATTATAATGAAACATGATCAACACATTTAAATAATAAGCAATCTTATTTTTATTTCTTACCTCTTTTAGAAAAGAAGGAAAAACACTTTAGTATAGTTGCCATATCACTACAACACATCTTTGCTGTCCATTAGATTGGTAAATCACAACTTTGTGAATGACAATTGTGTCTGCTTCACACATGTATGTGCACCGCTCATAATCTTATCACAACTTTGGGGATGGAGCTGAAGGTGCAAATTACTTCCATTGACACAACCCTATATCGAGTTGCAGATGATAACAAGAGTTGTGAAAATGTGCGCACATAATTCTGTTCTGCAAGGGACATTTGCATATGATAAAAATGGCAACAATTGAAATGGAAGACTTAAGAGAACAGGTCTGTTTAAACAACATTTGGTTTTAATGAATGGAGTTTCTACAGATAAAGAACACATATCTTTGAAGAATCATCTACTTGATCTTTCTGTGTGAACTCTGCATATATATTTCTTTGAGGAAGTTGTAGGAGAAAGAAAGGCAGAGCCTAGAGGTGGATAATCAGACTGGAGTCCTTAAGGTTCCACAGGTGGTCAAAGTCCAACCTCTCTCGAATTCTGTTAACTTTTATCTAGCACCAATTTAAAGTTGTCCACGAGTTGACTAGATTGTTGTGTATAGGCATGAGCAATAAATCAGCTTAACTGGAACTTAACATTTGATTCTTTGCCCTTGAAAGTAATCTAGTCAACTCATGGTCAGCACTAAATTGGAACTAGATAAGTTCCAATTCAAGAAGAATTGAACTCAAACCACTTGTGGGAACTCTGGGCTGATTTTTCTCTTGACTTCACCCCTAAACTTTACCTGTTCTTCTCCTGCAGAAGTCCAATAATTCAGCTTATAAAAATGTTGTTATATCCTGAGCAGGAAATAATTCCATTCCCATCTAAACGTCAACAGGAGACCATTTTATTCACCTGATTGTGTTGTAGCATCATGTAATTGAAGAACATGACTCCTCTTTAGCCCCTCTTGGCATTGCACTCCAGGTTATTTCATCCCATTAAGAATTTTTTTTAAATGGAGAGAATGAAAAGTTCCTACACAAAGGGTTTACATGAAGAAATATAGAGATCATCCATTGGTTCTTAAAATATATTAACACACAAAAAAACCCTCTCTCCTCTTCAAATGTCAAATGAGTTGCAATGTGTTAAATGATGCCATATTGTCATACTATGTGGAGGACACTTACAAATCCCCTGAGATTTTTTTCATTGCTAGAACCATTTATACCTGATATTAATTTTATCTTCAAATTTGGCTGAATGAGGACTTAACCAGCAGTTACCGATGGTTGAAATGTTTACTGTAATTGAATATATGGAGCCTATTCTTCCTATATAAATTTTCTTTTACTATTGCACATTGAGAGGAGAGTGAGTAGCAGATGTAACTATCTGGGGGTATCTCTACCCCCCCCCGCCACACACACATTCTTTTTGTTCCCATTACTGTACTTTCACACTCTGTTATACAAGGCATCAATCAAAGTGCTAAATTACTGCTTGGGCCATTAACTATTTTCCACAAGTCATTGTTAATGCACAATATTGACCATCTTTAACTTTAGGAAGATCATTTAATGACAATAGCACTTAATATTTGCCTCATTCTCTACATCTCTAATATGCATTATAAATGTTAACTAATGAATTATGAAGTCAAGTTGTTCCCCCACTCCATCCCATCCTCACTTGAAGTACAAGTAGTAAAGAAATGAGGGCGGAGCAAAGCAATTCTGTCCTTTCATTGCATATGGTGCCCAAAATAAGTAAGCCAAACCAAACTGGGAAAACATTGCAAAATGCTTGGAAAGTGAGGAGGACAAAAGAAGACTACAATCCAATGGATTTTTTTAAAAAATTCTGGAAATGTTTTCCAGTGTGCATAGGATTTCTAAACATTGGATTTTGTTTCAGAGGATATTAAAACTATTCAGAGAAAATAATTATAGAATCATAGGTCTGGAAGGGGCTTTAGAGTCTGCTATTCCATTTCTGAGCCATGGGCAGGAGTCCTTATGCCATCCTGAACAAATGGTTGTTCAATCTTTTCTTGAAAACCTCCAGTGATGGAGCACCCATAATTACTTTCCTTCCTTCCTTCCTTCCTTCCTTCCTTCCTTCCTTCCTTCCTTCCTTCCTTCCTCCCTCCCTCCCTTCCTTCCTTCCTTCCTTCCTTCTTTCTTTCCTCCCTTCCTCCCTTCATTTTTTTCCTTTCCCAAAGTAGAATTTAAAGGGTAGAGTGTGATGTTCATGAACCTACTTAACTTTTAGGTTGTGTTATTTCTGAATGTCCTCTCTTTTACTGTATAATCCTTCCTCCAGCTCCTTGGCTTCTCAAACCAAAATAAGATCTCAAAAGAAAGTCTCATGACGTAACTATGCTAGTAGGTTTTTTTTTGGCCCTGTCAGCATTGGTGCTAATAGAAAACAGCCTAACCAAAGAACTCCATGATCACTCCCAAGAACTCTGACAGGGCAAGCCCCTAGAATATAAAGAGATTTCCTTTTTAGCACTCATGATGTTACCTAGTTTGGGTTATGAACTGTCTGTAAGAAAACAGCCAAGGTCAGGACCCTTCATATATGGAATGACAGATCAACAGATTGTTCATTTATATAATTACAGGAAAGAATAGATATTTCAGAAGTAGATTCCCATAGTAGCTAAAGTTAGTTCCCTTCTTCCTCCTCAGATTGATGACAGAAAACAAAGAAGAAAGCTCAGAATAAAATTGATCTGCAAATGAGGGTTTTTTTTTTTTTTTGCAGCTTCTCTACATTTTATTAAGTTTTAATAAATTGACTCTTTTTAAAGTAATCAAAGCAAAGAAGACAAGTGTGAAGGTTTAACATGATTATTGTGTGTTGATTAAGCAATGGATGAAATCTACCCTGGATTTCTTTTTTAAACTCATTGGGGCCACCAAGGCCCTATTAACTGTCTTTTCTGCTTTAATTATCAGATGGTGTTAGAAGTGTCAGTTTTGAAAAGAGAAAATATTCATATCAATATGACTTATTTATCTATTGTAGGCTCTATTGAAACCCATCAAATTTAACTGGCCCTTTAAATTAACTGATGCAGGTATTCCTTGATGTAACAACAATAATAGAAATTGTCTAAAGTAATTTACCTAAACTAATGAGGTAAATATATTTATCCAACTGCTTTTCGAGAGCCATGCAACTTGTTTTACTGTTCAATTTTATTGACAGAGCACTTAGATACATTCCCAATATTTGCTATATCTTTGAGGAGAAATTTTGAGTTCCAACTGGACAAAAAATATTCAGGTATTATTGTTAAAAGCATTCTATATTTTGCTATTTTTTAGCTTGATTTTGACCTTAGAACTACAGCTATGCATCGATTAAAATCCTATCTATACAATTAATTAGGAGTACACTCCATTAGCATGCATAGCATTCCATTTTGAGTACATTATCTAGTACACGTTTAACATGAGAAATAAGCAGTGGGGTGCCACAAGGTTCTGTCTTAGGCCCAGTACTCTTCAATATCTTCATAAACGGCTCAGATGAGGGAATAGAAGGGGAACTTACCAAATTTGCAGATGACACTAAGCAGGCAGAAATAGCTAACACCTTAGAAGATAGGCTAGAGATCCAGAGGGATCTTGACAGACTTGAACACTGGACCCTATTTAACAAAATGAAATTCAATGTAGAGAAAAGTAAAGTCCTACACTTAGGCAAGAAAAACCAAAAGTACACATATAGACTGGGTGAAACCAGGCTTAATAGCAGTGTCTTTGAGAGGGATCTCAGAGTCTTAGTGGACAACCAGCTAAATAGGAGCCAGCAGTGTGCAGCGGCAGCCAAAAAAGCCAATGCAATCCTAAATTGCGTTAACAGAGAGATACAATTAAGATCAAGTGACGTACTAATACCACTCTATAAAGCCTTAGTAAGACCACACCTAGAGTACTGCATCCGTTTTTGGTCACCACGCTATAACAAAGATGTTGAGACGCTAGAAAAATTGCAGAGAAGAGCTTGCCTTCAGAAGAGACTGGACTGCCATTTGTCAGAAATGGTTTAAGGTCTCCTGCTTTGGAGGGGGGTGGGGGTTAGACAGGATGACATACAAGGTCCCTTCCAACTCTGTTAATCCATTAATGTGTTATGTACAAACATCCTGTAAATAAGCAGGGGATCAATACTTCACAAATATATATGTTGGACAAAATGCAGTATAAAAGTACAGAAGTAGAGGAAAACCAGATGGTCCTTCTTTTCATTAGACCTTCATTCCTGCAAATATTCTTTATATGTTTTGGTCTCCAGTCCCATAATCATCTTTGTTGCTCTTCTCTGGTTTTTTTCCCCTAGTCTCTTGTATCACATCTCACTGAGATGTTAATAAATCACACCATTTCACTTGAAAATAAACCATGGTGAATTTATCATCTTTTGATTTCTGCATATAGTCCTATAAAACAGGGGTTGCCGACCTTTTGGATCTCAGGGATCACCAAACTCATAATTTTAAATCCTGCGGACCACTAATATGAATTTTGACTGATGGTGGCTTGCTGACATTGGTGGGCAAGTTGGTCCAATATTCTAGAGCTGCAGTAGTCACAGGACTGGCCTGTGCACCGGCCTGCCATGGATGAGCTGCTCCAGGATAACCAAAGGGCCAGTCTTGTGACTACTGCAGCTTTGGAATATGTGACCGGCCCATGGTGGGGTTGAAAATCTCCTCCATAGGGGGTGGCAGGTGTAATGTGCAAATTTGCAGGTGGTACAATGTGCAAAAAGCAGCACAGCCCTCGCCAGCCATGATGAGGTAATGGTGCTGTTGTGGCAAGAGTGGGATGGTGGCACAGGCAGGCCAAAGCAGCAATGGAGATGGCTGGAAGGTGCGGGAGTGCCACTCTGCTTGCATTTGCATGGCATCAGCATTCTACCTTTGCTCGAGGAGCCCAGCTGAAGTTTTCCGCACCACTTGTGCTTCAGTGCTTTGACTCCCATGGACAGGAGTTCAGCCAAGCTACCTGCAAAATTCTCTCTCTCTTGAGGATGCTCGCAGAAGCAGTGCGGAAAACTTCTGCTGGGCTCTTGAGAGACGAGAGTGACTCTGGCTGCTTCTCTCCGCGAGCGCTCCTAGAGAGAGAGAGAATTTTGCAGGTAGCTTGGCTGCCTGTTAGCTGAGAGAAGCAGCTATAGTCACTTTTGCCATGTGGGCCATGTGGGTGGTGCAGTCTTGTGGTATTCAGCAGGTTCTGACCAGTTCTGGAGAACTTGTAGCAGCTCTGCCTATAGGCCAGACAAGGAATAATGGATGGAAACTGAACAGGGAGAGATTTAACCTGGAAATAAGGAGAAACTTTCTGACAGTGAGAACAATCAACCAATGGAACAGCTCGCCCTTGGAAGTTGTGGGGGTGCCATCACTTGAGACTTTCAAGAAGAGATTGGACTGCCATTTGTCAGAAATGGTGTAAGGTGCTTGGGTGGGGGGTTGGACTAGATGACCTACAAGGTGCCTTCCAACTCTGATTATCTGTTATTTGTTATCTGAAGTTACTTCCTTGCTTTCTCTGATTTAAATTTCCAGCTTTTGGTCACTTTTTGGGGCTGCTCACATTTCCTTGCCTGAAACAACTCAATGAGAGGGAGTTCCTTTCTGATTTAATTGAAGTGTGGGAAGTCAAGAAATATGTTGACCACTCAAGAGATTATTGTACAATGAAAGATTAGATGTGCACATAATCCCCTCAGCCTGCCTTGTTACTAAACTCAGGAATGTTACTCTCAACTGTAACAATTTGCCCTTTCCTTTGGAAATAAATGAATGCTGTATAAATGTGGAACACAGCATTGTTAGGTGGTTTGAGAATTGGTGGCATTTTTTTCTCTGACATTCATTATCTCTGTCAAGAGAACCCTAAATCCTTCAGAAGCCCTTCTGTTTCAAAGTGTTCTACATTAGAAATGTTTCTTGTGTAAAAAGGATTGCAATTTTTTTCTACCTTAATTTCAGGATGATTGAGAATTAGAATGTCACTGACATTCTGTTATTGCACAAAAGAAATGTAAAAAGACAATTCTATTTCCTTCAATTGAATAAGAAGTGATTCAAAAATGCTGGATAATTTTTCTGCAAGGTAAAATGTCATGTTGACTGTGCTGGTTTTAAGCTTGCCCATAGTTTTCTGTTGGATAATTCTCTTTCCCTCCCTCCCTCCCCCTCCCTCCCCTCTCTCCTTGTGTGTGTGTGTGTGTGTGTGTGTGTGTGTGTGTGTGTATGTGCAAGCACAGATTCATGTACAAACATACAAACAAGTTCCTTTCTCAACCTTGGGTCCTCTAGCATTGGCCTGGGAGTCTGAGGGCTCTATGCAGTATCTTAACTGTTCCTAGCATTGCATCTTCTGCACCAAGAGCTATGATATTGTTCCTGAGATCTGTTGGGGCCCCTCTCCCAGTTTAGAAATCACAGTCCCAAGTGCTCCTACCACCACTGGGATCACTTTGGCCTCTACTTTCTACATTCTCTCCAGTTCCTCCTTCACACTCTGGTACTTTTCCAGTTTCTCATTTTTCTTTTGTTCCTGATGTTATTGTGGCTTGGCACCACTACATTTATCACTATTGCTGTCTTCTGGTCCTTGTCTATTATCACAATGTCTGGTTGATTGGCTAGTATTTGCCTGCCTGTCTAGATCTGGAAGTCCTACAGTATCTTAGCCCTGTTTCCAAACTTCTTTCTCTTTCCTGGTGTGATTCAATCTGTTTGAGAGCTCACCCCTATTTTCAAAACTCATTAGTCAAAGCTTCAACCAAAGGTATTGCCCTGACATCTTAAGTTTGTACTTAACTGCTGTGATTGTGCCAGATAAATGTTTGTGAATCCTCACAGTTTCCAAGATTGCTGTCATCATCTTGATGACATAAATGTAGGACTTTGATTGGTGCCTCTTGGAAACCTGGAAGGTAGATCTGAAGAAACAGGTTAAAATCACTCATTTGGCTTTTTTTGAGAGTTGTTTCTTGGGGGAAAAAATTAATGAAGGGAAGGAATTGTGGAACACCTGATGGTTATAGAAATTCTAAAAGCACCCAGTTAGCCATGTAATCAAAGACAATCATCTAATGTACCTCACTTGCTGCTTCTCTTATTTTCCATTCCCATTAACTTTTTTTCCTAGTTATCTAAACCTCCTCTTGGATGGGTCTTATTAAGTCATAGTTGGCAATCACAGAAAATTTTTTACAGAGTGCAGTCCTTCTCTGTCAAATGCTATGGATTAAAGTGTGGAAACTCACTACATTTGAGCAATTAAATTAGAAGATGGTTCAATCAAATAACCCCACAGCAGGAGATTCATAAAACAGCACGGAGCTTTTATTTATTTAGTGATGACACTTTAGTCCAGCTGCTTCTCTGGCCTTTTAACGGCTTCTATACATTTTCTGGCTTTCAGGAAAAGTGGTTGGCTAAAGTGGACTGGACTTATGTTGAGACAAAGCATGTTATCTTCAACATCTTACTTTGAGAATTGAGGGTGATGCTTCCAATGCTCAGAACAATGTTCTTTGTACAGGAATATTACATATGCATCTAACTCACAAAGATAGTGTCATATCTAGCTCATATCTTGGACTTGTTGAAAAACAAGTATTCTTCAACCTCATTAAATGTTTTCCCTTATTTAAGTCATTGGTTGGCAGCAGAATGTTTAATGTTTTACCAAGGTCCTCAGCCTTCTAATATTTCCTGTTCATGAACTTAACGGTTTTTATGGTCAGGAAACTTTTCCTTTTTTTTTTTTTTTGAGTTTAGATCTTCCTCTGTAAAGTGTCCACCTTCTGATTTTTGTTCTACTCTCAGGTATTATGGAGAATAAACACTTCCCTGGGATATTACTCCATTTTAACTATTCTTATTAGGATTCAACTTCTAAGTTCCTCATTATCTTGGGTGTTCCATGGAATAGAGAACAGTATTTATTATCAAGTGCCATGGTGGCACAATGGTTAGAATGCAGTATAGCTGGTTAATTCTGCCAACTGCCAGAAATTTGATTCTGACTGGCTCAGAGTTGACTCAGCCTTTATCCTTTGGAGATTGGTAAAGTGAGGACCCAGATTGTTGGAGATAATATGCTGACTCTGCTTAGAGAGGGCTGTAAAGCACTGTGAAGTGGCATATAAGTCTAAGTTGCTGTGATCAGCACAGCATTGATTAGTATTTCCCATCATCTTAATAGTGTACTTATTTTGATGCAGGCCAAAACTGCATTACCTCTTTTGGCAGATACAGCATAGTTCTGATTCATTTTAATCTGTCATCTACTAGCATGCCCAATTCTTGTCACTAGTATTAACGCCAAAATTTGTACCTGTGCAAAGATTTTTCCTACCTGAGTGCAAAACCTTACATTTCTCACCATTGAACATACTATCAGGGCTCCAGTAGTTACCCCCATTTAAATCATGAGTCTCTAGCCAGATTTTCAAAACTTATTAGGAGTAAACATGCCAGCGCTGCCTGGGTGTAACCGACTCTGAGATACATCATTCATTGTCACCCTTGACCCTGGTTTTCCCCATCCCCTGGGTGTAATATAATTCATATTCTCCAGTGGGACACATCCATAGCCAAGAGTCATCAATCATACTCTTCAGTTAGAATTTTGCGTGGCAGAAACTTCGGTCACCTAGAAACTATCTTTGAAAACATTTATGGAACACAAGTTGCCCACTGCTCCCCACTCCCTTTCTGTTGGCAACTCTAAAAAGACCATATACTTATTTTATGAGTTGTCACATATTTTTATTGGATAAAGCCAATGTTCAAGTCTATCAATTTCTACATTTTTATAAATTGTATGAGTGATAGAAGAGATGCTGAGGACAGAAGAGATGTGCAGAGGACACAAAGCTGGGGATGATTGTTAATACCTCAGAAGATCGGTTTAACCTTTTGAATGTTAAACTGATCTCCTGAGGTATCAACATCATCCCTAGCTTTGTGTCTTCTGCAAATCTGAATAGCATCTCTTCTATTTCTCATCTATACAATTTATAAAAATGATGAACACTGAGATTAGGACAAAACCTTCAGACAGCCTAGTAGATTTATCTCTCCTTGTGGACATCAATCTAATGAATGACCTTGTGTTAGGTACTATTGATCAGCCAACTGCAAATTCACCTGGTAGTGAGACTATTCATCCCACCTTATTCCATTTTATCAATCTTTATATCAAGTACCTTACTGAAATTTAGAGTCACAACATCCTTCATCTATTACTCTAGTCACTTTGTTCTCCACCCCCCCAGCAATAAAATGTATCTGATCTTATCTGATTTTTAATAAACCTGTGTTGATTTCTAGCAGTGTTCATGTATCTTTCTAAATATTTGCAAACCCACTGCTTGAAGGTTTTTAGATTTTTCAAAGGTATTGATGTCCTGCTGATTCACCTGTAGTTTCCTGGACCTACTTTTTTCAGGATTTTTTAAAAAGACTGAAATAATATTAGCTCTTCTCCAGTCTTCCAGCACTTCTCCTATACTCCAGGACTTCTTAAATGCTACAGTCAATGGTTCTAACATTCAACTTTAGCACTTTCATATGTAATCCAATAACCCCATTGAATTAAACTTAGTTTAGAGAACTACATGTTCTCTTGCCATTTCTGTCCCTATTTTGAACTGCATTTCTCATCTGCCCCCAAGCTGAAACTTCTAACTGGTTAGATCACTTTTTCCTTTTAAAAAAGGCAGATGGAAAATGCCCTTTATTCTGTAATAGTTTTCTGATGTTTTAAAAAGCAATTTCTTCTGCAAAATATATGAGGAAACCTCTAAAAACTCTGCTCTATGTTAATTAAGGCTTTAAGTTTAATTAAAGGATCACTTTAACTAAAAGATAAATCACTTAAAGAATCACTGTTTCCTACCCTTTTTAACATGAATCTTTCACTACATCCTGCTCCCATTTTTCTCTCCCTTTCTTATTACTGTAGGTGCTTTAAGGAAGGAATCTGCTTTACTGTACACCAAAGATGCCATAGGTAAAAAATAAAAGTTCTGTATTTGTCATCCATGATTGTGTGTAAGTACATGTGTAAGTACATATGCAGTGAACTCATAGGGTGTGTTCTGGAATTTCTCATATTTTCATGCCAAATACATTTTTCATCTATGCCTCAATCAACCAAAGATTTTAATTGTTCTCTGTGTGATTTCCTAATCACTGGAGATAATGCTTAGAATTCAACTTCAAGAAAATATTTTGTAATATTAAACAATCTTTCTTTTCTTTCTTCTCTCCCTCTCTTTAAAAAAGAAGGTGAAAGTTCCCTGAATAATGAATGAAATGACTGTTCTAAGCAGCCTATGCTGATAACACATGACAGAATTTACTAAGTTTTAAATGTAGGGTAAGGGAAAGAGAAGACAGACTAAGGACAATTGAATAATATATTTCCTTGCATTTTCTTTTTTCTTTGTATTTCAGATGCAGTTGTATATATCAAGGAGACTTCCTATTCCTCCTTACCTTATTGGCCAAACAATTTATCTGTTTCAGTTTCTGAAGCCCTAGTGTTGATCTAGCTTTCAGTCCCATCTGTGAGGTTTCACTTTTCAAAACCATCTCATCTATCGTATTCATTAAAATTTAGCTGTAAGTCCAAAGTAACAAGATCTTTCTTGATAATGTTTCACTGAATGATGAATGTTCTTGATGGTTGTTATTTTGCAATCCTGGGACTTTCAGAATATCTTGACAGTTTAATATCTTGTCAGTTGATTCAATGAAAGGTTTGAGTTCATTCGCCCTATCTTCCCCCCTCTCCCCATCCAATAGAGGCCACTATTTACATAGTATTAAGTCTAAATTTATATTTGGAGATAAATTAAAAACTCTCAGAAATCTGCACACCTCCTAAAAAAGGGCAACTTTGGGAGAAACTCTTCTTTCTACTCTTACTGGGAGTGCAGAATGTCTTCTTCTAACATTGGGTGAACTTTAAAAAATACCTTTTAAAAGTGGCTTATATGGGACACTGGGACATTACAACATTACTGGAATTGATGAGAAAAAAATAGGGTTCATGGTTTAATAGAAGGGGCAAAGAACGGTGAAGGATGAGGCATAGATGAATCAATCTTCAACTTATTTCTGTCCATTTTGGGGCATAACTGAAACCACATATATCAAATGGTTTTACTGGTTCAGTGTAGCCTTCATATACTACTAGATCACCCTGAAGATTCTGACAATAAAGTAGTATTACAAGAAGCAACTCTGTGTTAGGGTAGCAGTAACCTTTAAAAGCTTCCCGAACATCACTTTGCCTGCCAAAAGCCCATGGAATTAGCATTTACCCACAGGTTAAGAAAAGAATTGGGCTGATTGTAGATTTTAGAGCCAGAGAGCAAAGTAATGATTTACTGTAGAAGCAGCTAAAAGTCTGCTAAGGAAAGGAATGACCTCTGTCCAGCCTTTCCACTTGTGACTGTTTTATAAAACCTCTGAGAGGTAGTTAATAATGATGATTCATATTGCTCTCAGATGTGAGCTTGGATGTACTGCAGAAAGTTAAAACTGATGAATCTTGCCACCAGTTCTCAAAACCTTTGAACATCATGCTGCAGGTGGCCAAACTGTCATGTCACAGATAGGCAAGATCAATTGAGGATTTTTCTCTAGCCTTCTAGTTACAAACTTAGTTTATAAGACAGTCCAGGGTAGTTGGGAGAATAAATAATGAACAGCTGCCAAGAAAAACAAAAATCCAGACTTTCAGATAATATACTATCTACAATGGAAGATTGGAGAAGTCCACTCAAGGTTTTCCTTTCCTTTCAAGAAAGAAGTGACCTGATTTGCTAAAATAGCATATATATCAGAACAAATATCAGTTTTGCTAATTCACAGCAAAATGATACATTCCTGCTGGAAAGGCTGCTTGAATCATTCACAACATCATATACAATATTCTTTTCTACTTCTTTAACAGTGCTTCCCTTGCAAAAGTCTAATGGGCAGTGATTGTAAAAAAAGATCACTATCCTTCACATGCTTCTATCAAAGCCCAAGGAAAATATGTACGAAAAAATTATAATACAGCAGAGCACCACCTATGTTGCCTCTATCTATCTATCTATCTATCTATCTATCTATCTATCTATCTATCTATCTATCTATCATGTCTATCTACTATCTCTATCTTCATCCATCCATCATCTACCTACCTAATTTATAAAGCTGCCCATTTTTGGACTTATCATAGTCTTATATATGTTCTGAGCTAGTTTATTTGATCAATTACTGAGACAATCTATAGTTTCATCCTTTATTATTCATAATCAATATATGGAATTGTCAGAAATATTTTCAGCTTTGGATGATGGTTTGGGTTTGCAGGACCTGAGTCACCATGATTGTTCTCTCTCTCTCTCTCTCTCTCTCTCTCTCTCTCTCTCTCTCTCTCTCTCTCTTTGGCATGTTCTAACATTCATATTTGATTTTGTTCTGCTTTTATTTTCATATTCAATTGGTCATGGAATAGTTTGCTTCTCCAGGTGTTCATCCAACTTTGAATCAGTGCATTGCTAGTATAAGAATTAGTATTTGTGAACTATTTGTGGATTTTTCCTTACAAAATTTTATAAGAAGATCCACTTTTCTTTATTATTTTTAAAATTCAGATGTGTATTGTTCTACTTGCAGTTTAGTTGCAATAATTATTTTCCATTTGTATATTTGGTACATATAACATGTGAATTCTATCTCTCTGATGAATTGCATACTGTATGTTCCGTCATTTCTTTTTTTTCTTTATATCAATTTTGTCCAATTAGCCTTGAGTTAATCAATTATCCCTGAAGTCCCTAATTAGAAGGATTGCTTCAGTGTTTATTGCTTTTACAATATTTCTGTCTTTTAGTTTTACATTTTTGGATTCATTTGATATACAGTAATGTAAACTAGTAGGCCTTTTAAATTGGCCATAAAATATGTTAGAAGCTTCCATTAATTCTAAATATTTATGCACTTCTTCAAATGCCAGGTATCTAATAGCATTTCCATTTGTTAATTGTAGCATATCTTCTCATATATTTTGGCCTCTTTTAATTGCAACTTTAGCATATTTTTCCAGGCCAAATTTCTTTTCTAAGGTGCTGACAATGGATTTTGTTCAGAATTCTTCTGAGTGGAATCATTGTCTGCACAAAGAGAACTTGGGGGACCAAATCTCCATAGAACTTGTCTGACTTTATTTTTACTTCTCTGTTCACCCTAAAGATGGTTTTTGATGAGACTGTTGACATTTCCAGGAATCTTCTGAAAATCTTATTCCAAAAACATGCAAGTGCTTTTAAAGCTAGCTCTGAGTGAGGCAAACAGTCTACACTGGCTATAAAGTTTTTTTTCTTTGATTTTTTTATTTTGCTAGTAGCTCTGTTGTGCCATTCGAAGTTTTGCCAGTCCCTTTTGTTCTATTGGAAAAATTGCCTTTTCATTCAATTAAACATTTATTGTAGAGGTTTGCTGTAATTTGATTAGGAGAACCAGTCTGGTGTAGGGGTTAAGGCATTAGACTAGAAACAACTAATTGTAGTACCCCTTCAGCATAAAGTCAGCTGGATAACCTGGGGCCAGTCACACTCTCTCAGCTATAGGAAACAGAAAATAACAAGCCATTTACAACACCTTGCCAAGAAAATTTTTGAAGACTTGAATAGGCAGTTGCCGTTTTCTTATAGTAGTAGGAATATTCTTCTAGATGTCACCTACTCTTCATTTCTTGTATCTAAAAGGTTTCTGACTCTTGAGTGTGGGGTTCATCTCTGTTTCTTAGCTGAGAAAGTTAATATTGGCCAAAAACATTTCCATCGTAATGTGGCCAGCATTACTATACACCAAGGTGCACTGAATCCTGTTACCCTCCCACTCAAGTGGTACCGATTTATCTACTCACATGTGCATGCTTTTGAATTGCTAGGTGGGCAGGAGCTGGGGCAAAAATGGGTGTTCACCCTGTTGTGCAGCACTCAGGTCTCAAATCCAGGTTGTCAGCTTTACAGCTGACAAGCTCAGCATCTTTAACAATTGAACCATTTCCCTTCCCCACTTCTTGTATCTATAGAAGATCACTCAGCTGTATTGCTAGGTTGGATTGAAAGCTCATCAAGTATTGAGCCAAAAGCCACATAGTTGAGTTCTCCATCTTACAAGATTTCCAAACTAGCATCTGAACCATTTCTTCTGTTATCCCCACAGCTATTTGTTTTCCATAAATTTTTTTTTCAGGTTTGTTGATCCATTATGCTTTTTCATTTTGTTCTTTACCATTCTCCCACACAGTTTTCCAAAATTCAGTGTTTTATTTTGTTTAGTTCCAAATCAGGTTTGTAGGTACTTCATTTTCTTGGCCAGCTTTCAGACTTCTACTGTCATAATTACTGTCGTATTTCTTTTGAAATTTCTGTAATTATCTTGGCCCCCAGACTGTATTCTTTTATAATGCTAAACTCATTTTTTTTCATTTTTAGTACAACCTTATTTTAGATGTTTTAGATTGATTACATCTGTCCATAATTGTTTTTGTCATTGCTGCTGCTGCTTTCTGGTCTTTGGTTTCAGTTCCTTTGTTCCAACATGTAATAAGAATACAAAAGTTGATTTGTTTCTTTAATAAAGAACTGTTTAAATTACTTTGCTTATCTTATACAAAAGGAAAGCACAAACTTTCCATTTGCTCTAATGATGCCTGTAGCATTCTTTTTTAAATTTGTCTTTTAATTTTTTTCAGCCAATTCTATTTACCAAATATTTGACTGAATTGTTTGTATTGTCCAAGTACTCCATCATTCTATTGTTCTTAATATGATATTACATGAATTGGTATTAGACATGTTTAAAACATCATTTTCTCCACAAATCATGTCATAAAATATTCAGAAAAACCATCATAGTATGTTGTCTCTGGGCAATTTAGCATCAGTTCTCTTTTTAAAGCTATTTTGATGTTCTAGGATGTATATCAACTTGACTTATCACACTCTGAACATGTTCTAAGATGCATAGATCAGCAAAAGTTTGATTCAGGAGTTAGTAAGTGAGGAATATTTTGAACAATAGCTGCTGAGCAAAGGACTTTCTACTTTACTACCCTCAGCATATCTAAAATTGTTTAGTATCATGGCTTATAGTACAATATAGACTATGTAGTATGCTACATGAAGTTAATAATTTTTCTTACTTACATGTGAAAATCAACTGTCCTAAATTATGATATTTGTAGTAAAATCATTTTAACAACCAGTTATCCTTTATTTCCAAAACAGTGGAAATTATTTGCTTAGGATACCTATCAGAAAGAGGGTTGGTGTACAATAAGTTGGTAAAATTGAACTGTGTATTAGAATGCCTCTGTATTCCAATTTGGAGAAATCTAAAGAACATACTTAATGGGTTTCATTCATTGAGAATAAATAATAATGAAGAAAATGTGTGTTTGTTTTTCCCCACAGATCTTCTAAAACTCTTAATGGCTCAATGCCACTAGATGCTGAATACTTGATAACCAAAATCACACATATTTTTCCAGGAACTTCAGGACTTTGGGCAGTCCTTATTGAGCTGGATGATGAGCAATTCAGTATCGGCTTCTCTAAATTACATCTAATCATACTGTTCACAAGTGGTATTCTTTCTGATCCTTGGATGAGACCTGTGCAGTATGGTTGAACCTTGATCTTATCTCTTATCTTTCTCAGAGGACATAAGCCTCACTACCATGTCAAGGTGATACATACATACATACATACATACATACATACATACATACATATTTCTTAATTTTCGCGGGTACTTACATGTATGGCATTCGGCTTTGTTCGTGTATTTTCCTACGTCATTGTAGTTGTGCTTTTAAAGTTGTAGCAACATTTTGGCAGAATCTCATCTGCCATCATTAGGCTTCTGTATTGTGTTCGAAACCCACACAGACGAACACAATACAGAAGCCTGATGATGGCAGATGAGATTCTGCTGAGATGTTTCTACAACTTTAAAAGCACAACTATAATGACATGGGAAAATACCCAAACAAAGCTGAATACCGTACATACATACATACATACATACATACATACATACATATATATATATGGATCTAAAAATATATATCGATACCTAATATTACTGCCTTTTATTTTCCACACAGCAACAACCCTGTGAGATGGGCATTGGGAGAGAGAGAGGGAGGGGGAGGGAGAGAGAGAGCGAGAGAGAGAGGGAGGGAGAGATCATTTTGATTTTTTCCCTTTTCTAGCTGAATAGCAGTATAAGTCACCTGTGAATGAGAAGGAATAGAAAGAGAAATAAATAAGCTATGAATATATACCTCTTATTAACTGTGTGGTGTAACATTGTGATAGCAACAGATGTCTTTGGACATGATCTAAGATGTAGGATATAAGTCATATTCTGTATTTTACAAAGTCTGTGTGTATTGCCTCGGGTTCTGTCATGGAAAAAAATAGGAAGGTGAAATAAAGTAAAAATGAAACACAGATTCTCCATAATGTTTCAAAACAGAACAGAACAAGAATAAGAGAGTTAGAAGCCACCTTGGAGGCCTTCCAGTCTAGCTTCCTGTACAAGCAGGACACCCCAGTACCATTCCAGATATTTATTTTATTCATTTTTATTTATTTATTTTATTTGGTTTGTCAATTGCTTACAAGATAATAGGTATAAGTAAACTCATAGTTATGAATACATGGATACATGTAAGAAAAATAAAAAAGAAACAATAGGACAGGGACGGTAGGCATGTTGGTGCGCTTATGTACGCCCCCTAAAGGCCTCTTAGGAAAGGGGTGAGGTCAATAGTAGAAAGTCTAAGGTTAAAGTTTTGGGGGTTTGGGGAAGAAACCGCAGAGTCAGGTAGAGTATTTCAGACATTGACCACTCTGTTTCTGAAGTCGTATTTCCTGCCATCAAGTTTGGTGTGATTAACCTTGAGTTTGTATCTATTGTTTGCTCTTGTATTGTTATGGTTGAAGCTGAAATATTCATTGACAGGTAGGACATTGCAATGTATGATTTTATATACTATATTTAGAATGGACCAGAGGCAGCATAGTTCTAGGTTTTCTAGGTCTAGAATTTCAAGTCTGGTGGCATAAGGTATTCTGCAACGAGTAGAGGAGTGGAGAACTCTTCTTGTGAAATATTTCTGGACTTTCTTAATTCTGTTAATATCAGATATGTAATGTGGGTTCCAAACTGATGATCTGTATTCGAGTATTAGTCTAGCAAATGTTTTGTATGCTCTAGTTAGTAGTGTAATATTACCAGAGAAAAAGCTATGTAAGATTAGGTTAACTCTTAATGCCTTTTTGGCTATGTAGTTACAGTGGGCTCTAGCACTTAGATCATTAGAGATGAGCACTCCAAGATCCTTGACAGAGTTTGGATCATCAACAAGGTCTTGACTATTCAGCCTGTATTTTATTTTTTGATTTTTTTGCCAATATGTAAGACAGAGGATTTATTTGTTGAGATTTGAAGTTGCCATTTGTTTGACCATTCTGATACATAGTTGAGGTCTTTTTGAAGGGTAGCAGTATTGTCTGTCGTATTGAAAAGCTTTACAGCGACAAGAACACAGGTGCTCTTAATATGATCACAGAGGTCATTTATGTAGAGTATGAAGACGGTTGGTCCTAGAACACTGCCTTGGGGGACACCACTATTGACAGGTACAGAATTTGATAGGATGCTGCCAATTTTGACTATTTGTTGTCTGTTTCACAGGAATGCTTCTATCCAGTTATGCAGGTGTCCAGAGATACCATAAGGTTTTAGTTTTAGTAGTAGTTTGTCATGTACCACTGAATCAAAGGCTTTACAGAAGTCTATGTAGGTTGCATCTATTGCTTTGCCCTGATTGGGTTGTGTAGTCCATATGTTTTTGCAGAGTTGCAGATTGCAGGATAGTTTTTTTCTGAAACCAAATTGTTTATTAGAGGGTAGGTTGTTTGTCTCTAAGTGGGGGATAATGGACTGGTTAATAACTGATTCCATGACTTTACAGGTGACGCAGCATAAAGAGATTGGTCTGTAATTTTCAACTAGGCTGGGGTCTCCCTTTTTGAAAATGGGGATGACTGTGGCTTGTGACCATAGTTTTGGCAAGGAACTGGTCCTGAAAGATTTTTCAAAGATTATGCTTAGAGGTTCGGCTATGGCAGTGAATAGCTTTTTTAAGAAGTAGGCACATATTCCATCTGGTCCAATAGATAGAGATGGTTTTAGATTGTGTAGTGCTTTTTCAACATTGTCTTCTGTAAAATTGATATGTATTAGATCATTGTAGTTGTCTGTGGTTCGACTAGGAAATACTAAACATGATCCATTGCTGTTTACAAATACTGAGCCAAAGAATGTGTTAAAGAGGTTGGCTTTAATGGTGTCATCATTGCAGTTTTTACCATTAGGTCCTTTCATGGGTGGGATGGACCTTGAGTCTTTTACTTTGTTGTTTACAAAATTGTAGAAAGCACGGGTGGAATTGGTGCGTAGAAGGTTTTCCTTGTTTAATGTGATATTTGGTGCATTCAGTCTTTATCTCGTGGCATAAATTTTTATATCAGCTTTTGAAGTTGGCAATGTGACCAGATTTGTTTTTCCACCAAAGTGATCTCTTTTTGGATTGAGGCTTTCTTATTGTTATGGGTAATCTGTTTTTTCTGGTTTTTGGAGTTGTTATTGGTACATATAGTTTGAAGACTCTTTTGACTTCAAGTAAAAATATGTTGAAATGGTCTTCAACAGTATTGCATCCAGTGAATAGAGATTGCCAATCAAGGGATGAGAGATCATTGTCTATAAGAACATAGTTGCCTTTTTTGAAGTTATAATTGGGGATCACATCATTCTGTTGTTTTTTGTGTGGACGTATGTTGAGACAAAAGTCAATCATTCTGTGGTCACTGTTGGAAAAGGTTTTTTTAATTGGTATTCTGTAAATTGAATTAAAACTATTGCAGAAGATGAGATCGAGGTAATTGTTAAATCTAGTATTGTTGGTTACTAGCTGTTCCAGTCCCAGATTTGTTACAACATTGTAGAAGGTTGCATGTATGGGTTCAGTTTTACATTTGTTTAAGGTACAGTTAATGTGGGGTAGATTGAAGTCACCAAGAAAGATAAAAATGTGTGGCCAGGATGTTGCTTATGTTAGTGGTGAATTCAGCTTGTTTACATGTTTGATGTCATCATCAGGGGCTCTGTAACATAGTAAGAATCAAAATGTGATATTTAAGGATAGTTCACAGACGATGGTCACAGGAAGAGCAAGCTCTTGGGTAACTTGGATGTTTTTTAGATGTAAGGACTCTTTATAGAAGATAGCAACATCACCTCCTCTACGGATTTCACGATCTGATTGGTAAACATGATAGTCTCTTACTGTGCTAATGGAGTCAGGGAGAGATGCATTGAGCCATGTTTCACAGACAAATATGATGTCGAATTTAGCCATATTTAGTAAGAGGAGAAATTCAGGTATTTTATTCATAAGGCTTCTTGCATTGAGTAGCTTGCATTTAAGGGCAGTTGTAGTTGGAATTGAGGTAGTTAGTGGGGTGCGTGCCTAGTTTTGAGTGATGGTGGGTTGGATGAGGTAGGGATGGATGTGGAGTTGTGGGTTGTATGACTTACTTTTGATACAATCTGCACGGTGGTCAATGTACAAATCCTTCTCTCCATTATCTAGATGTCTTTTGAGTTCATTGTGGAGTTCACGGGAGCGGATTCTTTGCAGTATGGATAAGTCTGGTCTTGAGCGAAGTTTTTTGTGGTTGGGATTGGTTTTTGCAATGAAGTTTATTGTATGAATGAATATACATTTGCTGGACTCATTTTTGCATACAACTCTACAAAATTTTGGGGCCACCGAGCTATTATTGTATTTGAACTCAGGGCCACCTCTGGTTATTTCAATGATATCTTCAGGAGAGATGTTTGTTGTATTTGACTTGCTTACGATATTATAAACTTTGGTGATGTCATCTGATTCATTGGTGTCTTCAAGACCAAATAAGATGGCATTTGGACATTTCTGATCACGTTCCATGATGTCTCTGATGAGTAAGGGGATATCATTTGTGGAATTATTTGATGGGATAGTAATTATTTGTGGTTGTGTTTGGTGGTTATTTTTGGTTGTAGTTGTGATTGTAGTTGATGTAGTAGTTGTGGTAGTGGTTGTTGGGTTGGGATTTGTTTTTGAGCTGATAGGTAGTGGTGTATTTTTTTTTCAAGAGAAATTAGGCTTTCTTGTATAATTGTTTCAAAACGTGTTGCTAAGCGTTTTTCTATTGAGTGAAGGAGTGATTCTATGCTATCAACTCTGTCAGGCAGGGTACTTGGTTTATTTAGCTTAGGAAAACATGATGGACATAGACAAGGGAATGTATCTGATGCTTTGAGGAGATCAGTTACATCTTTGTTTCAGTTTAAGCAGGCAAGATGGGCTTGATTGTCACATAGGTAGCATTTGATGTTATTTTTGCTTTCATTGATGGTTTTAAGACATCTGAAGCATGTACAGGAATCTGGGAGGTCATTGGTAGAGATATTATTTCTTTGTTGTTGTTTGGTAATGGAGGATTTGGAGTTTCTGGAGTTTCTGCCTGGTCAATGACAATAGTACACTAAACAATTACAATAGCTGATTAATGTGATAGGTAGACAGTTACTTAATGAATGTTAGTAATTAATAAATGTTAATTGATAAGTTAGAGAACAAATCAAAAGTAAGGTTACTTATTACTAAAAATCAATCAATCAACTTATTACTAAGAATCAATCAATCAGTCAATAGACTAGATAATCAATGATATAGTATTAAATCTCTATCAATTCAATGAATCAGTAAATTAGTGGACATTTAACAATTAATTATTATACTATTATGTGATAAATCAATTATTATAGACAAAGCATTATCTATAAATATTTGGACTTGAGGTACTGAAATAGTGGAGGTAGTGAAGTATTGTTGTGTAAAGTTCCTTTGTTTTTCCTTAAAGCCATGGGGTTGGTTTTTTTTTTTTTTCATTTTGTTTTAAAGAGGAAGCATTGCTGTTTGATCAATTTGAATGGAGAAGATTTGAATGAGCTCACCAATCATCTACTTTGGAGTTTGGAAAGGATGAGATTTTGGTGGGGGTTTAGTGGAGGTTGTTCAATCAGCTGAGTGGGAATTTAAATTCAGGCTGACTAATCAGCTGGGTGATTTAAATGGAGCTGGGTGATTTATATGGAGACTATCAATTCTCCATGACTCTCCTTTGTTCTCCCCAATTAGCGACCGTTTAGAATTACATTCTCTTGTTTTCCTCCAGTGCCTACTCCCTTTTGGATGTTTTGGATTACCCTCTGTCAGTTTTGTCTCTTTCTCTGCAGTTCAGATTCACACTCTACACCAGTCAATCTTCACTCCCAGAATCAGTCTCTCTGTAAGTGTCTGAATCAAACTCCCATCTAAACATAGCTCATCCCAGCTCTTATCTGTATCCCCTCTCTGCTATCCACTCTCCGCTCTCATTTATTCACAGCTCATGTCGGCTCTTATCACTATCCGCTCTCCTCTATCTGCTCTTTGATCTTTGCATGCCCTATTCATTATCCACCAGTCCCAGTTTTTTCAGGTCACACCCATTCAGAATGGCATCCTACAGAGTGGAGTCTTAGGCTCTCTGCTCGGGATGATTTCCTGGCTCACTCTCTCTGCTCACTCTCAGAATTGCTGGCAAGTTCTTAGTTCTCAGAACCTTCCGAAATCTTGCAGCAGTCCCAGTTGAGGAAGATCGCGGCTCCGTTGGCCCTAGACCCCAGACCCTGTCTCCAGTGATGCGGTTAGGCATTTGCCTCAATCACCATCTTAAAAGCCTTGAGTGATGGCAAACCCACAACTTTTGAAGGCAAGTCATTTCACTGGTTAATTTTCTCATGTTAGGAAATTTCTCCTTAGTTCTAAGTCGCTTCTCTCCTTGATTACATTCCATCAATTGTTTCTTTTTTTTGCTTTCTGGTGCTTTGGAAAATAGATTGAACCCCTCATCCTTGTGGCAGCCCTTCAAATACTGGGACATTGCTATCATGTCATCCCTCATCCTTCTAGACAACAGGTGAAACTCAAAACACCCGCAAAGGGTTTCTGAGCCTTTAAATGGTCTCTCGGTCTGGTTCAGTAGGAATCACAATCATGGGAAAGACTGCTGACCTGACAGTTGTGCAGAAAACCATCATTGACACCCTCCACAAGGAGGGAAAGCCTCAAAAGGTAATTGCAAAAGAAGTTGGATGTTCCCAAAGTGCTGTATCCAAGCACATTAATAGAAAGTTATGTGGAAGGGAAAAGTGTGGAAGAAAAAGGTGCACGAGTAGCAGGGATGACCGCAGCCTGGAGAGGATTGTCAGGAAAAGGCCATTCAAAAGTGTTGGGGACTTTCACAAGGAGTGGACTGAAGCCGGAGTCAATGCATCAAGAGACACCACACACAGACGGATCCTGGACGTGGGCTTCAAATGTCGTATTCCTTTTGTCAAGCCGCTCCTGAACAACAAACAACATCAGAAGCATCTTACCTGGGCTAAAGAAAAACAGAACTGGTCTGTTGCTCAGTGGTCCAAAGTCCTCTTTTCTGATGAGAGCAACTTTTGTATCTCATTTGGAAACCAAGGACCCAGAGTCTGGAGGAAGAATGGAGAGGCACACACTGCAAGATGCTTGAAGTACAATGTGAAGTTTCCACAGTCTGTTTTGATCTGGGGAGCCATGTCATCTGCTGGTGTTGGTCCACTGTGTTTCATTAAGTCCAGAGTCAATGCAGCCGTCTACCAGGAGATTTTGGAGCACTTCATGCTTCCTTCCACAGACAAGCTTTATGGGGATGCTGACTTCATTTGGCACCTGCCAAAAGCACCAAAACCTGGTTCAATGACTGTGGGATTACTATGCGTGACTGGCCAGCAAACTCGCCTGACCTGAACCCCATAGAGAATCTATGGGGCATTGCCAAGAGAAAGATGAGAGACATGAGACCGAATAATGCAGAAGAGCTGAAGGCATCTACTGAAGCATCCTGGTCTTCCATAACAGCTCAGCAGTGCCACAGGCTGATAGCTTCCATGCCACACCGCATTGAGGCAGTAATTGCTACAAAAGGGGCCCAAACCAAGTACTGAGTACATATGCATGCTTATGCTTTTCAGAGATCTGATATTGTTCTATGTACAATCCTTGCTTTATTCATTGCATGTAATATTCTAATTTTCTGAGATTGTGGATTTGGGGTTTTCATGAGCTGTAAGCCATAATCATCACAATTATGACAAATCACAGCTTGAACTATCTTGCTTTGCATGTAGTGAGTCTATCTCATATATTAGTTTCACCTTTTAAGTTGCATTACTGAAATAAATGAACTTTTGCATGATATTCTAATTTTTTGAGTTTCACCTGTAGACTAGAAGGATATATCTATCTATATCTTCACCAGACTAGATATACCCAATTTCTGCAATCTGCAATTTGGATTTCTTAAACACATTAGAAATACTCTGCATCTGTTTCTGTTAACAACTAACACCAAAATGCTGTAACATATTACAGTGAGTTTGAGTTATTATAATGCTTCTCCCTTCTATTCCCCCATTTGCCTCTTTTGTCACTTAGGAGTCCCAAACAGATCTTAAAGCATAAAAATGTCTTCCCTAAATCATTAAACTCAAGAGCACTCTTTAACTTTCAGATTCAGAGGTTAAGCTTTTCCTTATGCGTTTACTAGACTTCTTATATCCCCTTTTGCATTGAAGAAGGCTTTGAAATTCTGAGTAATTTTTCTATGTCCAGTGAAATCTCTTATCTTCCCAAGAATGTGGAGTCTGTTCATTATCAACTAGCCTTATACAAGTTCTCAGAAGAAAATTTAGCTTCCCAAACTTTCTCAAGATTTCCTTTTTCTGCTCTGGAAGACAAAATATAAAACAGACCAGAGTTAATGAGCAGAAAAATATGCTTCCTCCTTGATTGAGCCACACAGTTGCCAACCTTTCAAAATCAAAATGAACAAAATCTGCCACATAGGGACAAGAAGGAAACAAGTATGTATCTGAAACAAAGTCTTTTTTACTTCTTTCATCCCTAAAGGATCCAGCACCGAATCAATGCAGCATGTTTGTCTCTGTGTGTGCTTGTGTGTATTCACTGCATATATATATGTGTGTGTGTGTGTGTGTGTGTGTATGTGTATGTGTATGTATATGTATATGTATGTATGTATGTGTGTGTGTGTGTGTATATATATATATTCATTCTTAAGTTTTCGCGGGTACTTACATGTATGGTATTCGGCTTTGCTCGGGTATTTTCCCACGTCATTGTAGTTGTGCTTTTAAAATTGTAGCAATGTTTCGGCAGAATCTCATCTGCCATCATCAGGCTTCTCATTCAGAAGCCTGATGATGGCAGATGAGATTCTGCCGAAACGTTGCTACTCCATCACATACCCACACTCGTTCACTGAACACAAGGCATCTGCTCTATGTATCTTTACCAGATTTCCAGAGTGGGGAGAGAAGGAGAAGGAAGGAAAGAGTATACTCTCCTTTTCTGATCATCCCTTTTTCCTGATAAGGATGATCAAAGACACTGGGAGAAATAGAGAAGTTCAATTATGTATCAACCACTTACGATTGTTAGGCTAAAAGCTTCTCTCCAAGTGATTTTTCTATTCTTCATCATGTTACAGATTGTCATTCGTACTGATCCAAGTAGAAACAAAAATAGCTAAACCTAAAAGATATTTTTTGATGTCTTTAATGATAATAATCTAAATTATTGAAATATTTTTAATAGAGATAGTGCTTGACTTACAACCATTCACTCCAAATTCATGGAGACCTAATTCTAAGTGGATTTGCCCCCCCTCCCCCCAATGAGATTTTCCCACATATTGTCCCAGGAAATGAAGTATAATCTATAAAAAAGGATGGCAGAAATGTAGTATAATCTATAAAAAAGGATTGCAGGATTGCTCAGATATGGACATTTCAACATCTCAAACTTTTCTATACGGAGAAAGAAATAATGAAATATTGTCCTCGTGCACATCAAATTGATTTCCAGTCATCATGCGATACTTGCACAATTTAATTGCAAGTATAAGACAACTTTGGCACAATGGACCAGTTTTTTGCAGACATACTGGCCTGTCTTCCTTAGACACAATCTGATTCATAACCACATGTTTTGGAATCAGTTATAAAGCATGTTTAAAAGAGATGGCATACGTTTCATTCAAGGGAGTGCAAGAAAGACAGCTACAAATCCAATTCAAAATGGAAAGACACTTTCCCTTTTTAATTTGACTGCCATTTGTGCCTTTCCTCTTCTGAAATCATTCATCTATTGAGAAAAATCATTGGCATGGTATGCCTTTAAAAATGGATTTATCCCCAGTCCTTTTTTCCATGTTCATATATCCATGAAAAGCAAATATTTAATGCTTTCTCCCACCTTCATGTTGTTGAGATCAAGATCAGTGAGCAACATTTTCATCATGTTCTGGGATGAAATGCAAATATTTGTCTGGTGTACATGGAAAACAGTGCAGTCTCAGTCTGCCAGTTCCTTGTTGAGACAGTTGGATGAGATCACCATCTGACT
Source organism: Pseudonaja textilis (assembly GCF_049901715.1). NCBI lineage: Eukaryota > Metazoa > Chordata > Lepidosauria > Squamata > Elapidae > Pseudonaja > Pseudonaja textilis. Next base: position 9,635,688 of record NC_141998.1, on the reverse strand, counting down.
AGTCATTGGGCCTGTTTAGCTTGGAACATAGCAACTATTTGAGGAAGTGATCAAGATGTAGAAAACTGTACATGTGAAAATGGTAATAGCATAGCCCAGATAACACTTCCACTCAATTATTGTAACTGTTGAATTTCCATTTTGCACTGAGGGAGGTATCTTTGATCATGGCATGCCAACACTGTCTTCTATTTTCATGCTAATTAATTAGGGCAATTCTGCACTTTTAAAATAGTTGTTCACTTTTGATCTGATGAAAAAAAGATGTTTCCAGACTTCCTTTGCAAGCAGAATGCTGGGGAAATTCACAAGAGAAGGGTATCAAGTTCTTTGCATTTATTAAGTTAGAAGGTAATGAAGGTGTATGTGGGAATATTCTCTTTCATTGTTCAATTACCTTTCCAATAGTTTGCAGCCACCCACACTTCCTATTAAATTCCAAGTCTTTTAAAGAGCCCCCTATAGGGCATTTTAAAGTTAAGAAATAAAAACAATGATACTAGTTGAATCCTATGCTCATCTGGCAAGAAAAAATAATTGAAAAGATCTCCAGGAGAAGTTGAAAAGAAATTCTCAAACATCCTAAGAAAAAAAGAAGTGTCTTTCATATTCTGATTCATATTTAGCATAGAATGCAGTTAAAATGTGCAGTTTTGGATCCCTTTCCTCTTGTCACTCAATGTATTATTCTAAGACTGAATCTCAGCAACATATGGCTTACAATTTCCACGTGCCCTTAACTACAAGGACAAAGAGACAGCTCTTTTGGTATATTATAAAACCTTCCCTCCAAGACCCAGCAGAGGGGAAGACATTGCAGTGAGTAAGAGTCAAAGCTCTGCTGATGTTTGGGAGAATAATATTGTACAGGTAATGAGTAAGAGCAACACTTTTTTATGGGCTCACCAAATATATGGTGGGGCTAAGATCATTATCTCTGATGTGTTATTTGAAAAATGGTTTGGCCCGAACAAATCCCATTGGAATCAATTCACTGAAGAAATGTCCACAATGACATATTGAAAATTAGTTGGAGATAGTAACTAATGTGTGCTATTTACCGACAGATGTTAATTGGAATAATTCTGGCTTCAGTCTGAAGGGTTGAATTGGTAGAACAATGAAGAATCAAAAATATGATTTATGTAAATATGATATATAAATAATAAATAAAACAGGTTCTCTTGCAAGATTGATTATATAGTTTCTAATGGTTCTAGGTTCTTATATGCACACATTTGGAAGCCATAGAACAGCTGTGTTATTATTTTGTGTTCAGATACTTTTAGTCCACTAAGTATATAGTACAATATACCATACTAGTAGTATAATTGTAATATATAATTGCCTCCTTTCCTGAGGTGGGGGGAATCTTAATATAGGAGTTTTACCTCTTCTGACCTTCTCTTTTAGGGACCAAATTTGGGGCTTCCCTGAACTGGTGGAATAAAAAACAATTGCAAGGCATTTGAAGCCCTAAATTTGTTCATTTCTATTTCTTTGCCTCCTATAATTATGCTTACAAGGCTTTTTTTTTAAAGGCCATAATGTCTAGTTTTTTTTCACAATAAATAAATAAATTGTCTATGCAGTAGGATACAATTGATTTTAGGGCTGTCCTCAAGTAGAAATGATGACTGTATTATCTATGTATGATGGGTCTTACTAGCCAGGGTTTCAAGGATGATGTTTTAATTTTATGAGTCTTACCACCATATTATTAGTATACTAGCAGGGTACCCATGCTTCACTACAAAACTATGTGATTGAGCAAGTTTTGGGGGAGGGAAATAAGAGAAAAAATATGCCTCTGCCTACCAGCATTCATCAGTATTCATCTGGCTAGCATCCTGTCAGTGTGTGAGACAGTTCAGGGCTGTTTGGAAAGTGAAACAGAATTTGCTGTGTGAGCAAGAAGGAGACAACAAGGAGCTTGGGCGTGGCTTAGCTCAACTGTTCTGTACTAAAGCTGCTTGGTGCTGTGAAACTGAAACTGAAACTCCTCTCTTCTGCTTGTGTTTTGCATTTGGAACAGATTTCTTTTTAGGTGGGGAGGGTGAAATAGAATTCCTTAGCATCAGAGCGTGTTAATAATATATGAAATGCTAATGCTCTGATGGTCATTTTGAAAAATCCTTTTTTAGCACCTAGAAACCAAGAGGAACATAGTGCCAAATTTCAAGTTTGTAGGCTTTACAGTTCTGGAGATTTTGTGATGATGAGGGAGTGGTATTTCATTTTTATACATAGATAAATTAAATAATAAAATAACTAGAATACAACATTGCTTTATACCTTGTAAGTAGGCACTAAGTCAGAAAGATGTCCTTGGTTCCTTTAAGTATCAACTGTGAAGATATATTTTCAATATATTCCTGCCTTTATCAATCATATCTATGTTTTGCACCCTAGGAATTAGACTCAAATCTTAGTATATCATCTTAATATGAACTGATCCGTATTATAACATTAGTTTTCAGTTGTACAAATTATAGCTTAGATACAATTAGCAATATTTTATGCACTGGAATTCGAGTAAAATATGATTTGTATTTTTGTTTTGCTTGTCTTTTTTCATTAGGAGCAAAGAGGCCAAATATAATGTGCTTCAAAGTCTCTTAAGTGGGAAAGCTGCTCTCGCGCCTTACATCTGTGGCTACGTGGAATATAATTGGGCCCTAAAGGAATTATTTGTTTCCGCTGTTGACACAGGGACTGTGTGTGGATCTTGCCTCTTTTTCTCATATTGGCTTAGGGGAATATTTTTGGACAGAAGCTTTGAAGATTTTTACTTCAATAGGGGAATAATGGGAGAAGAGAGAACCAAGGCTACTTCCGCTTTGTTAAAGGGTCAAGCTAAAATGATTCCAAAATTCAATTCTTAGGAAATTTAAGAAAATATTCAACACTTCAGGGAGAGGAAGAAGAAGAAAAATCCTGTAGTATTGTTTTGAAGAAGCAAATTGTCTAGTTGTCTTTCATTGTTCATCCCAGATCATTATCTAAAACATTTCATTTTTAGAAAGTTTTAAACTGAATGGACTGGTTGACGTTTCATAGTATGTAGCTGAGCACAAATGGAGTTGGACCAAGTAACTGCTTAAAAATAATGACTGTGATGACTTTTGTAGCATCAGAAAAGGTGATGAATTATTTGTTCATCTTGAGATGAAGGGGGATGAAATCCCCCCCCTTTTATTCTTATTCTTTGCTTTATTTTTTTATTTTTTTCTCTTCATCCTTTTCTTTTCTTGTTTATATTTTTATTAGTTTGCATTTGCTCTTTTTAATGAAGGGGAGGAAGTCGTTTCTTTATAGATCTTTTTTCTTTACTATCTTTTTTTGCTTTTCTTTTTTTCTCTCTACTTTTTCTTTTTATTAGTTTGCATTTTTTTTCTTGGGATGAAAGGGGGAAGTCATTTTTTAATAGATCCTTTTTCTTTGCTATCTTTTTTCTTTTTCTTTTTTCCTCTCCATTTTTCTTTTGATTTTATTAGTCTTTATTTTTTATCTTTGCAATTATAAACTGTAATACAAATTATTATCTGAAAAATAAGTTCAACTTGCCTTCCCTTGGTCTCACAGTTGCTTGTTTTCCCTTGTCAGGGAAACTGCAACATTGCCTCTTTGAATTAAAAGGGAAAGGCTCTGAATTGGTTTAACATGAATGTACAATACAGAAATGAATTACTATTACCATCTTCTACATTGCCTTTTCAATTGGCTGATATAGTTTATAGTTCTCTGATGTTCTATTAGCCTCCTATTCAAATACTAATCAGATCCAGTAACTGTTGCTTATTTTATTTTTTTAGTTTATTGGTTATCCAGGGTCTGAGTGGGGTTCCTTCATGAACTGAAGCTAATTGAATAATCTAATTTTAATTTCAGGATCGCTCCATTTACTATAAAGGTAATAAAGGAGAAGCATCCAGACCTTCAAGGTCTGGTTGGAAGCATCAAAAGAATAATAGCTAGAGAAAAAAATGGATCTTAGACAACATGAATACAATAATGGGTTATGCTGCTTTATAATATTACATTCTCGGCTGACAAACAGCACATTGGGCCATTTACAAAACCTGTAACATCCTCTTGACTATCAGTTGTCCTATTTTGCTCTCTTTGTAATTATGAAATACAAATCTATTCATTTCATCCAAGTGTGTGCCCACTAGCAAGGATTTTCTTTTATTTTGTTTTATAGCAGCACTAACAATGATTTTATATGATTTTAGTACTTGGCCGGATGATATATTTTCTTTTATATAAACCTCACAACCTCCAGCTTTATAACATACCATATATTTTATTTGTTGAATTGTTTTTCTATTGCCTTTGCATTTCTGTTTGTCACTGACTGCTCATTGATTGTAATAACAAATAATCAAATATATTCAGACAGGTCGATAAATTGACTGAAATATATAATTATAATTCCTACGAAAATTTGGAAAATGTAGAACTGCAAAAAGCAAAGCAATATTAACTAAGGATTACCGCTATGAGGCTGGATTTGTGGTTTCCTTTTTCAAGGATTAACTTCATATCTAGATAGGAGGAAGGGAGAAGTGTGATGGAAGACTAAATTAGTTTTATTGAGGATTACCAGCTAAACAGAATTCCTGAGATTTTGCCCAAAATTGGACTTTGTTTTATGTGCGATACATGTTTGGTGCTCTGTACCACCTTTAGGGTGGAGAGATCACAATTATTGCCAATCAATTCAGACAACAAGAACATATTTTTGTCCTTTCCCCAAACAACAAAATCGAAATAAACAACAAAATAAGCAGCATGGGCTTAAATACAAACAAATATAGGACAAAAAGGAAAGAGAGAGAAATGGGGAGAGGGATCTCAGTAATATTATAATGAACATAATTTAAACATTAAGGTTTCACCAATCCCTTTTTTCTTATCACTAATTGCTTAAATCTTTAATTAATTATCATCTTCTTCGAAATGCAACTATTGCCCTTTTTTATTACCATAAATGGTCCTTGCAGTTTTTACAAATAAATGTTTTGGGGAAAAAAGTATTAGATTCAGATTTTGGTTTTTTCTTTAGGGCTGGAACTGGACAAAAAATTGTATTTTTTAACCTACATAATGATATTGATTCTGAAATTTTATTTTTGATAAATGAGCATTATAATAATATGGTTAAAATCAGCCTCAGATATAAGATCTAGCAAGAGCCTTAATTAATTAAGCCTATAATGTATGCAGGAAAGCAACCAATGGCAAGCCTTATGCCCATGGGAGGCATAGATTGACATAAAGCCGTTTCTGCATGCAGGGGGGGGGGGGTGCATTAAAAGTTCTACTATGCCTTCAGAACTCTCATTTCCTGAAGTTTGCTGAGGCAGTTGCCATTAACCATTTGAAACCCTCCTTGTGCATGCAGAAACAGCTTTATGTCAATCTATGCCTCCTTGGGCATAAGGCTTGCCATTGGTTGCTTTCCTGCATACATTATAGGCTTAATTAATTAAGGCTCTTGCTAAATGAGCAATAAAATGCAATATATTTGATGATCAGTAGGGCTAGGGCTACCGGAATAACAACCAGCTCCCCATTTGTCTGTTGTAATAATACTAGTACCATGCATATAAATAAACATAGGGAGGTGAGATAGCCCTTTGGTTTGTGTTGTCTACAAGTCTTATTCTTATTAGTGTATGTGTTTATCACAAAGCCAGAAAAAGCCTGTGCATCTAAAAGATGGATATGCATACATACGCCTCCTTTATCTATTTTATAAGAATACTTGACTTGACTTTAGTCTCTCCACTCAGAGTGGAGATAAAATTAAAGTGGGGAGTAGAGTTGATTCTAAAATAACTCTGGCTTCCTAGACTGAAGCCTCAAAACTAGAGTTATCAACAGATCAGAAACCTTCACCATTCCAGTTTCAGATGCTACTGATCCAGGAAGGTTTAGCAACAACTAACTACAAAAACAAATTGAGCAATATATCAGGACTGAACATCACAAAAACTAACTATAGCATAATTTAGATAGTATAATATACTATAGATTACTAAGTGTAATTCTGCCACCCCAAACCATTGTGTGTGTCTGTCTCTGTATCTCTTAGTTATAGTTAGGGTTGCAATGAAATAAGTTGCAAAATTCAGACTATCATTAAATGGCGGCAAAGAATACTTTGCTGCCATTTAGTGGTCACTCAATTTTTTCACAACTAAGATTTGGAAAACATTCTCTCTCTCTCTCTCTCTCTCTCTCTCTCTCTCTCTCTCTCTCTCTCTCTCTCTCTCTCTCCCTCCCCTCCCTCCCTCCCTCCCTCCCTTGCTCCATCTGTCTGTCTGTCTGTCTGTCTATCTATCTATCTATCTATCTATCTATCTATCTATCTATCTATCTAGTCTTTTTAAAAAGTCCTGGTTAGAGATGTACTTTTCTAAAACCAAAGAAAGCCTAAGTATAGCTGGCTGAATTGTGTTTATAAGAAAATAAGAGAATGATATCTAAAAGGGTTTTGACTCTTTTATATGTTGAGAAACAGTATACTTAAGGGGAACACATAATATGCAGCTGAAAATGGTTCTTCAGTATTTATTTTAAGATAAATTGAATATTCACAGCATGCCTAGGATGTTGTCTATCACTGTACCCATCTTTTTTTTTTATGCCATTAAATTAACTTCTCTAACATTATTAACATGTCATGAGTATTCACTTCCAATTATTGCTGTTGTCATTATTTTCACTAATAAACCATTACTTGGGACAAACATTTACTTTGGAAAATTCATTTTGCTCTTTTTTTGCCATTCTGGAAGCAATAAATATAAGAGTTTGGGCAAGAAAAGGAAAAGTTAGACAGGGTGGGAGTGGGGAGGCGATGCACTGTAATAATTGAATGTTCCTTCCAGGCAGTTATATTTTCTATGCACTCATGTTATCGTGTCTCGAGAATCTAAATGCAAAAATGACTTTCTGTCATTTGCCTTGGGTGTTTGCTGCAGCCCTGCGCATTCCCATAATTACAATTCTTCCCTTCCCTCCCCAACTAGCTACAGCACCAAAACAACTGACCATCTGGTCAACACTTTGGAAATAAAACAGACAAGGTTAGTGAATGTAGGTGCCAAGCCTGCTATCCACAAGATATATCCATGCATAGAACACAAATAAAGAGGCTATCTTAAATTATTTAAGAAAGCATACTAATATCTGCAGCTGAATAATCAATATCCTAATCATTAGAAAACACATTTTATAATTCAGTAAATAACTTTATTCATCACAGAGGCTGAGTTTGTGTTGTATTATTTTAACTATAATCAAAGTAGCATAAACAGTGAGGAGTAAGTGGGAATAGGATGTGCAAACAGAGGCCCAACTTTTAACATTTATTGGACAGCTCCTATTACAATGGTCCCACTAACTGTTATCCCAGATCTATTCTTCAGATAAAAGGTCTCTTGTCCATGCTAGTCAAGCTTAAATATGCATATATTGAATCTGTGTGGCATTCCAAGTTTTTGGTTGTTGTGAAGGATTACTTTGGGGTTGTGGTGGGATTCAAAAATTTTACTACCGGTTCTGTGAGCATGCCTAGTAGGTGGGTGTGGCTAGTAGGTGGGCATGGCTAGTAGGTGGGCGTGGCTAGTAGGTGGCCATGGCTAGGTGGCCATGAGACTGGCAAATCAAATACAAGTGGTCCTTGCTTAATGGCCAGTTGCTTAGCAAGTATTCTAATTTACAACTGACCTCCCCAGAACTACTTGACCTGTTTTAAGAATTTTGACAGCACACACACACACACACACACACACACACACACACACTTATGACCAGTTACAACATCGCACACAGTCACATGACTGAGATTTTCTATGTTTTTTGCCAGTTTCCAACAATTCCTTCTGGTTTCAAGTTAAAAATGTCCATTGGGGAAAATGGACTTGTTTAACAACCACAGTGTTCACTTAATGACCACAAGGTTCACTTAATGACCATGGTGTTTGCCTAACCCAGGGGTCTGCAACCTTAAAAACTCAAAGAGTCATTTTTTATTTTCTTTT